>NC_136871.1:2232890-2832890 GCF_951799975.1 Gobius niger | reverse complement strand
TTTCGCAAAAACAGCTGATTTGATCAAACTTAAGTCTTCTTGATCTCTCTCTGAGCCGGAGAGCGATACGGGCTTTATGTTTAGATGGAACTATAAAAATGCATGGAATAATCCTGTACCCTTTCGACAGTGAGGGCAGGGCGTGTGTGACGTATTCAGGCTTTATCGCAGTCCCCTTATAAGTCCGTATAAGCACATTCTTACAATCACCTCCGCCAGAAATTGCTTTACAGAAAAGTGGGAGTGAAAGATGTATAACCGTCACTTCACGGTATCACAGCTCACGAGGCAACACATTTACACTCCTACACGCAACTACAATCTGCCAAATAGATTCACACTGCAGATCATGTCAGCATTAGTGGCCACGTGAAGTGATGTAATGTCTGGGCCTGGAAAAAACGAAACAGAGTCGGCATTGACAACATTTCCATCGCCGAACATATGCAAGCAAACAGTAAAGCAGTCAGTGAAGGGCAATCAGCAGTTCTGCATTAATATTCAAACAGAATCACAAAACTCACCTACTTTTGATGTTCAGTGGAGGTTCTTGAGCCAACTAGTTTGTAGTTGAAGTGTTGAAAGTTTCGCCTCCCATCCAAAAGGCTTCGTCAGTGCACTAAGGTTCAGCTGTTGTTGTGGTGGTTCTTAGGGTTTGTTCCGGCGGCTTGCAGCCAAATGTTATGAAGCCTCGGCGTTAAGGCGAGACACTGCAGGTGAATAGGGGAAAAAAAATAAATGTAGAGATGTCAATTTGAAACTTTTGCTGAACATCACAGATATAAATATGAGAAAAAAATGTGTTGCATTTTTTCTGTCATTTTATGTTTTCACATAAAAATAAGGCATTTTGAGCATTAAAATGGCCAAAATTGCCTATATTTTGGGCAACGAAATCAAAATAATGAATTGAGCCAGATTAAATGTATGGTTTTATTTTATTGACATATTAGTAACTAAGATTTTTTCAGAGGGGATTTTGGATATTTTGTTTAGTTTTTCAATAAACTAATCATCAGTGAAAAAATCTGTAAAAACTCAAATTCCGCCTGTTTTATTGGTTTCAAAGCTGAATAAATCAGGCTAGGAATTAGATATTAAAAAATCCCTCTGAAAAAACTTCAAAATCCTGTTGTGTCTCAGACTGTAAAGTTTGGAGTCTGTGGGAGCTTCTATAAGGGCTCGGGCTCTGCCCGAGTGCGGCTTCTCTCATTCAGAGAAAACCAGCCCTGAAGTTTTGTAGCGAGTGCGCATGCTCGGCCCGTTCTTCCACTTTTCCGCTCCAGCGTCTCGTAGGAGGAAAAACACCATATTTGGGTGAAAGCGTCATCACGGGGCCCCTTAGCAGGACACGTGGATGTCAAATCTGTCAATATTTATGAATGAAAACCCGCGGGAAAGACGGCCTTTCTACTTCCGGGTCGCCCCCACCTCGCAGACAAAACATCATAAAATAAACATCATAATTTTTATATCTGACATGAAAACTAAGATGTAAAGGGAGGAAAATAGATACAAATCTCCACTTCCACCACTGCGTGAAACATCAATACTTTCACCTGCCGTGTCACCTTAATTCAACCTGGGAGACCAATTTTAGCATCACCTACCTCCAACCAGTGATCGCTTCCGTGAGGGCCACACCTCCACCTCCGCTTAGAAAATCCACATTGTTTAATTTTGTGTAATTATACTTTGTAGTGGAACACTTCACGTAACCATATTTAAATCGGGAAAACGTGGAAGAGCTTGGTAGCTTCTATCTTGACCTGTTTTGGAGCTATAGAGGAGAGAGGGAGAGGCTAAATGCTAACGCCGTCTGCGCTGTGTTTACGTGACTGAAGGCACGGGGGAAGATCAGACAGGTCCTAAAGAACTCGTCACAGCTCAGGTAAGAACATATCTCAGTGTGGAAAAACGGTGGCCTGTTCCTTTAAGGATAGATACTGACAACATGGAAGTTTTACTATTGGCAAGGCACCTCAATCTAGAAAATATCATTGCGACCTCTATTGCACTTCACAACACTCGTGGCTCCCCCTTTCTTTTCATCACTTCTTTTGTAATACACCTTCCCCAGAGCTCCACTCAAGATCAACTTACAAATAAACATCTAAATTAAATAATAACCAAATGTAATTTCCTCTTTATGGCAACTCTCACCTTCCCTGGAGACGCTTTACCTTGATCCTCCCGTTTTAATTCATTCGTATAGTTTTATGTCCTCGTTTTAATTAGAGGAGTCTCTCTGGAGCTGAGGGGCGGCGGAGTCTCCGTCTATTGCCTCTCATTCCCTCATCAGCGTTCGTCTTGCCTCCTCCCTCTGTTCGCTGATTGCAAATTCAGCGCAATAATCACTCGAACAACGGTGAGCGAAGGATTTTAATGACGAAATTGACTTACAAAGGAGGAACTTTTTTAATTGCACATTTGCTCCTGCGATCAAACACGGATGAGCATTTAAATCAACAACTTTAATCTGATGCCTTTCGTAAATCTGCTTCTCATCCATTCAAAATGCTCTCAGGAAAAGCTCACTGATTCAGCTTGTGTGAGCCGGTCCTCCGCTCCGCAGCGCTTTGTTGAAGTTTGATTATTGTTTTTTTTATGTTCTGAGTAAGTCAAAGCTTTTACAGGACAGAACGTATTAACCCAAGGGCCTGGAAGAGATGAAGCAAGACATTGCAATTTCCTAAACTTTGCATTTGACGGAGGCCATGTCCTCCTCAAATGAATGTCTGGCCCACAGTGTTCTCGGCTAATGAAGCACAAAGACGGTTAAATTGCAAAATGTCCTGGAGAAATAAAACAACTTTGACAAGGACTAAAATTTCCGCGGAACTGTTCTACTAGTCCTTTCTCTGACCGAACCCTTTGCTATGAGTATGTTTTTTTCTTTTCAAAGTATGTAAAATGCAGGAATTCACAATTAATCTTAAAGGAATAGGCCTTTGTTTTTACATACTGAGATATGTTCTTACCTGAGCTTTGACGAGTTCTTTAGGACCTGTCTGATCTTCACCCGTGCCTTCAGTCACGTAAACACAGCGCAGACGGCGTTAGCATTTAGCCTCTCCCTCTCTCCTCTATAGCTCCAAAACAAGTCAAGATAGAAGCTACCAAGCTCTTCCACGTTTTCCCTATTCAAATATGGTTACGTGAAGTGTTCCACTACAAAGTATAATTACACAAAATTAAACAATGTGGATTTTCTAAGCGGATAAAAGGGGGAACTATAATGTAAGGCGTAATAATACCAGGAGTAGTTCGAAATCCGCGCAGTAATCTTCACTTTACTGTGCGGATGACCTGTTTTGGAGCTATAGAGGAGAGAGGGAGAGGCTAAATGCTAACGCCGTCTGCGCTGTGTTTACGTGACTGAAGGCACGGGGGAAGATCAGACAGGTCCTAAAGAACTCGTCAAAGCTCAGGTAAGAACATATCTCAGTATGTAAAAACGGTGGCCTATTCCTTTAAAGCAGAACTAAGTAACTCTTGCCCCTAGAGGCCATAAGCGCCACTGCAGGTGTTGTAGCATGTTACGTTTTTTTACTCATTAATTATCCATGAGTTGAAATACTACGAGGACAGAAAATACAAAGGGAGAGAGAGATATTGTACATTGTGCCACGTCCCGATTACACAATGAAGATTTTTTTTTCACTCAAACTTGGCTGTAAATACTGCTAAAGTGTTGCTAGCCTGCAGTTAGCTTCTTCGTGATTCTATTAGTGTGTATTGTGCCTCCGACCCGGGAAGTTGCAAGGGTAGTTTTCTGGCCAGAGACATTAGGGGGTGATGAAAGACCCCCAATCATCCCATTAACACTTCCATTACCCCAGAGGGTCTAAGAAAGGGATTTATTTAGGTAAACAAGTTACTTAGTTTGTCTTTAAAGCAGCACTGCAGAACATTCCAGGTTATACGTTGTTGCATCTCCAAAGTAAGTGAACTGCAAGTACTCAAAATAGAAGTACACATCTGCTGAGAAATAACTTAAAAAACGCAAAAATTGCACCCAAATTCTGCCTCTGTACAGCATCACGACAGGGACAATCCTCTCCCTATGTTGGGAGTCAGTAGCATTTGACCACACAGTGCCACCTTCTGTCCATATTCAGAGTTGTTTAATAGTTTTTTTTTTTTTAAATGAACAAAACACATGGACAATTTGACATATTACTTTGGAACCTGTCATAGAAATGTTGTAAATGTTGTAGAAAGTTCTCAAAAACATGAGTAAGTAAAATACGAACTTACCCAAATGTACAAAAAGCTACTTAAAGGTACATTATGCAGCTTTTGGCCCATACCGCCTTTGCTATGCCCAACCCCCTCAGATCAGACGCTAAGCAGGGCTAAAGGGCCTGGTCGGTACTTGGATGAGAGACCGTCTGGGAAGCCTGGGTGAATGTAGTGAGTGAGTGGTTGGCGCAGACTGGTTGCCTCTCTTCTGTCAGTCTACCCTAGGGCAGCTGTGGCTACAACATTAGCTTACCCACCACCAGGTTTGGAGTGAATGAATAATGACGACAGTGTAGCGCTTTGAGAAACTTGGTAATACATAAGGCATTATTATTATTCACTTTTTATTTATATTTGAATGAATGTGTGAGCAATCCTGTAATTATTAATGCGTATTTCACCTTTCAATGACCTTGCGGCTAATGGGTGCTTAACATGGCACATTTACCATATGGACCGTCTCCATGGTTGCGTGTACATTCCATCCAGAAAATCTACCTACTTTTCACATTAGTTGCAAATGCACATCTGCGTCCGGTGCTTAAGTACATTTCATTTATTACTGACCTCCTCTGCTCACAGTAAAAAGTGTTTTCCAAGGTGTTTTTCAGCCATCAGTTGGAGAAAGTATAGACTTTTGATGTTTGGTATGGTATGGTTTTTATTTAAACAGGGACAGTGCACAATTTAACATTGAGCAAAAGGAAAGATGCTTTGTGCCGGGTTATAGCAAAGATGCTAGTTTCCACCTGTCGTCCCTGGGCAGGTTGATGTTACAAAAACAGATTAGATGAAAACTTGGATTTATACATTTTGACATCATTAAAAACATACATTTAATTTAAACAAGATTGGAACATTAGAACATTTTCTACCGGTCCTTTTTCTAGGTGAACGGTTGCTCCCACAAGCCATTTTTTAGTCAAATGCGCAAAACTTTTGAATGTCGTACTTGCAATAATCTCTGTTGGCGTGAGTTCCACTGACCCATTGCGATCACAGAGAAGCAGATTTAGCGAAGGCAAGGTTTTACATTTTGGGACGCTCCATTCTCCTCTGGAAGTGGATCGAGTCGTTCGAGTCATTTTATCAGTACATAGAGTTACACATTTTCTCAGAGGGAGGTGCAGTGACTCCATGGATAATGTTAAAAAGCAAGCGAACATTAGAGTAGAATATGAGGTTTTGGAAAATTCATTCAATTCCAGACTTATTTAGTGTCTGACAATGGTGATAACGCATGGGTTTCTTATCATGGATCTTAAGTGCAGATTTATAAAATGATTCAAGAGGCCCCAGAACCGTTTTACAGCCCTGTGACCAACTCGATATACAATACATAAAATGTGACAGGATCATCGAGTTCAGGTACAAAAGGGACGCCTCTGTGGTAAGAGACCCCCGTATGTGTCTAAAGTTGGACAAGTTAAATTTTAAAGAATTTTGAATTTTTTTTTACATGATTTTTGAAAGTCAGAGTTGGGTCCAGGGTTACGCCTAAGTAGGTGAGTTCATTAACATTTTTTATTTCATTGCCATCAATAAAAATAGTTGGATAGTTTATACGTTTACCACTATTTGTAAAATACATTGCGACTGTTTTGTCACTATTTAATGTCAGACAGTTTTGACTCAGCCAGTCAGATACTTTTTGCATTTGATCACCTTATTTGGACACCTTAGTTTGGATGCCCCCGTGTTGATTGCCCCTATATGAGTATTGGCAATATTTCAGACAAGATGTGAACATAAAACATGGTTAAAACATTAGCATATGCCCTTTACACAGCGCGCTCATGCAAAGTGGCTGGAACGCTGTTTAATTTCGACACGTCTTTATTTTGACCCTGGACATGGAAATTATGGGTCACTAATATTGTACAAAAGCCTCATCAACCTCCCGGGGTTGTGGTTATTTGATCCGTGTGGAAGTCAAAGCGTTTTACACAGATGTAATTGTCTTGGCTGAAAATCGCACAGAAGGGTATAATTTTATGCTTCAATGTGCCCATTTACTTCAAGTTTAAGAAATGAGAGACGGGAGAGAGCAGAGGGCCAAAGGGAGCTGACAAAATTGGGAACTTGAAGCATTGGTTTCTTAGGTCATGGTAGTTCATTGTTTTAAGGTGATCCTTTTCATTTTTCTCATGATATTTACGCACTTTTTGTTGTAATGTGTAAACCCTATTGTCAACTGGCCTAGGTTGATTGAGTTGAATAAAGATCTTCTTCTTCTTGAGGACGTTTCGATTCTTTCTCTTGGTTGAATGTTTTACAACCACCAATGGGACGATTAAAAGTAACTGCTTTATTGTACGACCATACAACGAGATTGTGATCAGGTTTTAGTCCTGAATGGTCACAGATATAAAATCCATCCACATATAAAACAGCAAATCTGAGTCAAACACTTCACAGTCTCTCCAAATAAAACTTTACGTATCAAATATCTGAGAGGAGAGCTCCTGAGTTTTACAGCTCAAGCCTCGTGCTCGCCTACAAGAGGGACTCCAATAAATCTGTACAACATCTTTGCACAGGCAGGATGAGTGGTGAAGAAAGAAATTAATAAGTCCCCATTGGTTTAGCCGAGAGAACAGCTGTTCAGATCTGTAAGTGAAAAGCCAGTGAGACGGAGCTGCTTCCTCGAGAGACTGCTTCAATCCAGGCATCTTATACTCAGATCTTCTCCAGTAAGTTGCCTGGCCAGCCGTCCACTCCTGTTTTTTGTATCTGTTCAAAAGCAGGACTGTCTGGGGCTTTGCTAACAGCCAATCAAATCTCGAAAAGTTTTACATCAATCCTGTCACAGACCACGTTGTCACGACAGGAACCGAATTAACCACTAGTAAAATATTTTCTTAAATAAACTTAACAAGTAGCCTATACCTAGGTATGTTGATGCTTCATCTTCTCTAAGAGTGTTTTGTCTGTCAAAGGTTATTTCATCCTGTTCCAAACATACATTGATTCACAGTAAATGTTGAGAGTAAATTTGACTCTGTTCAGACTGTATTTGGTCCCACTCTTCTCAGAGTAACTGTGAGTTGACTTTCTTCAGAGAAAAACTTCAGATTAGACAATCAAACACATGAGTGACAGTAACGTGACACTTAATACAATGTGCTCTTTGTTTTCAGTGTAAAGTGCTGAGGCCACACTTCAGTCTGTCACAGACCGACAGGTGAAGAAGGAAGTCATGCAAGTTTTGCATTAGCCAGACTTCTGGGACTTCATCAGCAAATAAAAAACCTTAAATGGTAACGTTCAAAGGCCTGTTAATAATAATTGTAATAACGAGACAAACAAACAAAATACTTTTTCTTTTTTTTTACCTTTAAAGGTATAGTGGAGGATGTTCTATTTCCGGGTGGATCATCAAGACGATTGGTCCTCCTAATTGTCAATCATTCTGGTGATGCCTACGTAAGGCCGTCGTGCGCGCTCATGTGCACTTTCAGGCCTCTGTGAGTTACGCTTTTAGCCGTTCATTGCTGCTGCAGAACGCACCGAGTCGTTTGAAAATGGCAGAGGGTCGCAAGAGAAAAAGTGTCTTCGAAGTAGAGAAAGGCTTCAGAAGAGAGTAACAAGACCAGAGTGTTTCTGGGAGATTCTTCCTCCTCGGAGGCAGGTAGAGCGTTGCCCATGCGCATTTTTTTTTAAAAGTGGAGAGGGCGGTTCTTTCCTAAAATTCGGGAAAGTCCTCCTGTATACCTTTAATTTGTGTGTAGTTATTACAGGGTCATGTGTGAGTCAGGGTGGACCATGACTGATGTGGACAGGTCCATGTTACAGAGACTGCACTCGAGGGTCAGTCCACTTTCTCCAAATTAAAACTGCGGATTCCACAGTCCTGTGTCCACCATGACTCAGAGGAACTGGGACACAAATGATCCTACATCAGATACAACACTGGAGCTTTCTTTTAATCTAATTGTTATGAATAACTGCTTGATTTTCAATATTTAATTTGTACTTCCAGCTGAAGGCCTAGCTGGATTTCTTGCTTCTTCATCTGTCGGTCTGTGACAGACTGAAGTGCAATGAGTCGTGAGCGTTTTTATTAGAAATAAAGAACACATTCTGTTTAACGTCATGTTACTGTCACTCATGGTGTCAGATGATCTAACCTGATGTGTAACTTTGAAGAGAGTCAACTCACAGTTACTCTGAGAAGAGTGGGGCCAAATACAGTCTGAACAGAGTCAAATTTACTGTGTTGGAACAGCCGTGGTGCATTCGTGTTGAATTCTACTATGTTTAAAAAATGACTCCTTGTATCCTTCAGTTTTTGTGGCAAAAACAATGTAGATTGTTCACATTTGTCTCCACTATTCAATGCTGGTCAATCATGCCCATCGGGAATTTGAAGAGATCACCCTTGATCCCAGAACGGAACGGAACAGCGTGTATTCTGGCCGGCCAGGCTATAAGTTCTGTGCACTGTCCACTATTTCACACTTTTCAGTATTTGTAAATCATGGTAAATCATCATTTTGAAAACATTTACAGCACTGCTCATCACGTATAACTTTTCTTCTCCTCTTTTCTGCTCCTCTTTGCAGAAATGTCGGGCATGCTGTTTCGATGTGTATAAATGATTAACAAGATCATTAACAGCGGAGAAAAAGCAGAGGTCTCCTACGCCATTATCATTCTCTCAGCAGAGTTGTCCTTGTTGTTGGTGTTTCCTTTCAATCAGCTTCTTTCATTTCTTAACTCCACTCCTTCCTTCTCTCCTCCAAAGAGGCCTCTGACCTCGGCCTTGGCCCAGTCTCTAATGGCTCTGTGCCGGTGGTTGAAGGAGTGCTATTAGTGCTGTCATCAAGTTTACTCTGAACAGGATTGGAGTGGAGCTGCATTATAGCTGTGTCAGACAAGAAACTTTACGCACCTTGTTTCATCAGTCTACACCTCTATTTCTCCACTGACGCACAAAAACGTCTTAATTTGTCTGGTGCATAGGCAACAACAAGTCTCTCCATCCAATGTGTCCTTAACTGCATAACGACAACAACTCAGCCCGAGGGTTAGTCTGAGTCTGTATGATGGGGTTCTCAGCTTCCTCCAGACCGGATGTGCGTCGTCGTCCACCATGATAAGAAGCCTCCGAATTGGGCTGTCAGTTAGGAAGGAGGGAAAGGAGCCTCAATGCTTACTATCATTTTATTCATCACTTTAGCATAGGGACCTTTGGTGTCAGCTAACTGGTGCTTAAGAGCTATGTGCCACGCCACCCCCCACCCTTTTTTTTCTCCTTAAATGTCTTTATTTGGACACTATGTTGTTGCATGCAATAACCTTAAAGGAATAGGCCACCGTTTTTACATACTGAGATATGTTCTTACCTTAGCTTTGACGAGTTCTTTAGGACCTGTCTGGTCTTCACCCGTGCCTTCAGTCACGTAAACACAGCGCAGACGGCGTTAGCATTTAGCCTCTCCCTCTCTCCTCTATAGCTCCAAAACAGGTCAAGATAGAAGCTACCAAGCTCTTCCACGTTTTCCCTATTATAAGGGAAAATGTAAAAGGGGGAACTATATTGTAAGGCGTAATAATACCAGGAGTAGTCTGGCATCCGCACATTAAAGTAAAGATTACTGCGCAGTAAAGTGAAGATTACTGCGCGGACTTCCCCCTTTTATCCGCTTAGAAAATCCACATTGTTTAATTTTGTGTAATTATACTTTGTAGTGGAACACTTCACGTAACCATATTTAAATAGGGAAAACGCGGAAGAGCTTGGTAGCTTCTATCTTGACCTGTTTTGGAGCTATAGAGGAGAGAGGGAGAGGCTAAATGCTAACGCCGTCTGCGCTGTGTTTGCGTGACTGAAGATCAGACAGGTCCTAAAGAACTTGTCAAAGCTAAGGTAAGAACATATCACGGTGGCCTGTTCCTTTAAAGAATTTAAAGATTCCTTTGAAGAAGAAGAACAGCAGCTGTTTGTGATGTCACTTCCCCTTCCCCTGGGTAAGGATGGTCGAATTGGGCAAATAACTTGGCTGCATAGAGAACTAACAGTTAACCCCATGAAAGGCTAAGGATCAGGAGCTATGATCAGGACATAGAGGCTATAATTTTATGGTTTCGGACGCAGTCTCAGTCTACGGATGGTCCACCGTCTATAGTTCCACCCCACGGGGGCTGTGTACAGTGGGGTACAAAAGGCTCTGAACAGGGCGTGCATCTCAATAGGGGAACACATGTTTGCCTGTGCGTAGTTTACAACATTGTCTTTTAATGTCTCTATCGTCACGCCATATTTTAGTCCAAGATATCTGACCTCAGAAGAGTGCGCGAGAGGCTTATCAACCGGGACAAAAGCATGGAAGGTCACATTCTTATTCTGCCTGCTTCTTACAATCATCATGTACTGTATTTCTTAGTGGGGTTATACTTAATGTCTTGTCCATTATTCGGAACAGATCTTTAGCAATTGTCGCATCCCTCTACTGTATAGGCTGATTATTACAAGATCATCGGCATATATGAGATGGTTGACAACTTTTGTACTAATATGCCATTCAACCTACACATAGGATTGAAAAGACATTCTACTGTTGACCATTAGCATCCAGTATGATGAAAGAATAAATCGGACTCCTGTTCCCATAAGAGCCATAAGTCCCTCCAAGTTTATTGAGTGGAATGCCTCGATTACATGAATGTGTTTTTTTTTTCATCACCATTTTGTTGCTAAGGTGTTCCCAAAGGATAGAAAATGAAGCACTCAAAAAGCTCTAGAGGAGAAGTTAAAAATGTCACCCGGGAGAACACGATAAACATGCAGAAGGAGACGAGAGACATGACTGAGCAGACTGTGTGAACGCTCCAAAGGGACCACACTGATACTGCTGAGTAAATGTGCAACAGAGAAGAAATGATCTAAGTCATCAGTGTGAGATGCTTTTGGAGATTTAAAATAACTTCCCGTTTTTACTTGGTAAAATGTTTAGGGTCCGAAATCTTCAGCTTCCATGCCTGGTACAGCCATGGTGATGCTATGTACAGCAGTGGTCCCTCTCCAAGCCTTTTCTCCTACAGACCGTACCAGACTCTTTAACTTATTGGAGTCCTATACTTGATGTACACTAACAATCAGCGCAGGTACACAACCCCATATCAATATAGCCTTCCAGCCCATCTACAGACAGCTCTCGTTCTCGTCTTTGAGCTGCAACAAACACAGCGCATCCACTGGCAATACATCAAGAACAAGCCAGTGAAGTGGTGCTTAAAATGTTTTTGGCTGATTCTATTAGTAGCTATACGTGGGACTTCTTTGTCTATGAAGGCAAGGCAAAGGAACCTAAAGGTAAAAATGGACTGAGCTACAACATGGTCTTGAATCTTTTTTGGACCTGCCATTGCTGGGTACATGCTATAAACTTTTCTGAATCTGTTTCGTGACCTCTTCCAAAGAAGAAATGGGCCTGTTGGAACAATCCAAACAAAAAGGAAGGGCTGCCCCAAAAACCAACCCAGCATACTGACTCAAAGATCTCAATGTGGGACCATCAAATGGATAAGAGAATATCCTTTACTGTTTGTGAAATGCAGAGACAGAATGGCAAAATGGGTTGCGATATGCAGCAGAGGTCTCACGAGGAATATATAATAAGAGGTCTCAAGCAAAAGCAGAGAAACCTCATGATCTCTTCCTTAAATGCAACAGCACAGCTTTGTGGACCAGTCGTGCTCTTGCACTGCCCGGTAAGCACTCTCATACTTTTCTACTATTACTAAATTTTTTTCATCTTAGGCTTCTTGGGAAGGTGAAGCGCTACTTGCCCCCAAACCAATTTGAAACGGTAGTCCTTGCCCTTGTAACCAGTCGTTTGGACTACTGTAATTCACTTTATTTTGGCCTGAGCCAGTCCTCGATTCAGCGCCTCCAGATGGTACAAAATGCAGCTGCACGGCTGCTCTCAGGAGCATCACGGAATGATCACATCACTCCTGTGCTTGCATCTCTTCATTGGCTACCTGTTGGATTTAGAATAAATTTTAAAATCCTCTTGTTTGTTTTTAAATGTCTAAAAGGATTAGCTCCACCTTATTTGTCAGAGTTGATATCTTTGCACAGTCCTGTCTGAGCTCTGAGGTGCTGAACAATATCTTCTAGACCATCGCAGGTCTAAGCGGAAGAGCAGAGGGGACCGAGCCTTCGCTGTAGCCGGCCCTAAGTCCGGACCTTTGACCTTTGACCTAAAAATAGAAGCACTGCTCCGGTTTGCTAAAGTTAGCTAACGCTAGCTAAACCTACAGGAGCCGCAATGATCAGCCACAGCCAGTTATCAGGGCCGAGACGAAATTCACAGTTTTGCTTCTTCTTCTTTGTCTGGTAGGGTTTTTGGTGATGAGCAGTAAAAAAAAGTATCCTCAGTGCTCATTGCTGTTATGTCCCAAACCCTTTTTTAATCACACAACACACCTTTTCATCAGCAGTTCTTGGAGCGTTATTGTCACTGACGATATACTTCTAATTGCTGCACTATTTAAGTCTCTCTCCATATGGTCAGCTTTGGAGTTGGATCCCTGTCCTTACCAATAGTCTTTTTTTAATTGCACATATGGGCCATTCGACATGCTCTGCCAAACGAGTCCCTCTTCTTCTATTAGCTAAATCATTAGTGGACAGTAAGTGCTTCCACATTGTCACTGTAACTTTAATAACACAGCAGGGATCAAGGACAATCTGTCACATTTTCAATAAGAAAGGCCTGGCAACAGACACAACAAATAAAAAATACTAACAAAACGCCATTTCCTTTCAATATTAGAAAAAAAAGAGTGCTTATGCAATATTACAGAGTCAAACAAATCATACTGTATGTGCTCAAATCATTATTTACTATAGGAATTCAGTCAAAAACTCCACTTGCCCACTCGTCGCCCAACCAACAGAGAATAAATCACTTGGCTTTGAAGAACATCAGAGGATATGAACCACACCGACAGAAGCAAATGAAAAAATGAAGTACAGAGTCTCCCGGGGACTCAATTCAACACCCACGCAGATTTGCTAATAATAAAAAAAAAAAGAAAAATCATTCTTGCAAGGTCGGGAAGCAGATGAAAATGTATTTGGACAGGAATCCATTTCTTCAAGGCACCTCTTAAGAGTTCATTTTTTATCCCGACACAAATGAAGTGAAAGAGCGATACGAGGAAAACAGAAAAACACAAAGGGATGGAGGATTTCCTGTGAAAATGAGCTCACGGTACAACGCGCATGGAATGATTAGATGTGTCTCTGTGAGGAAGTGCTTTGGGAGGAGTAATGTGCAAAAGAGGAGGAGGAGGAGTGTAGGTGAGGGGGAGACAGAAGGAGCTGTGTGCCACCGTGAGGAGGAGAATGCAAGGAGGGGAGGATACACTAGCTAAATGTAGACAAAGGAAAGCAAGTTCCAGGGGGAAAAAAAGGTGTCCGGCAGCACCTTTTTTCTCTCCCCCCGATCAGTGGTTTAAGGTCAGAGATTAGGGATAGAATATAGAAGGTCTGGGCTTTCAAATGAGATATCGCACTGTAGGGCTGAAACAACTAATCGATTAATCGACAACTAATCGATTACTAAAATAGTTGTCAACTATTTCAGTAATCGATTAATCGTTTTCTAGTGAACACAGACTAAAATAGAGCAAAAAAGACATGAAAATTATGTAATGTGGATGAAAACCTACTTTGTTTTTTAAAGTTAGGGTCTGTAGTGTTTTGTACATTGTAAATTTCATAAATATCTGTCTTTGTCTCGTCCAATCAGAAAGCAGAATTAGCACAAAGAGCCTCCTACAAATGTTTACTTTAAGTTTACTCCATCAACGTGTCCTCAAGCGGCGCCACTTTAGCTCTATGTGATAAAAAAATGGAAAAAATACAATGTCCATGCACCTTTCACAGCCGAGCGATTAATCGATTAATCGTAAAAATAATCGGTAGATTAATCGATTACCGAAATAATCGTTAGTTGCAGCCCTATCGCACTGGCATATAGGCTGTAAACTCTCCAGTAGGGCTGCAACTAACGATTATTTTGTAATCGATTCATCTATTGTAAGGCGTAATAATACCAGGAGTAGCTTGAAATCCGAGCAGTAATCTTAAAATATAGTTCCCCCTTTTATCCGCTTAGAAAATCCACATTGTCTAATTTTGTGTAATTATACTTTGTAGTGGAACACTTCACGTAACCATATTTAAATAGGGAAAACGTGGAAGAGCTTGGTAGCTTCTATCTTGACCTGTTTTGGAGCTATAGAGGAGAGAGGGAGAGGCTAAATGCTAACGCCGTCTGCGCTGTGTTTACGTGACTAAAGGCACGGGTGAAGATCAGACAGGTCCTAACGAACTCGTCAAAGCTCAGGTAAGAACATATCTCAGTATGTAAAAACGGTGGCCTGTTCCTTTAAGGACAGTAGCCCCAGAGTGTGAAAGCAAAAAGGCCCCCTCGTCTCGGTTTACTGTCCGGAACCTCTGTTTAAAATCACTGGAAACAAAGCATATGCTCAGTGCAAACCCTGTGCAGAGATGGCCTGTGTTTAAACCAGGGCTTAAGGTAATTGTGTTCTGATTGGATGACACCGTGTCGGGGTAATTAATTGGGACATCTCTCCACCAATCAGCTGCTGACAGTTTGATGGGACAGATTTATGGGCTCCATTAGTGGCACAGATGGAGCAGTAAAGAGAAAGTCAAGTTAGAGAGGATGAGACGGGACCAACTAAGAATGTAGATAAAATGGTAAGTGCTGCAACAAAAAGAAAAGCGATGTGGCCAGTATCACTATCCCTTCATGAATGGACATACCTGCTTGTTTTTCACATAACGTTCCTTTCATGATATGATCCCGTTAGCCTCTTTGCATTATGTGAAACCACTCCACAAGCAGCAGTCCCTCATAAAGAACAACTTTCAATACCCCGCCATGGCGTGACCGTGGCGTTTTTGAAAAGGCGCGTCCATCTCGCAGTGTTCCAAACAGTATAAAACACAAAAACGCATTACTTAAAGGTTAGAGTTACTGATGCAGACTACATTTAGATGTAAAAATAAATGGAAAAGTTATAGTGTGGGGTCAAGTTCAGCTTCTCTGCCGTCTTTTCACTTTGGATGAAAAATTGCTGTGTTATTCAGGCACACTGTAGCGTGTAGTGGAACAAACAGGAGCTGGTGGACACGCACACGTTGGACTAATCTAATACCGTGTGTCCACAGTGCTGAACCGCTATGCAGTTTCTTGTATTGGGGAAAGTAGAAGTATAATTGTGTTTGCAGAACATTGCAAAAAGTGAATATAAAGCATTGCCTTAAATGACTTGAATGGAGGAAATGTATCTTGTTTTGAGCGGTTTTCACTAATTTAGACATTTTTCCTGATCTGACCAAGTTTGCTTTGCTTGTTTGAGGACATTTCAGACCAGTTCTAAGGTAAATCTCGCTTGAAATAAGAAAGTAAACTTGCCAATGAGACAAGACTAATTTTCTCACCCCAGAAAAAAAGAAAATTACCTGAAATGAGGATGAAACATATTAAAACTACACGACTTAGTTGATCTTGGCACAGCTATTGTTATGTATAAGGTTCATAACCATAAGCTTCCTGAATGTATACAAGAAAGGTTTAAACCCAGAGAGACTGGCTAAAATCTCAGAGGAACTCATATCTATCAGAAAAGAGCATTTGGAACAAACACCAAAGCCAGATGTGTCTCAGTCAGAGGAGGAAACGTCTGGAATATTCTGAATGACACCTTAAAAAACTCAACATCCTTAAATGCTTTAAAAAAAAAATTCAAATCTAATGTAATTAGCAGTTATAAGGCACTAGCGCTAACTCACATATAAACTCTCCTGTGTACATTTTGTCTTTACATTACATTATTGATTGATGTGTGAATTGTGCGAATTAATTTTGTAACTAATTGATACAGAAACATAATCATTTTGTCCTCGTCTTGCAGATGGTAAAACTGCTGTATATAAGTTGCTCTTAAGTTGCAACAGGGTTTGGCTTTAGATCAGTGTTTCACTTCAGCCAAAACCCTTTTCAGTCATTGTTTCTGTGTTTTCATGTTTTGTAGTCAATCGTGTCTGTGTGAAGATACTGACTGAAATAAACTAAACTAAACTAAACTAAACTAAACTAAACTAAACTAAACTAAACTAAACTAAACGAGTCAGAAACATCTCAGAACAAGTGAAATAATCTATGACAAATGCCCAACAACATCTTAACCAGTCAAAACAACTAAAATTTGGATTATTGTGCTCAAATTGAGATGTTTATACTGATCTAGTTAATTACTTTTTGCAGTGAAGGAAGGAATTATATATTTTTCTGTGCTTTATAATGGTTATTGTTCTAGAATATCCCTATCAACATGTGAAAATATAATACATATAAATACAGGTTTTCTTTTTGTCGGTACGCGGTGCGGTGGCTTATGGGATGGCACATAACCATCCAAATAGTGCTGTCAGTGAGGAGGTAGGGAAAGGAGCCTGCTCCCTATCACACCTCCTTTAGCATAGGGACCTCTGGTGGTTCCTCACTGGCGATTAGGAGCTCTGTGCCATCCCAGGGTTTTAAAGAGCCGCCTCAGTAAATGGCCCAAATGAAGGCAGTTTGTGCTTTTGCTTTCATTTAGAGGAAACTTAAAGGGATATTTCATGTTTTTTTACATAGGGGCTCATCTCCTAGTTATCCAGAGTGTTGTTGTTCTGGAGATATATGTATTTTTAATTCATGCAGTTCTTATATTTGAAGAGTTTCATGGTGCTAGGCTAATGCTAGGCTAGCGCATGTCTATGGTAACTAGTAGCCTGTATCAAAAACAGTCTGACCCAAGCACAGTGCACCTGAGGCACTTATAACACCAGACTAACCATATAAATGTCTGTGTCCATAGAGTCATGTTTGAAATACAACCACTTTGCATTTAAAATAACTTATATTTGAGCAGCATCAGCTTCCTGGTTGTAAGCTACGCAGCGGCGGAGTGATCTGCTCGGTTTGCCGGATCTACAGTAGTTTGTTTAGTGTTTACCTGCGGCCGTGGAATTCACCAAGGAGCTTTCTACAAATCAGATATGAAAACGTTTAGAAGACTAACCGATGATTTTGAAGAGGTTTTTAATGCAGGCTACTAGTTACCATAGACATGCACTAGCCTAGCACTAGCCTAGCACCACTAAACTCTTCAAATACAAGGACTGCATGAATTAAAAATATCACGTGACAAGGGTTAGGAGCTAGGATAAGGACATAGGAGCTACTTAACTGAGGATTTCGGATGGACCCCCCGGTTTTGCCTTAGAGCTCTCACCAATAGGCTTGATTCGGATGCTCAGGAGTCCTATTGCAATGTTTTAGGTTGATGGGGCAGACTTGAACATCTAGACTCCCATACACATGAGTACATGCAAACTCCACATAAGACCCATGATCCAAAACGTTTTTAGTGTGAACATGGATACTAGCCACTCTTTCGTCGTTCTTATGAATAAAGATGTGCTTCTTATCCATCATTCCTGTACTGCACAGCCAGAAAAGGCACATGACAAAAATCTTCCCTCAGACATCAAGGTCTAAAATGCCTCTCTCCCTCCTCCTGCTCTCACCTTTACAGTAATCACTCACAGCTCCACATTATGACCAAACAGAATGACTGCTCTTAGCCATAATCGTCTTCCTGTGGAATCAGCGTATGCCGGATTGGACTGGAAGAAATGATTGGTCCCTGTAATGTGTGAAAAAAGGACTGCAGTAAGTGGAGTGAATAAGGAGACTGGACCAACCTCCCAGCACTGTTTTCCCATGCACTTACGCGAGTCAAGTGTTGCCAAAGGTGGGCCGAGCGGTGAAGCGGGTTAGCAAGTATAGAGGAAAATGTTGAAAGAATTTTGTGCCCTTGTTCGGACTGATTATTGTGATTGCAATCACAGTCATTCTTGTGCAACTGGATGGGCGGATCAAGCTTGGAGTGAAAGCCATTAACAAAGTTTTTTCAAAGGAAAGAATAGAAGTCAACCGTCGGAAGCTTTGATTATATACATTGTATGGTAGACAGCAGAAGTTACATTTCTCCTTTGTAGAGTTTAATTTAACTTAAGCTATATCCACATGAAGGCAATTCAACCTGGATAACCTCAAACAGACAAACAGACTAAGTTTCCATAGGCTGCTTTGTTGTTTTAGGAACTAATTTGAATTATTTGTTTGGTAAACTTTCTAAGTAGTTCATATTTTGTTCGTTTTCATCTTTTGTTTTTTGTTAGTGCTATTTTTGGTTTACCCGTTGGGCCTCCTTTTGTTCCCTTTTACCTGTTTGTAAGAATAAAATCTGCAGTTTTAGTTATTTAAATCTACTGTGTTCCGTTCTTTGTACCCTAGAGCAAAGTGGGCGTAACAGTGGTGAACAGGTCTGGGCTCATTCTACACATTAGGACATTGTTAGAACATGTAGGGGGAGGAAAAAACTTAATATTAACATTTTTAAACTCCGTATAGTCCCTTTTAAAAGCGGGACCGAGGGCGATGATTGGCTGCTATGGAGGTGCGGCTCTTACACTGATGGCTGAGGTGGGGCCCTCTCGGAAGCGATCATTGGCTGGAGGTATGTGATGCTGAAATTAGTCTCCCAGATTGAATTGACGCCTAGGCTTCACAACAGGTATAGTTTCAAACACGGAGCCAGATCATTAAATGTGCATCCACTTGAAACCAGTCATGTGTGTAGAACCGCTGTGATTCACCTGCCAGGCCTGTGTGAGGCGCTGCGACGCTACCACAGATAATAGAGCAAGGCAGTAGATAGCGGATGTGCAGTAATCTTTTTGGAAAGTAAACAGTAACACGACACGAACATTAACCTGGATATACGATCTACAGACGCGAGACACAGCAGGTTAAAGTATTGATTTTTCACGCAGTGGTCGATTTTTATCTATTCTCCTCCCTTTACATCTTAGTTTTCATGTCAGATATAAAAATGATGATGTTTATTTTATGATGTTTTGTCTGCGAGGTGGGGGCAACCCAGAAGTAGCTGCTGCGCCGCGTAGAAAGGCCGTCTTTCCCGCGGGTTTTCATTCATAAATATTGACAGATTTTACATCCACGTGTCCTGCTAAGGGGCCCCGTGATGACGCTTTCACCCAAATATGGTGTTTTTCCTCCTACGAGACGCTGGTGCGGAAGAGTCGAAGAACGGGCCGAGCATGAGCACTCGCTACAAAACTTCAGGGCTGGTTTTCTCTGAATGAGAGAAGCCGCACTCGGGCAGAGCCTGAGCCCTTATAGAAGCTCCCACAGACTCCAAACTTTACAGGCTGAGACACAACAAGAGTTTGAAGGTTTTTTCAGAGGGATTTTTTAATATCTAATTCCTAGCCTGATTTATTCAGCTTTGAAACCAAAAAAACAGGCGAAATTTGAGTTTTTACAGATTTTTTCACTGATGATTAGTTTATTGAAAAACTAAACAAAATATCCAAAATCCCCTCTGAAAAAATCTTAGTTACTAATATGTCAATAAAATAAAACCATACATTTTAATCTGGCTCAATTCATTATTTTGATTTCGTTGCCCAAAATATAGGCAATTTTGGCCATTTTAATGCTCAAAATGCCTTATTTTTATATGAAAACATAAAATGACAGAAAAAATGCAATACATTTTTTTCTCATATTTATATCTGTGATGTTCAGCAAAAGTTTCAAATTGACATCTCTACATTTATTTTTTTTCCCTATTCACCTGCAGTCAGCTGTCATGTGACCGGACTTTCACTGTCAGTCCAAAAACCCGGACTGAAAGGGGCTAACTCTGCCGTGTTTTTCTCCAGTGATGTGACATTCATGGACGGCCGGCTCTGGTGAACGGTTCGAACCAGATCTCAATTGTGAAAAGAGACAGATCTTTTCTTTCATTCAATTTTACCCAGAACTCCCCCGAAAAGAACGCAAGAATCAGCCCGACAATGGAGCAGGCGACACAAATGAAAGCTTTTTGCACTAGTCAAAGCTAAATGCACTAAAAATGATTTGTCAGATAGTCTCTTTTTATTAGTGGTAGCATCTTACAAAGCATAAATAAATATCAGTCCCTACTAATTTTACATAATTAAAAAAAAAAGTGTCTTTTAACAATCGCATCTTAGATATTGTGCGTTACCTGGCTACCGTTATTCCCATTTTACATTAAAAAGAGCCACCGTAACAATGGAGCCACGTAAACGGCGTTTTCAGATCTTTCCACTGGGACCTAGTTTGGAAAATGGTCGTTTACAGACCCCAAAAATGCCAGTTTCGTGTGGATGATACGCTGGATTGATCAAGTATTTTTGCGTTTAGTCCTGAGCTTGCCAGTCCTCTGTACAAAAGGGGGGGTTTGAGCGGGAAGTACAATTTCAAGTTTAATACCAGACTGCGAGATGTCGTGCTTTGCGAGTGATTTGTTTCCTTATGGAATATCATTACTTGTATCTGCTCCATACAGATTCTTAGCAGATGATGGTTAAAGCTTTAGCGTCTGACTGTGTACAACAGATGGAGCCGAGCCTCGGTGCAGATATGAGTGTGATTTATGCCGCAGCAGAACACACTCAAGCGTTGGGTCACATTCTGCTTCATCATGTTTTATGCTGTTTGTGCATCAGCAAACGGTCCAGAGGTCTGCGCAGTCAAGCCTCCGCAGTCCGCACAGACGCCACTGAACGCAGCTCAAACATGTCACGCTGAAGTGCACAGATTCAGAGTTGATTAGCCTCAACTTGGCTCTGATGCTGTGAAGCTAAAACATAAATAATCTTGTTCAGAACATGTGGAGCCTTGGGAAGAGGAAAGCAGAAGGAAAAGAAACAGGCCTAACTCCGCTTATCTTCCCAGACGAGATCCGGGATTCTTAGACCCTACGGTATTTTCAGACTGCAGGCTGAAGTGACCCAGATCCGATTTTTTGCTCTGCCTCTATGTGACCCGTATAGCTTTTCATGACTGTCTGAGTGACACAGATCCGTTTTTTTTTTCCAAATACGACCTGTGCCACTAGGAAATGGATGAAGAATAAGATGGCACAAGGTCATGAACCACGTGACTAGACAACACAAGGGTAAAGAAGACCAGAGCCCCATTGACAGCAAAGCAAAAATACTTTTTACATTCAACACTTTATACTACTAAAAATACAAAGGACAAATAGCATACTACCTCTGGAAAGAGTTAGTGAGCCGCCCACTCAGAGAAACTTTTCAAATTCTGTATTTTTGTCAATTTGTTTTTCCTATGTCCGTTAGCATTCAGCCATCTAACATCACACATTAAATTCAACCTCATTTTGATGATATCAAAGCCTGGTTAGAAGTCATTAAAGGGATTATACAGAATGTTTAAAATGAACTATTTTCCTCCCCCTACATGTTCCAGCAATGTCCTAAAGTGTAGAATGAGCCCAGACCTGTTCACCACAACTGCCTCTAAAATCATGAACTGTCACTCAAAAAGGTGTTAATTCGGGTTTGAAGTGCCGTCATGCGCGAGTTTAAAGGGATATTTCAGGATTTTTGACATCAATAGAATAATTTTAACCATTTTGCATTTAAAATACCTTAAATTTGAGCCGTATCTGCTTCGTGTTTGTATAAGCTACGCAGGTGCGGAGTGATCTGCTAGAAAATAGTCCCTCAAAATGCGATCATTCATGTGATGCAGGTCAGTTATATTCCAAACATGATTCTATCGACACAGACATTTATATGGTTAGTCTGGTGTTATAAGTGATTTGCCTCAGGTGCTCTGTGGAGCGGGTCACACTGTTTTTAATGCAGGCTAGCTGACATGTAGAAATGCGCTAGCCTTGCTCTAACCTAGCGCCACGTAACTCTTCAAACATAAGAACTGTATTAAAAAAAACATCTCCAGGTACCAGCAACACTCTGGATAACTAGGAATTGAGGCCCTATGTCAAAAATATCCCATTAATATAGAAGCTGCAGTTGCACGTATGACCTGAGGTGGCAGTAGTGAGTATAAAATGGCCAGCTTGCATCTAGCCCCTTTAATGAAATAGTTTATGGTTGTCTGCTTCCCATCTGTGCTGCGACCCACCTCCACCCCTTCACCACTTCTTTTATCCATGGCTTCACACTGCTCCATCCTTCACCTGTCACCCAGACCACCGCCAGAGTCCAGTTTCCGGGGGAAGACATTCCTAATGCTAATCCACCCATCTACTGCTGGGGTCTGAGCGCCAAAAATATACCGTAAATTCTCTAATACTGGCCTGTATGGGTTCGCGGCTGGCGGAGGCAAATTAAAGCCGGTCTCTAAAACAGGCCGGGGCTTTTATTAGAAACTATAGCGGTAGAAATATTCCCCATGTTAGGAATTTGTCTCATACTGGTGTAAATGAAAACTCACGTGCAGGAAGTAACAAACGGAACCCGGGCCGAGGGGGGACGCTGCGGAGGAGCTGATCCGAGCGTAACTTTGACACAGATTTAGCCACTTTTCAAACCTCCTGTGACCATATTTGGAAACAGGCTAAATGTTGTGTGACCCTCCAGGGTTTTAATAAAGTCTCCATCGCGTCTTCAAAGCACGTCCAGCTGCTCCGTGTGCAGGTCAGTCCCACGCCTCAAAATAACTCCTCCCATCAGCGCGAGCGTCTCGTCTTCTCTCGGGTCAGTCTCATGATCGATCACAAACACAAACGCTCCGTCTAAACTCGCCTTTTACACAAGATAACAACAAATAATCCGGTCCGGTAAAAACGAAACAGAAACCTGCAGTGACACTGATGTCAAAGCTCCGCTAACAGCAACGAAACACTTCCTGTTGTCCCGACAAAATAAAAGGCGTCAATGTTCCAGCCGCTGGGAGAGGGTTTGAAATGTTCATTAATAAATGAACCTAATATTTTAGGTCCAAATGGACACGAATCTCGTTTTTCTAGTCGTCCGTTTTGCTCAAATAGAAATAAAGGCCTGTCTCTAATTGTGGCCTGGTTCCAATAAAGGCCTGGTCCTAGATGCCCTTGATTAAATAAAGGCCCCGGCCTCTATTAGAGCATTTACGGTAATACTATTGGGGCCTCGTTCTTATCGCTGCTTTTGTCAGTTTGAGTCAGGTCAAACTCAATATACTTCTTTCAGAGTTAATATTGGCCTGCAAAATTCCACTGCTTGGTTCATTTGTGAGCAAAGGCAGACTGACCAAACGAAGTCCTGCAGTGTGGGATCTTCCGAGTCTGATTTATGGAACTTCAAAAGGGCAGATTGGCCCCACAGCGGTGACGCATGCAGTCAGGACCAACCATCCATCTGATCTCGCTTGTGCACAATGAAGCACTTTCTTAAAGCGCTTTCCCTCTCTCTTACCGTTAACTGCCTCCGTCTCTAATACAATGAGGATTCCCCTGCTGTATTCCAAATGTGCTCCTGAAGCAGTGTCCTGGGACAGCAGCTCTGTGTGAATACAATCACACTCAGGTTGTTTCTCTCCTGGAAGAATATTACTGCTCCCTCCTGGTGTCAGCGTTTTCCACGACTCATTAGGATGGAGGTGGCGTCTGCAAAGGTGTGGTTTCATCTAAACCCGAGGGACGAAAGGACACACGGTCTTTGAGGGAGTTTGTTTAACCTGCACATACAACCTTTTCAACCTTTTTCTTCTTTGTAATGCTTGTTTTTCTCGTTCCAATTTATATTAAGCGTTTTTAGGTGCACATATAAATACAATTGATGTGACTTTGATGCATTACCGAGTCATATATCCAGCAGTTGGTCAGGTCTTGGTTCAGCAACATTGTCTACATTTACATGTTGTCAAGAAGTTTAAAGAAGTTTAAAAATGCTAAAATGAAGTATTTTCCTCCCTCTACATGTTCCAGCAATGTCCTAATGTGTAGAATGAACTCAGATCTATTCAGGGCCGGACTGGGACTGAAAAACAGCCCTGGACTCTGACTAGCCTGGCCCAAATTCGCGTAGCCTAATTGTGCACTTCCACAAATATCTATTTTAGCCTCTTACCCCCCGCCTTAACATTAACGAGTACATTTTCCCCAGTTCGGCTTTATATTATAATTTTTTTTGATCGGTATCATCAGCAAAAAGAGCGGGAAAGGTGGTCGTAGAAACAGAAGCAAAATCATTAATATAAATAATAAATAATATTGGTCCCAAAATTGAACCTTGTGGTGCACCATACTCCACGGAATTCCTTTGAGATTCATGTTTTTTTTTTTAAACTGGGCTTTACCCAAATCTAAAAGCTTCTCGACTGGAGAGCAACAATGTAACGCCTCATTTGAAAGCTAAGACCCACAAAAGTGACGGAAACTTTTCGTCACGTCGCCACATTTTTGTCATATTTTTGTTGTTTTTTTTAATCATTTTTTTCTATCATTTTTTGTCCGTGTTTTTCTCATGTTTTTGTTGACTTTTCATCCCCTTTTTCTCGCTATTTTGATGCTTTTCTTTTTAGCTTTTAGATTTGGGTAAAGCTCGGTTGAGGCGGGACCGGTGGCCTCAGAGCCGGTGGCCCTTCTGTGCTCTTCCAGAATGGACATGTGGCCAGTCCGCCCTTGGACCTATTCACGACAACGGCCTCTAAAATCCTGCACTGTCACTCAAGGAGCAGGGTGTGCAATGTTATTTTCACACACACAAAATGGGACCATTACCTCGAAAGGAATGGCTGACCGTGTATCCTCCCATTCCCCTTTAATGGGAAACTATTAACATGACATATTCTGTACATATTATAAGTGGCATTACTCCCTGATTAATTAATGTGATTGAGGCAGTTCATTAACCCCTTAAGCCCGACGGTCCCACCTGTGGGACCAAAATAGGTACTGCATCATAAACCTCTGTGGAGTACATCTTAAAAACTTATCACGAAGTTATTTTTTTAATTTAAGCAAAGTGTACACCCTAATGCACACAAAACAAACCATAATGTTAATCTTTATGCACATATTTATCTGTACAGGCCATTTTTATACCCCGTTGTTCGCAAAAGAGCGTTTTGAAAACCTTTGGTTTTGTACGAAAAGACGTTGTTTGCGTTGCCATTGAAATCCACGTACAGCTAAGTTTGTAGTCCTGTGAAAGGGGAGAAGTCACTGAATCTAATGATAACAATTACTCTAAAAACTACAACACCCCGGTGTTGCAAAGGGAACGCGTAAACACTGCGCCCTATTTCCGCTTCCGTGAGCTCTCTTCTTCGGCGCGAAACAGTGAACGGAGCGCACGTACTCCCACTCGGTTTGGCGACTGCTGCGAGGTTTTGTTGTTGAGTTTCCGCGAAATATTTAGTTTTATTTCTTCGAAGTCATGGCTAAGAAGATGTACAACATTGAAAGGGACATGGCGGAGATTTTAGCGGAGGTTCAGAGGCGGTCCGATGTGGAAGTGGAGGATTCGGTTGATACGGAGGACAGTTCGGACGACGATGATGAGCGGTCAGAAGATGAGGCGTTCATCTTGCATGTACCTGTTTACAAGTAAGTTTATTTGTTTGTTGTTATATTACTATTATTATTATTATTATTATTATTATTGTACATTATGTATTTTCAGATAGTATAATATAAAATAACACGGATAATTATTGTCTTTCACTCAAAATTCTAGCCAAGCTTGTTACTAGTATGTGATGTAGAATGTGGTGTCTGCAACTTTCTACTTTTCCGTGAAGACCCTCAAGACGCTCAAATGACAACATATGTTTACAGTAATAATAAAAATAGTAATAACAATAGACATTATGATAAAAAGTAGTTATTGAAGACGTTTTACAAATATTGAATTATTCAAAATCAATTGCATTTTTTTTGGAGGAGAATATGATTCATTTTTTTCCCTCATCAATAATTGTGTATGGATTTATTTTATCCTCACAGTTACTTGTATCTATTCAAGAGTGTTTGTGAAAAAACAAATGAAAACAAAGGAATAAAATGTTTAGAAAATGCACTAATGAATCCTAGTACTACAATAAAATGTTGCATTTTTATTTTGATCTTATTATTTAGTGTATGAAATAGAAAGCAGGGAAATCCCTGCTTTCTATTTCATACACTAAATAATTCACGCAGCATGTTTTATTATCAATTACTGGGTAACAATTGCCTTTTTTTGTCCTATTTCCAAAGTGATCAAGAGGAGAATGGTGAAGCAGAGGGGAAAGATGAAGCAGAGGAGAACGGTGGAGCTCCATCTACCCACCGTGGTGCAGAGTCTCCTCTCTTTCTGAGGTTAGTGTGCTGATTTGTGTTGCAATACTCATCTAATACTCATATCTTGTCTGAAATCAGAAGTTGATGTAATTTATTTATATTGATGGTGATTATTTTTCTTACAGTGATGATGTTGGAGATGATGAGGACTATGCATCCCCTAAGCGGAAGAGGGTACCATCCACTTCATCTTCCTCCAGTCCTGCATCCCCTGAACCTGGGATAACACGAGGGGGGCGTGGAAGAGGCCGTGCCCGAAGGCCGGATGTTGCACCGGAAAGCCCACCCTTTGAGCCCAAACATCCTCCAGGCCCAAGAATTGACGGCACCGTGAGCTGGTCTCCTTTAAGCCTGTTCAAGTTGTTCTTTAGTGACAGGGTGCTGCGCACTGTCATGAAGAATACTAATGAAAATGCAGCAAGGCGACTGGCAAGCGGCAAAAAATATAAGTGGTCCCCCTTGTCTCCGGACACTTTTTTTGTGTTTTTAGCTGTTATCATTTACTCTGGTTTGGTGCACACTCACGAAAGGTCTGACATGTGGAAAACCACCTTTCCCTACAACTTCCCCTTTCCTCGCTCTTCTATCACCAGGGACCGGTTTGAAGCCATCTTTTGGTCCCTTCATCTCTCTGATTTGGCTGAAGATGAAGAAAATGAGAAAAAAAAAGGAACCCCCCAGTATGATCGGCTCTTCAAAATTAAACCCCTCTACACTGAGATTGTTGATGCCTGCAAGTCCCATTTTCAACCGAACCAAAACCTCACAATTGACGAGCGTATGGTTGCAAGCAAGGCCCGTATTGGATTTCGGCAATATATGAAGGATAAGCCCACCAAATTTGGCTACAAGTTATTTGTTTTGGCGGATTCGGAAACTGGCTACACTTCAAATTTTTTTGTTTACCAGGGAAAGGACAAAGAGCGCAGGGTCCAGAGGCAAGCGGAGGAGGGCCTCAGTGTGTCATCTGTGATGGACTTGCTGAACTTTGAGCTTCTGGGGAAAGGCTATCGACTCTATGTCGATAACTTTTACACAAGTGTGCCTCTGTTTCACAAGCTTGCGCAGAACCACACTGCAGCATGTGGCACCATTCGAACCAACAGGAAAGGCTTTCCCAAAACAACCCTGAATGATCTCCCAATCAGGCCACAAAGAGGAGACATGCGCTGGATCAGGAAAAACAACCTGCTCTTTTTGCGGTGGATAGACACAAAGGTCGTAAACGCGTGCAGTACCTTTCACAGCGCCTACAGCGGGAATGCTGCTCTCAGAAGGGTGAAAGGGGCAGACGGGCAGTGGCGTAGGACGGCTGTGGACATTCCTGATGCCATCAAGGATTACAACGTCTACATGGGAGGAGTTGACCTGTCCGATGCCCTTATTCAATACTACTCCGTCTTGAATAAGACCATGAGGTGGTACAAGACTTTTTTTTATCATTTCATTGACATAGCGGTAGTCAACAGCTATATCCTGTACAAGCGTGTGAACAAGTCTCCATCCCTCATGACCCACAAGATGTTCCGGGAAGCTCTCATGACGGAGATGGTAGCGCAAGCCAAAGCTCTAATTGCAGACTCTGCACCCCGCCCCACCCTGCGCAGCACATGCATGCCAATGTTCAGAGGAGACAGCTCATCTGAGCGGAGAAGGTGTGTGGTATGTGCTGCTAAAGAGAAGGAGAAGGCAAAGCAGATGCCAGGATACAAAGTGCAAAACATCAAGACACCCGTTTACTGTTCCAGCTGTGATGTGTCTCTCTGCTTTGTTCCTGGAAGGAACTGCTTTGTGGAGTTTCATGGCTTGTAAATGTAAATATTGTTAATGTAAATGCTGTTAGCAAAATGGTGTTTTAATGTAGCAGGACAACAGGATCTTGCATAAACATGTACCCTTTACACAGTGAGATGTGTGGCAAGAACGGATTAGGGGCACTTTGTATTACAAAAAAGTTTAAAAGTCCTTTATTATTACATGGACATGCCGATGTGTTTTGAAAGTACAGAGTCTTTGGCGGGGGCAAACAAAGACTCTGTACTTTCAAAATGCATCGGCGTGTCCATGCAAAAATTAAGGATAAACCTTTTTGTAATAGAACGTGTCCCCTAATCCATTCTTGCCACACATCTCACTGTTTAAAGGGTACATGTTTATGCAAGATCCTGCTATAGGCACTTTTATTTGAAAGAGCACTTATATTTCTTATATAATATATAATCATTTTATATATGTTTTAGACCTTGTTGACAATGTTGACAAACTTACTTGGTAAAAAGTGATGGCCAAAAAAACTGGAGCTTGTATCGCTCTTCCAGATTGCTTCTCTTTCAGTAACACCTGGTCACAGGACTGTCTCGAAAACTGCTTCATTCTGTGATTTGCGTATCGTGTCTCAAAGCGGGTCATCGTTCAGAGCGTCTCACTGAGCTGCCTTTAGTGGCTAGGCGCTAAACAACGGAGGTTTTCTTGTCCGTATAGTTATGTAAATCATTAGTCATAGATAAATGTGCTGTATTTCCCCCATTTTCCATTGGCTTATTCTGACTGTGAGCCAGAATACATTTTGTATTTTCTTATTCTTCACAAGGGTCCTTCTTTTGAACAGATACAAAAGCAGGCGTGGAGCTGATCAGGCGAGGGAAACAAAAGGAGCGCCATCTACAGCAAATAGTGCCAAAATTAGTCCGTGAAGCACAGACCCACAATACAAAGAAAATTACTCGTGTTGGTGCTTCAGTCGTGTTTATGAGAAGTAATTAAGTTAGTAAATAAATAAATAAAGAAGTAATAACGTTTGTCCACAAGAGATCACTGTTCAAACAGAATGAAACAGCTCAGGGACTAGCTACAGCACTTTTTTGCTGTGTTACAAGACTTTACTCGCCCATCACTAGTAAAAAAGAGTTGTGTTATGTCTGTAGTTTCTCATAAATATTGATTTAATGGCTGTTTGAATCCAATTGAATGTTTTTTGTATATATCTGTCAACTGAATTTGCACATACAATTGTTCTATAGTTTCTCCAATTATTGTACTGTGCTGTGAAATGATATGAGATTTTATTTTATTAAGTTTGAATCAACCTTTTATATATTTGTACATATTTGACAGTTATTATTACCTTTTATATGGATGTTTTATATAATATTGATGTTTATGATTATTGTTATTTGACATTTATGGCATTTTGTGAGAGTTCTTGTAGTAAAAATACTCATTTGGTTACAAACTAATCTAGTTTGATGTCATGTGTATGAATTTCTACTGTGCACAATGGTGGTAATTGATGATGCGCCAACTATATATTCTTTCCAAAAGCACCATTAGATGGCAATTGACTCAGATAATGCTCATAAGTAGAAATATTCAACCAGTTTACTTTGAAAGTGGAAAAAAAAACCTTTGGCACACATTGTGCCAAAATGTGCCATTTTGTGCCAAATGAAGGGTTCGCCTGGTAAAATCATGTTTCAAACCTAGTGTGTAGGCCCTTCCATTCATCCAATTCAAATAAAATTTGGTAGAGGTGTAGTCAGCAAGTTACTTTAGATAACCAAAGGCATTTGTGTGCATAGAATCTGTGTAAACATGGTGTTACCCATTGTTATATATCATAAAACATCAGGCGGAGGTTAAAAAAAGTACAAATTACTCTAGATTAATCCTAATTTACACAGTCATAGTAACACAATCAATAATTTTAAAATTGGGAATGAATTCCTCAGGTCCATAGCTGTCCATAGACACCAAGAACATGCATATGGAGTGAATTACTGAAGAGCCATTCTTGGTTTACCTTTGAGATTTCATTTGGGTGTTTTTGTCCTCAAAAACGGCTAGGGCTTAACAGGTTAAGCTAGGTGACCGCTGTGAGAATCATGCACTCCTCACTGACAGAACATTTCTATATAATGAGCCCTGTGATGTAAAACTATTATTTACAATTTGAGACTTGAATCTTTTTTGAAGCCAGCTTAGATCCCAATCCCAGTGTTTTTCTCACAAATGTTTGAGTTTGCAATATTCTAAAGCAGGGGTCTCAAACTCATTTGGAGCGGGGGCTCAAAAATGTGAACCCAGTGTTGGTCGAGGGCAACAGACAAAGCCTTTTATATTAAGTCAATTATAATTTAGCAACTTTTTATTGTTTGCTATAATATAATTTAGAATAGACTGTACATTATCTATCTGCACATGTTTAAGCTTCTAGAGGTTTCCAATCAGCCAAACATTTGCTGAGCTTGTAAATTTGTATTTACAGACTTCAGGGCATCAGTGAATGATCTTTCAGGAGTCAGGTCCAGTTTCTGTCTGTGAGCCTATTAAAGAAATGCAAAATGTAAAACAAATGTCATTTTAATTTAGTGTAGAAAATCCCAACCAGGGACTGGAGCTGATAAACCAGCAAAAAGCATCAGCTACAAACTTCTTTTGTTCTGTGTTCATTTTCAATGAATGTGTCGACTTGGACACTTTTCCAGACTCTGGTGTGTCTGAGATCAGCTCAGTGAGATTCAGCTCATGTAAATAATGTGGAGTCACTGACCTCTGACCTCAGGCCTTTTGTGACCGACAGTTAGAGAACTGATGGGAGTTATATTATAATTATATATTTTTTACTGTCAATGTTGCTGTAATTATTTGCAGTATTTTTGAGACGCCTGTTCTAAAGGAAGACAAAACAAATTTGGTTCCATTAGTAGAGAAAAATCAGAACCTGGAGCTCTAGCGGAGGCAGGTCTGGAAGGCTCCATGAGGGAGATGGAGGCATGAGGATGGTCCAGAGGCACCACTTGAGGGGGGCGCTGTGAGGATCTCAGTCACAGTGAGAGGCAGGGATGGAGAACTGTGCTCAGCGGTGGCCCATGGTCCAGACCAAAGCTTGTGTCTGGTAATGGCTTAGGTAGGGGAGATGGACCTATAATGGACCCCCTAAGAACATATTTGTATATCCTCTTTCTAATTAAGTGCATCAAAAGCATTTGTGCCTCAGTGAATGAGTTGCAATAAGTGCTCTATGCAAACAAGATACGAGCCTGTCAAATATTATATTATTGCAGTAAAATCCAAAAATATTTTTGTTGAAAGTGGTCCAATTTGGGGACACGGTGACCTATATTGGACCAGGTCGATCCCAATATTGGACCACATGTAAAACTGTGTATAATTTGGCCTAAACAAATAAAAATTGGATACAATACTTTCGTACTTACGCACACACATTCACAATCCTGACCTGTAACCAACTGTTTATCCCTTTTGTCCCCCTGAGTGTATGTGTTGTATGAATGCTTTGTTTCAAATGGCAAATACAATGAGTATATACTTAATTTAATGGTTTATTTATTCATTAATCTATTTATTTATTCATTCATGCCATTATAGCCCTGAAATGTGTGCAGATGTTTAAATCATGTTAATGCGTGGAGAGTCCATTGCATTACATTGGACCGAACTGGTCCAATATGAGGACACATGGGGTGGTCCAATATGAGGACACATGGGGTGGTCCAATATGGGGCCGGCACCCACTTGAGTTCTGGGATGTATATGTTCGCAACCGTGTACATATAAGTCATCATTCCTCATTGTATTCATTAATTATATGTCAAACAACCCACACAATTCTCGCCGTCAATCATCTCAGGCAGACGTAATATCACGTTGCACGTCATTTTGATCGCAAATTGATGTGCTAACTATTTATGGAAAGGAGAACGAGTGGTGGTCCAATTTAGGGACCGGTCCAATATAGGTCCATCTCCCCTACAAGCGAAGATTGGGAGAGCAGTTTGCTTGGATCAGGTTAGGTTCTGAAGAGGGGAATAGACTCAAACTGCTTGAACAAAAACTTGATCACATTAAGCTGCTGAGGCCCTAAAAAAACATGAGATGCAAAAATGCACCAACTAAGGTGCTTCAAAATACAAAAACAAGAAAACAGACAGACATGAACGAATGACATCAAGACGTAGACGACCAACAGCAAACGAAGCAAACACAAGGATATAAAGGAACAAGAAACAGGTGAAACTCTTCAGAGCGGGTCAGGTAGTCCCAGAAACAAGACAGACATGTGAGGATAAAACATGAAGACAAGAACATGGACAAAGACATTACCCATGTAACTGTCTGTTGACATTGTCTTTATGATGTGAATAAAGTGCAGAGCAGCAGGACCAGGCTGTAAAAGCCAACAGCGTTAAATCTGCTCATAAATATTAATACAGCACAGAAGCACACTCCAGCACTGTGGGCAGAGGAGGGAGAGAGGTACATCTGTGAAGTTTGTTAGTGTCAGACAGTGGGTGGGCTTGGCTGAGAGAAACTTGTGATGCACAAGATGTACGGTGTGACACATATTTTCTACTCAGAAGGCTCTCTGTTAACATAGTGCACGGGAGTTTAAGGCACTGCAGGTGAATTAGGGGGAAAAGAGAGGCAACAATATCAAACTTTGGCTGCAGATTACTGATATATAAATCTGAGAATAAAATGTATGAGCTATTGCAGGTGTTCATTTAAAGGATCTATATCCTGCTATTTTAGCCATTCCAAAGTTAAGAATAGGCATGTATATGATATATTGTACCTCTACCATTATGGAGCACTCATTTTTGTGATAAATATAAGTGTTTTCTGGAGGTATTTTTCAAACCCGGAAGACAAAACGCTTCGATTCAGTTAACTCCGCCCCCTCTCTCCGCACATACAACTTTACCGTAATATAAATAAACAGCAATAAGTGAAGATACTTCACAATGCAGTTATAAGGAGTTGACATCTGCAACACAGCTTCATAAATGGCTAACACACATGCTAATATGCTAACACACATGCTAATATGCTAACACACAAGCTAACCCGCGTTTGGACTGACTCACCGCTCTGGTCATTTACATTATGGGATTCGCGTTGGTTATAAAAGTTAATCCACTTTGATTCAGACGAAGGTTCACCAAACATCCATCAGTGACAGTCACAGAAAAACAATATTTTGGTGAAAGTCGCCGAATCCCGGAGAAAAAAAACAACTTCAAGTGGCCTCTTCTTGAAAAAGGTTGAATAAACTCCCGCTCTAAAAAGTCGATTTTGCATGATATAGGACCTTTAAAAATAAGTCATTTTACACATACAAATGGCTAAAATTGCTCATATTATCAACGACAAAATCCAAATGGGTTGGATTTTTTTCAATTCAATTCCAGTTCATTTATGTAGCAACTTTTATGGTTTGAATTTGTCGATATATTCATTACAACGATTTGTTCTGGGGCTATTTTGGGCATAAGTTTTTGTATAAGCTATATTTATAAGTTTTGCCTTGTTTTTTTTGGATTTCAAATCTCAATTAATCCGACCAGGAATTCAATTTTTAAAAATCCCTCTTGAAAAACCTTCAACATGTAGTCAAGTACAAGAGTGGACAGTTTGGGGTCTGTAAGAGCTGCTATTGTTGAGATTTTGTTCCAAGAATGTAAAGAAATTTCCACAATAGCGTTTTTTATTCGCCTGCATAGTCTCCCAGAACAGAAATGTCCAAATATGGATTAGAGCGCCATCTCGGTCTTCTTTTGTGCCACAGATCCACGTTTTCCTCTACCGTGTGTGTCTCACTGTGTCGCTTACATTTATTACACTGTTCTTGTAAAGCACATTGGAAGCTTTTGTATAAGACAACATAAGATGGGACTTTATTGAGGAAACATGAAACGTTCTGTTACTCTTTTCCCCGTCCCTATAATATTCCAGCCATTTCTTTCAAGTCATGAGTGCCACGCCCCTCCCCAATTTACTGTATTCAAAATTTGTATTGCTTTCATGTGGTAAGAATTAAAACAGTGTAGATGCAAAAAAAAGACTAAAATGTGATCTATATTTAAAAGAAAGCAATTTTGCTACATTTTATCTGGCATATCCCGGTTGTAAGTCCGATGATAACTACCATGTGTAAATGCTTCTTCAGCTTTTATCGCAGCAGCTCGGCCCATTAGTCAACTCAGCGTCACAAACGCACACGGGGTCCAGTCAAGAGTGTTAAGTCAAGAGTGTTACTGCCAAATTCACCATAAACTCTGATACATGTACAAACTGCAAACAAAACAAGATAGACAACTACATTCACGCCATATGGTTCTGTTCACCTGTTTCAGCTTTTTGGAAACAGGTGACAGATTCCCTCTCTGCCCTTCTGGACTGCCGCATCCCACTATCCCCCTCACTCTGTCTCCTAGGAGATACCTCAACCATCACTCTTGACTCATCCCATACTAAACTACTGCTTGTAGCCCTAACCATTGCCAAGAAAACCATACTCACAAACTGGAAATCCAAAAATAATATCAGTGTACACCAATGGAAAAATCTGCTGTCTGACTATATCCTTACAGAATCTCAGTCAACATTCCCTGAATTTATGATGATAGAACCCTCTCCATTCCAAACCAAACTCACAACATTTCTGCAAAATAGATAACTTCAGTACTCTTTGAAATATATTGTCCCCTTCTTTTATATATATATATATATATCTTTCCTGTACGTGTATGTGCATGTATGTATATGTATGTATATATATATATATATATATATGTATATGTATGTGTATATGTATATATATACATATATATGTATATTTTTTGCTTTTATTGTTACTATTATTTATTATTATTACTGTTTTTTTTTTTGTTTTTTGTTTTTCTTCTTCTCATAATTAACATAAAATTTGACATGAAATCATTTATTTCACTCATAATCTTTTTATTTATTTATGTATTTTTTTTATTTTTTTTATTGGTTAATTGTCATCCATGTCAATTATACAATAAACACACGCATATAAAAATGTAAATACACACACAATATCTCCTCTTGTTCCTTTCTCTTCCTCTTCACTATCTCTCTCTCCCTTTCTGCTCCCCTTTATTTTTAATTTTCATGAATTATATGTCCCCGAGGTTATGCAGTGCTTATAATGCATTTTTTGGGGGGGAGGTAGAGTAAGGAAAAATATATATATATGTATATATAAAAAAAAAAGGGGGATACACCAAAAACACTGCTTGATCAAGTGAGCAGACTCTCTCCTCATCAGGTCAGAGGGTTGCTCTAAAGTGATGGAGCGGTCTCTGCTATGCTGCTGCCTCCCCACCACGGACAGGCAGCAGCAGAATTTAAGCACCATGGTCTTACCCCACCTCAAAATTAAAGAATGCAAATAAATAAATAAATAATAATAATAATAATAATAATAATACTAAAAAGAAAATTAACGACAAATGTAGAGGTGGATATTAGCCAGGTAAAAACACTGCTTGATCAAGTGAGCAGACCCTCTCCTCATCTGGTCAGTGGGTTGCTCTGAGGTGATGGAGCAGTCCTTGCTCTGCGAGTTGCCTCCCCAGGGTCGGGCAGCAGCAGAGTTTAAGCCCCTGGTCTTACATCCACTTCAAAAGGGTATTGAACTTATAAGTAAAAATGATTAATAAATAAATAAAATAAAATTATAAGCATTGTATAATTGGAAAGAAATGTCTTCTATTTGATTGATTTTACTATTCTATATTTTAGTTGTATGACTATTACTATTAATATTATCATTAGTATCTTTTTGTTTTTCTTTTTTGTTTTTTGCTCCTTTCTATGTTGCCAAACTCTCCTTCTCTTGTGTTTCCCCTATAAACATATCCAAGTCGCACTTAGCATTTCATACAGGCACGCACACACATGCACACATGCGCACACACACACACACACACACGCACACACATGTAAATGTTTAAGGTAGCACTTCTAACTTGTGCCCTTTTTTTGTTGTTGTTGTATAGAATTTGTTTTATGATTATTATTATTATTACACGTCAGTGGACTTGTCTACTGTTTTTGTATTGTTCGTCTGCACTACCTTAAATAAAAAAAAAAAAAAAAAAAAAAAAAAGAGTGTTACTGCTGCCAAATTACACTCCATTATCAGCGTGTTTATCACTGCTACACGTCTGCTGCTCCGAGACGCTCCGAGACGCTCCGAGACGCTCCGAGACGCTCCGAGACGCTCCGAGACGCTCCGAGACGCTCCGAGACGCTCCGAGACGCTCCTCTGCGTTCGGACACTGCCTCGACTGAGTGCTTTGAATGGCACTCAGTCATTCACGTGACCTGGGTCCATTTTATCCCCCAATAGATGTGTTATTGGGGCTTATTGTCTCATTTCAGCTTCTCCTCCCCAGGGTTTCACATCATAAAGGAGCCATTAAGAATAACAACTACAAAAATAGTATTTATATTGAACAGAAAAAAGTAAAGTAACTGAAGTTTATTTCTGGAGGATGTGCAGATGACAATGGCAGCCAAATGAGTGTCAATCTGCAACAAGAAGAAAAGGGGGTGAGACAAAAAAAAGAGTAAAGCTTTTATTGAAAATAATAAATACACTGAAAGAGGCTGTTTTGCAGCTGATCAAAAGTTTAGGACCACATGCCTTTAAAGGAACAGGCCACCGTTTTTACATACTGAGATAAGTTCTTACCTGAGCTGTGACGAGTTCTTTAGGACCTGTCTGATCTTCCCCGTGCCTTCAGTCACGTAAACACAGCGCAGACGGCGTTAGCATTTAGCCTCTCCCTCTCTCCTCTATAGCTCCAAAACAGGTCAAGATAGAAGCTACCAAGCTCTTCCACGTTTTCCCTATTTAAATATGGTTACGTGAAGCGTTCCACTACAAAGTATAATTACACAAAATTAAACAATGTGGATTTTCTAAGCGGATAAAAGGGATAACTATATTGTAAGGCGTAATAATACCAGGAGTAGTTCGAAATCTGCGCAGTTATCTTCACTTTACTGTGCGGATGCTACCTGTTGATGTATATTGCCATAAACAGACAGTGAAAGCCTGTGGATTTGGGACAATAAAGAAGTTTTCTCTCCCCCAGACTGTGCGCGCAATAGTCTCCAAAAACAAGCAAAATATTTGACTCATAATTTGATCTCTATCTCAGCGGCTCTGATTGGAGGGGATTCCCGCTGAGCCTGTGAGTGAGAGGTTTTATTTTCGCCGTCCAGAGAGGATTGTGTCTGTGTTTAAACTATCTCTGTCCACAAATCCATCTGGAAGCCGCCTTTGTCCACTGTGTGCGACAATCCTCGGCTACAGCCCTGTCAATACTGGCTCCACTCAGTTCAGCTGGACCGTCCAAATGTCCACAAACAAGGGCTCTGGCAGCGGGACAGTACGCACCGACTGCAATGAAATGAAATTATAATTCCAATCAAGCTCCGCTGACCGTTTTTTTCGAACTTCAAAAATAAAATTTGGCTACAGCTCTGCTCTCGTTTGAGTCAGACAAAGAACAGTGACGCCAAATTAGTCTTTCCTCATTTCCAAACGGATTTTAGTGCCTCTTTTGTGCTTGGATTTATTGCAAATTATTTTTGCAGCACTTGCTCTGGTCCCGTGCAGATAACATTATGGCCACTATCTACATTGCCCATTTGATTCCGTCATTCAACACAAGTCAAAGGAGCAACAATGCTGCCGGGGCCTCTCCTATCAGAGCAGAGATAACTGTTCTATCACTGAGAGTCGGCCGCTTGTGTTGGCGAGATACGAGGACGCCAGGAGAAGAGAAGTTTTCATTTTAAACGAATTCTCCAAAACAGGATATTACAGCGAAACAAACGATAAAAGAGTGGGTCCTAAAACCTGTAGAAGTCGAGAGCAGAAGAGCAAATGTACAAAACAGCACATCAATAAGTAGTATATTGACAGCCCCTAATGCAGCTTGAATGTCTGTGGGTAAACTAAATGCAGTCCTTTGTGGTATTTTTCAAAGACTCTGAAATATAACATAAAAAGTGTCTCTCAGTCTCCTGACCTCAGTATTGAACCACTGTGAGGAGAGCTCAAACGTGCAGTTCATGCAAGACAGCCCAGGAGCTCACAGGAACTGGAGGCTTTTTGCCAAGAAGAACGGGACGCTTTACCATCATCCACAACTACCGCAAAAGACTCCAGGCTGTTAAAGGGGGCACTGCACGGTAGGGCTGCTCCATTATAGAAAAAATAATAATCACGATTATTTTAGTAATAATTGAAATCACGATTATTCAAACGATTATTTGTTGCCTTAAAAAAAAATCTTTATTTTATTTATTCATTTTTATTATTATTTAAAAAAACAACTATGGACTACATTTTCCTTGGACAATAAAAAAACATTTTTATTTTTTTTAAATATGCTCACGTTTTTGAACTAATCCTATAGGGACACCTGCCCCCTGCTGGCCAGCCCTCACACCTGTCCAACAGAGCCGGGCGGCCTGATGACATTAGGGCTGAAACAACTAATCGATTAATCGACGACTAATCGATTATTGAAATAGTCGACAACTATTTTAGTAATCGATTTATTGTTTTCGAGTTCACTCAGACTCAAATAGAGCAAAAATTACATGAAAATGTAGTATGTTTGATGAAAACCTACTTTGTTTTTATAGCGTGTATGTAGTACACTTTGTAAATTTCATGAATATCTGTTTGTGTCTCATCCAATCAGAAGCAGAATTAGCACCAAGAGCCTCCAACAAACATTTACTTTACGTTTACTCCATCAACACGTCCTCAAGCGGATCCACTTTAGCTTTATGTGATAAAAAAAATGGAAAAAGATACATTTTCCTACACCATTCATAGCCAAACGACTAATCGATTAATCGTAAAAATAGTCGATAGATTAATCGATTACAAAATAATCGTTAGTTGCAGCCCTATGACATCATCACACAGCGCTAATGTTTTTATGTCAAACCAAAGCCTGAGCCTTTAGCTCGTGAAATGTGAAGGGAACAGAAACAATCATCTCAGCAGCATCAAGTAAAATGAGTTTGTTTGAGCTCCGTTGATCTGCTCCTGAAGAAGAGTTTTAGACTTTTCTACTAAACAAAACCAGTGCCTGAGCAAAGGATGTCGAGGCTTCTGAACAGCTGTTCTCCTTCAGCACAAGGTGAGCTCTTAACAGTGGCTTATCTCAAGAGTTAGGTGTAAAAAACATTAGTACGATATTATTTACAGTTCTGTCGCTGCGCTGGTGTTTCAGCCGATCAGACGCGTCACACAAACCGCTCAGGACGGACGAGCGGGAGGGCATCCTTAATATAGAAGCTGCAGTTACGCATAAGGCCTGAGGTGGCAGTAGTGAGCATAAAAATAACCAACTTGCATCTAGTCCCTTTAAAGCTGTGGCAATTGAACTATTTTCTCTACTACCGGGGTTAGCGTAGCTGCTGCGCCGTTAGCATTTTTCTCCGCTAACCTGGATGTAGCGTTTTTGGTAAATATGACTTTTATAGCAGTAGTTACAGCATTTTTGGCTAATTGGCCTGATAAACAAGTATGTCCAGTAACTCTCCGTTGAGTTTCAGAAATATTGATTGTGGGATTGAAGAGTTTTTTGTAGTTTCTCGCACATCTGCGGACCCGGAAGTAGAGCTGTGACTTCACCACTTAAAGACATTACAAAGTCAAAGCGTAATTTACACAAAATACATCAACAATTGAGAAAAATCTCTAAATTTAGATCAATTGTGCCCAGAGATGATCTTGAAATAATCTCTGGGTCTTGTTCACGAGTGAGGGACGGATGGAGCGTGAGATGGACAGACGGATCGGTGCAGCGTCAGCAGTGATGCGGTCGCTGTATCGGTCTGTCGTGGTGAAGAGGGAGCTGAGTCGGGGCAAAGCTCTCGATTTACCGATCGATCTACGTTCCCGCCCTCACCTATGGTCATGAGATTTGGGTCATGACCGAAAGGACAGGATCGCGAATACAAGCGGCCGAAATGAGTTTCCTTCGCAGGGTGGCTGGGCACACCCTCCGAGATCGGGTGAGGAGCTCAGTTACCCGGGAGGAGTTCGGAGTAGAGTCGCTGCTCCTTCACGTCGAAAGGAGCAGCTGAGGTGGCTCAGGCATCTGTTCCGGATGCCTCCTGGTCGCCTCCCGCGGGAGGTGTTCCAGGCATGTCCTATAGTGGGACAAGGCCTCGTGGAAGACCCAGGACACGCTGGTGGGACTATGTCTCCGAGCTGGCCTGGTGTGGCCTCGGGGTCAGAACAGCTGGAGGAGGTGTGTGTGGATCGGGAAGTTTGGGCATCTCTGCTGAGACTGCTGCCCCCGCGACCCGGCCCCGGATAAAGCGGAAGAAAATGGATGGATGGATACTTACTTACTTGCAACCTAGCAGAGTTCAACATTCAATTCAATGCAAACCTGGTTACTGCAAAATAAAAATAAACTGCACTTACAAATCACAAGCTCAAAAGTTGCATCTTTTTGTCGTTGATGCCCCCCACCCTGGTCGCTCAATACTGTCCCTTATTCTTAGTGTTAGCATTAGCGGCCTGCCCTGTTCACGTCTCCCTATGACTTCACTTATCAACTCAAGAAACAATCTGGATATCCACACTGTATATAATTTTTACGACTGACAACAGAGTAATTCAGGTAGAGCAGCTTTAACCTTGACCTCTGACCTTACACTGAAAGTCAAGGAAGAGTTGCCGTAGGAGGTAAGGAGACAAAATAAAAGAGATGTTTGGGGGTGGGCATCAATCAAAAGGAGGATGATAAACATAAAGATGAAGATACAGCACACGTAGACACTGACACACAATAGTACGCCCACATTCATGCGTTCACACGGAAACTCAAGAGCTGCATACAAAGGAATATGCAAACAAAAGTGCAAGGACATGTGCATCTGCTATGAAAGGTTTGGAGAAACTTGGAACAGCCTTGGTTTCTCAGTGCACCACAGCAACACAACAGACGCACCAAGGTGAAGAGACCCTAAACCAAATGCAAAGAGTAAACAACGTGAAGAGCTGAGAGTGGAGAGCAGTGTGGAGCGTTACACATGGATGAAGGAAACTGTCGATAATCTTGTTTTTGTCCCCAGCTCTCAAGAATCACCTTCCTTTCAAACTTTAAGGTTCCATAAACAATGGCGCAATATTTACATTATGTTGACACGTGAAGGACATCGAACAGGACAAAGCAAACGCAGCCATTGCTCGCCCTGAAGAGAAGGTGTAAGTGTAAGTGTGTGGGGTTCATGTAGAGTGTCTCTTATGCTGAAGGATGGTTTAAAGGGGACATGTGAAGTGTTGTGGTGTCATTTTTGACCTTGAAAGATATGGATGTTGGTCTGTATGTGTTATGGTAAATATTGAGACCACATTAAATGAAAACCGGAGAGAAGTTGTCCTGAATCAAGCGTGCAGGTTTATTTAACATATACATATGGAGACACACCAAGTACCTGGATACAAGATGCTCTAAAGAACAGTTCACAGCTCACAGTATTTATCAACTCAACCACAATATAGTAACTCAATCTGGTAGCGAATGGCTATTGTTAGTGGTTTCCCACATGGGCGACACAATTTAAAGGTGCATTGTGCTACTTGATGAATATGTGAATAAGTGTTAATTTCGTCAACTAAAATATTTAGTCTTAATTTTAGTCAAAGTGATATTTTTCACGACTAAAATAATAATAATAATGCATCGGTTTTATATAGCGCTTTTCTGGACACTCAAAGACGCTTCACATTGCACTATTCGTTCACTCCATACTTGGTGGTGGTAAGCTACTATTGTAGCCACAGCTGCCCTGGGGCAGACTGACATAAGCGAGGCAACCAGTCTGCGCCATCGGCCCCTCCGACCACCACCAACCACTCACTCACTCACTCCATTCACTAGGCTTCCTGGTGTTACCAAACGGTCTCCCATCCAAGTACCGACCAGGCCCTTCCCTGCTGAGCTTCCGAGGTCTGACGGGATTGGGCAGAGCAAAGGCGGTATGACCACTCATAGTGAAAAAAAAATTGGACTAAAACTAAATTAAGTTCCTCATGAGACTAAAACTCTGACTAAAATGTCCAGATATTTTAGTCGACTAAAATAAGACTAAATAAAAAAATTAGTCTTAAATTTAGTCGACTAAATTGACATGCAATTTTTGTCGACTAAAACTAGACTAAAATTGAAAAAAGATTTTTAGACTAAAATTAGATTACATTTTAGTCAAAAGATTAAGACTATAACTAAAATAAAATATGTTGTCAAAATGAACACTGATGTGAATAAAAAGTTAATATTTGCAGCTGCATGAGTGGTCAGCAAGTCGCCTTTACTTTCTGTCACAGGGGTGTCTAGGACGCTCCAGGATCAGTTGTTTGGAAGGTTTTCACTCATGTCCAAATTATATTAAACATGCTCACGTTTCTAAACTAATCCTCTACTGAGAAATCTCTGTCACACCTGCCCCCTGCTGGCCAACCCTCACACCTGCTCAAGCAAACCGAACCGCGCGGCCTGATGACATCATCACACAGCGCCGGACCAAAGCATTCGGCGTTAGCTCGTGAAATGCGAAGGGAACAAAAACAATCATCCCAGTGGCATGAGTGTTGTAAATTATGTACCGTGTTGATCAGGTGAGAGGAGTTTATGGTTGCTAGGTAACGGAGCAGCATATGAATATTTGAGCAGAGAACTTTTTTATTTGCATCAAAAGTTACATAAGCAAATAGCCAAGAGAGCAGATAAAAGACATAAGAAACGCAAAACCCAAGGCCCTAGCAAGGTGCCATGGTAAGAGCAGTGCGATGTACAGAATATGTGTGTGTTGCAGCTTAATGACAGAATGGTCTTTAATAAAGTCTATGCTTCCAGTGTTACAGCCCCCTTTGACAATCTTTAGGATGAGCAAGGCAGTCCCACCCTCCCATCAATACAAGAATGCAACACTTATGACATTGCAGAAACCAACAATGCCACAGGGAACGTAATCAAGGTAAAGGCGGTCCATCAAAACATCAGAGTGAATGACCTTTGTTTTGTGGCGACTTCTGGGTAAAGTATTGTAGTAAATAAAAGTAGGTAAGTAAGTAAATGTAACCGAATGAATGAATGAATGGCTCAGCCAGCAGGACCATTGGCTGCACTTTGCCGCTCCTGGAGGCCACATATAAAGCTCGACTACGGAATCGAGCTTTACATCTTGCAAATGGTGCCTCAGGCCGCCCGGCTATGGCCTTTTTTGAGACGCTTCCTTCAGGGAGAAGGTATCGCTCCATCATATGTTCTACTGATCGACATATTAACAGTTTCTTTCCTCAAGCTGTGATCACTTTAAACAAGGCACTTTAAACAAGGAACTTCTATTTATTTATCTGTGTGGACTTTATTGTACAATCATTTGCCCTTGGGCTTTTAATGTGGCAGTGTTTGTTTGTTCTGTTTTTTATATTGTGTCTTTTCACGTGTTTTACATATCGCACTTTGAGCTCTTTGCACATTTTTTTACAATGTGGTTTTTCAAACTGCAAATGGCCAATAAAATGAATCTGAATCTGGAAAGGTGCCAGTAAAGCAGCCATAACTTCAAATGCATGGAAACATTACTTCACTTTTACTATCAGGCAACACAGGCTTATCAGGCTGAATTATGACAGAGACATGACCAGTTTACCCATGGATGGATGGATGGATGGATGGATGGATGGATGGATGGATGGATGGATGGATGGATGGATGGATGGATGGATGGATGGATGGACCGATGGACCGATGGATGGATGGACGGACCGATGGACCGATGGACCGATGGACCGATGGATGGATGGACGGGTGGATGGATGGATGGACGGACCGACGGACGGACGGATGGTCAGTTTCAGATAGGAAAAAACACAGACAGCAGGTAAACAATGTGCAGCAGATCTCCCAAAATAAAACACTTCCAGCAACAACAGACAGGAGTTGGCTTGACTGAACCAGAAACCTATGGAAACTTTTTCTCGCAAAGAGATTAGTCGGATCGATCGAAGAAAACAACAACGCATCTCCTGGGTTTGGTTCATAATAATGATGCAGAAAGCACGCTGTAGTCTAACTTCACAAATTACAGCTTTTACAATATACTCTTAAGAGACGAAAAGGAGTTTACTCATAATGAGAAAAGATTTGGTACAGGGCTTCTAGGCATCAAAGCTTGACAGTAAAGGCTGCCGCCGAACTCAATGGCTTTTATGACACGTTTCTTTATGAGCCTCAATTACAACTCACCATAACAGTCTCTGTTACCCCGACACACGCACCGGATCAGAGCTCACGCACTTTGGAAAATAAATACAATGTAAAAGAATACATCTGTCACAGCACATCCCACGCCTTTTCTCTGTTTCTTATGGAAATGGGACTTCAAGCAGACACTTTAATGGTGAACTCAAGAAAATAAGTGCTTTACAAAGTGCGGTGTCTTCATTATGAGCTGCAAAGATGTATTACAACAGAATACATTGTCGGATGAATGACGCTTGATATTGAAAGATTGGTCTTTGAAAAGTACAGCATTGCATCACATCATCATATTTTTACACTTATACATTAGTTTCATAGTTCTCGTGCAACCTTGTGACATCGCTGTACATCCAAGGTCTGCAGATTAGAAAGGAAAGTTTCATTTCACAGTACACAAGCTCCTTGACACTTGACCCACAAAGTCCAATAATACATCCTACATCTTCTGCAACTTTCTCCTTGAAAATCCCCATCCCCAGCAATAAAATCAATTCCAAGTTTTAGAATCTGCATATATATGTAGATTCGTGGACTTTTGAGAAAGAGCCACAAGGTTAAGAGACGAGACAAGACCAGACTAGACTGTGGACCTAACACCCACGGCCTTCTGCTACAACCGGAGAGGAGGAAGAAATGTGCATAACTGAGCAGTAAACACAACGATGAAAGATGGACAGTGAGGGGTTATGGAAAAATCAAATCAATGTGAGATGCTGAGTGAAAAAGAAATGAGTGAAGAGGTGTGGAAAATCAATACTGAACTGAAAAGGCTTTCAGAGCGCACTAGAAAAAGTGGAAAGCAAAACAGAGGCAGATGACTTTAGTGCCAACGGAACTTATTTCGGGGTCTAATGGGGGGGTCAATCTGTAGGTGAGCACTTTGTACATGGGCATGAACAGCACAGGAGTCAAACATGATGGAATGGGAAGTTTGTGCAATTTATGTAGACTTTATTGTTCCCTGCATTTGACCAATCGTTTGAACCCCAGGGCGCCCTGTCAGGAGCAGTGGCCGAACGTAGCTCTAGATCTTGGGCCAGGATAGCTGTAGCCTGGCCTTAGCCATCCGTAAACTTCGGTCAATTATAATTTCCCTACACGTACGTCTGGGTCTGATCTCCGTGGCCGCGTTACATTGGTTGAATTTCAACCGACCATTCAGCGAGCGGGGGAGGCGGGGGTTGTAGGTGACGTAAAGCATTTGTGCCGCATACGAAAGTAATGGAAGCTCTTCAATCCGTTCTGGCTCGGCTCCCAGATATCCAGAAACTGAAATTGAAGCCGTGGCTCTTGCGCCCAAGAGTCATGATGCTCGGGCGCATTACATACGTCACGACCAAACGCTGGCGAAAATCAGATCCAACCGTTTCAAAGGAGTTCACCCCTCCCACCTTATAACGGAGCTCAATTGAGAAGGTCCAGACCCTTGTACGAAATGCAGTGATGAGTAGGAGCATTAATTTGGAGCAATTCGATTCAAAACGTGGAGTCCAAAAGTATATGGCCACTCTCCAGATCTGCTGCCATAGAAATGAATGGGGCATGCCATGTTTTTTCCCCCATTTCAAAGCCCAAAAAGCAAAGGCAGCACCTGCTAACTTGAAAGCCAAGGTAAGACTTAATTGCTCATCCGTCTTGTTGTTTCCCAAGACTCTGACATGATTTCTTTTTAAGTCCTAAAGGAAGCGTTTAGCATAGCAGAGCCTGTTATGCTAACTAGATTAGCATAAGAAGAGAACTTTCAGGTAGGACAAGTAGCCCTCTTCCACCAAGCTGGTGCCGGAGCTGGTTCTGGGCCAGTTCCAGTTTCAGAACCGGTTCTTTCGTTTTCCACTGAAAAAACGCTGGCTCTTGGTTCCAAAATCTGGTGCCGGTTGGGAACCAATTTAAAGCTGGACCAAGAAACGAGCACCAGTGATGTCAGCGGCTGGGGGCGTGGCTCTCTCCTCCAACAAACAATCAATATTAGTTAGTTTGTGCTTAGAACTTCCTGGAGAAGCCAAAACAGTCTCTGTGGAGGAAACTGTTGTTTTGCTTTATGCTCTTCAGCTAAAACAAGAGTTAGAAAGACGGAATCAAAATGTTAACGGCTGCTGCGACTGAAACATAAACTTATTTTATAACCAGAAGTGGCTGTAGTAAGATGTTACTATCCATCTTTGATGTTGACTTCCCAAAGCGTTGCTATGACAAAAGGCACAGCTCTCATTTTGGTAGAAAACCAAGTCCGTATGGAACCAACCCGGCACCAGAAACAGCCCAGAACCAACACCTTGGTGGAAAAGCCCTAAAGAAGAGCTAGTCCACAAGTATCTGTGCTGGTTTCATTTAAAGGACGAGGCCACCGTTTTTCCATACTGAGATATGTTCTTACCTGAGCTTAGACGAGTTGATACGTAACTGTCTGGTCTGTACGCCTGCACTCAGTCACGCAAAAAGATGTTGTTAGCATTTAGCCTCTCCTCAGCTCCTCATGGACCCATGGGTGAAGTTTGACGTGACCAAGCTCATCGACGTTTTCCGTGTTTAAAGACGGTTGCGTGAGTAGTTACACGATCAAAGAACAGTCACACAAAATTAAACACGTCGATTTTCTAAGCGGATAAAAAGGGGTACTATATTGTGAGGCGTAATAACACCTTGGGAGCACTTCCACATTACTGCGCGGACATCATACAAAATTAAAACACCTAAAACACCTTGTCTACATATAATGATCCGATTAGAATGAGAAGGAAGTGCGTTTTTTTCTGGCTTCTACAGGAAGTGTTATGGATCTCCACCAGTGAGAGCTTTGGAGACGGATCTCTCAGCCAGTCGGAGCGTTGGATATAAACGCTGCTGAGAATGTGCTGTGCCTTGGAGGCCTGACAGTGGTCTCAGCCGGCTGAATAAAACATGTTGGATCAATATGTGTTTATACAGACGGGGACTGAGGGACTCGACAATAAAAACGCATCTATTTCATCTACACTGCAGTTTGACTCTGCACATCGATGCCTCTTATTTCATTTCACTCGTAATTGGCTGTTCGTATTTTTATGAGCACTGCAGACGCGGGAGATTGAGCTGTACCTCCGTGACTTTGTATTTTCATTGAATTATTTGAAAGATATATAAGTCTTTGCCTTTTGATGATGGTTCTAATTTTACTGATGGACGACTCAATAAATGCAGTCGACAAAGAGGCAGGTGGTGCATCCTGTATCCAGAGGGCTACTGTTTAAATGTTCACATTAAAAAGTAAACATAGGTACACATGATTTATGAATTACTGAAAGCAAAAACACATCCAATCTCTGAGTGAGAGGCTGGACATGGCCACACTGCAGACCCCCCACAATCCCTCTCCTCTGAACACCTTCATGACTCAGACCCCTCCACTGGATACAAGCTCAGGCACCGAAGACCATGTGCAGCTTCTATTGCGTTTTTTCTTCTATTGTAATTGACACATTTCAGGTTGAACGTTTTGTTCTTTCCTGCTATGTCAATGTTTAATAGACCTAAACCTAAAAAAATGATAATATATTATCAGTTATTATCAATTATTATATATAATTGGAAATAAATTCAGGCGTCAGGGGGTTAAAATTTACAATTGTGTTTTGAGTCATTTGTGTATGTTTGAGTAATAGAAGGGGGCGTGGCCTCGCCAAGGGGGAAAACAGAATTTTTGGGAAACTAAACTTATTTATCCCATACAAGTAAGGTAAAGTCTAAATCAGGTCCATATGGATGTTTATTCACAGCAGATTGTTCAGTAGAAGCAAAAAAAACGCAGTTGTAGCACTAGCTAGCGTTAGCACGGGGTCACCAACCTTATTTCAGCTGAGGGCTACTTTAAGAGCATTAAGTTGTTCGAGGGCTACCAGTTAAAAACAAATGCTAAAGACTTAAACGTTCACTGTTCACTTATAGGATATTGACCCCATATTATATTAAAATAGCTTTATTTTAAACTCATACTGAGTCACAAGAACCGAAATAACTGTAATTTTAAGAATTAGATTCAAGAAAATAAAGTGTTTTACACTTTAGAAAAAGTCCCAAGGGCTACTGGACATGCCCCAAAGGGCCCCTGGGTGCCCGCGGGCACCACGTTGGTGACCCCTGCGTTAGCATTAGCACAATGCTAACATGAAGCATAATGTTAGCATTCTCCGCTATTTATGTAGTTATGGGCTGTTGAACCACTTTGCTCCTCCCCATGTCTTTTGTATCTGTATTTAGTAGAAAACAATTTTTATAATTCAGCATTTGTTGAAGTAGTTTTTGAATAACTAGAGAAAGATTAGATTTTTCTCCAAATTGTTTTCCCCTTAACTGTTTTCTCACATGACCATTTATAGGCGATTCCAGAGATGCCGTCTGTATCTATCTTTGAAATGTCCCTCAGCATCTGAATTACCGTGGAGCCTGGATTCCACACCTTCCGCCTGTTCGCTCAGCTCTACTCCGCTCCAGACGCCTCCGAATGACGGCGTCGTCAACGGCCACGACCTCCACTTCAGTCCACCCCGGTCCTCTCCGCCGCTGCAAGTGACAACAAACCCCTAAATAGTGCAAATATCGAGGTTATATTGCGTAAAATTGTAACATTTTGGTTAAAACAAAGACCGTGCAGAGGGTGTTACCTTCAAAATCCGGACACTGTTGCCGTTCTCTTTCCTGTGTGGTGCGATCTGAACTGTGGAGCTCGATCTGGCCGGACTCTGACAGAGCTGATCCGTATTTTTGTCGGGGAGGAACGGAGCGGCAACTCGGCGCCAAAAAGAGGAAAATGTAGCTTTATTTATTTACACATTCGGTCTATACTCTGGTCTAAGTTGTTTTCTATATCGTTTAGCATTTTCATTGAGTCGTTAATTGGATCTTTTCTTTTTTCTTGTCAAGTGCAAAATCCGCTTGCGTGCACGAGAAGCCGTCAAGCATCAAGTTTTGCAGACGGAAGTATTCGCCAGGGTGTTAGTATTTGCAGATTTGTTGTTCTCAGCACTGATTGAGCCGTCTGATTGGACTGATGAAGCCTTTTGTTCCACATTATCGCCGCTCAATTGACAATAGAAAACAATGGTGTTGCGTTTCCTCCTCTCTGCGCCGTCCTCCTGAGTATGTTTATCTAAATGGGAACAATAGTCTGGCCTTGCTCCGTATTCAGCCTCCATCTGCATCTCTCTCTCTCTCCAACTTGTATTTCCTAAGTCATTCAGAGCGGGTCGCGCGACACACAGAGGATCAATCAAATTACGGCGTCAGTCTGCTCCCCTCACAGCAGCTCATCTCTGTGTCAACAATAGAAAACCCGGATGAAGCTAAAAAACATCTGTTTTGTTTGTGTTTCCCCAGTTTGAAACCGTATCTGTGTTCATTTGCATGTGTTAGCATTTGTATAAGAGGTATGACATGGAGCGCATACTAATGCGCGCTGGAAGTTGTTCACGCTTTTGTATTCACAGACTGTCCTCTTGTCCCATGGCGAACATTGTCCTCTGAATTTGACTCATCCTCACTTCGGATTAGTCAAATTCTAACTTAGGCAAGGCAAGTTCATTTGTAGAGCACAATTCATACACAAGGCAATTCGAAGTGCTTCACAGTTGCGTAAATACAAGAAAGGAAATAGAATCAATAAAAACATCAACATAAAATTAATCAACTACAGTAAAAGGCAAGAGTGTAGATAAAATACTTTCAGTCATATTGTCAAGTGCTATCTGTGTTTGCTGTGCTGAGCCTGCACTTGATTGGGGCGAGTACCCACACTGAACGTAGAACTGGATTCCACTCGAAATCATAAGACTTTTCTTGAGTTCTTTTTGTCTTTATTTTGATTTTCTTCATTAAAAGCAGGTGAAAAACCTTGGAATAAAACACAAAAGAAACATTGTGTAAGTAATATGTACAATACTCGTATATTCCAGGGAAGTCTTTTTGACAACATACTGTTTCATATCATTTAAATACTTTTTGCAGCATGGAATTATATTTTAATATACAGATTTTAATTTATGAATGAAGTGGTTTTAGAATTTCTTTTAAATTGATTTTAGCTTAAATGTTTAATACAAATAACAACTAAACTAATATTTACACACATGAATTTGCTAATGCTACTACTTTACTTTCGTATATTAAACCCAAATCATCATTCACGGGTTGCACATTCCACTAAAACCACCATGTGTATATTTACATTCAAGACGATACAATAAATTATTATGTAGAAGCGTATGCATTATTTCCGGGCACTCGTGAACGCCCCGTTCGTAGCACAACAGACAGCCCCAGGTAGCACACACACACACAAGAGTTCATGCACTGCTGATGGGCTTACCGGCCGTTTGTCCAGCGCTTTGTTTGTAGGTACTCGGTTCGGCACAGCTTTGAGAGTTTATAGTTTGAGTTTGTTGGTTGCCTCACACCACCGTAGTGTCTTGTTTGCCTCAGTGCTCCACAGTGGAGAGAAAGTGTCTGTCCCTTTACTAACTCCGGGTGTGCGCAAATTGATTAGAAATCAGTTCCGCCTGGGTCTTGCGGGGCGGGGCCGCACGCGATCCGACCAAACACATATACATGGGTAAAAAAAAACTGTTTTCAGCCTGGATTTGAACATTGTCAGAGTTGAGGCCTGTCTCACATCCTCATGAAGACTGTTCCAGATTTTAGCTGCATGAAACTGAAACGCAGCCTCGCCGTGTTTAGTCCTGACTCTAGGAACCACCAGGAGGCCCCTCCCTGAAGTTCTCAGGGCCCGAGATGGTTCATACGGCTCTAACAGGTCAGAGATGTTTCTCTTCTATTCTCTGAGTGACAGGAAGCCAGTGCAGAGACCGAAGCACTGGACTAATATGGTCGTTGTGACAAAGTGGGTTTGTCCCATTATGTGTGTTTGTTATTTTGCTTCGTTTGTTTCGTTTGCAATATACACCAGCCAACAATAACCTCAGATTCATGTATATGTTAATAATTATATCATTTACCTGTACCACCTGGTGAGAAAGGAAGGGGCGTTGTCTGTGTCAGCCATTTTAAAAACTTCAGGCTGAACCATGTAGAAGGGGGGAAACTAGGAATGGTACCTACCGGTGGGAGGTCCTTTCCCATTAGGGGAGGTATAAAAGCTGACTGCTGTAGTCACTAGGGGGCCATTTTTGTATGTGACATGTTCACTGAGAAGTTTGAGAATAAATGTCTGGTGAGAACTCCACTTTGTTAAGTCTGCCTGCCCATTTCAACCCCTCGTGGCCAGCTTCCTCACAGTCGTATTTCCTGGTTCTTGTCAGGACTCGAGCAGCAGCGTTCTGGATGTTCTGCAGCTCTGACAGCTCGTTTAGAGAGGCCGGTGAGCAGCCGTTACAGTCGTCTAACCTGCTGGAGACAAACGCATGGATAAGTCTCTCTAAGTCTGGGTTTGACACTATTCCTCTGATCTGAGCCATGTTTTTCAGATGGTAAAAAGCTGCTGATGTTATTGCTTTGATGTGGCTGTTTAAGTTCAGGTCTGAGTCCATGATCACTCCTAGATTTCTAACCTGATTTTTTGTTTTTTTGAGAGAGAGACTCAAGGTGACTGATAACACTTTGTCTTTGTGCCTGTGGGCCAAAAACAATGATCTCAGTTTTGTCTGAGTTTAGTTGGAGAAAGTTGTAGGAGAAACTTAGAGGACTTTTTTAACACCTGTAAGTACAACTGCAGGATTATTCTACTGTTCCGTTTTTGGGTTTTTAGAGAGACACTTGTACACATTTTTTCTTTTTGTTTTGTATTTGGGGATCCTGAAAGAATGGAAAAATCGTATCACCAATTGAATCATAAAAGCGCTAAAAATGTCATAGCCCATAGTTTCTGGCCCCTATGTTTGCTTTGACATTTTTTTATTATAATGTACTATTCAAGAAAACAATAATAAAGGCTCATATGAAACATAGCACGATGCTCAACAGGGCACACAAAAGTCCAACACATGCATCTTCTCAGCGTTGGCAGAGGCACAGTCTTTGTGTCTGTGAGCGGCTCTTAAAAAAAAAAAGAGAGAAAAACATTGGTGATTGGTAATGGTCAGTTATGGTATGTTTGGACCCAGCTCTGTTTGGCCTGAGGACATTGTTTCGCCTGGTTTCACTCCTCTGCTATTTCCATTAGAAACAGAGCGCAGAGGCTGTGGGTGGCACTCCCACGGACGCACGACTCAGGAATAGTTGTTGAAAGAACAACAGAACGGCAATGAAAAGTTTTGTGATGAAAACACTGCGGACAAATGATGCCTTTTCTTGGGGTTTACAAAGTTATTTAGAGGCGCCAAGGCAAAAACTAGAGGAAAGAAGCAGCTAAAAGACAAACTATGAACGCATCCATGCTAATGTTATACCTCTATGGTCTTTGTGTGCACTCGTGGAAGAGGTCAGTCGCTTCTAACTTCACCCCGTTTGGAGCTATAGGAATATACAGGGAGAGGCCAAATGCTAACAACATCTTCGGTTGTTTTACGTGTCTTAGATCACACAGTTCTTCCACACTGTGATATGTTCTTACCTGAGTTTAGGCGAGGTGATATGTACCGGTCTGGTCTTTGTGCCTGTGGAAGAGCGTGGTCGCTTCTAACTTCACCCCCGTTTGGAGCTATAGGAATACACTAGGAGAGGCCAAATGCTAACAACATCTTTGGTCGTTTTGCGTGACTGAGGGCAAACAAAACGACCAGACAGGTACGTATCAACTCGTCTAAGCTCAGGTAAAGACATATCTCAGTATGGAAAAAGGCTGGCCTGTTCCTTTAAGTTGTAAAATATTAAGGGCCCGATCTTGTGCATCAAAACGGAGACGATAGCGTGACATTTTGCGCTCAGTAGCAGCACTTTGTGATCTTGCCACTCCAGACTTAGCACATTTAAGTGGGTGGAGACACACATTTTCCTCCAACCAGATCGACTCCGCCTCCAGGAGAGTGGTTGTGTGGGAGTGTGGGGGTGAACATGTGCTTTTGTTTTGCTTCGCGTTCACGCCAAGCGCGGCCGATCCGCGCCACAGCGGACGCTGTAGCTCTTTTTCTCTGGAGACGTGAACATGGTTTAGCTCACGATGGGGTAAATAAAGTTTTTAGTTTGACCTGTGAGAGCCTAAGGCTTAAGAAAGAACGCAAGACAGAGCAATGTAAACCAGGAAGTGAATGTCAGCCGTGTTTCCATCAGTGCAGTCGCCTCCTCTTGTGACGCCCCCTCACAGGTGGCGGAGGCCAATGGCACATATAGCGCCGCCACTCGGAAAATAATTCGCCAAGAGCCTGCGCCGCCCCGTGCGCCGCCACAAGATCTGGCCCTAAATCTCATAGGACATACCTGTTTTTGACTTTTTCCTTGCTGTGCTGGAGAGTCTAAGGACGGGGGACGCCCGCGCCGCTCGTCACTATGCTGCCGACGCTTATTGGACATTATATTTTTTAAATTGTCATATTTATAGCTCTGTTTTATTGCCTTAATGTTTGGTGCAGCTGTGAGGCGACTTGTGTTGTGATATTGGGCTATACAAAACCACTAAACTTAAACTTTTAATGAGGGCTGTCCTCTCTCCTCTGGCAGATCAGAGGCCAGCAAAGTCACGTGTACCGACTCAGCATGCTTTGGCCCAGGGTTGAGCTCAGTCCCGAAATGTGAACCTGGTTGACCCTGGTCTGACCAATGAAAACACTGGACTCCATGGGTCGACCTGGCATTGGGCTGGGTAGGAGGAGCACTGATACCTGAGCGATGGCCACTCCCCACCTCAGCTTGATGAGCTCCTCGAGTGGCCGCTGCAGAAGGCGGGGCATGATGATACAGGTCTTCCAGTTCATGGTCATGCTGTGTTGGGGTCATTTAGCTTTAAAAAGTAAAACAGGAACAGTAAGTAAGAATCCATCATGGCGTCTGATGCTATGACGGTCAAATCTCACTGATATTTGACTCTGTGCATGTGTTTCCGGCACCCCTGGTTCAAAAGACATCAGCTACAAGCAGCGATTATCGTCTGTGTGAACAATTACTGCTCTGTTTCCTAATTACCTCATTACAGCCCGCAGATCAAGCAAAATTAAGCAAAAACAATTAAACTCAAAACAATTACCAGTTATTTTTCATCCCTAAAGCTGCTTCTATTCCCAGTTCGCGTTACCCCTATTCCAAATGCCCAGAATCAAGTGTATTCAGTAGTTATGGATGAAGTGTTCCCCAGAAGCGAAATGCAGAGGTTATTAGAGATGGTTTTGGAGACGTACGGAAGCCCAGAGGAAGTGTGAGCTCATTAGACCCATGCTTTATCCGTCTTTATCCGGCGCAGTTTCAGGGAGAGAAAACTTGAAGCTTGAATAAATTATTGGCAGTCGTCGCAGGGTAAAATGTTACGAATGAAATGAAACATCAGCCTCGAGTTAGTCACCGGGAGCTTCTGTTTGGGAGTTCTAAATCTTGAGCACCTCCGTATCGGACACATTTGTGAAGTGTTCTGAAAGCACGGCTCGCTCCACTCAAGGGCGCAGTAATCAGATACGACTGATGCTCATTATGCTGTAGCTGTGGTTTTCTTTTTAATATTTAGCTTTAAGGTCTTTTCCCTGGATGCCGTTTCCTTCATCCCATTCGCCCCATCCATTATTTGGTGTTGCAGCTACTTGAGAAGAGAAATCCTTGAGCAAGTTCATTTTTATTTCGTAGCACGGTTTCTCTAGTGTTTGATTTTTGCTTTGTTTTTTAAATATCGATTTATGTGCTGGAACGGGCTGTCCGTATAGGAACGCGTTGTGAATGTTTGAAAAGCTTTTACGTACTTTTCTGACTGTTCAACTGGAGATCAACATCTTCAACAAAATTGTTCATAACAGGTGCGTGATTACATTTCAATCTTAGGCTTTTGATCTAAATGAAAGCCGACTGTAGGTGCACAAGCACTTAAAGACAAGGGTAGAACAAGCTGAGCGCCTTGGTGCGTGGCTGGAGCTAATGGAAAACAGTCCAGTCAGACAAATAGGCCGCACAGTCAAACAGCAGGTGATCAATGCTGCATTATCCCCGCAGACACCAGTTCAGTGCGTTCAGGTCATGTGGCTCCTGCTCTAATGACGCTGAGCACAACCCTTGACCAGGACGGACCTGTTTTCCAGAGAAAAGCAGAAGCGTTGTAGGGATGTAAGTGTAGTCAGCTCTCACCGAGTGGGACATTAGTCAAGACTTGTGTTAAATAGCGAGTGCTGTTTGAAAAGGTGTACAGAACTCTGCAGTCAGCGTTACATAATGCAGGCATTGAAGCAGCTGACACGCTGGGCCATCTCTGCTGACCTCAAGGACACGAGCGGAAAGGATATTATTACCATTATTATTATTATCAATCACGTCACTGCAATTTTTAAATAGATTCATAGTTTTACTGCAGTGTTTGCTCTCACTTCTATCACTGATTTAGACTTTCTTTTATTATTCCATGCACAAGGAAATATTTCAGTAGCTTAGCTTACAAAAAGAATAAGGCAACCATAAACTTTTTTGACCTGGACCGACACAATTAATTAACTCTTTTTTGTAAATCTGATAGATTACGCTCACGGCACAGTTGCTTTGTCCTATGAATGTGTAGCTCCTGCTCCTATGAGGCGCTGTGGTTTAACTTTCTTGTAGAGAGACACACCTGTTATAAAAGGACAGGAAATTCAGGAAAAAGTGACCAAAATAAAACAAATAAGTGCCAGAAACGTGACGAAGAAAAAAAAAAAGCATAACTGGAGACAATGCCCTCTATTAAACTGGGGTTGAAGAACTTCCCTTCAGCCAATAGTGGCTTTTGGCACAGGGCAATTTAGCCTCTAACACGAACTTTGCAGAGACAAAAAGGATTTTGCAGACAGACATATTTACTACCCTCCAGGAACCGCCACCTTAACGTGGTGGGGGGGTTTGAGTGCCCGAATGACCCTGGAGCTCTGTTGTCGGGGGCTTCGTGCTCCTGGTAGGGTCTCCCAGGGCAAACAGGTCCCAGGTGACGGGTCAGACAAAGAGCGGTTCAGAAGCCCCTTATGAGAGACCAACAGACCCTGTTAGAACCATGAGGCCGTCCTTCTGTGGACCCACAGGAGGAACCATAGGGGCCGGTGCAATGTGATTTGGGCAACTCCAACAGCTGCCCCCACGACCCGGCAACGGACAAGTGGAAGAAAATGGATGGATGGATGGACATATTTACTAGCGTGTTAGTATTTGCAGACTTGTTGCTCTCGGCACTGGCAACAGTTTGTTTGTTGAAGTGTCCACTTCAGTGAAGGTGAGCGTCACCATTGGTGGTTTCTTTAATTGTGTCTTATCTTTTGTGCGATTTATGGATGTGAGGGAGAAAAACTCATCACACTTAACATCTTCATAGAGCAAGGTGAAGACGCCATGAAGAGCAAATATACAACTGCTTCAGGTGTCCCATTTAGCAAACCATGTTTTTGTATTAGGGTCCAGTTTTAAACACGTTTTTGTTTACAACTTTATAAGACATATCAGTGCATCAAGATCAAGGATCTGATCAGTGACACAAGTGACACAATATTAATTTAATACAAATTTGTGAGTGTCTAACTACCCACTTACAATGGCTGTTTGGCTTAAAAGGCTTTCCAAACATGTTCTTATGTTCAAGTAAAGTCCAATTTATTTTTTTTAATGGCCGAGTTGCATCATTTTTGTCTGACCATTTGTATGGAAACTATTTAACTGTTCTCGTGGTAAGTATTTATTCTTAGACAAAGTTTCAACTCATTTGGTACAATGCCTTCAAAGAGGTCATCTAACAGATCACCAAGAGAGGATGAGATTCTGCGTTAGAAATGCAGCTGCAGGTTGCACAGGGAGTCAATGCTCTGCTGTAGATTTCCAATCCAATCAGCCTGATTGGACCACGTACTGATCTGGCTCCGACTGTGTCTATCTTTAACAGTCAGATTTCCAAGCCATGACACCAAAGACTCAATCAATCACTCAATTGTTCGGTTTAGCCCAACAAGAGAAGTTTCCTCACAGGCCATGTCCAAACAAGTGTCAGCAGCAGATGGAAACGTTCCCGGGGCGTCCCCCATCCTTAGACTCTCCTACACAGCAAAGAATGCATAGATACAGTTCTAGACCCAGGGATGAAGAGGATAAACCTCAACAAGGGGAGCATGGATGGGCCAACATGAAGGCTTACATATGGCCTTACAGTGCCTGAAAGTTGAAGGAGCTGCCTATGATGGTACTATACGGTTTTGGTTGCTTTGAGAATCGGACTTGTTACACCACTGGGCAAAATGGTCCACAATGGGGCCATGATTGTCCTAATTTTATGTCTTCTAACAGTCTATCTTATCTCACCTGCTCCTGCCACTAGTGAATTTCTCCCCTGTGGGATTAATCCAGTCTTTTTTTTTTTCATCTGTTCGCTCACTGCTGCAGCTTGTGTTAGAGGCTGTTTACACTGTGTGCACATTACACTCATCATTAGTGCCTCGGACACAATGGTGCGTGAGCTCAGAGCCAACGAGCCAGTTTAGTGACATTTTAAACTGAGCTGATTAAGTGACGGAGAATGCAATGACTCTGTAAACACTTTATAGATGAAAAACGACCACTTAATTTCAAACTGGAACTAATGAGGTCAGTCTGAGTGTGCTGTGTGTGGAGATTTGATTTCTTCACTATATAACTATGTTCATCAATTAACATTGAGAAGAAAAAAGTACATAACACATTCCTCCATGTATTCAATAAAGACTACTTGACTACTATGTCCATGTTTATGGTACTGCTCCATAGGGATTGGATTTCATGGCGGAAAAAGCAGGCACACAGTAAAACAACCAGACAAATTTGACCATACACCAGTGCAGACAGCTAAAAATTACAGATATCAGGCATGACGATGATTTTGTTAGGGCACAGTTCTTCTTTTTGTACCATCAGAAACTCCACATGTTTTTCAGAGGTCATCTTCACACCTTCAGGGAGCCTAAAGGGGCCGACCAGCTCCCTCCCCATGAGTAAGGGGCCAAAACATGATTCCGCCATCTCTTTGTTGATGTCACAGCCTTGTTGGGACATTGTGGCCATTCACCAACCATCCACTACTCCATCCATCTGGACCATCCAGTGCTGCACGGCCTCATCAGTGAGTCATCTTCATGTCATCATTTCTGGACCCACCGCAGCCATTTCTGCTCGTGAGCATTCAATGAGCAGTTTAGGGGAGGCCGAATAGAAGGTTTTTGCACAACTGCAGCAGCCTCTGGAGGGTCCTACACCTGCAGCTTCAAATACCTGTTTTGTAGCAGCTGTTCTCTTAATCTGATGTCTTCGTCTGGCAGAAACTGTCCTCATTTGTGTGTCTCTGAATCAGCCACAAATCTCTTAACAGTACGATGATTGCGCTTGATCTTTCGTGAAATATCGGTTTTCATACCTAGTCAAAGGCATTCAACTATTTCAACTTTTCATTAGCAGAGAGACCCTTTTTCTCTCCCATATTGCTTGAAAATGGCGGTCTGCTTAATGATGTGGAAAGTCCTTCTTCTGTAGTTTTTTAACTTAACTGGGCTTACCTGACAACTACTCATCCCAGGCGTATTCAAAGAGCCCTGAGACACAATACCATCCATGAGTTGAATTGATATTTTTTTTCTTTTTTTTTACCTTAATGACACTGAAATGCAATCTGCATAATAATTGTGAACACAGTTTATTTAAATTTAGATTGATAAGCATTGAAAAGGAAGGAAGGTTGACAGGCATGACTTATCCCAAAAGTAGCCGCTCTCACCAACATGCTTTCTGCTTCCGCTGCTGTATTTAATTGGGGGGAAAACAAACTGCACTGAGAAAAGATAAAGTACCAGTTTGATCAGTCACATTCAGACCACGGAGCTATAGGCGCAGACTGCAGCTCGGGGAGTAGGGCCACTTTCTCCCATTTCGTCACGTTTTACTCACCAGCTATTTTTAGCTCGTCGCTGCTATTAAAAAAAGGTGGATCAACATAATGATATCGTCATAGTCTTCGTTGATAAAAAACACTGAGAAAATCAATTGCCTACTCGGACGAAAAACCCATTACAAGCACACACACAAACTCTATTTACAATTATCCTTTGGGGCTTTGAACTTTCAACTTCCCATTTCTTTAATTATCCGTGAGAAAATATTCTTCGCCCTTTATTCTCTTCCGTAACCTTTTGTGTCTCTGACTTTCTTTTAACCCGGAGACCCATTCTGTTCCCACTCCTCGCCCTTTTCTTCCCGCTGTGTTCAGACAAAAACGGGCTTGTTGCTGTGGAAACAATACAAATCTCCCCCAAAAGTCCAATAACAAAAGAAGCACCAATTAAAAGAGATTGGTTGTATTAAATTGGCTTCATCCTGTCTGCCTTCTGGACGCCGCACGCCGCCTGCAGCCCACATCTCCTCTGTCAGAGCCCCTGGACTTTAGCTCGTAGCTTTTGTGTTTGCTCATTATAGAAGAGGAGTGTTAATACAGTGTTTGCCTGATGCTAATGGACCACCACTGGCTTCCAGGAAACAAAAGAGAAGGAATTAAGACTCTGTGCCGCAACCCTGTCAGAGAGGTCTCAGGGATGATAAACAAAGAAGAAAACACGTTAAGACTTTGTGTGGAAAACGGTTTCTCCAGTTGGAAAATGCACATGAACGCTCGTTCAACTGGGGAAACAACTGGGAAACTCGGATCAAAACAAGCTTTCCAACTTCCGCACCTCATTTGTATTTTGTTTTTTTTGTAATAGTCTGCTACCTTCTTAACTGTCGTCCTTCGGAGTAAGATATTTGAGAGAGAAATGCCCAACATTAATGTGAGCCAAAAGAACATTTACGGGACATTTTATCAAATTAACAAACCAAGCTTTAGCTTTAGCGTTGTTAGCGCTAATCAGTGATATAAGATCATTTTTATTTGATGACTTCAAGATCCCCACTGTCCTATACACAAAGCACATGAGCACAAACCAACTGGGGACAATGATGAATCACACCTCAGGAAAACGAGCATCCCAGTCCACAGGAATGCAGCATGAAAACCAAACGGGCCATGTCTTCTTCTGTGCATCGATCAGACTCATAAATGGACATTAGAGAACAGCTTGGGCTTCCAAGTCTTTTTAACTTCACTAACCAATGTTTTCCTTAATTTATATCATTATTTTATTTTACTTTTATGTCTTTTTACTTGTATAGTTGGTATGGATGTGTGAGTGTACCAGACCACAAATGAAGTTCCCTCACGGGAAAAATAAAGTTCTTTGAATTGAATTTGAATTGATTTGGAAAAGCCTGTAGTCTGGCAGGCCGGGCAAACTGAACAATAATGCTCATATCTTATCAAAAAGATTAACAGAAGGAGAAAACTTACCCCATAGTGCAAGAGTATGACTTGTCCACACGCTAACAGTCTTGACTGCCCCATTTGAACATTTGAGAAGCAAAAGGCCCCAATAGTATTACCGTAAATGCTCTAACAAAGGCAGGGGTCTTTATTTACTCAAGGGCATCTAGGACCAGGCCTTTATTGGAACCAGGCCACAATTAGAGACAGGCCTTTATTTCTATTTGAGCAAAACGGACGACCAGGAAAATGAAGGAAAACGAGACTTGTGTCCATTTGCACCTAAAATATTAGGTTCATTTATTAATGAACATTTCAAACCCTCTCCCAGCGGCTGGAACATTGACGTCTTTTATTTTGTCGGGACAACAGGAAGTGTTTCGTTGCTGTTAGCGGAGCTTTGACATCAGTGTCACTGCAGGTTTCTGTTTCGTTTTTACCGTGGACCGGATTATTTGTTGTTATCTTGTGTAAAAGGCGAGTTTAGACGGAGCGTTTGTGTTTGTGATCGATCATGAGACTGACCCGAGAGAAGACGAGACGCTCGCGCTGATGGGAGGAGTTATTTTGAGGCGTGGGACTGACCTGCACACGGAGCAGCTGGACGTGCTTTGAAGACGCGATGGAGACTTTATTAAAACCCTGGAGGGTCACACAACATTTGTTGCTTTCCCTGTTTCTACAAATAGTCACTGGAGGTTTGAAAAGTGGCTAAATCTGTGTCAAAGTTACGCTCGGATCAGCTCCTCCGCAGCGTCCCCCCCTCGGCCCGGGTTCCCGTTTGTTACTTCCTGCACGTGAGTTTTCATTTACACGAGTATGAGACAAATTCCTAACATGGGGAATATTTCTACCGCTATAGTTTCTAATAAAAGCCCCGGCCTGTTTTAGAGACCGGCTTTAATTTGCCTCCGCCAGCCGCGAACCCGGCCTCTGTCAGAGACCCGGCCGCTAATGGAATACAGGCCAGTATTTGAGAATTTACGGTAAATAACAATGTTCACTTTTGGTCCTTACAATCACAATTCTCATTCATAAGAAATGCTTTCATAGTGTGAAAAGTAAACCCTCATGTGATTTAGGTTTTTAGCCAACAAGCACATTAACATCTGCCTAAAGAGACGAGGAAAAATTTACAAGGACCGATTTATGGACAGTGGCTGAAGCAAAGAGTGTCTTCATATAAGCACTTAACATTATTACTCATCACATAAAACTGTAGAAATTTATGAGGAAGACGCAAAAAAGTGGATATTTTAAACCATGCCTATGTTCAAAAAAGGTATTTATAGAGACGTGGAGCAGAGACAAGATTTAGTTTAGTTTTCAAGCATTGAGAGTCAAAGGATAAGGACTAGAGAAAAGAAAATCGATATCAAAAGCATAAAGACGATCTTTTGCAGTTTTCACAAGGAGTCAGACATGAATATGGCCATCTTACAAAAAATCCAAGATATCCGTCTTTCTCAAGGCCACTGCATGCTCTCACATGTGCTGCAGAAGGTTAAACGCTGATTCCCTGAAGCTACAACTCACACATTTTGTAAGAAAAGGGTCATTTTGCTCCACGACTCGGCAGTTGATGTGGCCGCTGCAAGGATCACGAAAAAAGCAGCACTTGTATTATTATTCCCATATCATATACATAGTCAGGAGTCGAGAACAGGAAGTTTCACATCAGTGGAGTAAATGGTGCTGTTGTGGAGCGCACTTTGAACCAAACTTGACTTTTCTTTAAGGCGAGACACTGCAGGTGAATAGGGAAAAAATTTAAATTTACAGTTATCAATTTGAAACTGTTGCTGTCGATCACTGGCATAAATGTGAGAAAAAAAATACATTACAAGTTTTCTGTCATTTTATCTTTTCATATAAGAACAAGGTGTTTTATGCCTAAAAATGCCCCAAATTTCCTATCTTTTCGGCTACATTCAAATTTATTGTTTCATTTTATTGATGAATGAGTTGCCAAGACTTTCTCAGAGGGGATTTTGGATTTCTTGTTTAGTTTTAAAATAAGCTGTTTTTTAGGGGAAATTTAAAAAAAAAAAAAAAAAAATTCGCCTTATTTTTTGACATTCAAAACTCAATAAATGGGGCTAGGGTTTAAATAATAAAAAATCCCTCTGAAAAAAATCTTCCAAATATTGTTCAGTCCAAGGCTGGAAAATGTGAAGTCTTTAGGTCCGACTGACGTGGACATAGTGTCGCCACAATGACAGAAAAATGTGTTTTGAGAAAAAGGCCCTTGAAATTGTGTTCTCCCATATAAGTCTATGGGGGAACATTGAATCAGCGCAATATTTAAACATGTTATTGTGAAGATTTGGTATATTTTCTGTTTCCGAGTGAAAGCTTCTATGTTCAGAGACCAATTTGGCCCAAAAAAAGGAAAACTGAAAAAATTTAGTTTTGCCTGTAGTGTCTCCCCTTAAGACGTCCTCAGGGCACTTGACAACTTCGCTTTGTATTCCGACTAAAGCTGCCTTTTTGAGTCTGCACTTTTCAGGTGTGACTCCTCGGGGGGCTGTCTTTTGACTCATCCAAAATGTTGAATGAATCATACAGAGATTCAGCAAAACACATTTGATTTCAGATATTTGACAACAAAGGAGAAGAATGAGAAATGGCAGCAGCCTCCAGACGACCAGGACAAGGGGTGTGGGTGTGACCGTGGCTCGGACGGTAGAGCAGGTCGTCGTACAATCGGAGGGTTTAAATCCTGTCTCCCGGACGATGGTGTAGATTGGCAGCCTCACAACCGTCAGCCTGCCTCCTGATAGCTGTGGCTACAATAGAGGTCAGCACTACCAAGTATGGAATGAATGAATAATGACAACAAAGCAGGGGCCGGACTGGGACTGAAAAACAGCCCTGGACTCTGGTCAGTCTGGCCCAAATTAGCGTAAATGTGACACTTCCACAAATACATATGTTTAACCTCTTACCCCCCGCCTAAACCGAGAGCATTTTCTCCAGTTCGGCTTTACCCAAATCAAAAAGCTTCTTGACTGGAGAGCAACACTGTAACGCCTCATTTGAAAGCTAAAATCTAGAAAAGTGACGGTAACTTTTTGTCAAGTTGTCGCAGCATTTTTGTCATGTTTTTGTTGCTTTTTCATTACTTTTTTGTGGCTTTTTGGCGTGTTTTCGTCATTTTTTTGTCACTTTTTCATTGTGTTTTCGTCTCTTGTTTGTCAGGGTTTTTTTTCATGTTATTGTTGTTTTTTCATTGCTTTTTTTCATTGCTTTGTCGTCACGTTTTCGTCACATTTTGTTGTGTTTTAGTCACTTTTTTATTACTTTTTTGTGGCTTTTTGGCAAGTTTTCGTCACTTTTTCGTTGGGTTTTCGGCTCTGGTTTGTCGGGTTTTTTTTTCATGTTATTGTTGTTTTTTCATCACTTTTTTCATTGCATTGTCGTCACGTTTTCGTCACATTTTGTTGTGTTTTCGCCACTTTTTTGTCACTTTTTTGTTGCTTTTCCAGCACATTTTTGTTTTTGGATGCTTTTCTTTTAAGCTTTTAGATGTGGGTAAAGCTCGGTTTCGCCCTGGGGTGAGGGTAAGGTAAAGTGAGAGGCCAGACCGGTGGCCCTAGAGCCAGTGGCCCTTCTGTGCTCTTCCAGAATGGACATATGGCACGTCCCCCCCTGCAACAAAGCACATTATAACAATTATTAAGTACCAGGTGGCATCCGCACAGTAAAGTGAAGATTACTGCGCGGATTTCGAACTACTCCTGGTATTATTACGCCTTACAATATAGTTCCCCCTTTTATCCGCTTAGAAAATCCACATTGTTTAATTTTGTGTAATTATACTTTGTAGTGGAACACTTCACGTAACCATATTTAAATAGGGAAAACGTGGAAGAGCTTGGTAGCTTCTATCTTGACCTGTTTTGGAGCTATAGAGGAGAGAGGGAGAGGCTAAATGCTAACGCCGTCTGCGCTGTGTTTACGTGACTGAAGGCACGGGGGAAGATCAGACAGGTCCTAAAGAACTCGTCAAAGCTAAGGTAAGAACATATCTCAGTATGTAAAAACGGTGGCCTGTTCCTTTAAACAAACACTCTCTGAGCCAACTCAAACAGAATCAAATAAACTTCATTGTCCCCAAGAGCAAATTTGTCATGGGCAAAGAGGCTAAATTGTCACATGGAGCAACACAATGAAAGAAACATAAGACATTGACTAAAAGACATGTTCATCCACACGTTTAGCTCATATACAACAGTAACATAAATGCCAGTTTCAAAGTGAATCCTGAAGCTGCTAATGTGCTGTTGCTGGGATATACAAAGCAGAAGTTCAGCGGAAACAATGGCAAGGCTATTAATTTTGGATTACTTTTAAAAAACGCTCCTGGCATAATTCTTACAAAGTGATGCGCACCAATGAGCGCAATTACACTGGCAAGTCCCCGGGCATGAAATATTGCTTTGTATACAAACCAATAAAACGTAACCATAAAAGAACGAGAATTAGTGCACGCTTTTTTTTCCACATCATTTGGTTCTGGATAATTCATGCAAGTGGATAATTGCAAAGAAAAGTCTGTTTGTTCTGTTGAATATCCCGCAGTTATAGGATCCATAATGTGGTGTTGAAGATGCACTCAGGAATGTTTGCTCAAGCGCCTTCGGTGTTTGTGGCTGTAATCTCTCTTCACCAGTCGCAGGTGCTTTATCAGCCACAGACTAATTAGTGCCTATCACATCTGCCACTGAAACAGGCTGGAAGTGATAGATTAGGTTTGTTGAAATGCATTGAGTGAGTGACAAACCGGGATTCTTTCTTTCTTTCAGAAATGAAATAAGTTTTTGCTGCTGGATTTGGAAGTCATGCACCTGTCTCTGTTCATACTGACGGGTACACACACAGAGGAGGATCATTTAGTCCAGTATTTCTCCTCGATTTTTTTAAAAGTCTACTTTGCGATCGTTGCAGCTGATTGCAATTTCAAATTTTGGCGCAGAACAAATGAGGGACAAACTCGCGGCGGTCAATGCGCCAATTGTGACAGGCCCTTAAAGGAATAGGCCACCGTTTTTACATATCGAGATATGCTCTTACCTCACTTTAGCCGAGTTAATATATCCCCGTCTGGTCTTTGTCCGTGCGCTCTGTCAGGCAAACGGAGCAACTCCTAAAGGTTATTGACGGAAGTGTTACGGAAGTGTTACAAGGAGTTACTGCGCGGACGTTTTGCTCCTCGTATCATTACGCCTCACAATATAGTCCCCCTTTTTATTTGCTTATAAAATCGACATGCTACATTTCTGTGTAAATATACTTCGCATGAAAACACTTCACGTAACTTTATTTAAATAGGGAACACGTGGAAGAGCTTGGTAGCTTCTATCGTGAGCTTTTTTGGAGCTATGTGACATGTGGGAGAGGCTGCGTATGTGCTCCGTTTGCCTGACAGAGCGCCCGGACAAAGACCAGACGGGGATATATTAACTCAGCTAAGGTTAGGTAAGAGCATATCTCAGTATGTAAAAACGGTGGCCTATTCCTTTAAAGCAACTCTTTGCTCTGCTTCAGGAGGTCCCTTGATTTAAAAAAAAAAGCCCTTCAAAGACTCCATGATTCAATAAAAGATTTTTCAGACAAAACGCTTATGATTTCAGAAACACAGAGCTTGCGCAGTAAATGTGTGCGTCCACATGAAGCCACTCATGTTTGCTGAACCGCTGCGATTCACCTGCCAGGCCTGTGTGAGGCGCTGTGACGCTACCACAGATACTAGAACAAGATGTAGATAGCGCATGCGCAGTAAACTTTAGTGGAATTTAAACAGCGACAATGAAAGGAATCCATGGATTTACGACGCACAGAAGAGTTGAGGAGGTGAGTTTATTCTTCAGAACTAATGGGACTAAAGCAGAAAAACTGTCAGTGACCGGTCCACAAACACAGACTGAAGGGAGGCGAACTCTGCCATGTTTTGTCACCTGTGACCGGCGGACCACAGTGGAGCAGAGGAGCGGAGTGATCTTTATGAGGTCAGTAGATTCTGCATAACAGACACAACACTGCAGCTGTGACATCCTTCTTCCGCCTCCGCCCCTCCCTTACCCAGTCTACGGCTGATATCCTCATCCACGCATTCATCACTTCCAGACTCGACTTCCTACCACTCATCTCCAAAAACTGCAATACATCCAGAACTCTGCTGCCCGCCTCCTCACCCAGACCCGGTCCAGAGAACATATCACCCCCGTCCTCCAACAGCTCCACTGGCTCCCTGTTCAATATCGTATTCAGTGCAAGCTCCTCCTCCACACCTACAAACCCCTCCATAACCTGGCCCCGCCCGACCTCACCGAGCTCCTGCAACAACAGCAACCCCCCCCCAGCCGCCTCCGCTCAGCCGCCTCCAACCGCCTCACTCCCATCACCCGCACCAACCGCCGGACCTTGGGAGACTGAGCCTTCGCCATCGCCGCCCTCTGGAACTCACTCCCACAGCCCATTAGAAACTCGAATCATCCACACGAAACCGGCGTTTTGAGTGTCCAAAAAAGCGCTATACAAGTCTGATGTATTATTATTATTATTGATGTCATCATTTTAGTAAAAGTTGCATAGACACCGTAGCGATGGAGCCACGTAAACGGCGTCTTGAGATCTTTCCGCTCTGGGACCAGGTTTGGGGAATGTTCATTTACAAACCCTCACAACGCCGGTTTCGTGTGGATGATTAGCTGGATTGATAAAATATGTTTTGCTTTAAGTCCTGAGCTTGACTTCTTGTGGTCCGGGTAGGAGTCTCTCAACATGATTGGCTGTTCCGTTGCTTCACAGGCTTACGATGTTATCCACGTCAACATCTGTACTGATTAATGTTCCTCTAACGACTGGCTTAGTCTGCACCTGTAAGTACCGCCTAGGCACAGTTCATTCAATCTTCAACCTTTCACAGTGTGTGTTTAAAGGAAAGGGAAAGGGAATGTTTGTAGTTCCCTCACATTTTGTTGCTTTTTGTGCCCATTTGGGGGCTGAGGTTTGTTGTAAATAATCAAATGTCCTCACACAAGAGCGTGAACACGAGCCCAGACTCTTCCCGAGCATCACCGATGATCATTTCCCTCCCTGATGTCTCTCTGTGGGGGAGGAGCTGCTCTCGTTCACTTACTGCTTCCCCTTCTGTTCCCCCCCGTCTCCTCCTCCTCCTCGGTGTGTGATCCCCCCGTACATCATTTAGAGCCTGGAGTTACACAGGCGTCAGACAGGCCTCCTACAGTCGCACAACCTGGCCCTTGCCGTACGTGCCGAGGAGAAGGCGCTCTCGCAGACATTTGCTCCGCTGTTTCTTGTCGGCTTTTTTCTGAGACAAATGCGCAGCAGTTTGTCCACAGTCTGCTCTCTCTGTCAGGCAGAGAAACAACAGAAAGAGGAGCCTTGGAGCTCTTTATCAAACCTTAATGATCCTCACTCTGATGGTTTTGGACCAGGTCAATCCACGAAACACCACTGATGAAATCAATTGTACGACTAGCTATTGTATTTATTAGCATATTGATTCATGAAGCACATTTAAAACAACCATTGCGACCAAAAACAATAATAACATTGTTTTACTAGATACTTTTGTTCGTCTTTGTCGTGTTTTGTGGAGGTTCAGCGGATTCTTTTCCTGCAGAGAGTCCATAATGGTCCTGAAGAAGCAGCCTTTTAAAAGTAAACACGTAGCAGTTTATGAGCTAAAGATCTCCTTTGTGAGATCAATAAAGGATTATCTTATTATTATGAGACCTTCACATTTCTTCTCCTGAGACACTGAAGAGGCACCAAGAGCCTCACACAGCTGCAGCAAAGTGAAGGTGTCACAAGAGGCGCCACAGGAAACAAGGAAGAGACAAACGAGGAGGTATCAGGGCAAGACTCAAAGCTAGGCCACACATGCCTTCTACTGTTCTGCACTGCAAAAAGTAATTTACTAGATTAGTTTAAATGTCTCAATTTGAGCATAATAATCCAAATTGTAGTTGTTTTGACGAGTTAAGATTTTGTTGGGCATTTGTCCTAGATTATTTCACTTGTTCTGAGATGTTTCTGACTCGTTTCAATACATTTCCCCGTTGTTTCACGTAAGTTTCTTTGCCAATGGGGTAAGAAAAATGGTCTTGTCCCATTGGCAGTTTCACTTTCTTATTTCAAGCGAGATTTACCATAGAACCATCTGAACTGTCCTCAAACAAGCAAAATAATCTTGGTCCGATCAAGAAAAGTGTCTAAATGAGTGAAAACCGCTCAAAACAAGATACATTTTCTCAGTTCAAGTCATTTAAGCCAATGCTTGATATTTACTTTTTGTAGTGTAGCTACTAATGGGCGTTCACTGGAGAATAAAACAAATTATCTGCTAAGCTCTTCCCAGAAGATGTGGAGCAGAGGAAGCTGTGCAGGGGGATAGGTTTGCCTGAGTCCTCCTAGGAACGCCCCCACCTCCTGGAGACGCCTCCGAGCTTTCGTCACCAGCCGAGTAACCAACCACTGCTCCTCAGCAGAACCCCCTCCCCACTGATGCAACAGACAGCGTGTGGAGGGGGCGTGTCTAAAGGCTCAGAGGTTCTTAAAGAGACAGAGGCCTATTTCAAGACATTCACTACAGCCATTTTGAGAGAGACATTTTACACAAGGCAGTTCTTCTAATTTACTGCATTTACAGACCAACAGAAGGTTTGTCATCATTGTAGTGTGATATAGACTGGTGCTATGTGACTGAAAAAAGCAGAATACCCCCTCTTTAAAAAAATCATATAAAGAACACATTCTTCCTCCACGCACTGCTACATTTTATCTCGGTGTGGTTGAAATTCCTGCCATGTGCCATTTAAAAACTTCAGTTCATTAGCCCAATTGAGGCCTGACCAGCCTGTTGACATGCTGGGAGGCTGTTTTCTCTCTTTTTCCCCCCCTGCTCACTGTAAGCATTTATGTCCTGGTGAGTGTGTGTCCTGTGAGCCGGAGATAAGACCAGTGGAAGCAGCACAGATTCACTCTCCTCCATTTGGCCACAGTGATGCCGTTTGGACTCGGGTTGGGGGTAAAGCAGTGTGTGTCTGAGAATTAGCCCCAGCAGCGCAATTGCAGGAAGTCCCTTTCAACACTTGTGTGTGTGTGTGTGTGTGTGTGTCTACGCAAACCCATCTCCAATCTGTCTGTTCACTGATAACAAAATCAATAGCAGAGTTCACAGCTCAGCCGCGGCACGTCACATCAGGAGAGGACCACTTTCGCTTCAAATTACTGAGGTCTGGAGCTCTGCAAAATCCCCCAACTGAGAGCCTGAAAAAGGATTGTCGTATTTAGTTGAAATTCAAACTGAGAATCTTTTGTTTTTAATGAGAGTAATTGTCTAATTCATTGCTGTAAAAGTTGCTCCGTGTTTCGTGTCCCGCAGTGATCCAATATCTTTATGACAATGTTTTGTTCCTTTGAAGCGACATTAAGTCTGCTCTCTCGGTGGAGTTTTGCAGAGAAACGCCTTCTTTTCTTGAACATGGAGTGCGTGTGTGCCAGTCGCTCCAACACAAAAGACATCTTTATAGAAAACGCTTTAAAGGAACAGGCCATTGTTTTTCCCATACTGAGATATGTTCTTACCTGAGCTTAGACGAGTTGATACGTACTTGTCAGGTCTTTGTGCATGCCCTCAGTCACGCAAAAAAAACAAAGCGGTTGTTAGCATTTGGCCTCTCCCAATGTATTCCTATAGCTCCAAACGGGGGTGAAGTTGGAAGCTATCACGCTCTTCCACGGGCACGAACAAAGATCAGACAGGTACGTATCAACTCGTCTAAGCTCAGGTAAGGACATATCTCAGTATGGAAGAACGGTGGCCTGTTCCTTTAAACATTCAACTGAAGTCTGTGAAGCCGTGATTATGGAAGGAGCAATCCAAGGATGTGGAGCATTCACATGTGTCAATCCTATAGGAGGGAGTATTGAAGGAGCTGTGATGCTTCCTTTAATACCTCCTTTTGCATAGGAACCTCGGGATGTTCCTCATCAACCCATGAGGAGCAAAGGACAATACCACAAGCTCCAAGCCACAAGATCCTTCGGCCCTGGGTCTCTATAGCCTGTCCGTCCATGGGAGTGGATTTCTCCTTCTGTGGTTCTCCCCAAGGTTTCTCTTTTCTCCTGCCGGGTTTTTGAGTTTTTCCTCGCCGTGCTGGAGAGTCTAAGGACGGGGGACGCCCACGCCGCTCGTCGCCGCCTCCTATTGGACATTATATTTGGATTCCCCTGAACTTTTAATTGTCATATTTATTGCTCTGTTTTATTGCCTTAATGTTTGGTGCAGCTGTGAGGCCACTTCTGTTGGTATATTGGGCTAAGCAAAACCATTAAACTTGAAGCTTGAAACCACAAGCCAGTGCGCTGCCTACGAAGGTTTCCAAACTCAGCCGATCTCCACACAAGTGTAAATTGATTTACATGATTTACATCTTCTTCCACTTGTCCGTTGCCGGGTCGTGGGGGCAGCCGTTGGAGCTGCCCAAATCCCATTGCACCAGCCCCTTATGGCTCCTCCTGCAGGCGGTGGGTCCTCACGGTTCCATCCGGGCCTGTTGGTCTCTCATGAGGGGCTTCAGACCCATCACCTACACTGCAAAAAGTAATTAACTAGATCAGTATAAACATCTCAATTTGAGCATAATAATCCAAATTTTAGTTGTTTTGACTAGTTAAGAAGTTCTTGGGCATTTGTCCTGGATTATTTGGATTATTACTTGTTCTGAGATGTTTCTGACTCGTTTCAATACATTTCGTCCTTATTTCAGGTCATTTTCTTTGCCAATGGGGTCAGAAAATTGTTCTCGTCTCATAGGCAGTTTTACTTTCTTATTTCAAGCGAGATTTACCCTAGAACTGGTCTGAAATGTCCTCAAACGGCTTGGTCCGATCAGGAAAAGTGTCTAAATGAGTGAAAACCGCTCAAAACAAGATACATTTCCTCAATTCAAGTCATTTAAGCCAATGCTTTTTGCAGTGTAGGACCTGTTTGCCATGGGAGACCCTACCAGGGGCACGAAGCCCCCGACATCAGAGCCCCCTGGATCATTTGGCTGCTCAAAACCCTCCACCACGTTAAGGTGGCTGATCCAGGAAAGAAGCGTGAAATTCTAGCGGCAATCTTTTGACGGACTTCGGAAGTGTCAATACAAAGGAAGTGACGATCCGTGGCAGAAAGAGGCTGAATTCGGTGAATGAAGCAGCTCATGCAACGTTCGAGGCACAGCAACACCTGAAACTTTTATATACTGTAGGAAATATATGAACTTATGGCAACTTTTACAAGAATGAAATTTGGCAACATGGATCATTTGCATAGCCTCCGCTGTGAAAGAACAGACGCTGAGCAGCTGTCGTCGGTGAACTAAAGGACAGGAGTGTGAAACAGTTCATTCATCATCAGTCTGTGTAGTTTCATGTCGCAGTGGTTCATGTTTGAAACTTTCGGTGTCAGTGATAATTGGACAGCGGTGCTTTGTTATAAAGAATTGTTTATTTAACACATTCTGACATTTGTGCAGTTTCTCAGATTGCATGTGTTCGGTTGGTAATTAAATTCTTTGCGGTGCAGGAGGATATGTTGCGTATATTGTACGGCATAACTTCCTGGTTGTTCCTCCACTGGGTGAGGACGGTTCAGATTGTCCTGAGGAGCAGCTTAAGCTCCTGCTCCAAACTGAAAAAGGTTCCTCATGGTCGACCTCATGACGTCTGCCTCAAAGGTTAAGGAAAAGGAGAAGGAGAAAGGAGCTGTCTTGCCACTTTTTAGATGAAGCCTTCCTCTCAGTGGGACTTTCCTGGTTGAATGAGTGCTTTGCTCAAAGGCACTCCCATCAATTCTCACTGTGGAAGCCATTAAGGCCTTTGTATTGCTTCGACAGCTTCTGAAAAATCCCAGTGTCAAGTCTCATCCGTGAGAACAGCTGATCCCATGAGGTGCATGTGCTGAAGTGACGGTAACACTGAGATGCCCCACTTACTCTGATGTCAGTGAACGCATCTGTTTGACACGTTCCTCAGTTTTCTCCTGTTACAGAAGTGTGACCTCACGGCTGGAGCCACGTGTGAAATGTGCTGTGAGGACTGACCCAACGGGGCAGGTGTGAGGTCTCTGGGTCATAAAGTGCGTTTTTCATACTGCATATTGAGCAGAAAGGGAGCTGGATGGCAAAGCAACTCACTGTTTTCTTAAGGCGAGACACGGCAGGTGAAAGTATTGATTTTTCCCGCAGTGGTGGAAGTGGAGATTTTTATCTATTTTCCTCCCTTTACATCTTAGTTTTCATGTCAGATATAAAAATGATGATGTTTATTTGATGATGTTTTGTCTGCGAGGTGGGGGCGACCCGGAAGTAGAAAGGCCGTCTTTCCCGCGGGTTTTCATTCATAAATATTGACAGATTTGACATCCACGTGTCCTGCTAAGGGGCCCCGTGATGACGCTTTCACCCAAATATGGTATTTTTCCTCCTACGAGACGCTGGAGCGGAAAAGTGGAAGAACGGGCCGAGCATGCGCACTCGCTACAAAACTTCAGGGCTGGTTTTCTCTGAATGAGAGAAGCCGCACTCGGGCAGAGCCTGAGCCCTTATAGAAGCTCCCACAGACTCCAAACTTTACAGGCTGAGACACAACAACGTTTAGAAGGTTTTTTCAGAGGGATTTTTTAATATCTAATTCCTAGCCTGATTTATTCAACTTTGAAACCAAAAAAAACAGGCGGAATTTGAGTTTTTACAGATTTTTTCACTGATGATTAGTTCATTGAAAAACTAAACAAAATATCCAAAATCCCCTCTGAAAAAATCTTAGTCACTAATATGTCAATAAAATAAAACCATAACATTTAATCTGGCTCAATTCATTATTTTGATTTTGTTGCCCAAAATACAGTATGGGCCATTTTAATGCTCAAAATGCCTTATTTTTATATGAAAACATAAAATGACAGAAAACATGCAACACATTTCTTTCTCATATTTATATCTGTGATGTTCAGCAAAAGTTTCAAATTGAAATCTCTACATTTATTTTTTTTCCCTATTCACCTGCAGTGTCTCGCCTTAAAGTGCAATCTATTTTTATTTTGTCGATCTTATTACCCGTTCTATTGTGAATTGACGATGTGCGCCGCTCCCCGCACTGCACCCGTCTCATGAAATCGTATTTTCATTTGTAAACTCGCAAAGCCTGAAATTACAAAGCAAACAGTCCTGCAGAACACTGACCCAGGAGACCAAGGCTTACAGGTTCACACGCACCTCCGTACTGTTAGTTATATATGGTCACCTCACATCCCTGGCTCTACCCTGCTCTCCGCTGTTCCCTGGCCTCCCGCTTGTCGCTCCGAACTGTGGGTAATTGGCTTTTTAATGACTTCTACATTTCCTTGTGTTTCCATCTCAGGTATTTGCCTCCCGAGCTTCTCATTTGAGACGCCTCGCTGCGAGAGACGAGAGGGAGGGTTTCTGAGAGGCAGATTTCAGCTTTATCTGAAAGTCCAAAGACAATCACAGCTGCCCTTAAACTTTCCGTCTGTGGACTTCCATGTGAATCAGGGCTTAAAAAGGCAGCATCGTTATGACTTTCAGAGAGAACATTCTGCCTTTTCCATCAGGGGTCAGCACGAGTCAATGGAGTTCGGGAATGTGAGGTCATGCAGCTAATAGGGCTGCTCGATTATTGAAAAAATAATAATCAGGATTATTTTTGTCATGAATGAAATCACGATTATTCAAACGATTATTTGTTGCCTTTAAAAAAATCCATCAAAAAAGTGACAAAACTCCAGCAAAAAAGTGACAAAAATCCAGCAAAAAAACACCAAAATCCAGCAGAAAAAAAGACAAAACTCCAGCAAAAAAGTGACAAAAATCCATAAAAAAAGACAAAACTCAAGCAAAAAAGTGACAAAAATCCATTAAAAAAAGACAAAATCCAGCAAAAAAGTGACAAAAATCCATTAAAAAAAGACAAAATCCAGCAAAAAAGAGACAAAAATCCAGCAAAAAAAAAAGAAAAAAATCCAGCAGAAAAAAAGACAAAAATCCAGCAAAAAAGTGACAAAAATCCATTAAAAAAAGACAAAAATCCAGCAAAAAAGTGACAAAAATCCAACAAAAAAAGACAAAAATCCAGCAGAAAAAAAGACAAAACTCAAGCAAAAAAGTGACAAAAATCCATAAAACAAAGACAAAAATCCAGCAAAAAAAGATCAAAAATCCAGCAAAAAAGTGACAAAAATCCAGCAAAAAAGTGACAAAAATCCAGCAAAAAAAGACAAAAATCCAGCAGAAAAAAGACAAAACTCCAGCAAAAAAGTGACAAAAATTCCTAAAACAAAGACAAAAATCCAGCAAAAAAAGACAAAAATCCAGCAAAAAAGTGACAAAAATCCAGCAAAAAAATTACAAAAATCCAGCAGAAAAAGACAAAAATCCAGCAGAAAAAAGACAAAAATCCAGCAGAAAAAAGACAAAACTCCAGCAAAAAAGTGACAAAAATTCATAAAACAAAGACAAAAATCCAGCAAAAAAAGACAAAAATCCAGCAAAAAAGTGACAAAAATCCAGCAAAAAAGTGACAAAAATCCAAAAATTAAAAATTAGAAAAAAATATATATATTATAATCAATTTTTTGCGATTATGCTAATTTTGTAATCGTTTACTGTTGTAATCGAAATCGTAATCGAATTTCGATTAATTGCACAGCCCTAGCAGCTAAGCATCATGGGATTAGCAGCAATGATAAACTAATGGAGATTTTAGAAGTTAAAATACTGGAGTTGTTGTTCACATTAAAACACTTAGACACCACAGTGTGTTAGGTGCATTAACTCAGCATCTAACGGAGTTGTTCCACGGCTTTTCTCCTCCACTTTTTATACTTTTTTTTAGCTGGAAAATGTACACTAACAGCTGCAAAGATGGCGGATCTGTAACAGTGGAATTTCCCGAACTCTATACAATGGAAGGGCCGATCCGTGGCAAAAATAGGTAAAAGTGTGTGAGGAGGGGAATAAGGTGAATAGAGCTCAACAGTCCCACCCCCTTCCAGACGTAAACACTCCCATTAAATGTATGCATTGTTTGTTTTTTTTCCGGACAATTCAAATATTAGGAGTTTAAAAACACGATGCCGGTAAATAGTGATGCGCGGGTCAGGGTTTTTTTCAACCCGCGGGTCCCGCATTTGGAGCAGGTTCTAACCCGACCCGGCCCGCCCCGCAACGTTGTTCTATTTTTACAGCCCGCCCCGCCCCGCCCCGCACCCGCACCCGCAACCATTAAAAATTACGCGTATGATCCGTATGAACAGCACCGGCGTGTCAGCCCCTCGCGCGCGCGCGCGCTCTCTCTCTCTCTCTCTCCCCCTCCGAAGAGCGCTGGGCAAGAGGGAGAGAGGAAGAGAGCAGAGGTCGGCCTAACGCGAAGTCACACACAGTCACACATACGGTGGAAAATAGGAAACATGAAAAACAAAAGCGTTCTCTGGATCACAAGCTGCAAAACGCTGCTTGTTTTATGAAAATCCGACGTATATTTACGCTAAAAACCTGCTGTAAAGACGACGGAATAAGTTGTGAATGAATTCAATGAATGCGCGTACGGAGGCATAGAGTGCCCGCGACCGGCATTTTTTGACCCGCCCCAACCCGCCCCGCGATCGAAGGAGAATTTCACGACCCGACCCGAACCGCGGGCAGACCGCGGGGCCCGCGGTGGAACCCGCAACCCGCGCATCACTACCGGTAAATCAGCTCTGTGCTAACGACCGACCATGGCGCGGATATTTTGATATTACATTCAAATCCCAGAACGTAAATGGTTTCAACTTGTACGGCGCTTTTCTACCTTTCTCAGGCCCAAAGCGCTTTACAGAAAGGAACTAGTCACCCGTTCACACTCTCATTAATACACCAGTGTACGCAGACACTGGAGGTAAGGTGGAAGAAGTGTCGTGCCCAAGGACATGACGGTGTGCATCTTCAGGAGTTGGGTTTAGAACCCCTGACCTTCTGATCAAGAGGCGACTGTGCCACTGTCGCCACGTGGCCGGAAGTGAGTGAGATTGTTGAGCTGTATAGGGCGACATTGGGGTCGGCCCATCAGTCCGACGTCTCATTTATCTGAAAATGTCCTATTGAGTAGGGGTTGAAAAATAAAGTTAGGTTTAGGCAAGAGTCCACTGACCTTAAAGGAACAGGCCACCGTTTTTACATACTGAGATATGTTCTTACCTGAGCTTTGACGAGTTCTTTAGGACCTGTCTGATCTTCAGTCGCGTAAACACAGCGCAGACGGCGTTAGCATTTAGCCTCTCCCTCTCTCCTCTATAGCTCCAAAACAGGTCAAGATAGAAGCTACCAAGCTCTTCCACGTTTTCCCTATTTAAATATGGTTACGTGAAGTGTTCCACTACAAAGTATAATTACACAAAATTAAACAATGTGGATTTTCTAAGCGGATAAAAGGGGGAACTATATTGTAAGGCGTAATAATACCTGGAGTAGTTCGAAATCCTGGCAGTAATCTTCACTTTACTGTGCGGATGCCGAACCCAAGTCCAAACCCAGCAGCTGTCCAGTGTTTGTATATCTGCTAGTTGATGCAACAGTGTGCATCAAGCATGACACTTTAGCGTGATGGAGCCCAATTTAGTGAGTCCCACAACTCAAACACACTGTAGAAAAGCTCTCCCTCCTCAATCCAGCGGACTCGCCGGCTGGTCTGTAATGCTAGGCCAATCATAGCTCTCCTAGGGGGCAATTTATCAAGACAGGTGCTAATAAAAATAGTAAAAAAAATATGCTATTTTGTGGGCATGTTGCACCTAATTTACCTTGTCACCAAAATGACATGATAGGGCCCCAAAAGAGTACAAAAATACACAAAAGACTCTGCTGCTGCTGGTACATTACCCCCACAGTGCTCCGACAGAGAGCTCCAGAGGACGTCAGACACACGGCCCCTGATCAGGCCTGTCTTCCACAACAGTCCTGAAAGACAAAAAGGAGACAGGGGCATAACAGACCGAGACCGGCTGTGATTAAAGCCGGGGCGCCCTGGATACAGACAGTTTAAAGTCACCATCGTCCTGTAGCGGCTCTCAGGAGACGCCCCGTCCCACTGAGGAGACCGAGACAAAGACATTTAAAAACACTCAGCTCCTCAGACTCTTAATGTCCTTTGATGACGCGGGTTTTGTTCACCTTGTTCCACATCCTTATCTCTTGAAATTTAACTCCAAATAGCGTTAAATTGAAGCCCATATCAGACTCAGGTTCTTGCATATACTGTATTTCCTGCTAACGCTGCGTTCTGTCCATTGCATGTCGCTCATTATGCGTTGCCGTGATGATCGCCTTAACTGTCACTTGTTATAATGTAATTGTTTTGTCTTGCAGCGTCTAAATGGCCACTTATTCTACTCTGTTTGTGCAAATATGACAGCGTGTCCAAACTCCATGTACCTGTCAGCTGTTCCTGTGTTAATGAGCTCCCAACAGCACTACTGCTTTTGCTGATGTTTTATAGAAACATAGAGAATTATGTATATAACTTTCTTGTTTCTTGAGCCATTGCCGCAGGACTCACTATACGTGTGTTTCCAATGACATCACGCATAGATCCGGCGGCCATTTTGAACACCAAAGTAGTATTATGCAGTACAACAACATGTAACAATATCTCTGCTCAGGATGAAAGTGAAAGACGACTGCGCGACATTTTTATGAACTCGTAATCATCGCTCAAGAAGGAAACAGTTAAAACACGGACCCAGAGACGCACAACGTTTATGTGATGTAAGCAGCAGATGTGGCGCAGATGTTGCAGCTCCGTCTGTGGAGCTACAGCAGGATTTACTAAAGATCTGCTTCACTCGGAAGACTAAATGGACGCATCAAAGAGAAAACAGAAAACCTTTCTCTGTGATTTTGTTTTTGGATGCTTTTCTTTTCAGCTTTTAGATTTGGGTAAAGCTCGGTTTCGCCCGGGATAAGGGTACGGCAAAGTGAGAGGCCAGACCGGTGGCCCTAGAGCAGGGGTGCCCAAACTTTTTGTCTCCGAGGGCCAAAATGGAAAAGTGCCTCTGAGTCGCGGGCCAAACACGGCGAAGTCAAGCACGAAAAACACATATAACTGCAAGACATTTGCATTTGTTTCTATCCATGTAAATAACATACTATATTAAAACAAATGGTAACTCTGGCAAAAGCCTAATTTTAGTAGAAAAAAAATCAACCATTGTAACAATTTAGTGCAAAAACAAAAAAACAACACCTGCATCTACAGCACCAACAGTAACTTTACCTCATTTGTTAACTGAAAGAAAATGCCACATTAGATTATTTTGAAAGTGTCAGTTCAGCATCAATTCTTTTATAAGTCAGTTTTTAACATATACTGATGTTGACGTCAACAACCTTTGCAATAAAAAATTGAAAAACTGTGAAAGTTGATGCTCTGTAATCAGGGCTGGACTGGCCATTGGGAGATTTGGGAGTTTTCCCGGTGGGCTGACGTACTTTTGGGCCGATTGGGCCAGTCAGATCGAGATAAGGCCCGTGATTTCCTTTCACCGGCCCACAATTAGCGTGAAGAGCCATCAGAGTCTCTATCGTTATTCAGATGCAATTACACAATTCCTCCAGTAGAGGGATGTGGCGCCTTTTATACCCTGCTGGTGGCGCTTTCTTGAGTCATGGTTCACATATAATCTCATAAAATGGGCAATGAGCCTCTGTCTGGGACATAACACTCATGCCCCTCACATTGTGAATAAAAGAGGAAATAGTTTATTGTAGCTCCCTCCAGGACCCACAGAATCTTAGACCTCTATTTTTTATACATTTTAGACAAATGTTTGCAAAGAAGTGCATGCTGGGAGTTGTCAGGTGACTCCGTCTTGCCCCTCGTCATTAGTGCAGTTTGGAAATCTTGTTTCCATTAAAAGGATTAACAATGTTTGGCCTTTTTGGGGCTTCTATTCTCACTCCACACCTCCTGAACTCTGTGGTGAGTTTTAGCATTTCATCTTCATCCACAGTGGGATCATTTGGTTGGTTTTGAGAAGTTTATTTGTGTTGCAGTCGCGAGAGGAACTTCATTAACGGAACGCACATTTTAAGATTGTTAAGTAATTTTACAAAAGTTCCATCAAATTGTAAATGACAAGATTAAAGTGTTGAGTGCTATGAGGTGTTGGCTTGAATTCGGCAGAAACAAAATGCAACTATTGTCCTCGATTCGTTGCTTATACTGTTTTAGTTCAAGCCAAGGGTTTATTGTTTTGCTCATCACCTCGACTATTGCATTGAATATGACTGTTGTTTTTTTTTGGAGGGCCGGTCTTGACCCAAAAGTCCCGGGCCGATTTTTTCTGCCAGTCCAGCCCTGCCTGTAATTGATAAATAACAAGACACCACAACAGTGTTTCCTTAACTTTGTGAAAGGAGTGAAACAGCGCCCCCAATTTGACGCTGGTGGTCAAAAAGTGTACTGCATCCATATTTACCTTTGAGAATGAATGGAAGAGAGTTAGTATTAACCACACGCAGCGCAAAAGTAGGTCACTCTCTAGCGGTCGAACAGAATTGTTTCGGCGGGCCAAATTTGGCCCGCGGGCCCCACTTTGGGCACCCCTGCCCTAGAGCCAGTGGTCCTTCTGTGCTCTTCCAGAATGGACACATGGCCAGTCCGCCCCTGCCTCTAGTTGAACAGTGACTGGCAGCCCTGAATAGAGCAAATTCACTCTAAACAAAAGCCTTCATGCACAGCGTTGCCCTCTGTAATGGAGAATAAAGTTGTGTGGAGGAAAAATGTAACCTGAAAAGTCACACCCAACATAGAGGGACAGTCACAGCAAAGGTCTGATCTATAAAGCTGGAGGTGCCACATACTGGAAGAATATCTGCATGAGTAAATAACTATTTGTGCCAAAGAAAACGGGCTTCATGAAGAGAAAAAAGGGGAACATCGTGTTACCAAAGTTTCCTTCTGAAGCTCTTAGTTTAGACAGAAATCTCATGGGTGCATTTCCCCCCGGGGGCTTTCTCACAGCGCTCTCAAAGGACTAAATGGACGTACAGTCTTCTGCAAAAAAGGACACAATTTCCTGCTCCCCCGTGGGCACGAGCGTGGGTGTCATTTGGGCAAAAGGAGGAACACGTCGCCACAGCTGGGTCACCTCACTCAGATGTCAGGGAGATCAGCGGTGGGTTATTACAGGCACTGGGAGGCATGAAGGGAAAGCTGAGCGAGAACAGACAAACTCAAAAAAATAGAATAAAAAAAGAGTTCAAGATATTCCACACAATATATCTGCATAAAAATCTTCACAAAACCGTAGAGTTCATCTTTTTTGGCGTGTGTGATTCAGGGATTTGGGGAATTGGGAAATTTTGAGCGGAAAATAAATACTTTTAGTTGGAGATCGTTGAAAAATCAGCAAAGAAAAAAGGGATCAGATCTTCAGATGGAGGAGGCTGTAAAAAGGTGGAACAAGCAACCAGGAAGTGGAGTAACAGAAAATTACAAAACAAAAGTACTGCAGAGGTACGCGTGTACATGTAAAACACATATTCACATGTTTAAAGGCCAGGAGGGAGACGTAGAACCAAAACAAAACGAACATAGAGAAAAAAAAACAAGAGAAGAGAAGAGGGAAATACAGAAAATAAAGTCGTACATAAATTAGATCAAGACAGAATAAGGGGATTTCTGAATCAGATCATTATAACACAGGATGACATATAGATATAGCATTTACTGTGTTCACATATGGTATTTGCAGGATGCATTATGGACTTTGATGGCATTTTGATTAGTCTTTATTGTTCTGAGATACTGATTGAGTTTGTTTATGATATGAAGACATTGTTGAAGGCTTTGTTTGTGCCCACTTAGTTTTATGAATATGATATTTGGCCAGGTGGATGATAGTTTGCGTCAGAAGGGAAAGGTCTTTGGGAATATTTGGATTATCGAAATGAAACACAATGTCACTCTCCTGGAGGCTGATCACACGGCCAGTTTTGTTCTGGATAAATTGCTGTATATGCAGTAGTAGTAGTAGTTTATTCGGTCAGTTCATTCATTCCTTTAAACGTAAATACATTTCCAATTCTTTGTGTACAACAGGACCGAAAGGGTTTAGGCTGAAGTGAAAACTTATAACGCCTAACCCAGTTTACAGACTTCCACGAGAGAAAAACAAAAAACAAATCACAAACATTAATAATGAACAATATCAAGTGTTAAACAGAAGAGAAATAAGCATGTATCTGAAGTTAGTAACATAAATTTCAATATTCCAACAAATATGTGTACATACATTTGTTTTAAGTTAAATTAGTTGAAACTAAATCATGTCATCATTATTATTTTTTATTTATTTTTCTTACTTTATTCATGTGACCGTAGGTTGTGACTGTATGTGCAGTGATAAAGCAGGTGGATGATGGTTTCTTCTTCAGTTTGACAGAAGTCGCATTTATAATCTATGTCGAGTTTGAATCTTTCAAGTGTTTTTTTAGCAGGGTATATGTTATGTAGGATTTTATATGATATTTCTTTAACTTTATTGTAGATGCTTCTCACCAACCAGCCAAGCCCTGCCCCAGTTTACTTCCCCAAATACCCAGTCCCAGTGCAACGTTGCTATCGGTCTCTGCACAGGCTGGATGAGGTTTCTGATGTATTTATTTGGACATGTTCTTTTAGTGATATCAATTTCTCCTATAAACAATTTGCTCTGAATTTTCTGTGTTTCATTATTAAAGGAACAGGCCACCGTTTTTCCATACTGAGATATGTTCTTACCTGAGCTTTGACGAGTTCTTTAGGACCTGTCTGATCTTCCCCCGTGCCTTCAGTCACGTAAACACAGCGCAGACGGCGTTAGCATTTAGCCTCTCCCTCTCTCCACTATAGCTCCAAAACAGGTCAAGATAGAAGCTACCAAGCTCTTCCACGTTTTCCCTATTTAAATATGGTTACGTGAAGTGTTCCACTACAAAGTATAATTACACAAAATTAAACAATGTGGATTTTCTAAGCGGATAAAAGGGGGAACTATATTGTAAGGCGTAATAATACCAGGAGTAGTTCGAAATCCGCGCAGTAATCTTCAGTTTACTGTGCGGATCCCACTTTTTGCAGTGTACAAGCTCCAAACTTTGTAATTGGCAATATTTTTAAGTTGTTTAAGTTGTTTAAGGGATTTTTTAATATAAAGTTCCCAGCCTGATTTATTGAGCTTTGGACCCAAAAAACAAAGCGAAATTTAAAGGAATAGGCCACCGTTTTTACATACTAAAATATGTTCTTACCTCACTTTAGACGTGTTAATATATCCCCGTCTGGTCTTTGTCCGTGCGCTCTGCCAGGCAAACGGAGCACATACGCAGCCTCTCCCACATGTCACATAGCTCCAAAAAAGCTCACGATAGAAGCTACCAAGCTCTTCCACGTGTTCCCTATTTAAATAAAGTTACGTGAAGTGTTTTCATGCGAAGTATATTTACACAGAAATGTAACGTGTCGATTTTATAAGCAGATAAAAAGGGGGACTATATTGTGAGGCGTAATGATACGAGGAGTAAAACGTCCGCGCAGTAACTCCTACAGGTTATTGACGGAAGTGAGCGGGGGAAGTCTTTAGGAGTTACTGCGTGGACGCTGTGCTCCTCGTATCATTACGCCTCACAATATAGTCCCCCTTTTTATTTGCTTATAAAATCGACATGCTACATTTCTGTGTAAATATACTTCGCATGAAAACACTTCACGTAACTTTATTTAAATAGGGAACACGTGGAAGAGCTTGGTAGCTTCTATCGTGAGCTTTTTTGGAGCTATAGGACATGTGGGAGAGGCTGCGTATGTGTGAGCGCACGGACAAAGACCAGACGGGGATATATTAACACGTCTAAAGTGAGGTAAGAACATATCTTAGTATGTAAAAACGGTGGCCTATTCCTTTAAATATTGACTTATTCAAGCTTATTCAAAAACTAAACACGATATCCATTTGTTATAACTAATACATCAACAGAATAAAACCATACATTTAAACCTCGGTCTTTCCAGTATTTAGATTTGGTCACAGGAAATAAAGGCAATGTTTGGCCATGCATAAAATCCTCTTTATTTGGAAGCACAAATTGACAGAAAACTCAATAGTATCAGTAACAGTAGCCTACACTCTGACTCATTCTTCACAGAGTCAGCCCGCTCATACCGTGCTCTTGTTTACTGGAAACTGTAGCCTCTCATGTCTGTGTTAAAATGTAAATAAACTCCTCTTTAAGATGCAGCAGCCGGTCCGTAATGCGCTGCTTCTCGCCGCTCAGACGTGCCGTGGTGATTGCATTTTCATTGCTTGACAAATTGTCCCACGATAAACCCCTCTTGTATGTGTCTATCTATATGATAACTAGCCACGTCGGGTGCGTTGGTATTCCGCGCCGGCTTGTAAGACCTGATTCCACAGATCTTTGGGCTCAAAAGGCGTTTCCAATTGGTTTTCCATCCCACCGCAATCAACGGCCGGCGCTCAACAGCAGCAGCACAAGTGATTACAGGAGCCGCGTTTTCATGAAACAAACGCACGCACAAGGAAATGAATTCAGGGCACTGGACGCTTGTGTTTGATTGTTTTTTTTTTACCTACAGCTTGTTTCTGATCTCTAGTTTTATAATGAACACAGCAAACCAGCTTTACACCAGTTCTGCTCTGATTCTGAGCCATTCTGGAAAAGAAGAGCCAATCCTTCCCCACAAAATCTTAAGAAATACAAAGAAAAATGTAACCGTAATTTTATGTAATTGGTGAATTATGATAGTTTTCAAACTCTTTAACCCATTAAGCTGCACTGCAAAAAGGGAATATCAAGCATTGTCTTAAATGACTGGAATGGAGGAAATGTATCTTGTTTTGAGCGGTTTTCACTCATTTAGACACTTTTCCTGATCGGACCAAGTTTACTTTGCTTGTTTGAGGACATTTCAGACCAGTTCTAGGGTAAATCTCGCTTGAAATAAGAAAATAAAATTGCCAATGAGACAAGAACAATTTTCTTACCCCATTGGCAAAGAAAATGACCTGAAATAAGGACGAAATGTATCGAAACGAGTCAGAAACATCTCAGAACAAGTGAAATAATCTGGGACAAATGCCCAAGAACTTCTTAACTTTTTGTCATTTTTTTCTTTTCTTTTTTTTTTTGTCATTTTTTCGTCATTTTTTTAAATCAATTTTTTTTTAATTTTATTGGTCAAATTTTCATCACATTTTTGTCATTTTTTGTATTTTTTTAGTCAGTTTTTTGTCATTTTTTCGTCCATTTTTTTATCAATTTTTGGTCATTTTTTTGTCACATTTTTGTCATTTTTTTGTCGTTTTTTTGGTCAATTTTTGGTCATTTTTTCGTCATTTTTTAATCAAATTTTTCTCATTTTTTTGGTCATTTTTTTGTCAAATTTCAATGACTTGAATTGAGGAAATGTTTCTTGTTTTTTGAGCGGTTTTCACTCATTTAGACACTTTTCCTGATCGGACCAAGTTTACTTTGCTTGTTTGAGGACATTTCAGACCAGTTCTAGGGTAAATCTCGCTTGAAGTAAGAAAGTAAAATTGCCAATGAGATAAGAGCAATGTTCTTTCCCCATTGGCAAAGAAAATGACCTGAAATAAGGACGAAATGTATCGAAACGAGTCAGAAACATCTCAGAACAAGTGAAATAATCTGGGACAAATGCCCAACAACTTCTTAACTAGTCTGGATTATTATGCTCAAATTGAGATGTTTATACTGATCTAGTTAATTACTTTTTGCAGTGTGTGGGTTTATTATTTTCTGTCTCAGAGCTTAGATCTTGCCGTTTGGCGCCAATTTGAGCCCAACCCACTCTGAGTCTCTGTGATCTGATTGGCTTCAGAGTTGCCCTGTGAGTGACAGTAACATGACACTAAATACACTGCAAAAAGTAATTAACTAGACTAGTATAAACATCTCAATTTGAGCATAATAATCCAATTTTTTGTTGTTTTGACTGGTTAAGATGTTGTTGGGCATTTGTCCTGGATTATTTCACTTGTTCTGAGATGTTTCTGACTCGTTTCGATACATTTCGTCCTCATTTCAGGCCATTTTCTTTTCCAATGGGGAAAGAAAATTGGTCTTATCTCATTGGCAATTTTACTTTCTTATTTCAAGCGAGATTTACCCTAGAACTGGTCTGAAATGTCCTCAAACAAGCAAAGGAAACTTGGTCAGATCAGGAAAAGTGTCTAAATGAGTGAAAACCGCTCAAAACAAGATACATTTCCTCAATTCCAGTCACTTAAAACAATGCTTGATATTCACTTTTTGCAGCGTAGTGAGTTCTTTATGTCCAGTAAAAAGGCTGAGGCCTCATTGCTCTTCAGTCACAGACGGAGAAGTGAAGAAGGAAGTCATGGAGCTTCTGCTTTAGAACATTACACTTCTGCTGGATGTAACAATAAAAGATTGAAATTCAAGTGTTCCCTCGTAACAAGAATGAAAATCCTGTTTTTATATCATTCAAATGTTAATTAATCATTTAAAAAAAAAAAAAAAAACTTGTCATTAGTATCTGCTGTAGAGTCATGTTTGTCCCAGTTCCTCTGAGTCGTGGTGCAGCAGGACTGATGTGGACAGATGTTACAGAAGAAGTTCATACAGTTAATTTCTTCAACACAGTTACTATAGTAAATATTTTTCTTCAAAGTAAAAGTAGATCTACCACAGTTCTGTCCACATCGATCATGTTCCACCATGACTCAGGGAACGGGACACACATGACTCCACATCAGATACTATGTACCTAGACATATTTTCAACCTTAACAAGCATCAATTGTGTTAAATTAAAATTTTTTAAAAAAAGTTGAATGAGAATTTTCGTTTAATATTTTCATTTGCGACATACTTTAGTTTAACATTTCTCATGCATCTATAAAGTTCTGTCTAAAGCAGAAGCTCCATGACTTCCTTCTTCACTTCTCAGTCTGTGACTGAAGAGCAATGAGGCCTCAGCCTTTTAACTGGAAACAAAGAGCTCACTGTATTTAGCGTCATGTTACTGTCACTCATGGTGTCTGGCCTAAAGTCAAACTGTGGAGTAAATTCACATTTACACTGAGAAGGCTGTAATGGCGCCCCCTTGTGTCACCTCGCATCCAAATGCCTGGACCAAAACAGCGGGTCCTATAAGGGCTTACACATTCGAAAGAGTTAATAACCTAAACCAAAGAATTAATTCTCAAATAAAAGAGTGTTTGCTCTAGTTTTCCCTTGAAAGAAAGAAAGGTCATTGGTTATTAGTGTGATTGAAAATATTAATCGAAATTAATCACACTTTGCTTTAACAGCACCAACACTTTTTCAGTTTCCTTTTTACTTCAAGATGTTGCTTGGGGACAAACATAAGGCCAAAAACTATTTTACTGTCGAACTTGTTTATTCACACAGTTGAGCCACATAAACTTATTTTAAAGGGACATTCTCCAAAATAAATCAAACTGCTGTTGTCTTTGAAATGATCACATCTGCACAAAAATAAGTTAAAATGTAGGAAAATACAGAGAAGCATCTAAAACCACTGCAGAAATTAGGCTTAAATGCGACTAATTACGATGAATGTATTTGTTTATTCGTGTATGGATGGATGGCATCTAATTATCTCAACTGAACAACCTCTATGAACGCGAGGGGCTCTGAGGGTTTTATAATTCATAAAGTGAATCTTTACTACATAGATTAGGAATGGTGTTTAATCCACTGAGAACAGGTCTTGGTCTCCTTCACAGAGCGCTGATGGTTGACGTACTGACAGAAGCACACAGTCTCCTCCAGGTGACCCGTGTCAGAGGTTGGTCTGAAGGTGAAGTGTTTTTTAGCGAGGCAGCAGGTGTAAGCGCAGGAGTACTTCAGTAAGACTTCATGAAAGTGCTGATCGTCTAAGAGCTCCTGTCTGCAGGCGTCCACACTCACATAGACCAGGAGGAGTTTAGAGTTGGACTCAGAGCCGATCAGGACCTTCTCCTCTAACAGGAGGCTGTTGGCCTGACCGATGGCTTTCTGCAGCTCATCTTTAATACGCTGTATCTCATTATATCTAAAAAGAATCAATTCATATAATCCATAAATTAAAATAGCACTTAACAACACTGTTCCCACTATGCTCAGTGCATTGTTTCTGTAAGGCAAATTAATAAGAATTCTATGTATTGCCACCAAACCCAAAACAGATAATGCTACCACGAGGGCAAGCAGAAACAGTTTCCAGTAAGATCTGAATCTAACTTTCTCCTGGGACACCGTGTTGATGAGGCTTATGGCCTCTCTGTATCTCTCCGGCCGATGAATGATCAGGCTCAGTTGGTCTGGCACCATGTTGCTCCAGACTCCACAGTCAAACTGACTCGTGGGCTGCTTATTGGTGAGTCGCCCCTCGTACAGTGGAGCTCTGCAGCTCCTGGTTAGGTGTGCACAGGACCTTAAACAGCTGCTGGATGAAGTCTGGGTTCTGGACGTCCAGGTAGGTGAGGTGGCTCAGGTGCAGAGGGATGGACACGTCTCGCTGCAGGAGCACTGGCACTATGGGCTTCCTCTGCAGACAGTCTCTGAACATGGACATGTTGGCCTCCAGCAGACACCAGCGGCTCCTCAGGAACTCTGCACTCAGCACCAGCATCACCTTCTGGCTCTGCTGGATGCTCTCAGTCATGTTCTCCAGGATGGAACGTCCAGCAGTGAAGTCCCTCTCGTGGTCACACAGCCTCAGGCCCCTGGCCTCCAGCTGCTTTATGAGAGCCTGTGTCCAGTCATAGTCAATGCTGCTGAAGCTGCAGAAGACGTGATAGGACTCTCCCTCAGAGAGCTCTGGAGGGACCAACACTGACCTCTCCATTTCTCTGAAAAACAGCAGACACAGTGGGTTTACTTTACTGGATTTTGTTGTAAATAAATATGAGGAAGAGGTCTGGCAGCACAGTTTTATTGCCACATATCTCTGAGCAGACAATACTATAGAGAGCAGGAGCTTCACTGAGTCAAACCGGAGACATCTTTTGTGCAATTGCTTTTCTTGACTTTGAGCAAACCAACAGACACAACAGTCGGGTCAACTACAATGATCAGACAACTGCATTATCACAGAAAGATCCTCAGCTTGACCTCTGACCCCGGCTTCATTTTCTCCAGTTCAGCATTACCCAAAATGTAAAAGCCTCATTTAAAAGCTATTATACTGATCTGAGTTTTGAGTCTTTGTTGCTTTTCCGGGACATTTTTGTTGCTTTCTATTTCAAGAAGCTTTTAGATTTGGGTAAAGCCAAACTGGAGAAAATGTGGACGTTAAGGAGTTAAGCATTTAATTTAATGTGCCCCAGAGGCATGCTGGGTAATCGGGAGAACTGTCAGAATAAAATAATGAATTAATAGCAGACTCACAGCTGTTGCTCTTCCAGACCTTAAAGGGATATTTCAGGATTTTTGACATAGGGCATTATGTCAAAAATCCTGAAATATCCCTTTAAGGCTTTAACTGGTTTGGAGCCTGGGCTGCTGTTTCAGATATAAATGAAGTAACACAAGTGTCATGTAAATCTATCAAAAATAACGAGTGATGTATCAAAATCACAGAAAAGAAAAAATGCATTGAACTTTTCGTTCTTGTGGCAGGGAGACGCCATTTGACGTTGAACTAACTCAGAACGTAAATGTATTAAATCGATGATAGTTCTATGGTGGGTCAAAACAATATTCAGATAGTCTGTTAAAAAACATCTGTGATTTAAATAAACAGCTCTTCACGCCTGGAAAAATCTGCTTTTCGCCCACCGTTCACCAAAACAGCCGGTGAAAATCGTGGAAATAAACATCAACAGCAAACCTCCCTTTGGTCCCTGTGGTAGCCTACTTTATTGTTACGTGTGCTCTGTTAAAGGCTTCCTTAATATAAACGGTTAGAGCCAGATCCCCCGATTTGTGGAAAGAGCTCAATCTGTGTTATTGTTTTACCTAATGCAACTTTACACTGATGTACATTTAACACAAGAAACAGCAAATAACAAAGCAAGAAAAAACTGTGAAAACATAAAGATTGTATACACTCATTTTAAAGAATAAAAACATTCTTGCTCTTTGAGGCTGAGTCACTTTTATTCAAACGTGTCTCTCATTCAGTAACAAGTTCCCGTACAATGTTTTGAACTGAGATCCCATGTGTGTATGAGGAGGACTTTTAGCAAACACTGTTCTGGAAAAAATGTATCAAAAATAAACCTATAACATGATGAACCATCTGTCAGGAAGTCAAGAAAGTGTAAAGATTCCTGTTTACTGATCTAAGAAAACGTACAAGTTCAGGTAAAGCTTCCTTTAGTTCAGAAAACTTACCTGATACCGAGCGGATGATCCTGTAGTGACGGGACTTTGAGCCAGGCGGCAATAACTGTGGGTGAACGACTCCCTCCCACGTCTGTCTTAAAGGAACAGTGTGGTTTTTATTTTCTTTGTCGACCTAAAAGGTGAGGAGGCAAACCTGTGTGTGTGTTTCTTTATTAATGGATCGTTAATGGATTGTGTTGTACCATGTTTGTTGAGATGTGAACTTTTTAAATGCAGCAGTATTCATGTTCGTAGTACTTTTATTTATGTATTTGTTTATTATTTTTGTATTAATATTGTTATTATTATCACTTTGTATTTTATTGAATCAACTTGCATTGTTCATTCAGTTGTTCATATCTGCTGTTTGTTAACACTTTACATCATTTGTTGCACAAAAAGAAAATGTGCTCAATGACACAGTGACAGATGAAATGACTCTTTATTCTTTTCACTTTGGAACAGTTTCAGCAACATTTAGATGAGTTTTTGGTGGAAAGCTGATGGTTGACATACTGACAGAAGCACACACTTCCCTCCAGGTGACCCGTGCTGGACTGTGGATTGAAGGGGAAGTACTTGTGAGTAAGGCAGCAGGTGTAGGCGCAGGAGTACTTCAGTAAGGCTTTCTGAAAGAGCTGGTCGTCTAAGAGCTCCTGTCTGCAGCCGTCCACACTCACATAAACCAGGAGGAGTTTAAAGTTGGACTCAGAGCCGATCAGGACCTTCTCCTCTAACAGGAGGCTGTTGGCCTGACCGATGGCTTTCTGCAGCTCATCTTTAATACGCTGTATCTCATTATATCTAAAAAGAATCAATTCATATAATCCATAAATTAAAATAGCAATTAACAACACTGTTCCCACTATACTCAGTGCATTGTTTCTGTAAGGCAAATTAATAAGAATTCTATGTATTGCCACCAAACCCAAAACAGATAATGCAACCACGAGGGCCAGCAGAAACAGTTTCCAGTAAGATCTGAATCTAACTTTCTCCTGGGACACCGTGTTGATGAGGCTTATGGCCTCTCTGTATCTCTCCGGCCGATGAATGATCAGGCTCAGTTGGTCTGGCACCATGTTGCTCCACACTCCACAGTCAAACTGACTCGTGGGCTGCTTATTGGTGAGTCGCCCCTCGTACAGTGGAGCTCTGCAGCTCCTGGTTAGGTGTGCACAGGACCTTAAACAGCTGCTGGATGAAGTCTGAGTTCTGGACGTCCAGGTAGGTGAGGTGGCTCAGGTGCAGAGGGATGGACACATCTCGCTGCAGGAGCACTGGCACTATGGGCTTCCTCTGCAGACAGTCTCTGAACATGGACATGTTGGCCTCCAGCAGACACCAGCGGCTCCTCAGGAACTCTGCACTCAGCACCAGCATCACCTTCTGGCTCTGCTGGATGCTCTCAGTCATGTTCTCCAGGATGGAACGTCCAGCAGTGAAGTCCCTCTCGTGGTCACACAGCCTCAGGCCCCTGGCCTCCAGCTGCTTTATGAGAGCGTGTGTCCAGACGGAGTCAGTGCTGCTGTAGCTGCAGAAGACGTGATAGGACTCTCCCTCAGAGAGCTCTGGAGGGACCAACACTGACCTCTCCATTTCTCTGAAAAACAACAGACACAGTGGGTTTACTTTACTGGATTTTGTTGTAAATAAATATGAGGAAGAGGTCTGGCTGCACAGTTTTATTGCCACATATCTCTGAGCAGACAATACAATAGAGAGCAGGAGCTTCACTGAGTCAAACCGGAGACTTTGTTTGTGCAATTGCTTTTCTTGAGTTTGAGCAAACCAACAGACACAACAGTCGGGTCAACTACAATGATCAGACAACTGCATTATCACAGAAAGATCCTCAGCTTGACCTCTGACCCCGGCTTCATTTTCTCCAGTTCAGCATTACCCAAAATGTAAAAGCCTCATTTAAAAGCTATAACACTGATCTGAATTTTGAAATTTTTAAAATTGTGTCTTTGTTGCTTTCTATTTCAAGAAGCTTTTAGATTTGGGTAAAGCCAAACTAGAGAAAATGTGGACGTTAAGCAGTTTATGTTAAAAACATCTGCGCTTTAAAACATCTGTGATTTAAAAAAAAACAGCTCTTCACGCCTGGAAAAACCTGCTTTTCGCCAATGCACCGTTTACCAAAACAGCCGGTGAAAATCGTGGAAATAAACATCAACAGCAAACCTCCCTTTGGTCCCTGTGGTAGCCTACTTTATTGTTGCGTGTGCACTTTCAGTAAAGTGATGTGATATTTATGACTGAATCTGTTAAAGGCTTCCTTAATATAAACGGTTAGAGCCAGATCCCCCGATTTGTGGAAAGAGCTCAATCTGTGTTATTGTTTTACCTAATGCGATTTTACACTGATGTACATTTAACACAAGAAACAGCAAATAACAAAGCAAGAAAAAACTGAAAACATAAAGATTGTATACTCTCATTTTAAAGAATAAAAACATTCTTGCTCTTTGAGGCTGAGTCACTTTTATTCAAACGTGTCTCTCACTCAGTAACAAGTTCCCGTACAATGTTTTGAACTGAGATCCCATGTGTGTATGAGGAGGACTTTTAGCAAACACTGTTCTGGAAAAAATGTATCAAAAATAAACCTACAACATGATGAACCATCTGTCAGGAAGTCAAGAAAGTGTAAAGATTCCTGTTTACCGATCTAAGAAAACGTACACGTTCAGGTAAAGCTTCCTTTAGTTCAGAAAACTTACCTGATACCGAGCGGATGATCCTGTAGTGACAGGACTTTGAGCCAGGCGGCAATAACTGTGGGTGAACGACTCCCTCCCACGTCTGTCTTAAAGGAACAGCGTGGTTTTTATTTTCTTTGTCGTCCTAAAAGGTGAGGAGGCAAACCTGTGTGTGTGTTTGTTTATTAATGGATCGTTAATGGATTGTGTTATGCCATGTTTGTTGAGATGTGAACATTTTAAATGCAGCAGTATTCATGCACGTAGTACTTTTATTTATTTATTTATTTATTATTTTAATTTTAATATTATTATTATTATCACTTTGTATTTTATTGAAACAGCTTGCATTGTTCATTCAGTTGTTCATATCTGCTGTTTGTTAACACTTTACATCATTTGTTAGACAAAAAGAAAATGTGCTCAATGACACAGTGACAGATGAAATGACTCTTTATTCTTTTCACTTTGGAACAGTTTCAGCAACATTTAGATGAGTTTTTGATGGAAAGCTGATGGTTGACGTACTGACAGAAGCACACACTTCCCTCCAGGTGACCCGTGCTGGACTGTGGATTGAAGGGGAAGTACTTGTGAGTAAGGCAGCAGGTGTAGGCGCAGGAGTACTTCAGTAAGGCTTTCTGAAAGAGCTGGTCGTCTAAGAGCTCCTGTCTGCAGTCGTCCACACTCACATAAACCAGGAGGAGTTTAGAGTTGGACTCAGAGCCGATCAGGACCTTCTCCTCAAACAGGAGGCTGTTGGCCTGACCGATGGCTTTCTGCAGCTCACGCAATATACGCTCTGGCTCATTCTTTCTGAAGAAAATCATTTTATAACATATCCAAATTAACATTGGTACTATAAATAATATACCTATTACTTGTATTGCTCGCACTGATGGGCTACTGACTGGCCAAGTTAACACAATTCCTAGTTCGGCTGAACAGAACAAAATGGCCATCATTGACAGGACATAGAAAGAGGCTTGTGAGCCAAACGATCTATATTGAACTTTCTTCTGTGAGACCTTGTTGATAATCTTCATGGCCTCACTGTAGCGCTCTGGCTGCTGAATGATCAGACGCAGTTGATGGGGCACCACACTGTCGCTCCACAGCCCACAGTCGTACATGTTCAGCCCCGCCTCATTGACAGCGAGCAGAGGCTCGAGGCTCTTGCCGTTGTAGAGGGAGGGCGGCTGGTAGGGAACCACAGTGGAGCTCTGCAGCTCCTGGTTAGGCGTGCACAGGAATCTGAGCAGCTGCTGGATGAAGTCTGGGTTCTGGACGTCCAGGTAGGTGAGGTGGCTCAGGTGCAGAGGGATGGACACGTCTCGCTGCAGTAGCACTGGCACTATGGGCTTCCCCTGCAGACAGTCTGTGAACATGGACATGTTGGCCTCCATCAGACACCAGCGGCTCCTCAGGAACTCTGCACTCAGGACCAGCATCACCTTCTGGCTCTGCTCGATGCTCTCGGGCATGTTCTCCAGGATGGAACGTCCAGCAGTGAAGTCCCTCTCGTGGTCACACACCCTCAGGCCCCAGGCCTCCAGCTGCTTTATGAGAGCCTGTGTCCAGACGGAGTCAGTGCTGCTGTAGCTGCAGAAGACGTTGTAGGACTCTCCCTCAGAGAGCTCTGGAGGGACAAACACTGAACTCTCCATTTCTCTGGAAGACAGGAGAAAAACGAGCTTTACTTTTAGATGAATGTTAGAACGTTCAAATACTTTCGCACACTCTGAAGACAACTTATTTACAGCTAATACGATTTAAACCCTTCTGTTCCACCAAAACAACCTCAAAACCAAAGTCCATCAGAATATGTTTTTATTGTTTCTTTATTTTCATTGTTTCATGTGTGTCCACTTTGTCAGAAGACTTCAGTCACACTGTTCTATTGTACACTCTCAAAGAGGAACACATTTAGCAAACACTGCCGGGGTAAGTGGTGTTTAACATTAACTTTTACAACATGTATAACGGGGCGTGCGCAGCGTGTGATTTTCCTGTTTATCCACCACTAGAAAAGATATTTTTAATCAGCAAAAGCTGTGTATTTAGTCAGAAAAGAAGAAGCTCACCTACCGGACACCGGGCAGATAAACCGGGAGTGACGGGACTTTGTCCGAGATGACAGTAAACGCAGGGGTGATTTCTCCCTCCCACGTCTTAAAGGAACAGAGTCTTTTTGAAATACTCGTTTAGTTTGAGCTGATCAATTGGGAATGTGTGTATGCAAGATTATTGCTAATATCGTGAAGAAAAACAAACTCCTGCATACTTTTAATAATAATGACGTGGTCTTTATCCTATGAAGATATTAAACAAATGCACTTAACTGAAGCTGACTCTGACAGAATGATCATCTTTTCCATAGGGCCCGACCGATATGGATTTTTAGGGTCCGATTAGCCTGGCTAACACCAGACTAAAATCACAAGTGATATTTAGTCTGGGGACCACCAATTCATTTTCTCGTAGGAGAGGTGTGGTTTACGAGCGTCCATAGTCGTTTATTGGGCGATAAGAAAAAAAAAAAAAAAAAGTCTCATGCGTCTGCACGTAGCCATGGCCAATCGTATCATCGTATGAGATGACGTATGACGTACCCGCTGTAAACTTTTGAGCTAAATTATTTAGAACAAGGTCTAAAGCTTGATCAAAAAATACCATCGTGTCTGCTGCTGTCATGTTGGATCCGTAAATAAACTTTTTTTTTTAATTATCCGTAAATAAACTACAAGCTTCCATATATCGAATAGCGCGTCATCGTCTTGCCGTCCCTCCTCGCTCTGTGATTGGTTCCCAAATCCACCGGAGATTTGGCCATGGTCCCCAGGCTGTTGTGCAGTTCGAAATAATTCGAGCGCACACAGCAGCACGGTGTTAGCCAGGTTAGGGTCCGATACCGATATGAAGGGAATTGGCTGATAGCCGATATATTGGCAAATATTTAATTATATTGGCAGTAATTTAATTTGATGTTTTTTTTGTTATCTTTCAAATATCCTATAATTAAACATTTCTTGTTATATTAAAGGTTTAAATGATATAATAAAAATATATCCAATAGAGGTCGACCGATGTGGGTTTTTCTGAGGCCGATGCCGGTATGTACGTGTACACCCGTGAAGTTTTTGGCTCATATTTTTAAGAATGTCTGGTCTATAAACCTTTGTATGAAGCTTCTAAACGTGTCAGTGTTGAACTGTGACAGCAGGGAGCGCTGCATATTCATGTTTGAAAAAGAAAAATCAGTAGATTCCAAAGCAAAAAACGGTAAGTCTCTGTCTCTTATGGTTCCGAAATTATACACAAAGGTCTACAACGTAAAATACATCAGATTAAACAACCTGGTGACTGATATTCACCACGAAATGTCTCCGCTCCCCTGAGGCCTAGGAAGTTGTGGCCAATGAATGGCAGATATCGAAAATACCGATGTATCGGCCCTACTTTTCTATCTGCGCAAAAATACATTATGCCCAAACGCCTTCATCCATTGACGTTGTTGTTGTTATAGATAATGTCTGAACAGTGAGTATTATTGCAATGAAAATGAACAGAAATAATAGAAAGAATCACATGAAGTTATATATTTCTCAGATTGTAATTTCCATTGAAGAAAAAGGAAATCATTTTGATGCTTAAAGGTAACTTTAAGCGTAACTTTTTGGACTATACTGTTCATCAATAATAAACATGCTCCTAATGACCAGCTCAATAAAATACTATTTCTGCAGTGGGTAATCAAAAATGGATTTGGATGTGAACTTAACTTGTTTAAATCTCAAATTCTGCTGCCTTTAGTCACATCTCCATGGAGACGAGCTGGAGACGTACACACTCCCAGTAAAACTACAGTCATGTCTTCGTAGAGCAGAAGAAAACTCACTTGATTACTTGCTATTTCTTGCTGTAGCGATAGTATAACAAATGAAACCTAAAATGTACCTTGCGTAGAAAGTAGCTGCGTTCACAAGAGAAAAGCCAATGAGGTAAAAGTGAAGAGCGAACAGCAAGTCTTCGTGACGAGAAACGGTTTGTGTGAAGCAGCTGAGGCAGGAGAGTCTTCAGAGCCGCTGAGGTCATGTGGTCGGACGTGAGATCAGCACAAGCAATAACAGCAATGACACTAAAACTCACTAAAACTCACTAAAACTCACTAAAACTCACGGACTGATTGACAGGTCATCTGTGCTGTGTGTCTTAAGTGACTTTAAAATGATTTAAAGCTGTAGTTGGTCGTCTGTTCCATAAAAACTTGCACTGCTATATAAACAGACCAACATTGTACTGAAACGGTTCTCAAGAACCGAACAGAACGAGCTGAACCGAATCAGTTCAATACTTTACATGTTCCGTTAAACCCCGAGCACAACTATGTCTTTGAAGAGCATCTGTACATCTTTTTTAATTATTCAATTACCCCCATACTGACAATTTTATGCTTCTGCCGCTTCTGCATGTCTGAGTTATAAAGCAATAGAAATGAAATCTCTGGCTAATCTTTTAGCCAATCAAACATACAAAACAAGAGTCCAGTATTGTCGTCCAAAGCCGTCTAAGGTTTAATAATAAACTGTGAACAACATTGGTTACACTAAATGGTTGATGCCAAATTCTGTTTCTGACTAAAATCCTGCCAAAAATGACTCCATGGTTTTCATTGGGGTTTTATTAGTTAATTTGGATTCACAGAAGAGAATATTAAAACCACTCCAAAAGGAAATGTTTGAACAGTTAAACATGAATGAAAGTTTCAGAGAACAAAACTGAATCATAACACCAAGCCTGCAGCAGACTTCCAAACATGGCTCCAGTGATGGTCCCAGTATTTGGATGCACTTTGACATAAGGGGGCGCCCTTCCAACCTTCTCAATGTAAATGTGAATTGACTTTCTTCAGAGTTAGACTTTAGTGAGCTCTTTGTTTCCAGTAAAAAGGCTGAGGCCTCATTGCTCTGAAGTCACAGACTGAGAAGTGAAGAAGCTTCTGCTTTAGACAGAACTTCAGACTTCTGCTGGACAACTCTAAACTAAAGTAAGTAGTAAATAAATAAAAAATGAAATGAAAATTCAAATTACACTTTTTTTTTAAAAATCAAACAATTGATGCTTATAAAGGTTGAAGAAATATCCATATACATTATGTGCTGTAGGTCATCTGTGTCCCAGTTCCTCTGAGTCGTGGTGGGTCATGGTGGACCACGGCTCAGAGGAACTGGGACAAACATGACCCAACAGCAGATACTAATGACAAGGGTTTGCTTTTGTAGAATGAGAGTCATTAATATTTAAGTAATATTTGAATCACATTAATTCAGGATTTTCACACTTATTACGTGTCTGAAGTTCTGTAAAAAGCAGAAGCTCCATGACTTCCTTCTTCACTTCTCAGTCTGTGACTGAAGAGCAATGAGGCCTCAGCCTTTTTACTGGAAACAAAGAGGGCACGCACAAAGACCAGACAGGTACGTATCAACTTGTCTAAGCTCATGTAAGAACATGGAAAAACAGTGGTCTGTTCCTAAGGTGGGAGTTAAGAGGTTAATTCCACCCAAATTGAGGAGAGGATTTGATAAATGACGTTGCTCTGTTTATGTGATCCTGCCCAAATATGACATTGATGATATTCATTTATTTGCAATCAATTTTATTATGAAAATATGAAAAAAGGATTCAGAAGAAGAAGGAAAAAAAAAACATCTTAATCACATCATAACGCCGAGTCAGGCTTTCCGGATTAAACATGGTGGTTCAGTTTTATGCAGCAAAAGTCTGGAATAGACATCGTGAAGTTGTGAAACAGGCCTCGACTCGGACAATATTCAAATCCAGGTTAGCAGCCTTAGTCTTTTGCCGTAGATGGCGCAGGCGTTGGCATCAAAGAACATTAGCACGAGGACGGATGCCAGTGGAGGCCGTGTCCACAAAACAATAGGTTCATGTGTTTCAGTTGGAGGGCAGTGCCAATACATTTCTATGGGAGAAAAACGTTTTTGATGTTTTTCCAGATCATTATTTGATAGTGATTGTATTCCCAAACCTGACATATTATTCTTATGGCTGAAAGTCTTTTCTGCTGGCCAACATCACGCTCATGTTTTTGAATATTGTCTCCACTTTTGATCGCCTTTATGAGGAGATAATTACTCCATAGTTCATATGAGCTGGATTAGACGACTTTTTTCATGAGAATTGGCCCATGAATTACAGAGAAATGAGCAACAAACTAAGACTAGCGATCTGCATAAAGACAGTTACCATAGTTACGCCATGGAATTTTCCCTTGCCCTCCACCTCGGCTTTCAACTATAGATACACACGGCTTCTCTGGAATTCTACTAAATAAATATACAAAGACATGGAGAGGAGCAAAGTGGTTCAGCAGCCCATGAATACATAAATAACAGAGAATGCTAACTTGATGTTACATGTTTGCATTGGGCTAATGCTAATCGTTACCTAGCGCTAGCTGCAACTGCCGTTTTTTCACTTCTACTGAACAATCTGCTGTGAGAAAATATCTATATGGGCCCGATTTACACTTTATTTATGTGATAAATAAGAAAATGGCTAAAAAGAGTGTCAATGTCAATGTCAGCTTTATTTGTATAGCATTTTTACAACAACACTAGCTGCCCAAAGTGCTTCACATACAGGTACACAATATAAAATAACAGTACAAAACAACAAGAGAAGCACACACAACAGAGTCATAATACAGCTCAGCTTGAATTGAACGCCAACGCAAACAGATGTGTTTTCAGGGCAGTCTTAGAGGTTTCTATGGTCGGAGCAGCTCTGACGTTTAGGGGGAGACTGTTCCACTAAACGCTCGATCTCCTCGCGTCTTTAAACGGGATCTGGGCACGTTCAGAGACAGCTGGTTCGCAGACCTTACTGATCTGACTGGGGCATAAACGGACCAAAGCTCAGAGAGATACTCAGGGGCAGATCCATGAGGACATTTAAACACAAGCATCGAGATCTTAAAGTCAGTTCTATAGCTGACGGGCAGCCAATGGAGGGAGGCCAGCACAGGGGTGATGTGTTCCCGCCGCCTCGTCCCTGTCAGGGAGCCTGCAGCAGCGTTCTGGACTTGTTGTTGGCGGTTGAGTGAGGATTTGTCCAGCCCGCAATAGAGCGAGTTACAATAGTCGAGACGCGACGATATAAACATATGAATAACTCGCTCAAAATCGCTGTGCGGAAGAAAAGCTTTTACTTTACTTAGAATTCTAGGCTGGAAGAAGCTGGCTTTTATCACAGAATTAATTTGTTTGTCAAATTTGAAGGTGCAGGCTCTTGAGAATGATGTGACGCCACGTGAACTCAACCCACAGACCGATTTCTCGAACGAGGCGAGAGAATGGCTTAATCTCGTAGAAGCTGCAGGTCTGTGCTTTTATTTACAGATCTGTTTTTGCGCTTTGGTCTCGGGATGAACCTGGCAACCCTGCTGCCATGTTTTCATTTCATTGAGCGTAATGCATTCACACATAAGAAGGATTATCTACACCACTGGACGCCAAGGCAGGTAATGAGTACTCTTCTCTGCAGCAGTAACACCATCTTTTCCTGGAGAGACGACGGATAACGAACTGACAGAAGCACAAGGCTCCCTCCAGGTGGCAAGTGTCGGAGATCGGTTTGAAGGGGAAGTATCCTTTGGCGAGGCAGCAGGCGTAATCGCTGGAATAGTCCAGTAAGACTTTCTGAAAGAGCCCGTGGTTCTGGGACAGCGCAGAGAGCTCCTGTCGGCAGCCGTCCACACTCGCATAAACCAGGAGGAGTTCAGAGTTGGACTTGGCCCCGATCAGGACCTTCTCCTCGAGCAGGAGGATGTTGGCCTGACCGACGGCTTTCCGCAGCTCATCCACAATACGCCGTCTCTCAGATCTGACCATCATGAAAAAGTTAAACCAAAGCTTCAGGGCAGTTAAACCTGTTATACCGAATGACACTTGTGGATGTTTATCGACGTCGATCGTCTCGGTAACCAGGAGTGGTATTGCTACGCAGGAGAACGCAGCTACTGTCAACCCCACGGCCATCAGCGACAGTGGCCAGTAAGACGTGAACCTGACTTCAGTCTGGGACACACTGTTGATGATGCCGATGGCCTCCCTGTATCTCTCCGGCTGCTGAATGATGGGCCTCAGGTGGTCCGGCACCACGTCGCTCCACACCCCACACTCGAACCTCTTGACCTGCTGTTCATTAAGAGCGGGCAGCGGCTCCAGGATCTTGCCGTTGTAGAGGGTGGATGAACGGTCGGGCAGCTCGACTCTCACTCCTCGCCCCATTTCTCTGGAAGGCAAAAAAAACAGATCGAAAAACACTGCATGAGGGCGAGATATTGTGTGTTTAATATTTCTGATGAGAGAGGTGTTACAAGGGTTTTTTTTTTTTATTGGGTTAAAGATCCTTGTGTTAACCCCGCCTGAAAGTCTAAAACATCCGTAAAAACTAGAAACCCACTGGAGAAACTCAGTATTGTGCAAATTTTATGTTACAAGAAAAGCTTTGGTTTCTGAAATATTCTGTTCAAATTCAAGTAGATGGTAAATGGTCTCAACTTATATAGCGCTTTTCCACCTACATTAGGAACTCAAAGCGCTTTACAGCAAGGATCCACTCACCCATTCATACTCTCATTCATACACCAGTGTACGCAGACACTGGGGGCAATGTGGGTGAAGTGTCTTGCCCAAGGACACAACGACAGTGTGCACTTTCAGGTGGGATTCAAACCCCCGACCTTCCGATCATGAGACGACCCGCTCTACCAGCTGAGCCACTGTCGCACCATCATCTACGTCAAGTACAAGCTGCCAAAGCAATGAAAAAAGTTTTGCCCTGGCGCTCTCTTTACACTGTGCAATAAAACTAATCTACATATAAAACATGAATACAAACAAAGCATTCCAGCAATAAAACGCAAAAACCTCAGCTCTCCTTTAGGCTGATGTTCATGAGCCTCTCTGCATGAGGATAAAACTGTCTCTGAAATGTCATCTCTGAGTTTTGAGGCTCCACTGACGTCTCCCCGAAGGGAGGTAGGAGAAGAGGGAATGTGCAGGATGACTCGGGTCTCCTCGGACTCCTTTTTCTCACAGTGCTTAGCGTGCAAGTCCTCAAGTCCTGTATTATTAAAGAGGAGGTATTATGCAAAATCAACTTTTTCAAGCTTTCCATCATGTTATTATGTCATTCCCTCATTAAAAACATGGCTGAAGTGTTGCCTTGGCACATTCACGTATTTCTGAGTAATCTGTAAAAACTCTGATGGCGGCCATTTTAGGGATAGGTTTGCCTGAGTCCTCCTAGGAACGCCCCCACCTCCTGGAGACGCCTCCGAGCTTTGGTCACCAGCCGAGTAACCAACCACTGCTCCTCAGCAGAACCCCCTCCCCACTGATGCCACAGACAGCGTGTGGAGGGGGCGTGTCTAAAGGCTCAGAGGTTCTTAAAGAGACAGAGGCCTATTTCAAGACATTCACTACAGCCATTTTGAGAGAGACATTTTATACAAGGCAGTTATTCTAATTTACTGCATTTACAGACCAACAGAAGGTTTGGTCATCATTGTAGTGTGATATAGACTCGTGCTATGTGATGGAAAAAAGCATAATACCCCCTCTTTAAGGCTTTTCCACCAAGCTGGTGCTGGTGCTGGTTCTGGTGCTGGTTCTGGTTCCGGGTCGATTCCAGCTTCAGAACCAGTTCTTTCGTTTTCCACTGAAAAAATGCTGGTTCTTGGTTCCAAAAATTGTCAGTTGGGAACCAGTTAAAAGCTGGGCCAAGAAACGAGCACCAGTGATGTCAGCAGCTGGGGGTGTGGCTTTCTCTTCCGGCAAACCAGCAAACTTTAGTTAGTTAGTTTGTTAGTTTGTGCTAACTTCCTAAAAGGGAGAAATGGAGAAGCCAAAACAACCTCTGTGGAGGAAACTAACTGTTGTTTTGCTTTATGCTCTTTAGCTACAGCTAAAACCAGAGGGAGCAGTTAGAAAGAAGAAATCGAAATGTTAACGGCTGCTCTGACAGGAACATTAACTTACTTTTATGTATTTTATAACCAGAAGTGGCTGTAGTGAGATGTTACTATCCATGTTCTATGTGACAGTTGACTTGCTAAACCGTTGCTATGACAATAGGCACAATGTCACCTCTCATTCTGGTGGAAAACCAAGTCAGTACGGAACCAACCCGGCACCAGCACCAGCCCAGAACCAGCCCAGAACCAGCCCAGAGCCAGCTCAGAACCAGCCCAGAGCCAGCTCAGAACCAGCCCAGAACCAACTCCGAACCAGCCCAGAACCAGCCCAGAACCAACTCCGAACCAGCTCAGAACCAGCTCTGAACCAGCCCAGAACCAGCCCAGAACCAGCTCAGAACCAGCCCAGAACCAGCCCAGAACCAGCTCAGAACCAGCCCAGAACCAGCCCAGAACCAGCTCAGAACCAGCTCTGAACCAGCCCAGAACCAGCTCAGAACCAACTCTGAACCAGCTCAGAACCAGCTCTGAACCAGCCCAGAACCAGCCCAGAACCAGCTCCGAACCAGCTCTGAACCAGCCCAGAACCAGCTCAGAACCAGCCCAGAACCAGCCCAGAACCAGCTCAGAACCAGCCCAGAACCAGCTCAGAACCAGCCCAGAACCAGCTCAGAACCAGCCCAGAACCAGCTCTGAACCAGCCCAGAACCAGCTCTGAACCAGCCCAGAACCAGCCCAGAACCAGCTCAGAACCAGCTCTGAACCAGCCCAGAACCAGCTCAGAACCAGCCCAGAACCAGCTCAGAACCAGCTCCGAACCAGCTCAGAACCAGCTCAGAACCAGCTCAGAACCAGCTCTGAACCAGCCCAGAACCAGCTCTGAACCAGCCCAGAACCAGCCCAGAGCCAGCTCAGAACCAGCCCAGAACCAGCCCAGAACCAGCCCAGAACCAGCCCAGAACCAGCTCAGAACCAGCTCAGAACCAGCTCTGAACCAGCCCAGAACCAGCTCTGAACCAGCCCAGAACCAGCCCAGAGCCAGCTCAGAACCAGCCCAGAACCAGCCCAGAACCAGCTCAGAACCAGCTCTGAACCAGCCCAGAACCAGCTCAGAACCAGCTCAGAACCAGCTCAGAACCAGCTCAGAACCAGCCCAGAACCAGCCCAGAACCAGCTCTGAACCAGCTCAGAACCAGCTCAGAACCAGCTCAGAACCAGCTCTGAACCAGCCCAGAACCAGCTCAGAACCAGCTCAGAACCAGCTCTGAACCAGCTCTGAACCAGCTCAGAACCAGCTCAGAACCAGCTCTGAACCAGCTCAGAACCAGCTCAGAACCAGCCCAGAACCAGCTCTGAACCAGCTCTGAACCAGCCCAGAACCAGCCCAGAACCAGCTCAGAACCAGCTCTGAACCAGCCCAGAATCAGCCCAGAACCAGCCCAGAACCAGCTCTGAACCAGCTCTAAACCAGCCCAGAACCAGCCCAGAACCAGCTCAGAACCAGCCCAGAACCAGCCCAGAACCAGCCCAGAACCAGCCCAGAACCAGCTCTGAACCAGCCCAGAACCAGCTCTGAACCAGCTCAGAACCAGCTCAGAACCAGCTCTGAACCAGCTCTGAACCAGCCCAGAACCAGCTCTGAACCAGCTCAGAACCAGCTCAGAACCAGCTCTGAACCAGCTCAGAACCAGCTCAGAACCAGCTCTGAACCAGCTCAGAACCAGCTCAGAACCAGCCCAGAACCAGCTCAGAACCAGCTCTGAACCAGCCCAGAATCAGCCCAGAACCAGCCCAGAACCAGCTCTGAACCAGCTCTAAACCAGCCCAGAACCAGCCCAGAACCAGCTCAGAACCAGCCCAGAACCAGCACCTTGGTGGAGAAGCCCTTCAAACTGCAGCAAACTTGCCTTCCCCCTGGGTTAGACTATTGTATTGGTCTGCTTGCTGTGAGTTTGTCTTGCCTAGAACATTATGTGTTGCGGTAAATGACAAGTAAATAAAAGACTGTGCTACTGAAATCCTAAGAATTACTTCATTGCTTAAAAAGTGTACATTAAGATCTAGGCACTTTATAAGTTTGTCATTTAGACAGTAATAATTACAGTCACGTTAGATACAGAAGTTTCAATTTTATGAAAACATGATCAATGACAAGCAGCTGAAAACTCGGGCTATTTCTTACTGTAGCGATAGTATAATAAATGAAACCTAAAATGTACCTTGCGTAGAAAGTAGCTGCGTTCACAAGAGAAGAGCCAATGAGGTAAAGGTGAAAAGCAAATGGCAAGTCTTCGTGACGAGAAGCGGTTTGTGTGAAGCAGCTGAGGCAGGAGTGTCTTAAGAGCCGCTGAGGTCATGTGGTCGGACGTGAGATCAGCACAAGCAATAACAGCAATAACACTAAAACTCACTAAAACTCACTAAAACTCACGGACTGATTGACAGGTCATCTGTGTTGTGTGTCTTAAAAAATGCTCTATAGATTTTTATGTATTTTAAAAGTTTTTACCATAAATTGCACAAGAAATGGGTGTTAAATTGACAGTAATAAACCGTGAAAAAACAGCTGGAAATATTTTCAACTGTAATTTTAATGACAGTTGTCCTGCACTTTTTACAGTAAAAAACGTACTAATTTATTTTTTTAAATTTACAGATTAATTTTTTGATTTTGCCCAGGGGCGGACTGGCCATATGTCCTGTATTCTGGAGGAGCACAGAAGGGCCACTGGCTCTAGGGCCACCGGTCCCGCCTCAACCGAGCTTTACCCCAATCTAAAAGCTAAAAAGAAAAGCATCAAAATAGCGACAAAAAAGAGGATGAAAAGAAAACAAAACTGTGCCGGAAAAGCAACAAAAAATAGTGACAAAAAATGTGATGAAAAGTCAACAAAAACACGACAACAAAGCAACGAAAAAAGCAACAAAAAGGCCACAAAAACACAACAATAAATTATAGAAAAAAATGTGACAAAAAGCCACAAAAAAGTAATGAAAAAACTACAAAAATATGACAAAAAATGCGGCGACTTGACAAAAAGCTACAATCACTTTTGTAGGTCTTTGTAGCTTTCAAATGAGGTGTTACACTGTTGCTCTCCAGTCGAGAAGCTTTTAGATTTGGTTAAAGCCAAACTGGAGAAAATGCGCTCCGTGCACATTTACGCTAAGTTGGGCCAGGCTGGTCAGAGTCCAGGGCTGTTTTTCAGTCCCAGTCCGCCCCTGATTTTGCCTGACGAAGGCCACTGGCCGAAACGTTGCATTAAAGAGGGGGTATTATGCTTTTTTCAGCCACATAGCACCAGTCTATAGCACACTACAATGATGACGAAACCTTCTGTTGGTCAATGCAGTAAATTAGAATAACTGCCTTGTATAAAATTGCTCTTTCAAAATGGCGGCAGCAAATGACTTGAAATAGGCCTCTGTCTCTTTAAGAACCTCTGACCCTTTCCGACACGCCCCCTCCACACGCTGTCTGTGGCATCACAACAACACTGCGCTCGTTGTCTCAAGTATTGAAACTACGATCGGTGCATTTTAATTTTTATTGTTGGAAAGGAGCTACTGTTTATCACTTTGTGAACAATGGCCACACCGGATATTATTTGGAGACGAACCTTCCACACCGGACGCTTGGAAGAGGCTCTTGCCTGAAAAATAACTGCTGTTTGGAGGCTCTCTCTTTGCATCTGCCATGCCCTATGGATCTCTAACTATACCCCCATGGACGACACCAGGATCTGCAGGAGCCCATACGATTCAAAGACGGACATTATCTGTGCAGGTGGACAATGGTTTTTCGAGGTTACCCCGTTAGCTTGTTATAATCGACTACAGCTCATTGTTGATGAAAAGTCTGCAATAAACCACAAATGTGTAAAGCCAGGCTCATTGTGTGATCATCGTAAAGGCTGCTTCGAGTAGTTGCTGCTTTATTGACGTTATTTGTGCATAATATGCTGCCTGTTTTCAATGAATGTTGTGAAGGTGAAGGTTGTTAGCCTGTCGCGGCTAATAGTGCCTTAGCTCCGGGAGAAAACCACTCGGCTACGACTCACTGTAGATGAAATGTGAGCAATAAACTACACAATCAACAAGCCAGGCTCCGTGTGTGATCATCATAAAGGCTGCTTCAAGCAGATGCCTGTTTTAGTGACGTTTTCAATGCATAATATGCTGCTTGTATTCAGTGAATTTTCCCGTTAGCTTGTCGCGGCTAGCTTGTTAGCTCCGGGAGAAAACCACTCGGCTACGACTCACTGTAGATGAAATGTGAGCAGTAAACTACAAAATCAACAAGCCAGGCTCCGTGTGTGATCATCATAAAGGCTGCTTCAAGCAGTTGCCTGTTTTAGTGACGTTTTCAATGCATAATATGCTGCTTGTATTCAGTGAATTTTCCCGTTAGCTTGTCGCGGCTAGCTTGTTAGCTCCGGGAAAAAGCCACACGGCTATGACCCATTGTAGATGAAATGTGAGCAATAAACTTCCAAATCAACAAGCCCGGCTCCGTGTGTGATCATTGTTAAACGGTTCTTTATGTGTGTGGTGGTTTTATTGACTTTATGTGTGCATATTTCTCGTTTTCACGTGATGACTCGAGGTTTAGCTTAGCATTAGCTTTCTCCGGAGGCTCTGTGCATCATCAAGGCCCAGCGCAGAACCAGACACTGAAATAAGTGTTCTTGTCACCGGTTTTAATCCTGGGTGTTTCGGTAACAGAAACACTGATGTGTCTTTGTAAAAGTCTGCTGTAACTCCGGTTCACAACACATGAAGCTAAACCTCCATGATGACTCTGTTTACATCTTAGGGCTAGACACTGCGGGGAGGGGGTTCTGCTGAGGGGCAGTGGTTGGTTACTCGGCTGGTGACGAAAGGTCGAAGGCGTATCCTGGAGGTCGAGGGCGTTTCCTGAAGGAATCAGGCGTTTTATCCCTAAAATGGCTGCCATCAGAGTTTCTACAGATTACTCGAAAATACGTGAATGTGCCCAGGCAACACTTCAGGCATGGTTTTAATGAGGGAATGACTTAATAACATGATGTAAAGCTTGAAAAAGTCATTTTTGCATAATACCCCCCCTTTAATAAAAGAACACTGGTGTTGCAAGTATACAGTGTGCGAGAGATTTTTCCTTTTCTACATTTGGCCTCTATGCCTTCTCTTACGCACCTGTTTAAAACAAAGAGATGTGCGAAGTAAACCTTTAGATTTATTTTTTCTACAAAACAAATTTGTATGTATTTTAAAAGTTTTTACCGTAAATTGCACAAGAAATGGGTGTTAAATTGACAGTAATAAACCGTGAAAAAACAGCTGGAATTATTTTCAACAGTAATTTTAATGACAATAATCCTGTATTTTTTACGGTAAAAAACTGGCAGCTGTGGTCGCCAGTTTTTTGCTGTAAAATTTACAGATTTATTTTTTCTAAAATACAGATTTTTATGTATTTTAAAACTTTTTACCGTAGAAAAGGAAAAATCTCTCGCAACATCAGTGTTCTTTTATTAATGCAACGTTTCGGCCAGTGGCCTTCGTCAGGCAAAATGAGAAGCCATCCTTAAATAGGGTGTGGCCTGCTACATATTGATTTGCATATATTTAGGCAGATCTTCTCTATCTTCGAGCTGTCTTATATATCCATGTCCCATAGGTATTGCATGTGCCACTAAAAAGTTTTTACTGTATATATATATTTACTGTATATATGTATATTTTTGACTGCTTTATTCACTACATCCTGGCTTTGTTTTTTCTGTGATTGGATGTATGTTGTATACATGTTTAGCCATAGGCCGTTATGACAACTTCCTGTGATGCCCTCTATGCCTTCTCTTACGCACCTGTTTAAAACAAAGAGATGTGCGAAGTAAACCTTCTTTAAAACTTTTTACCGTAAATTGCACAAGAAATCAGTGTTAAATTGACAGTAATAAACCGTATAAAAACAGCTGGAATTATTTTCAACTGTAATTTTAATGACAATTGTCCTGTATTTTTTTTTAATTTACATATTTATTTTTTCTATAATACAGATTTGTATGTATTTTAAAACTTTTTACCGTAAATTGCACAAGAAATTAGTGTTAAATTGACAGCAGTAAACTGTAATAAAAACACATGAGACAGTGCTTAACTTTAAATTCAATAACAAGGATCCTGTATTTTTTACAGTAAAAAAAAAAGGCAACCATAGCCGCCAGTTTTTTACCGTAAAATGTGCAGATTTTTTTTTTACAGTGTACATCTACTTCTGGCGATGTTTCATTATTAGGTTTTTATCTTTGTCGTTCAAATGTTACTAATATAAAACCATGCTCATGTGCAGAGATTCATAGTCCGTGCATCACTGGAAACAGCCGAGGGCTTTTCCACAGAGGAGAAATAAACTTCAGGGCTAAAGTTTTACTGTCAAAATAAGTTGTTTGCGAGTGGTTCTTCGCGATGTCCTGGCGGAGATGTTCATGGTACCACATGGGACCACAAAATACACTAACTTGCTACAAATGCTACACATACATAGATTAATGTAATATTTCATGAAGTTCCTAAAATAATAACTTATATAATATGGTGGTTTGCATTGCACGTCGCCTTAAAGCAACAGGCCACCGTTTTTCCACACTGAGATATGTTCTTACCTGAGCTTAGACGAGTTGATGAGTACCTGTCTGGTCTGTGTGCGAGCTCTTGGAAGAGCTTGGTTACCTCTAACTTCACCCCCGTTTGGAGCCATAGGAATACATTGGGAGAGGCCAAATGCTAATAACATCTTTGGTTGTTTTGCGAGACACAAAGACCAGGCAGGTACACATCAACTCGTCTAAGCTCAGGTAAGAACATATTTCAGAAAGGAGAAACGGTGGCTGTTCCTTTAAGGTATATTTTACATGGATTGATCTGTTTTGTTGACAAGTTTGGGTTGATCTGAGCCACTCCTTTAAGTGAGCTGAACCGAATCAGTTCAATACTTTACATGTTCCGTTAAACCCCGAGCACAACTATGTCTTTGAAGAGCATCTGTACATCTTTTTTAATTATTCAATTACCCCCATACTGACAATTTTATGCTTCTGCCGCTTCTGCATGTCTGAGTTATAAAGCAATAGAAATAAAATCTCTGGCTAATCTTTTAGCCAATCAAACATACAAAAACAAGAGTCCAGTATTGTAGTCCAAAGCCGTCTAAGGTTTAATAATAAACCGTGAACAACATTGGTTACACTAAATGGTTGATGCCAAATTCTGTTTCTGACTAAAATCCTGCCAAAAATGACTCCATGGTTTTCATTGGGGTTTTATTAGTTAATTTGGATTCACAGAAGAGAATATTAAAACCACTCCAAAAGGAAATGTTTGAACAGTTAAACATGAATGAAAGTTTCAGAGAACAAAACTGAATCATAACACCGAGCCTGCAGCAGACTTCCAAACATGGCTCCAGTTATGGTCCCAGTATTTGGATGCACTTGGACATAAGGGGGCGCCCTTCCAACCTTCTCAATGTAAATGTGAATTGACTTTCTTCAGAGTTAGACTTTAGTGAGCTCTTTGTTTCCAGTAAAAAGGCTGAGGCCTCATTGCTCTGAAGTCACAGACTGAGAAGTGAAGAAGCTTCTGCTTTAGACAGAACTTCAGACTTCTGCTGGACAACTCTAAACTAAAGTAAGTAGTAAATAAATAAAAAATGAAATGAAAATTCAAATTACACTTTTTTTTTTTAAATCAAACAATTGATGGTTATAAAGGTTGAAGAAATATCCATATACATTATGTGCTGTAGGTCATCTGTGTCCCAGTTCCTCTGAGTCGTGGTGGGTCATGGTGGACCACGGCTCAGAGGAACAAACATGACCCTACAGCAGATACTAATGACAAGGGTTTGCTTTTGTAGAATGGGAGTCATTAATATTTAAGTAATATTTTAATCACATTAATTCAGGATTTTCACACTTATTACGAAGGAAAACTTGAATTTCAATCTTTTTGCTCTTCAGTCACAGACTGAGAAGTGAAGAAACAAGTCATGGAGATTCTGCTTTAGAACATTACACTTCTGCTGGATGTAACAATAAAATATTGAAATTCAAGTATTCCTTAGTAATAAGTCTGAAAAATCCTATATATAAATAAAATATTTGTTAATTATTAATGCCTCTCATTCTACAAAAACAAACCCTTGTCATTTGTATCTGCTGTAGGTCATGTTTGTCCCAGTTCCTCTGAGTCGTGGTGCAGCAGGACTGATGTGGACAGATGTTACAGAAGAAGATCGTGAGGTTCATTTCCTCAACAGTTTCTATAGTAACTATTGCCTCCAAAGTAAAAGTAGATCTACCACAGTCCTGTCCACATCTGTCATGGTCCACCAGGACCCACCACGACTCAGAGGAACTGGGACACACATGACTTTACAAGTACAGTAAACAATGGTTAGGGTTTGTTTGGGTTTTCTTTTTTAGAATGAGAGCAAATTTAAATTTTTTTGATTAGATACATGACTTATAAATATTTTTATTTTTGTAATTGTAATAATAACTTTCCATATATTATGTTTCTACTTCATATTTGAGTTTCAGAATATGATATGACTCTTGCATGCAGCAGAAGTCTGAAGTTCTGTCTGAAGCAGAAGCTCCATGACTTCCTTCTTCACTTCTCAATCTGTGACTGAAGAGCAATGAGGCCTCAGCCTTTTTACTGGAAACAAAGAGCTCACTGTATTTAGCGTCATGTTACTGTCACTCATGGTGTCTGACCTAAAGTCTAACTCTGAAGAAAGTCCATTCACATTTACACTGAGAAGGTTGGAAGGGCGCCCCCTTGTGTCCAAGTGCGTCCAACTGCCTGGACTAGATTTTTATTTATTTTGGTCCCACAGGTGGGACCGTAGGGCTGAATTTTCCTTCACACATAAGAAGTATTGTTGATGCCAGTGGCCGTCGGGGCAGAATATGAGTACTCTTTTCTGCAGCAGAAACAACATCTTTTCATGGACAGCCGACGGATTACATACTGACAGAAACACAAGGCCCCCTCCAGGTGACAAGTGTTGGAGATCGGTTTGAAGGGGAAGTATCTTTTTGCGAGGCAGCAGGCGTACGCGCTGGAGTACTCCTTTATGTATTTCTGGAAGAGCCCGTGGTCCCGGGACAGACCAGAGAGCTCCTGTCTGCAGCCGTCCAGATATACATGAACCAGGAGGAGTTTAGAGTTGGACTGACAGCCGATCAGGACCTTCTCCTCGACCAGGAGGCTGTTGGCCTGACCGATGGCTTTCTGGAGCTCACGCACAATACGCTGGTTTTCTTTGTTGACCACCGAAAAAAAATTGATCAAAACATCAAGTGCCGCTAAACATACAATGCCCACTATCGTTAATGGATGTTGTATATTGACCCAGATCGCCGCATGAAGTATCAGTGGTAGTCCTAAACAGAGGAACAAAGTCAGTAATGTAAACCCGACGGCCTTCAGCAACAGTGGCCAATACGATCTGGACCGGATTTCAGTCTGAGAGACAGTGTTGATGATGCCTATGGCCTCCCTGTATCTCTCCGGCTGCTGAATGATGGGCCTCAGGTGGTCCGGCACCACGTCGCTCCACACCCCACACTCAAACTTTTTAACCTGCTGTTCATTAAGAGCGGGCAGCGGCTCCAGGATCTTGCCGTTGTAGAGGGTGGAGGAATGGTAGGGCGGCTCTGGAGGGACTCATACTCCGCACCCCATTTCTGTGAAACACATTGAGACGCACTGCTTAAGGACGGGATGCACTTGTGGCTGATTCATTTCTGTTGAGAAGATACTAGATACATCCAATGTTAAGGCGAGACACGGCAGGTGAAAGTATTGATTTTTCACGCAGTGGTCGAAGTGGACATTTTTGTCTATTTTCCTCCCTTTACATCTTAGTTTTCATGTCAGATATAAAAACATCCGCATGATGTTTATTTTATGATGTTTTGTCTGCGAGGTGGGGGCGACCCGGAAGTAGCTGCTGCGCCGCGTAGAAAGGCCGTCTTTCCCGCGGGTTTTCATTCATAAATATTGACAGATTTGACATCCACGTGTCCTGCTAAGGGGCCCCGTGATGACGCTTTCACCCAAATATGGTGTTTTTCCTCCTACAAGACGCTGGAGCGGAAAAGTGGAAGAACGGGCCGAGCATGCGCACTCGCTACAAAACTTCAGGGCTGGTTTTCTCTGAATGAGAGAAGCCGCACTCGGGCAGAGCCTGAGCCCTTATAGAAGCTCCCACAGACTCCAAACTTTACAGGCTGAGAGTTTAGTTTATTTATTTATTTGAACAGGGACAGTGTACAATATACATTAACCTCAAAGGGAGAGATGCATTGTACCAGGTTATAGCACTTGTGCTAATTTCCACCTGTAGTCCCTGTAGACCTAACAATGTTTTGAAGGTTTTTTTCAGAGGGATTTTTTAATATCTAATTCCTAGCCTGATTTATTCACACTTTGATCTACGACTAAAATAAGCTTGGATGCCTTTATCAGTGATCCCAACCCTTTAGAGCCAAAGCACCGTTTTTACAAAAGAAGAATCACAAGGCACCAAATATAGTAAACATCTATCCATCCATTTTCTTCCGCTTTATCCGGGGCCGGGTCGCGGGGGCAGCAGTCTCAGCAGAGATGCCCAAACTTCCTGATCCACACACACCTCCTCCAGATGTTCTGACCCCGAGGCCACACCTCCTCCAGCTGTTCTGACCCCGAGGCGACACCAGGCCAGCTCGGAGACATAGTCCCACCAGCGTGTCCTGGGTCTTCCACGAGGCCTTGTCCCACTAGGACAGGCCTGGAACACCTCCCGCGGGAGGCGACCAGGAGGTATCCGGAACAGATGCCCGAGCCACCTCAGCTGCTCCTTTCGACGTGAAGGAGCAGCGACTCTACTCCGAGCTCCTCCCGGGTAACTGAGCTCCTCACCCCCAGCCACCCTGCGAAGGAAACTCATTTCGGCCGCTTGTATTCGCGATCTTGTCCTTTCGGTCATTACCCAAATCTCAGGAGTAAACATCTAGTGAAAATCAATTCACTTTGTGTGGAATGTGTGTCTGCTTAGTTGAACACAACACCTGCCTCTGCAGAGCTCACGGGTTACCAGCAGGTCGGGGGCATAAACTGTTAAATCCCTCCACTCATCATTGCCGAGGGCTGAGTAACGTTCATATATTTTCAACACCACAACTTTCACGAAATGCCGATCACGTTAAATTTGCACTTCAGTCGTTAATTATTCAATAATAAACATCAGTTAACTTGAGGTAAAATGCTTTTTTTCCTCTTTCATTGTCATTAATATAAAGTCCACTGGCAGATTATCATAACGTGGCCTGTTTTCTGATTTTTACCAATGTGTAATAAGACAGACAAAAAATACACCAGATTGCACTAAATGACATCTGTTCAATTCAAAATCTCATTATCTTTTGTTTGTTTTTTATGTTAGATTCTTGTGTTCCCACCATAGGAAACGGGAAGAGACAACTGGAGAAACTTAGTATCATCCTGGTAACTTGAATAACAGTTCGAGTTATGTGATCTCATAAAAACAGCCTGAAGCTTTCTAAATAATTACAGTTCTTAAATACTCAACATCAACATACCTATTTTGTCTACTCGGTCATTCGAAGATGTTTTTTCTTACTGAAGTAGCATGAAGAGAACACAGAGAAATGACACATAAAAACGTACCTTGTCTGGAAGAGTAGCTTTGGAAAAACAAAAGTAGTCAAAGTTAAAAGCCAACAGCAAGTCTTCGTCAGAGCAAACCGTTTGTGTGAAGGAGCTGAGGCTGTAACTTCTTCAACAGCTGCTGAGGTCATGTGGCCGGGCATGGGGTCAGTTAAACATTACTGTACAACACTGGAAGTTTCAAAGACAAAGTTGAAGTGATTTGTCTGATTTCTAAACAATGTGTAAAAAGAAAAACTGTAGCATAATGTTTGCACCACTTGTGTAAGACTTATAGCTGATGTCTTACAGCTCTCAATGTTCATATTAAAGCAGAATAAGCCACTTTTTAACCCTAAATCTGTTTCGTAGTCCCTTTCCCTGCTCCGACTCGGCAGCCCCAATACACACTAATGGAAAAGATCTCCCTCACTGCTCTTGGTTGTTTACAAAATCACCTGTGGCTCAACTTTCTGAGGTTTATGTCCTGACTTAATTCTGTTTACAGCTCCCGGTTTGTCGATGAACATTTTGGAAAACGTTTTTTGGTTTATCACGATCAGAAGAAGCTAACAGGCTAAAGGGCAGAGCTAACAGTGGGCTAGCGCCACTTTAGCAGTGTTTACAGCCACGTTTGAGTGAAAAAAAAAAATCTCCATTGTATGTCCTTTTTGTAGTCCCTCTGGGGGGTAACACAAGTGTTAATGGGATGATTGGGGGGGGGTCTTTCATCTCCCCTTGGTGTCTCTGGCCAGAAAACCACAATTGCAACTTTGCCTGCAACGGGTTGGAGTCACCAACATAAGAAAAAAAATATCTCCATTGTGTAGTTGGATGTACATTATCCCTCTCTCCCTTTGTCTTTTCTGTCAGCGTAGTATTTACTCTCACGGCAAATTAATGGGTAAAAAATGCTAAGGCAGCTGCAGTGGCGCTTGTGCCCTCTAGAGGCAGACGTTACTTGTGGTCATACCGCCTTTGCTCTGCCCAATCCCTTCAGACCTTGGAAGCTCAGCAGGGAAGGGCCTGGTCGGTACTTGGATGGGAGACCGTTTGGTAACACCAGGAAGCCTAGCGAATGTAGTGAGAGAGTGGTTGGTGGTGGTCGGAGGGGCCGATGGCGCAGACTGGTTGCCTCGATTCTGTCAGTCTATCCCAGGGCAGCTGTGGCTACAATAGTAGCTTACCACCACCGAGTATGGAGTGAATGAATAATGCAATGTAAAGCGTCTTTGAGTGTCCAGAAAAGCGCTATATAAAACCAATGCATTATTATTATTATTATTACTTAGTTTTTCTTTAAGACTATAAGATCTGCTTGAGAATAAAGTTAACCAATAAGAGTAAAGCTGTCAGTGTCTCACTCCGTGTGCATGGGCTGAACAAGCTTCTCTCATGAATCTCGTGCTTGACGTCCATCGGTGTGAAGAGACGAGAGACGATGCTTCTGTACTTAAGGTGAGACACTGCAGGTGAATAGGGGGGAAAAATAAATGTAGAGATGTCAATTTGAAACTTTTGCTGAACATCACAGATATAAATATGATATGATATCATTTTATGTTTTCACATAAAAATAAGGCATTTTGAGCATTAAAATTGCCAAAATTGCCTATATGTTGGGCAACGAAATCAAAATAATGAATTGAGCCAGATTAAAATTTATGGTTTAATTTTATTGACATATTAGTGCATATTTTGTTTAGTTTTTCAATAAACTAATCATCAGTGAAAAAATCTGTAAAAACTCAAATTCCGCCTGTTTTTTTTGTTTCAAAGCTGAATAAATCAGGCTAGGAATTAGATATCAAAAAATCCCTCTGAAAAAACCTTCAAAACATTGTTAGGTCTCAGCCTGTAAAGTTTGGAGTCTGTGGGAGCTTCTATAAGGGCTCAGGCTCTGCCCGAGTGCGGCTTCTCTCATTCAGAGAAAACCAGCCCTGAAGTTTTGTAGCGAGTGCGCATGCTCGGCCCGTTCTTCCACTTTTCCGCTCCGGCGTCTCGTAGGAGGAAAAACACCATATTTGGGTGAAAGCGTCATCACGGGGCCCCTTAGCAGGACACGTGGATGTCAAACCTGTCAATATTTATGAATGAAAACCCGCGGGAAAGACGGCCTTTCTACTTCCGGGTCGCCCCCACCTCGCAGACAAAACATCATAAAATAAACATCATCATTTTTATATCTGACATGAAAACTAAGATGTAAAGGGAGGAAAACAGATACAAATCTCCACTTCCACCACTGCAAAAAATCTTTTTTTCATGAGACGACCTGCTCTACCAACTGTGCCACTGTCGCCCCTTTACATATACTTTGTAGATCATTTGAAAGCAAAACACAATGGTTGATAAGGACTAATAAAATACAAAAACTATTTAGTGATATCAATTTAAAACCAATCAACTGATAAGTTCCCATATCTATATGTCTTGAACATTTTGCTTCTCCACATTGCACGTCTGTGTCATAAAGCAAATACAATAAACCAGGGGTGGGTGTGATGAAGTTGTAAAAGCGTTACAATTTCCCGTACATGTGAACAATGGCAGTAAAAACTCAGGCTAATCTTTAAACCAATCAGATGTTCCTGTTGGTCGTCCAGCAAAGTGCTCGAAAGCTGTCCCAGGTTAATAAATGGCAGAAAACGACATTAGTCACAGGAAAAGCTTGATATTGTCTCATGATCTGACATGTGGGTGTGAAAAATGCAGGTCTGGCAGAAGTTCAACCCATTTCTCACTCCCCCTCCCCCGTCAAATATGAAAAGAAAGAGGTCAAATCAAAGAGCTCCTGCCGTTAAGCCTCAGAACAATCGTAGAATAATGGCACTACACGCGATAGAAAACACCACAAAAGGCTGCGGCAGAAAGAAAGAAGAAAAACTGGGGACCCAAGCAAACAACAGAAAAGATGTTGCAGCCAAAAAGTGCCGAGACTCCGAGTTGGAGAGAGGAAGAGGAAAGTTTCGTTTTCCGTTCTGGTTCAGCCGCTCATCAAGACAGGAATTTAACTTTGTCATAATCGTGTTTGGGCGTCGAGCGTGATTGAGTCATCTCGGAACTTTCGGAAAGTCACATGCCGTTTGTAATGCAATAAAGTCCAAAGGTTTGATTTAAGTTTTGGTGAAAATGCATTGGGCAATACGTGAGGGATTTAGGCTGGGAAACACGGGACACGTCATGATGTCACGCCTTGTCTGAAAAGCATAAAAGGATTTATACAACAACTAACATTTTAGGAAGTAGAAAAGACTGTAGAAACTTGTATTTACATTGTTTCACTGGATAATTGTGTTCAGTAAAGGTTCAGTATATACATCACTGGCCACTAAGGGTTTTTAAAAAGTACTAAACAAGCAGCTTATGAGCTAAAGACATTTGACACCTACAAATGTCTTCTTCCAACAGTGGAAGCATCACAAGAGGCGCTACAGAAAACCAAAAAGGGACAAACGAGGAGGTCTCCGGATGGTGAAAGACGGATGTGGAGCGGAGGGAGCTGCGCATGAGGATTCAGAAGGAAGCGGGTCACACAGTGGGCCCACGATGGCGGCGCGCTCAGTCGCAGCGGTTCAGGACTAGGGCTGGGTACCGTTAAACGGTTCCTACTTGGTACCGACCGAAAAGCTACGGTAGGGGGCTTTATCGAAAAACTTTTTTTTCGGTGCTAATTTTCGGTACTTTTTCTCTCCAAACGTCAGTAAATGATCTGCAGTGAGTCTAAAAAAGCCTGAACTCATGAGCAGCTTCAGCACAAATGCAGAAGCAAAGCTGTAACTGACTCACACTTCAGTCATTATCAGAGATGGCAGAGCCGCGGCCTGAGCCAGGACTAAACCAGGACTAAACCAGGACTAAACCAGGACTAAACCTGGACTAAACCAGGACTAAACCTGGACTAAACCAGGACTAAACCAGGACTGAGCCAGGACTAAACCAGGACTAAACCAGGACTAAAACAGGACTAAAACAGGACTAAACCTGGACTGAATAAGAAACTAGACTCTTAGACAAAGAGAAAAGCAGTGACAACGAGAAACACATGGGCTTTAGCTTTACCTTTACCTTTACCTTTAGCTTTACCTTTAGCTTTAGCTTTAGCTTTAGCTTTAGCCGCAGAGCCTGAAGTTACTGCTGTTGTTTCAACTCCAGCTGCACCGGAGCGTTTGGGAGGAGATTGTCTCTGGAAAAGGTGAGGCTCACTCTGCATTAGCCATGTTTGGAACAGTTCTGGTGCATTGTCAGTGACAGAGTGAGCGCTCTCACTATGTAACAGATCTGTGACGTGTGAGGAGCTTTCACTGTCCAACAGCTCAGTGAGTTTAGAAAAGTTTATCTTCAGTGAACGGTCCTGATGTGGATCTGGTCTGTTCCTGCAGCTCAGGAGGGAATAATGTCCCAACTCTCTTTTTATCACGGCTTTAGTGGGAATTCTGCTCAAAACATGAAGTTACAGGCGACGCTGCTGCTCCTGTTTTCTGACGTGCCGTGTTTGGACTTCCTCCTGAACCATACTTTTCCTGCACATTATTTTAACTCAATTAAAATAACATAGGTATCAAAAAAAGTGCCTTTAAGCCACCGGGAAAAAAAACGAACGGTACCCAGCCCTAGTCAGGACTAACCCAATTGTACAGTAAAATTGTCTTCATGTGTACAATGACAATTAAAGCGCTTACTTACAAACCTTACATCTATCAATCCATCCAACCTTCCATCCATCCATCCATCCATCCATCCATCCATCCATCCATTCATCTTTCCATCCAACCATCCATCCATCCGTCCATCCATCCTTCCATCCTCCATCCGTCCATCCATGAATGAAGCTAAATGGGCATAAGGGGAAAAAAAGGCCACTGTCCCACATGAAGCAGATGTCAAAGATCAGCCTCTTAATGACAAACCTTTCCCTTTTTAAACCCTCTCTGTACTTAAATATGAACATCAGGCTTATGGATCGGTCTTAAATACTGCCTACTGTTCTATAACAGTCTGTGTGCCTTTTACTATGCTCTTAATCCTCTTACGGCCTTGTTTTGCGATGATCTGGAATCATTGGATTTGCCGTAGTAAATCTGGGGGAGGATATTGGCTTTGATCGAAACGTTCTTAACATTAAGCACCAAGAACTCAATTATTATGTCCACAGTTGTTATTTAGCACCAGCAGCAAGTATCAGTAGCATGTTCTGTAAAGTAGTTAAGGTTTTAGTTTAGTGTCCAACTCCTTACTTCTGTCGCCTGTGCCTTTGGACCCTTCCACCATTCATCATCTATTATTATGTCTGATAAGAGTGTTGTAGTTTGAATAATTTGCATCCTTGTATGAGTGTATAAATGTTGACGATTGAAAACAGCGAAAGCTAAAAGGAGAAATCTTCCCTCAGCCTAAATTGTGTATAATCTGTGAGCGTGCCACTATTGTCAGGCCATATCCATTTCCTTTCTCTTTCCACGCCACAAAGGAGATTAGTCTAAGTACTTTTAAAAGGTTGCGCTGAGCTGGAAAGTGTGCCGGTAGCTCCGTGTTGTACAGGAGTTAAGGGATAATGCGAGAGTGACGCTGAGGGCCTCCTAACCCACATTCACACTAAACGCTGAACTTTGACCTGATTCGTACCGAGCGTTCGTAAACACTGACACCCGACGGAGCGCGAGCGAACTGCAGCGACAGTATGAGGTCATCCGTCTGCTTTCCCGCTCAAATGTCCCGTTTTTAATTGAGGCGGTTCTGTCGAATGTGATGCAATGACTGCGCAACGCGAGGACGGCGCTCGCACAGACAGGCGGCTTTGTCAGATCATTATAGAGGGTCATTCCAAATGTTTCAAAGTCACTTCCACTTAAGGCGAGACACGGCAGGTGAATAGGGGAAAAAAATAAATGTATCAATTTGAAACTTTTGCTGAACATCACAGATATAAATATGAGAAAAAAATGTATTGCACTTTTTCTGTCATTTTATGTTTTCACATAAAAATAAGGCATTTTGAGCATTAAAATGGCCAAAATTGCCTATATTTTGGGCAACAAAATCAAAATAATGAATTGAGCCAGATTAAAATTTATGGTTTTATTTCGTTGACATATTAGCTACAATGACTGGGATTTTGGATTTTTTTTATATATCTTAGATTTAAAGTAAGCTGTTTATTAGTGGAAAAATCTGTAATGTCAAAAAATTGAAATTCAAAACTGAATCAGGTTAGGGATTAGATATTTAAAATACCTCTGAAAAAACTTCTAAATATTGTTCAGTCCAAGGCTGGAAAACATGAATCCTACAGTTGCTGCTGATGTGGAGACTTTGTTGCACCAATGTTGGGAAAAATGCATTTTGAGAAAATGGCCTTTGAAATTATAATTTCCCAAATAAATCTATGGAGACACATTGACTCAGCGCACTAATTAAACATGTTGTTGTGAAGATTATGTATTTTTTTGTTTCCAGGTGAAAAGGTTTATATGTTAAGAGACAATTTGGCCCAAAACTTGTAATGTCTCCCTCTAAAAACTGCCTCTTTTACTATTTGTCAACAAAGCAAAAATAGGAAACACACATAAAAGCACCTGCACTCTCACACCAAATAGGGTATAAAATATACCATTTCTCTTTCCTTTCACGCTTCAAGAATGCTGCAGTCCCTCACTTTGGCTTGATCTTCTCAGAGACGAGAGGGTATAAGCTCTATCTCCCATGTGCGTAAACAATTCCTACTTTCAAAGTCAAATATTTGCATAAACGCTGCACGAGACGCAGAGTGTTGCGGTGAGGTTTAATAAAGGCCAATGATATTCTGAGTTTGAAAGTTAATCCCACCTCCACTGTATTAGTCACACAGATTGGGGACCACATGATGAGACGGGCTTCAGGGAGAGAGGAGGTGTAAGAGAGAGAAAAGAAATACAGTTCCAGAAAAACAGTAGAGTAGAATTTATTATTTACTGTATTTTAAGTAATATACACTGCCTTACCAAAATAAAGTTGCTGCAGTTGGTCAGGATTGCAAGGCATGAGACGTCATTCTTACTCATGGATTGGCCGCCACAGAGTCCAGAGCTTAAAGGAACAGGCCACCGTTTTTCCATACTGAGATATGTTCTTACCTTAGCTTTGACGAGTTCTTTAGGACCTGTCTGATCTTCCCCCGTGCCTTCAGTCACGTAAACACAGCGCAGACGGCGTTAGCATTTAGCCTCTACCCCTCTCCTCTATAGCTAGATTGAAGGCACGGGGGAAGACCAGACAGGTCCTAAAGAACTCGTCAAAGCTAAGGTAAGAACATATCTCAGTATTTAAAAATGGTGGCCTATTCCTTTAATCGAGGATTATCCAAACTTTTGTCTTATTGAAGCGTGCACTGAACAAAGGGCCACAGATGGTGAGTGCAGTGAAACCGTCCACTGCACTGAAAATGTTGTTGTTGTTGAACCAACTGAATCAAGAGTATTTCCCTTATCTTCTGATGTTTTACAGACATATATTTTAGAGTGAAATTTGATTGGAAAAAGTAATTTGTTATACATGTATAACTATTACTGGAATAATTCCCTTCCTCCTGAGAGAGGAGGTTTTAAGCAGCTGGACCACTTATCTCTCCTGTGCTGGCAACACTTTCCCTTCAAGGCCAAGCCACAAAGCTAAACCTGATACAGACCGACCTCTCTGGATCATATTTTGCACAACACTGAGTTTCAGACTGTAAATAACCGTGCACACAAACCCCTTCCTAACCACGCCCTTTCTGCATCTGCCTCGACACGTTTCTTCAGCCCCGCCCCCCGGTCAATGGCCGGTCAGCGTGTATGTCTCATGTCTTGATGTTTCTTCATGTGCTTTGCCTTAACTTAACCTGATTGTCATTCCGCATTATCTTCTTTTGTAAGGCACATTGAGTTGCCTTGTGTACGAAATGCACTGCATGAATAAAGTTGCCTTGCCTTGCCTGCCTTAATCCAATTGGCTGCTTTCTGGTACTTAAAAAGTAACAGAAAACCAACTTTGCTCTACTGTAAACCAGACACCATGAGTTACAGTAACATGACAATAGGTGTAATTAGCAGAAGCTCAAACCGTGCCGCACCTTTATTTATGATAAAAACCTTAATACCACAAGAGGAACTACCGGAAACATAAAAGAGGCAAACAAGAAGATGGTGAAAGTCAGTGTACTTAGGTTACTTAGTTGTTCAGGTTAGAATTGTGTAGAGCAATTTATCTTAAAGGGGGGGTATTATGCAAAATTGACTTTTTCAAGCTTTCCATCATGTTATTCTTTCACTCCCTCATTAAAAACATGCCTGAAGTGTTGCCTTGGCACATTCACGTATCTTTGAGTAATCTGTAAAAACTCTGATGGCGGCCATTTTAGGGATAGGTTTGCCTGAGTCCTCCTAGGAACGCCCCCACCTCCTGGAGACGCCTCCGAGCTTTCGTCACCAGCCGAGTAACCAACCACTGCTCCTCAGCAGAACCCCCTCCCCACTGATGCCACAGACAGCGTGTGGAGGGGGCGTGTCTAAAGGCTCAGAGGTTCTTAAAGAGACAGAGGCCTATTTCAAGACATTCACTACAGCCATTTTGAGAGAGACATTTTATACAGGGCAGTTATTCTAATTTACTGCATTTACAGACCAACAGAAGGTTTGCTCATCATTGTAGTGAGATATAGACTGGTGCTATGTGACTGAAAAAAGCAGAATACCCCCTCTTTAAGATAAAAAGTCACCTTTGGCAATGTGTGCCGAATCAGCAAGAATCCCGAGGGCCCCTAAAAGTTAGTCTGAGGGCCGCATTTGGCTCCTGGGCCACACTTTGGACACCCCTGGCTTAACCCCATTGAGAATCTTTGGGAAGACAGTGATCACTCTCCACTTCAGTGGGGGGGAAAAAAGCAACTCCACCTGAATTGTAAATAATATAATCCTTGTTTGGCATACTTTCCCATAGTTCCCTTGCAAACTTTTTCACAATTGTTCCAGAAATGACAAAGATCCTGGAATGAGACGTGGAATGGCTTTACCTTATAAATAACCAAGTCTAGTTAACTTTTTTTTGGCTTGTTTTTGCGCTTTTAAAACACTTGACACATTCTTTTTCTTCTATTTACACTCCATTCATAACTTTGAGGAAACAGGCATTAAGGTTTGATTAAGCGCATCAGAGAAAACGCGAGACCTCTTCATCTCGCTCCAAACCAGCCTCGGCTTTTCTCTTGTTTATTTGACAGTTTGACAAGTCGTTTGAATAAGTCGGGCGTTTTGATTGAGTTTTAATGAGGTCGCCGGAGTATAATGTCAGCTGTTGATGCATTTCCTGGAGACATTTTGGTGTTTTCTGCTGTTCGATCAAAGATAAAGCTTCACCGTGACACAATGAAATGAATTATTCTCCAGGTAGAGGAAGCACTGGCTCTATGGAGAGGAAAGTTTTAAGGAGTTTTTGGGGAGAGGGGGGGATGGCGAAATTCTATGGTGATTAGAAATAAGATGGGACCTCATTCTTCACTTTACGCTGAAAGGCCTCAAAACAGGAAGGTTTCTTGGGCCATGTCTGTGTCTCCTATGTCTATTTTTGTGACATATTGCTGACAATGATTCAGTAGAGTAATGCACTAAGCTCTTGGAAATTTAGAGGGCATCGGAAGGAAAAACGGGGAAAGCAGACGAACTGTATCGTCATTTTACTCTGTTGAGAAATGATCCCCTCCTACTTTCATCATTCTTGCCGAACAATGGATCCCCTCCACATTTCAACTACTACTCTCTGGACAAAGTTGGCACAGACAAAACGTAACAATATCAAACAGTTTACTTGACCATTTCAACCAGGATGTGTTAATTTTGTCAACATATTTTAATTTAGTTTTAGTCTTTTGACTAAAATGTAATTTAATTTTAAATTGCATGTCAATTTAGTCGACTAAATTTAAGACTAATTTAGTCGACTTATATTTATAATATTCATTATAATCATATTTAATCTTGTTCCTCTGCTTCATGTTTCTGCTCCACATGAACAAAGCTCAGAGCTGCTCCTTTAACAGAGAATTTACATGATCTGAGGCTCTTTCAGACGCTCAATAGAAGTTTGGATGATTTTAGTCTCTCCTTTTCATTTTTATTTAGTCTTATTTTAGTCGACTAAAATATCTGGACATTTTAGTCACAGTTTTAGTCTCATGAGAAACTTTTAATTTAGTTTTAGTCCAATTTTAGTCGTCAAAAACATCACTTTGACTAAAATTAAGACTAAATATTTTAGTCGACGAAATTAACACAGCAACCAGGATGTGAAGTTGACTCCTGCAAAGAAATGCATCCATCCATTTTCTTCCGCTTTATCCGGGGCCGGGTCGCGGGGGCAACAGTCTCAGCAGAGATGCCCAAACTTCCCGATCCACGCACAGTCTCCAGCTGTTCTGACCCCGAGGCGACACCAAGCCAGCTCGGAGACATAGTCCCACCAGCGTGTCCTGGGTCTTCCACGAGGCCTTGTCCCACTAGGACATGCCTGGAACCCCTCCCGCAGGAGGCGACCAGGAGGCATCCGGAACAGATGCCCGAGCCACCTCAGCTGCTCCTTTCGACGTGAAGGAGCAGCGACGAAGACCTACAAAATTGGTCTAAGATTTTTCTTTGCGTAGTCGCCGCGTTGTCATCACTTTTTCCTTGTCTTTTGGTCCTGTTATGTCACGTTTTTGTCACTTTTTTGACGTTTTGTTGCATTTTCACCATAACTGTTTCTGCACAATTTTTGTCACAATTTTGATGCTTTTTTTTGTTCTTTTCATCCTCATTTACATGTCGTTTTCTTACTATTCTGACGCTTTCTTCAAGAAGCTTTTACTGGTTATAATCAAACTGTAGAAAATGTGCTCGGTTAAGGTGGGGGTGAAGAGGTTGACCACGGTAAGACCTACACTCTTCATAGTCTCTGGACAAAGTTACTAATGACAATATATTCTATAATCCAACTTTGTCCAGCGAGTATAGAGTGTAGGATTTCCCTGTTTCACCTTCTCCTTGTCAAAACCCGGAATAAGGAATCAAACCTGGCAGAGCAATAGTTAGACAAGGGGAGATCGTGACCACAAAACCCTAAACTATTTTGAAACATTCCACGCTGTAGCAAACACCCCGAGTGCTCATAAAGTCCTCTTAAGAGGCTTTAGACGGGAACGGAACCCATTCTCTGCCTCACTAGAGACAGAAAAGCTCCGTCCGCCCTGACCGACACTGAGCTGACAGACACAGAAACAAAGGGCCGAAACGAGTGGCTTTTCTCGCCGGATAAATGTTCGTTCCAGCGATTAGCCCGAGACAGATGTAACAATCACTGAGACGAATCAAAGAGAGTCCGCTGCCTCCGCGCCGCACTGAGAGGAAAGGGCCAAGACTAAGCCCACAGCGTTTGCAAAGCTTTGATAGACTCATGTGTGTATTGACTGGGTGAAGATGATTGACTCATTGACTAAATTAGCAAGTGATTATTTAAGGCAAGACGCTGCACTGCAGGTGAATAGGGAAAAAATGTATATTTACAGATATCTTTTTGAAACTTTTGCTGTCGATCACTGGCATAAATGTGAGGAAAAAATACATTGCAAGTTTTTTTGTTTTTTTTTCAGGTTAGTCCCATTGAGATCTTAGATCTCTTTTACAAGAGAGACCTGGCCAAGATGGGCAGCAACACTTCATATAAGAACAAGGTGTTTTAAAAATGCCATCCCATCTTTTCGGCGACAAAATCTGAATAATGGATAGAGCTACATTCAAATTTATGGTTTCATTTTATTGATAAATGAGTTGCCAAGACTTTCTCAGAGGGGATTTTGGATTTCTTGTTTAAAATAAGCTGTTTTTTAGTGGAAAAATGTGTAAAAATTTAATTTCCGCCTTATTTTTTGACATTCAAAACTCAATAAATGGGGCTTAAGGGATTAAATAATAAAAAATCCCTCTGAAAAAATCTTCCAAATATTGTTCAGTCCAAGGCTGGAAAATGTGAAGTCTTTAGGTCCGACTGACGTGGACATAGCGTCGCCACAATGACAGAAAAATGTGTTTTGAGAAAAAAGCCTTTGAAATTGCATTCTCCCATATAAGTCTATGGGGGAACATTGAATCAGCGCAATATTTAAACATGTTATTGTGAAGATTAGGCATATTTTCTGTTTCCGGGTGAAAGCTTATATGTTCAGAGACCAATTTGGCCCAAAACCTGAAAGACTGAAAATTTTTTGTTTTGCCTGTATGTCTCCCCTTAAATATTCTGTTCAGTTCGTTGCATCCCAGCTCTAGCTTGTTCAAAGAAAAACGATGGCTTAAAAAGACTGAACAAACAAATTGATTATTGAGATAAAGCAACGACAAAAAAACATCTGTAAAATCCACACCTGTTATGAAAACCTGTCAGGGGTTTTCGGTCTTGGTCTTACAGAAAGGTTTAAGTTGTCATTTGTACGGCATAAACTTCTTGCCTGCAGACAAAATGAACCAGTTCCGCTGACAAAACCTTTTGCTACGTTGGGTGAGAGAATAAAGGTGTGAGAAAACAAAATGCTGGCGCCGGGACACTTTAAATGGCTGCGGCGGATGGGATTGTGGCTCTTTGATGGTAGCCGTTCAAAACACTGGCTCTTTTAAAGTGTGGGTATTATGCAAAATGGACTTTTTCAAGCTTTACATCATGTTATTCTGTCACTCCCTCATTAAAAACATGCCTGAAGTGTTGCCTTGGCACATTCACGTATTTCTGAGTCATCTGTAAAAACTCTGATGGCGGCCATTTTAGGGATAGGTTTGCCTGAGTCCTCCTAGGAACGCCCCCACCTCCTGGAGACGCCTCCGAGCTTTGGTCACCAGCCGAGTAACCAACCACTGCTCCTCAGCAGAACCCCCTCCCCACTGATACCACAGACAGCGTGTGGAGGGGGCGTGTCTAAAGGCTCAGAGGTTCTTAAAGAGACAGAGGCCTATTTCAAGACATTCACTACAGCCATTTTGAGAGAGACATTTTATACAAGGCAGTTATTCTAATTTACTGCATTTACAGACCAACAGAAAGTTTGGTCATCATGTTCTTACCTGAGCTTAGACGAGTTGATGCGTATCTGTCTGGTCTTTGTGCATGCGCTCCGTCACTCAAAAAGATAAAAGATGTTGTTAGCATTTGGCCTCTCCGAACGTTTTCCTGTAGCTCCGAATGGGGTGAAGTTAGAAGTGACCACTCTCTTCCACGGGTACAAAGACCAGGTACGTATCAACTCGTCTAAGCTCAGGTAAGAACATAATATCTCAGCATGGAAAAACGGTGGCCTGTTCCTTTAAGAAGCTAAAAAAAAACATATTGTCAAAGAACTCATTTTCTGAGAAGCAGGCATTTTGGTTTCATTTCACCCTAGACAGACAAAAGTAGCAATTCGTTAGATTTATTGACATATTTTTGGCAATCAGACCCCGGCACAAGATATATATCGATATATATGAATTAAAGTCAGTATTGGCGTTCCGGATGTCTTCCCCCAGAGCCTGGACACTGGTGGTGGTATGGGAGACTGGCAAAGGATGAAGCCGTGGATAGAAGAGGCGGTGAAGGGGTGGAGGTGGGTCGCAGCACGGATGGAAAGCGAACACACCATGATTGCTGGAGGCTTTAAGACTGATGGCGATGATTGGCTGCTACGGAGGTGCGGCTCCTACACTGAAGTGGAGGTGTGGCCCTCACGGAAGCGATCATTGTGAGGTCATGCTAAAAATTAGTCTTCCAGGTTGAATCTACGCCTAGGCTTCATTTTAACCTTTGAAAGTAATGAAAAGTCTGTTTACACTTATATCAGTGTTTCTGGCAGCCCCCTTAACTGTAGTTTGTAATATTTCTGTGAGATCAGATGTTTAAAAAGAGGTTTGTAGGAAGCTCTATAGCTGCATTGAAAATATAAAGCACACAGTCTGTTTGCTTTTGCATTCTCTAATTTGATCCATTTTTCACCAGCTCTTGAGAAAAAACATTAATAATGCACATTTAGAGAATTAAACCCTCCGAAACAATAACACATTTTCCAGCTTAGCATTGCAAATGCTTGTGTAAGAGACGAGAAATGTATAAATTAGTTTATAAACAAAAAACAAAATGAATAAATGTTTCAAATCACTAAACCTCACATTTGAGCATCTGTGAGTTTTATAAGCAAGAAAATGAGAAAAACAAATTGAAATTGGCCATATGTTCTACTGATTAACTTTCAGCTCCGCAGATTCACTCACATATACAGAATTAAACAAAGTAAGAATGCAAACAATCGCTTCGTGAAAACAACACGAATGGGCTGGAAATGTGAGGAAAGCAGTTTTTGGATAGGGAGCAATTGTAGGTTTTGGGCCCTATTGAGGTGTAGACGTAATCTATTGTGGGAATTGTATTCTCTGAATTTATTCCATCATCGCTGGGGCCAGCCTTTAAGGACCAATGGGGAACCAATCTCTAAATCTTAAGGTCAGAATCCCTGGCTGGATGAGTAACCTAATGCGCATGTTGTAGGTTGATGGGGAAACCAGAGCACCGGCAGAGGGAACAGAAACACCACTCAGAAAGGCCCGCACGGACTGGGAGTTGAATCATTCTCTGGATATTATTGGATAGGTCTCCTCCTGGAACCGCCGCCTTAACGTGGTGGAGGGGTTTGAGCGCCGGAATGATCCTGGAGCTCTGTTGTCTGGGGCTTTGTGCCCCTGGTAGGGTCTCCCATGACAAACAGGTCCTTGGTGTCGGGTCAGACAAAGAGCGGTTCAGAAGCCCCTTATGAGAGACCAACAGGCCCAGTGTCCTCCTGTGGACCCACCACCTGCAGGGGGAGCCAGAGGGGCTGGTGCAATGTGATATGGGAAGCTCGGACAGCTGCCCCCACGACCCGGCAACGGACAAGTGGAAGAAAATGGATGGATGGATGGATGGATGGATGGATATTGGATAGGTCAGCACCAATGTCCTCATGGCTGGGGGCTCACACTGCTGCAACACCACCCCCTACTGGATATGGGACACTAGAATTTAGCTAAAACGTGGAAACCAATGGGGACTTTGCAACATTGTCGAAAAACAGCCTTTGTTTCTTTTACAGGGAAACACTGAAGAGGCACCAAGAGCCCCCCACACCTGCAGGACAGTGGAGGCAGCACAGGTGGCGCTACAGGAACCAAGGAAGAGGAGGAATCCAGTTTAGTTTTGTTGTGAATGTTGAATGTTGTGGAGCGGAGGGAGCTGTGCAGGAGGAAGAGGAAGGAGGAGGTGGAGCTGACCAGTGCAGGACACCACGCTCTGAGACAGGGACAAACGCAGGAGGCGCTGCACTGTTTCAGAGGATCAGAGGAGACTGAAGGCAGCCAGCCAGGTTACCTCCGGGTGCTACGGTTTCTCCTACCTCCAGAAACATGCTGGTCAGGTTTGGCCCTCAGTGGCGGCACGGCTCAGTCGCAGCGGCTCAGGACTAACACCTGAACACTATTCCATTGCATGGTTGTACAATGACAAATGACAAAAGCACTTACACTGTAAATTCCGATTAAGGTCGTAACATGAAATAAAATGTTATAAACACTAGGAGACCTGAATGTTTCAGCATTTACCCTCTATTCCATGTAAGAAGTACATTTTCAAGAGAAAGTTGGGATTAATTGCTTTTCCATTTTACAGCAACATGTTTCCGTTCCAATAACAGGGTTTTGCAAGTACTGACTAACTTTACATGATGCCAGTAATGATTACGCTCATTCTAAAGTATCCATTATAAGATTCTGTTCCATTTACTAGGATTTGCCTGTTTTGAATAATATAGGCTTCATATTGGCTTTACTTGCTTTTCTCTTTATCCAGCACATGGTTTTAGTAACTGTCACTAACCTCCCCAGTGTCCTCTACTGCCCCCATGTAACGGGAACTTGACCGTCACGTAACCGTCATGTGACACATGATAAAAAAATTGTGTTTTACACCGTTTTGCTTTATTACATTTATATCTTGTACTAAATTTGTAAAACTTAATTAATGGGAATAACAAATAAACCATAAAGGGAACAGGAATATTCCAGTAACCATTACTAAGAATATTAGTACAGGTTAAGGCCATATTTAAGTAACAAATGTAATCACTACTAGGAATTCCCAGTTGTCAGTACTAACATGTCTAGTAATCAGAACTTGTATCATAAGTAATGAATACTGTGAAATCCCTCTTAATCATACTAGCGTTACTAGTAATCATGGCTTAACATTGGGCTTGATAATTATGCATTGGGTTTACAACTTATTCCAAGTAAGCGCAATGAGTTGGAATTTACAGTGTACTTATTTTTTTTTGGTTTGCTAGATGCTGGTTTTAGCCATTGAACATGGCAACCTGAAGCATGGTGCTCATTCTACTGTATTTTTTTTGTGTGAATATTTATTTTATTTCTGGATAAAAAGAGAATATTCATATTTTTTGGGGGAAATATTTCATGCACACCGTACATATGATTCACTGTATTTTTTTTTTAAACTATATTTTCCCCCCAAACACAATTGTAAAACTAAATTTTATTACTTGACACATTGATCTTTTCCAAATGAAAAAAGTTTACTTTACCAGACAATAGGAGCGAAACAAATGTGTGTATGTTTGAAACCGACACTCTGATGAGACGTTTAAGCCTGGAGAGACCAATCATCACGGTATTGATTTTTCCACCAAGGGGAAAAGAAAAAAAAAAAATTACTAGTCCATGAACAGAGCAGGGCGAGGCGACAAGTTTGGAGCCGCTCAGAGAAACAGGGATGCCACATTGATCGGGCTCGTTCCAACACACTGGTAAACACTTAGCATTAGAAGGTGCTAAATTGCTCTTGTTCACGCCAGCGTAATGCATTGTGGGTAAGTGATAACAGATAGAAAGATGTGGAGAGGCGGGCCGTGCTGATTGGGTGGCTGGGGGGGGGCGAAAGACAAAGCCGTGGACCCGAGGGAATTGATCGCGAAATTGGATTAAGAAATGGGTCGACGGCAGCATAGCAAAGCGAGCAGACGGTGCTTTATGTCAGATTTCAACTATTAGAAGTTCAGTTTTTTATTATGGAATCTATACGTTATATGATATGATGATATTTCTTTAAACGCCAATCTGAAAACTCATATTGTCTTAGACCTTGCTCAGAAGCATCATGAATTACTACAGGATTCATTCTGAGTCAGGGAAATACAACGTAGTGCCACAATTAATGAGAAGAAGCTATAACTGTCTAGCCCAGTGTTTTTCAACCACTGTGCCGTGCCACGAGATATTGTCTGGTGTGCCGTGGGAAATTATCCAATTTCACCTTATTGGTATGAAAAGATATTTTTTGAAGACAAATTAAAGCAGTACTAGGTAACGTGTTTACTTTAATAAATCCTTCCCGTAGTCCCTGTGGGGGTAATACAAGTGTTTATGGGATGATTGGAGGGTCTTTCATCTCCCCCTGGTGTCTCTGGACAGAAAACCATGTTTGCAACTTGACTGCCACCGGACCGGAGAAAGCAATACACACTAATGGAATCACGAAGATGAAGCTAACATGCAAACGGGCAAAGCTAACTGCGGGCTAACGTCACTTTAACAGTATTTACAGCCAAGTTTGAGTGAAAAAAAATATTTCCATTGTATAATTGGATGCACAGTAACCCTCTCTCCCTTCGCCTTTCCTGTCAGCGTCGTATTTACTCTCCAAGACAATTAATAAGTAAAAAAATCGTAACTTGCTACGACACCTGCAGTTGCGCTTGTGGCCTCTAGGGGGAAGAGTTACTTAGTACTGCTTTAATTATCATCTTCAAATAATGTGCTGTTATTGAGTCTCTGAGCTGTCTAGTGATCGACAGAGTAACCATGTTTTATGTTTTGGCCGCAGGAAGCTCATTTCTTTGAGACAAGAGACTTAGTGATGCATGGATGCGACAGGTGTGACAGAGGCATTGTGGCTGGCGAGACTATACGGTGTTCCTATTCAAAACACTTTGATGAGAACGACTTTATATTGTGAATATAGGCTACAGAGTAATTTTTCTTTTTACATTTTCTGCTGGTGGTGTGCCTTGTGATTTTTTAAATGGAAAAAATGTGCCTTGGCTCAAAAAAGGTTGAAAAACACTGGTCTAGCCAACTTATTTTCCGTGCAACACCTTTAAACAAATGTTTGTAAAATTGCATAAAAAGCAGACAGAGGAAGATCTGGCTCTTTTGAAACATTAAATCCAATAAAACCCTGAGCTGTTTTGATCTGGCCTCAAATGTCACATCACAGTGGTTCATTGTGACGGGTCAGGTTGAGCTTCTCCCACCAACACTGTCAAACAAGATGACAAATGTACTGTAAAAAACTGGCAACTGAGCTACCATTTTAATACGGTAAGTTCCACAGTAAAATAACTGGCAGTTGAGTTGGAAGTTTTTTGTGGCATAAATTGTATGATAAAAACTACGGCAACTTTGGTGGCCAGTTTTATACAGGGAAGTTGATGGTACGACACTAGTAACTCAGCTGCTGTAATATTTACAGTATAAAACTGGTAACTCATGCTGTAATATGTTACATGCTTGACTGTAATTTCAATTACAAGGATTCTCTTTTTTAACAGGAAAAAAATCTTTACTCCAAATAATATTACTGTAAAAAAGTACAGTTTATAAAATAGTAGCATAAACCTGTAATAATTATGAAAATGATATGAGGCCTAATTGTGGTTGCTGAATGTAATTTTAGACTCCTATTTCTTTACATTTAATAATGCGAAAATGTTAATTTTCCATTATCTGTGAAATATACAGTAATATCCATCCATTTTCTTCCGTGTTATCCGGGGCCGGGTCACGGGGGCAGCGTCTCAGCAGAGACGCACAGACTTCCTGATCCACACACACCTCCTCCAGCTGTTCTGACCCCGAGGCCACACCTCCTCCAGCTGTTCTGACCCCGAGGCCACACCAGGCCAGCTCGGAGACATAGTCCCACCAGCGTGTCCTGGGTCTTCCACGAGGTCTTGTCCCACTAGGACATGCCTGGAACACCAGGAGGCATCCGGAACAGATGCCCGAGCCACCTCAGCTGCTCCTTTCGACGTGAAGGAGCAGCGACTCTACTCCGAGCTCCTCCCGGGTAACTGAGCTCCTCACCTGATCTCGGAGGGTGCGCCCAGCCACCCTGCGAAGGAAACTCAACTCGGCCGCTTGTATTCGCGATCTTGTCCTTTCGGTCATTACCCAAATCTCATGACCATAGGTGAGGGTGGGAACGTAGATCGATCGGTAAATCCAGAGCTTTGCCCCGACTCAGCTCCCTCTTCACCACGACCGATACAGCGACTGCATCACTTACAGTAATAATCATTAATAATATTACAGAACTGATCTGTAAAGAGTGCAGTTTATTAATTATTGACAAAGTAAATGGCAACTTTATGTAAAATGTACAGCTTTACATGTACAGTTATTCACTGTAGCATAAACAATCATAAACCTATTTACATTTTGCACTTTTTCTGTAGGTTATTCAGGTTGCTTTTTGCTGTATAATTTACAGACTTTTCTAACGGTGTGTAGGCTCGCTGGTTCAAATGCCATCAATGGAAAGCACATTTATTAAAGACTGAAAGGTGCATCATTTTAATTCTTCAAAGTGAGTGAAAACAGGTTGTAGGTTTCTGGGTTTACATTGCAAAGTGTATTACTGAAAACCGTACAAGTCATAATATAAAGCTCTCATTCCCGCCCTGCTCCTCCTCTTCCCCCGGCGTGTGCTTGATATGCTCAGCGTGTGGTGGCTGTTGACTGTCAGTCTGCCTCTCCAGTCTCAAGAGTGCGTCTGTATTTATCCTGCTCCTCGTTCATTAACAGCGCGCTGTCAGGGCTCAAGATTAACACCGGCAAAGCGCTGGGGTGAGCGGCCGCCAGAAATTAAATTATGTTAATGTGCAAATAGGAGACAGCTGAAAAACAAGGGCTCTCAAGTTCTTGGAAGCAAACAGGCGGCTTTATTACGTAAGGAGATCTCAGCTGCTGATGTGGGGGGTGAACTCTCGGGGTGGAGATCTCTGGGTGTCTCACGATCCAATCCAAATTCAGACGGTTGGCTTTATTCATGTTGGTGCAGCTGTGGTTACAGTTGTCGAACATGAACTGAATGAATGATGCCATGTCAAGTGTCTTTGAGTGTCCAAAAAAACCAAAACAATGCATTTATAAATTACTCATGTTAAAGAGTGGGTATTCTGCTTTTTTCAGTCCCACAGCACCAGTCTATATCACACTACAATGATGACAAACCTTCTGTTGGTCTGTAAATGCAGTAAATTAGAATAACTGCCTTGTATAAAATGTCTCTCTCAAAATGGCTGTAGTGAATGTCTTGAAATAGGCCTCTGTCTCTTTAAGAAGCTCTGAGCCTTTCCGACACGCCCCCTCCACACGCTGTCTGTGGCATCAGTGGGGAGGGGGTTCTGCTGAGGAGCAGTGGTTGGTTACTCGGCTGGTGACGAAAGCTCGGAGGCGTCTCCAGGAGGTGGGGGCGTTCCTAGGAGGACTCAGGCAAACCTATCCCTAAAATGGCCGCCATCAGAGTTTTTACAGATTACTCAGAAATACGTGAATGTGCCAAGGCAACACTTCTGGCATGTTTTTAATGAGGGAATGACAGAATAACATGATGGAAAGCTTGAAAAAGTCCATTTTGCAATAACACCCCCCCCTTTAAGATCGTGCATGACGGCACTTCAGACCTGAATTAACACCTTCTTTGAGTGACAGTTCATGACTTTAGAGGCATTCGTGGTGAACAGTATTTATATTTTAGAGTTCGAAATCCGTGCAGTAATCTTTACTTTACTGTGCGGATGCCAAATTACTCCTGTTATTATTACGCCTTACAATATAGTTCCCCCTTTTATCCGCTTAGAAAATCCACATTGTTTAATTGTGTGTAATTATACTTTGTAGTGGAACACTTCACGTAACCATATTTAAATAGGGAAAACGTGGAAGAGCTTGGTAGCTTCTATCTTGACCTGTTTTGGAGCTATAGAGGAGAGAGGGAGAGGCTAAATGCTAACGCCGTCTGTGCTGTGTTTACGTGACTGAAGGCACGGGGGAAGATCAGACAGGTCCTAAAGAACTCGTCACAGCTCAGGTAAGAACATATCTCAGTATGTAGAAACGGTGGCCTATTCCTTTAATATGGTCATTTTTCCAGTTTTGTGCTTTACTTTGGGCTAATAATCAGCGGCTTCGGCCCTCGGTCTGTTTGCAATAAAGAAAATCGTCCCTCCGCCGACCCCTGCATTAGTGTGTGTTGGTGCTCCGACCCGTTGCAGGCAAAGTTGCAATTGTGTTTTTACTGTTTACTGTTGTTTTCTCTATATTTTGTTATTGGTAACTAGTGAATGATAAGTAACAATAGAAGGGAAAAACAATCATTTCAGCGTTGGACGACTACATAACAAGATAAACATATATATATATAAGAGGTCTAAAAAGCTTCTGAACTGTCTTGCCTTGTGTTTTCTCACACGTCTCTGTCCACCAGCCGAGGAAGGCCGAAAGTGCGAGCCTCTTCACCCCCGAACACCGTCATCCTGGAAAATGCCGGTGGCGGACTGGTCATATGTCCGTTCTGGAAGAGCACAGAAGGGCCACTGGCTCGAGGGCCACCGGTCCCACTTCAACCGAGCTTTACCCAAATCTAAAAGCAAAAAAGAAAAGCATCAAAATAGCGAGAAAAAGAGAAAAACACGGACAAAAAAACACAACAAAAAATGATGGAAAAAATAATTAAAAATGTGACAAAAATGTGACAAAAATGTGACAAAAATTCAACCAAAATGTGACAAAAATTCAACAAAAATTCAACCAAAATGTGACAAAAATTCAACAAAAATTCAACAAAAATGTGACAAAAATTCAACCAAAATGTGACAAAAATGTGACAAAAATTCAACAAAAATTCAACAAAAATTCAACTAAAATGTGACAAAAATTCAACAACAATGTGACAAAAATTCAACCAAAATGTGACAAAAATTCAACAAAAATTCAACCAAAATGTGACAAAAATTCAACAAAAATTCAACAAAAATGTGACAAAAATTCAACAAAAATTCAACAAAAATTCAACTAAAATGTGACAAAAATTCAACAACAATGTGACAAAAATTCAACCAAAATGTGACAAAAATTCAACAAAAATTCAACAACAATGTAACAAAAATGTAACAAAATGTGACAAAAATGTGACAAAAATTCAACCAAAATGTGACAAAAATTCAACAAAAATGTGACAAAAATTCAACAAAAATGTGACAAAAATGTGACAAAAATTCAACCAAAATGTGACAAAAATTCAACAAAAATGTGACAAAAATTCAACAAAAATGTGACAAAAATGTGACAAAAATTCAACAAAATGTGACAAAATTTCAACCAAAATGTGACAAAAATTCAACTAAAATTCAACAAAAATGTGACAAAAATTCAACAAAAATGTAACAAAATGTGACAAAAATTCAACAAAAATGTGACAAAAATTCAACCAAAATGTGACAAAAATTCAACAAAAATTCAACAAAAATTCAACAAAAATTCAACAAAAATTCAACAAAAATGTAACAAAAATGTGACAAAAATTTAACAAAAATGTGACAAAAATTCAACAAAAATGTGACAAAAATTCAACAAAAATGTGACAAAAATGTGACAAAAATTCAACCAAAATGTGACAAAAATTCAACAAAAATGTGACAAAAATTCAACAAAAATGTGACAAAAATGAGAAAAAAAAACATACAAAAGGTGACACAGCAACAGCGCGAGGAAAAAGGTCAGTTTTGTGGGTCGTAGCTTTCAAATGAGGTGTTGCACAGCCAAAAGAGGACAGAATGCATTTGGTTTAGGCGGGGGGTAAGAGGTTAAAATATGTATTTGTGGAAGTGTCGCATTTACGCTCATTTGGGCCAGGCTGGTCAGAGTCCAGGGCTGTTTTTCAGGCCCAGTCCGCCCCTGGAAAATGCCTTCACTGCGCTGTCACTTGGCTGGCACCGTGCCCTTTTCAACAAGCTCCAATCAATTACAGCTAAATGATCAATTTGCTCCACTAATTAGCTTTAGTACATTAACGCGCACCGCCGCGAAATGCATTCCGCTCGCTATCTCCTCCCTCGACCGTTCCCAGGGCCGTGTCTAAATGGGGGAGCCCGCAATTGAATTAGAATGCTATAATAATTAGACAAATTAAAAACGATTCAATTAATGTCCCGCGGGAGAGGGTCTGTGGGTACAAGAACTCAGTCTCGCGGGATGAGCGGTTTATTAACGATATTGGAGATTTGAGCGTCTTTTGCGGACGGGAGTAATTCATCACCGTCGGTAACCCAGAAAAGCTGCACCCCGGGGAGACTCACTCAGGAAAGACATGTCGACAACACAATGGGACTCTGAGGGATGTTGAGATCATGCAGTTGAATGAGACGACAGTGTTTTCATTGTCCATGAAGTTTACGGAGTGTGACAGTCAGCCATAACCGGGGGCGGACTGGCCATGTGTCCATTCTGGGGGAGCACAGAAGGGCCACTGGCTCTAGGGCCCCTCACTTTACCCCCCGGGCGTAACTGAGCTTTACCCAAATCTAAAAGCTTAAAAGAAAAACATCCAAAACAGAAATGTGCTGGAAAAGCAACAAAAAAGTGACAAGAAAGTGACAAAAACACAATAAAATGTGATGAAAACGTGATGACAAAGCAATGAAAAAAGCGGTGAAAAAAAAAAAAAAAACATGACGAAAAACAAGAGACGAAAACACAACGAAAAAGTGACAAAAAAGTGGAAATCTAATAAATCTATACGGTTGTGGTGGGAGAGGGAAAGGATGGTATTAGAAAAGAATTAAAGGCTTATTGACTGTTTATCTTTTAAACTAAACTTTTGATTTGGTGAATAATTGTATTTATGTATTTCATAAATACACAAAATATTTCTGTAAGCTTAAACTTTATATAGCTACTACTAAACAGTGCTTAATTTGATCCCCCGTTTTCAGTTTTTCAGGGTTAAGGATCCGGGAAATATTTAGGAGGATCAGGCAAATATTTCATCTGATATAATGGTTTATAATATATATGTATATATGTATATATATATATATATATATGTATATATATATATATATATATATATTTATAATATAATTTCTGGGAAAATTCATGGCGCGTCGACCAACCAGGAGCTTCCCCAAAAGTGACGTAGGAGCTAAAGCAGTTGCAGATGTACTTCATTGTGTGCGTTGTGAACCGGACAACAGACTCACATAAGTATTTATTTACCTGAACACCCAGGACTAAAGCCACGAGAGCGAACTTTAGTGGCCGGATCTGTGCTGGGAAAGTGGGTGGGGCTTAATGATACACAGAGGATTCCCATCGGAGAAAGCTAATGCTACTAGCTCCGATCGATCACGTGAAAACAACACTTCTCATCAACAGTGAGCCGCACCTGATCGTAGCATGCTAACCTAGCCTAGCTGCTAGCACTACTGCACATGATTGCCCTTTGTTCAAGCATATCGGCAAGAGATGATTTAAACAATCAGCAAGTGCGGGAAGCAAATGAGAGAGCGAGAGACTTCCAAGGTTTGAAAAGCAGCCCGGCTTTATCGGTGTCCTTCCCTTCTATTCAATCCACCATTAATAAAAGTTTGGTCCAAGTTAAGTCATATTTCACTTTATGGATGTACCTCATTGTGACAAAGCCCAGAATGTGAAGGCCAGTCAATATTATTCAGCTCAGACATTTGCATAATGTATTTAAAATGGAAATGTGGATCTGCACTCAGACGTTCGGTTTGGAGGATGAACGATCTTTTAAATGGCTCATCTGCAGTCAAGTCAAGCTTATTCCTCTAATGGAACAGTTGGCAGAAAGAGAAGAGTTGAGAAGGACTTTTTATGCTGTATTAAAGAACACTTGCTTTCTCTTGCTCCAACTGCAGATCACGCTCAGTCATTTGGTAAAAGCCACAGCACGTAGCGTTTTACACAATAAACAGAGCACAATTCATGCGTTTATTTGATTACACATATTTGTATTGTATTGTATTGTATTATTAAGACCTGACTGTAACTTTACTGGGAGTGGGGACGTCTCCAGCTCGTCTCCATGGAGATGTTTACCAAAGGCACCTCCAAAGTAGTGTAGTTAAAGGGATATTTAAGTATTTTTGACATAAGGCCTCATTTCCTAGTGATCCAGAGTGTTGCTGGTGCCTGGAGATATTGTTTTTGTAATTCATGCAGTTCTTCTGTTTGAAGAGTTTCGTGGCGCTAGGCTAGTGCAAGGCTAGCGCATTTCTATGGTATCAGCTAGCCTGCATTAAAAACAGTCTGACCCGCTCCACAGAGCACCTGAGGCAAATCACTTATAACACCAGACTAACCATATAAATGTCTGTGTCTGAGTAATTTTAACCATTTAAAATACCGTATATTTGAGCAGCATCAGCTTCGTGTTTGTATAAGCTACGCAGCGGCGGAGGGATCTGCTAGAAAATAGTCCCTCAAAATGTGATCATTCATGTGATGCAGGTCAGTTATATTCCAAACATGATCCTATGGACACAGACATGTATATGGTTAGTCTGGTGTTATAAGTGATTTGCCTCAGGTGCTCTGTGGAGCGGGTCACACTGTTTTTAATGCAGGCTAGCTGATACCATAGACATGCACTAGCCTTGCATTAGCCTAGCGCTGTGTAACTCTCCAAACAGAAGAACTGCATGAATTACAAAAAAAATATCTCCAGGTACCAGCAACACTCTGGAAAACTAGGAAATGAGGCCCTTTGTCAAAAATCCTGAAATATCCCTTTAAAGGTGACATGAGGTGACATGTTTGAGCTTTTAACAATGTTATAATGTACATGGAGAAACATGTTTACTTACTTCCTGGTCTTTGGAGTAAAGTAATTTCACTGTTTCTTCTTCTGCACCTGAAGACACCAATCTGACACCAATCTTGTTGCGAAATGTTTACATCCTGTCAGCGACTATGCAGGGAACTTCTTAGGCAATATCCACACAAAGACAAAACGCTTATGTTTTCTTTGTAAACATGAAGCAGCTCAGTAAATGTGAGCGTCCACATGGGTCGACTCAGGTCTGTGAAAACGGAGCTATTCATCTTCCAGGCCTGTGTGAGGCGCTGTGACGCTGACACAGATACTAGAACAAGATGTAGAGGCGCATGTGCAGTAAACCTTTGTGGAATGTAAACCGTGAAAATGAAACTGATTCAAGGATTTAGGATCTACAGAAGAGACGAGGAGGAGAGTTTATTCTTCAGACGTAACGGGACTAAAGCAGAAAAACCTGTCAGTGACTTTTACTGTCAGTCCAAACACACGGACTGACTCGTGTTTTTCTACTTGTCACCTGTGGCTTGTGGACGGCAGTGGAGCAAAGAGGAGCGGAGTCAAACCATCATAGAACCATGAGGAAAACTCAGTATAAGGTCAGTAGACCAGTGTTTTTCAACCTTTTTTGAGCCAAGGCACATTTTTTCCATTGAAAAAATCACAAGGCACACCACCAGCAGAAAATGTATTAAAAAAAAATTACTCTGTAGCCTATATTCACAATATAAAGTCGTTCTCATCAAAGTGTTTTGAATAGGAACACCGTATAGTCTCGCCAGCCACAATTCCTCTGTCACACCTGTCGCATCCATGCATCACTAAGTCTCTTGTCTCAAAGAAAGGAGCGACCTGCGGCCATAACATATAACATGGTTACTCTGTCGATCACTAGACAGCTCAGAGACTCAATAACAGCACATTATTTGAAGATGATAAATAATTTGTTTTCAAAAAATATCTTTTCATACCAATAAGGTTAAATTGGTTCCCACGGCACACCAGACAATATCTCATGGCACACTAGTGTGCCACGGCACAGTGGTTGAAAAACACTGCAGTAGATTATGTTCTCCTGCACTATAAAGAAAAGAAAACAAATATCTATGAGCTTCAAGCAGATTTGGCAGAACTCATAACTGGCTTGTAAGTATAAATGTAATATTCAGTAGCAGTGCTTAATTTTTAAATTAGTAGTTTCAGGAACACTTTTGGTCTGATGTCATGGATTTGGGAAACAGGCCAAAACATTTGATCTCATTAAACACCCTATATCAGATGAAATATTTCCCGGATCCTTTACCCTGAAAAACTGAAAACGGGGGATCAAATTAAGCACTGTTCAGTAGTAGCTATAAATCCGCGCAGTAATCTTCACTTTACTGTGCGGATGCCAAACTACTCCTGGTATTATTACGCCTTACAATATAGTTCCCCCTTTTATCCGCTTAGAAAATCCACATTGTTTAATTGTGTGTAATTATACTTTGTAGTGGAACACTTCACGTAACCATATTTAAATAGGGAAAACGTGGAAGAGCTTGGTAGCTTCTATCTTGACCTGTTTTGGAGCTATAGAGGAGAGAGGGAGAGGCTAAATGCTAACGCCGTCTGCGCTGTGTTTACGTGACTGAAGGCACGGGGGAAGATCAGACAGGTCCTAAAGAACTCGTCACAGCTCAGGTAAGAACATATCTCAGTATGGAAAAACGGTGGCCTATTCCTTTAAGCTTACAGAACTATTTTGTGTATTTATGAAATACATAAATACAATTATTCACCAAATCAAAAGCTTAGTTTAAAAGATAAACAGTCAATAAGCCTGTGATTAATTTCTAATACCATCCTTTCTCTTTCCCACCACAACCGTGTATATTTGTTAGATTTACATTTATGTACGACTCAAGCCAAGGGATATGACATGTTAGAACTCTTTCCTCTCCCTACATTATTAAATATTTACAACATTTGCCCCTTTCACTTACTTGAGCACGCACAGTATATGTTACATTATTTTGCATTTCTTTAGTCTCTCCGCACTGGGACCAGGTGAAGCCAGACCGAGCGCTTCCATCATGGAGCACGTGTGACAGACAGAGCCGGGCCCGAGGCGGTTACAGCCCACAGGCACCAGCTCATTCCCATTCACTTCTCCACGTCTGCTCCAGGGACATTTCCACTTCAAACTCCCAAGGCCTCGTCTGAACTACTGAAGGCTTCCCTCCGAACTGCTCGGGGAGGTGAGGGTGTACAGTGTGTGGGGTTTGATCTTCCAGCACAATGCGGAGCAGCCCTATAGACGCCACACTGAGCCGCAGTATTGTACACGGTTCACCGCGGGTAAAGCTGGAGGGAAACACTGGGGTCACGCTGGCAATAAATGTTTGTAGAAGCAGCAGATAATAGGAGCGTTACCTGCCTGCGGTGAGCTTCAAAGTCTGTTCTTCTGTTTTGTGTAGTCAAATACTCCCATGCATAATCACTGACTCACTATGTGATTTTGCAGGACTGTTGGAGTTAGACCAGATGCTTGAACTTTAGATCTCGATTCCAGTGAGTGTCCATTACAGTGGGTTGTCTATCTGTCTGCTCCCCAGCGCCTGCTGTATATTTCACATTTTCTACGTCCATGGTGGGGGTGATGGAGGGGGAAACTTCAGTGCAAAGGAACATACAACAGGATTCATTCACTACATTTTTAGGCAATATTTTAGTTATATTTTTTATTTAAGTAATATTTGCTTTTTCTCAATATGCAATATGCAAACGATTATTTTAGTCATAATTGAAATCTCGATTATTCAAACGATTATTTGTTGCCTTTAAAAAAAAAAATCTTTCTTTTCTTTATATATTTATTGATGAAAAAAACTAGGCTGAATATTTTCTGTTTTCTGAACAGTCATAAAAGTTTGCCTCGATAAAGGAGAGGTCTCTGTTTCACACCTGCCCCCTGCTGGCCAGCCCTCACACCTGCGCAAGCAAACTGAGCAGCACGGCCTGATGACATCATCACACAGCGCCGTTTGTTTTTATGTCAGACAAAAGCATGAGCCGTGGCACCTGAAATGCGAAGGGAAAATAATCCCAGCGCCGTGAAATAATGCAAGTCTGCTTTGCAAAAAACTTCAGTGCAAAGGAACATACAACAGGATTCATTCACTACATTTTTAGGCAATATTTTAGTTATTTTAGCCAAAGTAATATTTGCTTTTTCTCAATATGACTACATTTCCATGACATTGTAGTAGACAAAATATATATATATATATATATATATATATATATAACCGGACATTGTGGTGGTGGACAAAGAGCAGAGGAGCCATTGTGGTCGACATAGCAATACCAAGCGACTTCAACATCAGGAAAAAGGAACACGAGAAACTAGAGAAATACCAGGGGCTCAGAGAAGAGCTGGAGAAAACCTGGAGGGTGAAGGCATCAGTGGTGCCCGTGGTCGTTGGGGCACTCGGGGCAGTGACCCCCAAACTGGAGGAGTGGCTCCAGCAGATCCCAGGAAATACATCAGACATCTCGGTCCAGAAAAGTGCAGTTCTAGGAACAGCAAAGATACTGCGCAGAACCCTCAAGCTCCCAGGCCTCTGGTAGAGGACCCGAGCAGGAGGAAAAAGAGACCGCCCGCGGAGGGTGAGGAAGAGTTTTTTTTTTTTTATATATATATATTATTTTATTAAATCTTTACTAAAACTACATTTTTGTCAAAATACCTAAAGACTAAGGACTCGATCTTCTGTCTGGCAGAACAACAGCGTTACTGCAGTGTGACGTCTTGCATGCAAACCAACGGTGCGCTAGTGCTTGCATGGTCAGGGTGCGGAAGTAGCTTCGAAAGACATCGACTGAGGCATGGTGTGCTGCTAACAGCTGATCCTGCTTCTTCTCTCCTCATCTCTACATTAACATTGTACAAACTACAAACTTTATTCCACTGCGAGTTCAACTTTGGCCGTGTCCTGAGAGAAAAAGAACAGGGCTGAGAAGAGAAGAGAAGAGAGTGCAAAAAGGTCAGGGAGTTATGCTGTTGTACAGTGAGTACAAGTAAGTATTTGGCCAAAATCCAATAGGAAGTCTATGGGGAACTGACCAAATACTTTTTTGCCTCACTGTACACACTTTGCCATGTGTGTCTCGCCCATGTCCAGTCCTCGTTCAACCCACGTACTTCACCAGGTATGAAGCTCAAGATTACACAGAGCGTCAGTGCAAACCTTATCGTCTAAAGCTGCGTTTCGAAACACAAGATTGGGCCCTGAAATTTTTATTTCATATAATAAATCGATGGTGTGCTTAGATCAATGGTTCCTTGTTGTAAATAACTCAAAGTAATGAAGGAAAATGCTTGTATTGTCTAAACTTTCACTTTGCCATCTCCCATTCATTTCTCATAGTTTACAATCACACGGAGCTGATGAAAGGCTGTGTCTGGGTTAAATGGATGCCCCTCATCGCGGTGCATAATTACAGCCATCCATCTCACTGCCGGTTTGTTTCTCTCATGATCCAGACGTTTCTGCTGTTTATTCTCAGCCGCTTTTATCAATCGCTGTTTCTGTTTTGCTCAAGTTGAAATTAATGACTTTAATTTTCACCCATTAGCACCTGTAACCGATGAGCCGAGTGTAGAGTATTTGTCAACCATATCTATAGCAGCGGTAATTTCTTATAGACTACATGGTGGCTGAGTGGATAGTACTCTTGCGTCACAGCAAGAAGGTCCCAGCTTCTATTCCTTGACCGTGCGAGTTGTTGTTTTAAGATTTAATTTCAAATAGGGCTGCTTGATTATTGAAAAAATAATAATCACGATTATTTTAGTCATAATTGAAATCACGATTATTCAAACGATTATTTGTTGCCTTTAAAAAAAAAAGTCCTTATTTTATTTATATATTTATAAAAAAAAAACTAGGCTGAATATTTTCTGTTTTCTGAACAGTCATAAAAGTTTGCCTCGATTAAGGAGAGGTCTCTGTTTCACACCTGCGCAAGTAAACTGAGCAGCGCGGCCTGATGACATCATCACACAGCGCTGTTTGTTTTTATGTCAGACAAAAGCATGAGCCGTGGCCAATGGCCGCTGGCTGCCCTGCTTTTTGACCACAAACGTGGGGGCCGCCATTGCTCCGCCGTTGCTGCAGTACCTCCATATCGCCGCTAGGCCCCCATTGAAAAGCATTGGACTTTAGACACGTTAAAAACTACTTTAAAGCCTGGTTTCAATTGTTTCAACGCTAGACTAGGCTAGATCTTCCTCCTGAGATAACGCTGGGTTAATAACAATATATGAAACCAGGCTGGTTTTCGTAATATGATTTTTTGAAATCTCGTATTTAATGAGGGTCGGACTGTTAGCATTGGAGCAGCGCGAGCTACACGTCACGCAAGGGCCGAGTCTACGGTGAAAATCCCGCCCGTATGCCCTTTTTAGGAACATGCTTCGTCAGAGCTGGGGAGGGGGAGCCTGTAAATCCGCCATCAATTGCCCCACGGCCGTGGTCATTCTGGTAAACGGGGAGGAGTGAGCATAAGACGTCCATTATTTTCTACAGTCTATGGCCGTGGCACCTGAAATGCGAAGGGAAAATAATCCCAGCGCCGTGAAATAATGCCAGTCTGCTTAGTGCAGTGGTTCTCAACCTTTTGGAGCCGCGACCCCCATTATAAAAGTTAACCCCTTAACTCCCGCCTGAACCGAGCACATTTTCTCCAGTTTGGCTTTACCCCAGTGCAAAAGCTTCTGGGAAAAAGCTGTGAAAATAGCAACAAAACTGAGACGAAAACAATGATGAAAATGTGACAAAAAAGTGAGAAAACATTGATAAAAAAAGTGATGAAAAATTGGTGAAAAAGTGGCAAAAATGTCACAAAAATGTCACAAGAAATTGACAAAAAATTGACGAAAAAAAAAAAAAAAAAAAAAAAAAATGTGATAAAAATGTGACAAAAAAATTACAAAATTTTGACAAAAAATGACCAAAAAATGACCAAAAAATGACCAAAAAGTTACAAAAATGTGTTGAATGCCCAACAAAAAAATGATGGGAAAAAAATCTGGTGACGTGAGGAAAAAGATCCTCTCGGTTCAGGTGGGAGTGAAGAGGTTAAAGAGGTTCGGGACCCCCGCCCGGGTCACACCGTGAGAAATTGGAACATTAGCCTACATAATTCTGAAAAAACAAAGAAAAAAACAAATGGCTACAATAAAATTCATCACATTACGAACACATAATGGCACGCTGGTATAATAGCACACACTTGCGACAATAAAATATTATAATATTCTCTAATAAAAATATGTATATGTTATCTACATGATCTGGCGACCCCCCAAATTTGTCTCGCGACCCCCAGGTTGAGAACCACTGGTTTAGTGTTATAATCGAAATTGTAGTCGAATTTCGATTGATTGCACAGCCCTAATTTCAAATAGAAATGCAATGAACATTATATGGGAGAAAAGACACAAGAATTACAGAAGAGACTTTATCAACACTGATGAGGAAGCACGAGCGGCCCTCAGTCGGCTGTGCACCTCCACCTCAAAGCCTCCAACAACTCCTTTGAGGACAAGAGAGCTCAAAATGTTAGCTAAAGAAGAACTTTGGTTTGCATGAGGAGTGGAAGAAGCTATTTTTGTCAAGAAGGAAAATCCCTCCATGAATCAGAAAGGCGGGCTCAGATTGAATCTTTTTCCACTTTATGCTAATCTCATTCGCAGCCGGCCGACAGGGCGCTGTCACGCCAATGAGACGGCACCTCAGCCAGCGACAGGTCAATCGGCAGGTAATTATCGGTGATCAGCTGAGAACAGGGCAGTGCAGAGCGAGACTCTGGGGTGAGCAGGTCATTACAGACGCTCGGCTTCAAAGCTCTTTACCCAGAGGTGAGAGTAGCTGTTATTAGAGGGGAGGAGCCGAGCTCAAATCCTCCTTGTGGACTTTATCTGGGCTGCAGGCTGAGCTGAACCTTTAGCCGTCGTTCCACAATGACCAGACCGCGCATGCCACGATCTATGTGCACGTGTGGACTCTGCACTCCTGTTTCCATGACTGGTGCGTTGTCATGCATGAAGATGATCTTGTTCGGGAAAGCACGGCTCTTCTTTTTGTGGAAGTCAGTCAGAAACTCCACATATTTTTCAAAGGTCATTTTCACACCTTCAGGGATCCTAAAGGGACTGACCAGCTCTCTCCCCATGATTCTGGCCCAATACATGACTCCGCCCCCTCCTTACTGACGTCACAGCCTTGTTGGGACATTGTGGCCATTCACCAACCATCCACTACTCCATTGATTTGACCATCCAGGGTCACACGGCCTCATCAGTGAACAAGACTGTTTGAAAATGAGTCTCATGTATTTCTGAGCCACTGCAGCCGTTTCTGTTCATCAGCTTCAATTAACCGTTTAGGGGAGGCCCGGATAGAAGGTTTATGCACAACTGCAGCCTCTGGAGGGTCCGACACCTTCATGTTCGGGAGACTCCAGAGGCACCAGCAGCTTCAAATACCTGTCTGCTGCTTTGTAGCATCTGTTCTCCTAATCTGATGTGTTTGTCTGGCAGAAACCGTCCATATTGTGCCTTTATCGGCACAAAACGGAGTGTGCTCTGAATCATCCACAAATCTCTTATCAGTTCGATGATTACACTTAATCTTTCATGAAATATCGAAGGTTTTCACACCTAGACCAAGGCATTCAACTATTTCACGCTTTTCATCAGCAGAGAGATCCTTTTTCTTTCCCATATTGCTTGAAAACGATGATCTGCTTAATAATGTGGAACGTCCTTTTTCAGTAGTTTTTCCCTTAACTGGGCTTAACCTGAAAACTAATCATCCCAGGTTTCTGAGATTTAAGTCAGTGATTCAAAGAGCCCCGAGACACAAAACCATCCACGAGTTTCATTAAAAACATTTATTTTTTTTACTTTTTTGACACAAAAATACAATTTGCATAATAATTTGGAACGCAGTGTAATAAGAGATACATGCAGAGTCCGGCTGCCATTACCGTATACCTGAGAAACACTGAAGGGGTCATGATGATCGTTTGTAAACTGTTTGCTCAGAGACTTTAAATACAATACAACTTGGAACAGTCACAAACACTCTGAAGGCATTTATAGGCAGATAGTTGTGTTGTGGGCATGAGCGGAGGGGCTTGATTTTCAAACGCATAAAGATTTTCAAAGGCTAATAGGATTCTTTAATACAAAAACATCCCTTTAATGTTCGAAAGACTGTCTTTTTAAAACATGAAAGAGTCCGCATTAATATCCCTGTCAATCGCTCCAGTGTTCAGAATGCAAAAAGAAAAGGTTACATGTTAAAATATTGCTTGAAGGAAAAGAAATTAGTCGTTGGCTCATAACACAACGCAGCTTTGAGGAACCCTCGGGATTTTGCGCTTCCGCACTCCTGCCGTTTGAAATGGTTGACCCGCTTCCTCCAAATCCTGCATCGGTTAGTGCTGAACTTTACCCCGAGCATTTATTATCAAGCTTCGTGCATTGACATCTGACATGGAAAGAAAGCTTCTCTTTTCATCGTTAGCGCAATGAACCGAGGCAAAAAATAAGCCGAATTTATTCCCGAAGTCAAAGCCGAGGATGTCAAATAGAATTAATTTGAAAAGAGAGAATGTTTAATGGAGCGTGGAGCTAAAACGCGAAAGAGCACGAGGCGTTGTCGTGCAGTAAATAATGCTGAAAGACTGGATGTATGTTGTAAGTATCGATGTCGTGGCACCAAAAAGAGATATGGCAGCAATGGGCAATGGCCGAGTGGTCACTTTATAACCGAGGTTGGCAGTGTGACGGCCACTCCAACCGCCACATATTTAGCTCCTGGTAAAATGTGGCAATTTTTGTGTGTATAAAAGAGTAAGTCATTCATTCCTTTGTTCCGTGACGTCACCCACTTCCTGGTCATGTGTGTTCCTTGCCCGTCAGGCAGGGCTGGACTGGCCATCGGGAGATTCGGGAGTTTTCCCGGTGGGCCGACGTACTTTTGGGCCGGATGGGCCAATCACACCGAAATAAGGCCCATAATACCTTACACCGGCCCACAATTAACAGGAAAAGCCATCAGAATCTCTATCATTTCATTTATACAATTACACAACTTCTCCACTAGAGGGATGTGAGGCCTTTTATACCCCTCTGGTAGCGCTTTCTTGAGTCATGGTTCCCAGATAATCTGGTATAATGAGCGATGGGCCTCTGGGACATAACACTCATGCCCCTCACATTGTGAATATAAGAGGAAATAGTTTATTGTAACTCCCTCCAGGACCCACAGAACCTTAGACCTCTATTTTTTAGACATTTTAGACAAACGTTGCAAAGAAGTGCATGCTGGGAGTTGTCAGGTGACTCCGTCTTGCCCCTCGTCGTCAGTGCAGTTTGTAAATCTTCTAGTTTCCATTGAAAGGATTTACAAAGTTTGGCCTTTTTGGGACTTCTATTCTCACTCCACAGCTCTGTAACTCTGTGGTGAGTTTTACTGTTTCATCTTGAATCTACAGTGCGATCATTTGGTTGGTTTTGAGAAGTTTATTTGTGTTGCAGTCGCGAGTGGAACTTCATTAACAGAACGCACATTTAAGTCATTTTACAAAAGTTCTTTCAAGTTATGAATGAAAAGATTAAAGTGTTGAGTCTCTGAGGCGTGAGCTTGAATTCGGCAGAAACAAAATACAACTATTGTCCTCGATTTGTAGCTTATACTGTTTTAGTTCAAGCCAAGGGTTTATTGTTTTGCTCATCACCTCGACTATTGCATTGAATATGACTGTTTTTTTTTTTTTGGAGGGCCGGTCTTGACCCAAAAGTCCCGGGCCGATTTTTTCTGCCAGTCCAGCCCTGCCGTCAGGTGTTGTAATTCCCCTTATTCCGTAAGTTTCCGTAGGCGCCACCATGCCGACCCTTCCCTCGCATTAGTTTACATCAAACTGGAGAAGTCAAGAGAAAATCAGGTACTACACGGACACAAAGCCGTTTTCAGTGTTGACTTGTTGGTGCAAATGAACATTGGACATTCAACTGTACATCTTATTCTAGTGGCAAACGTTTTCCCTCGTTTGCCGCTTAGTGAACGGACTTTGCGCTGTGCCTAAAGTGTCAAGACGACGGAGAAGTGCCGATGCAAAGCAAAAAAAAAAGGCAAAAGTGGGCGGGGCGGAATAAGGTGAAGAGCTCTGCATTATGGTAACGACTCCCCATTGTAGACCAGTGTTGATTTCGCCGACTAAAATATTTAGTCTTAATTTTAGTCAAAGTGATATTTTTGACGACTAAAATTGGACTAAAACTAAATTAAAAGTTTCTCATGAGACTAAAACTGTGACTAAAATGTCCAGATGTTTTAGTCGACTAAAATAAATAAAAATGAAAAGGAGAGACTAAAATCATCCAAACTTCTATTGATCGTCTGAAAGAGCCTCAGATCATTTACAACCACTACTTAAGAATCAGCTCTGAGCTTTGTTCATGTGGAGCAGCTCCATGTGTCATGGTCTGCTTTCTGTTGCCCTGTTTTAGTTTGTTTTCTTGTGTTTATGTCCTTGGTGTTTTATTTTGACATGTCTTTTTGGTCTGTTGTGATTTTCTGTTTGACTTCCCTCTCGTTATTGCCTGCCCTGCCCTAATGTGTTTCACCTGTGCCCCGTTTCCTCATGTATTTCTACCCTCGTGTTTCCCTTGTTCTTTGTCAGTTCATTGTCTTCATGTCTGTTTTCAGTTGCTCCTGCTTTATTTTTGGTCTTTGTCAGTTTCTTGGTTTTTGCACATATTAAATCTAGTTCTGTTGCAGTCTGCATTTTGGGCCATTTCTTTCTTCATTTTACTTTAAACCGTGACACCATGAAGCAGAGGAACAACATTAAAGATGATTAGAATGAATATTATCAATGCAAAGTCGACTAAATTAGTCTTAAATTTAGTCGACTAAATTTACTTGCAATTTTAGTCGACTAAAACTAGACTAGCATTAAAACAATTTCTTTGACTAAATCTCGACAAAAATTAACTTACATTTTAGTCAAGAGACTAAGACTAAAACTAAATTAAAATATGTCAAAATTAACACTGATGTAGACCCCATGCAGAGTCTAGTGCAGGTATGGTTCATATAGGCTAATTTGCAAGTTAAAAGCATCATGCAATAAAAAGAAAGAAAATGGTAGATATAAGTAAGGAAACAGTCACCCATTCACACTCTCATTCATACACCAATGTACGCAGACACTGGAGGCAAGTAGGGTGAAGTGTCTTGCCCAAGCACACAACGACAGTGTGCACCCTCAGGAGGCGGGATTCGAACCACCGACCATGAGACTACCCGCTCTACCACCTGCGCCCACTGTCGCAGATGGTAGAGAAGACATGCATGACAACTTCACATCCCCAGTTCCTCTATACCAGGGGTGCCCAAAGTGGAGCCCGCGGGCCAAATTTGGCCCGCCGAAACAATTCTTTTGGCCCACCAGAGAGTGACCTACTTTTGCGCTGCGTGTGGTTAATACTAACTCTCTTCCATTCATTCTCAAAGGTAAATATGGATGCAGTTCACTTTTTGGCCACCAGCGTCAAATTGGGGGCGTTGTTTCACTCCTTTCACAAAGTTAAGGAAACACTGTTGTGGCGTCTTGGTATTTATCAATTACAGTGTTGTGTTCACAGTTTTCCGGCTTTTATTGCAAAGGTTGTTGACATCAACAACAGCATATGTTAAAAAATTACTTATAAAAGAATTGATGCTGAACTGACACTTTCAAAATAATCTAATGTGGCATTTTCTTTGAGTTAACAAATGAGGTAAAGTTACTGTAGGAGCTGCAGATACAGGTGTTTTTTTTTTTTTGCACTAAATTACTACAATTGTTGGTTTTACTAAAATTTGGCTTTTGCCATAGTTACCATTTGTTTTAATATAGCATGTTGTTTGCATAGATAGCATCAAGTGCAAATGTGGGCTATCGAAAAAATTAAAAGTAAATAAAATAAAGTAGCTTTGTAATTTGCAGTTAAATGTGTTTTTTGTGCTTGACATCGCCGTGTTTGGCCCGCGACTCACAGGCACTTTTTCATTTTGGCCCTCGGAGACAAAAAGTTTGGGCATCCCTGATCTATACAGTTCGGTGCTCACGCTTGTGCTTGTTCTTGTTCTTTAGCCAGAGCTCCAGCTTTAATGAGAAAAGTCTCAGATCAATTTGAGACTTCAGCTCCAGTGGCAAAGAGTTCCAGAACTGTGAACCTTTCACTGAGAACGCAGACTGACCAAGAGCAGTTCTGCACCAGTTATCACTGACCCCAGCCCTGGTGCTCACGCCTTCATTGGTTTATTTTTACATTAATCAGTGTTAATCCAGGCAGCTTAGAGGACATTTTCACTTGAGGCAGCACATTCATCCAGGACTTTTCTAGGGATTTGACGTTCCTCACATGTTCCTCATCTCACCAGCATTCACCAGTGGGGCAAAAAAGTGTTTGGTCCGTTTCCCATAGTGTCCCCTTTGGTGTCTTTGAGGTAGCTGGACCACAGTTCGTGACTGGAAAGGAAGGGGGAGAGTTCAACCACCTGAAAGGGTGTGGTTGGTGGTGGTTGGAGGGGCCCAGTGTCTTAGTCTTTTGACGAAAATGTAATTCGATTTTAGTCTAGTTTTAGTCAAAAAAAATCTTCAATTTTAGTCTAGTTTTAGTCGACTAAAATTGCAAGTAAATCTAGTCGACTAAATTTAAGACTAATTTAGTCGACTTTGCATTGATAATATTCATTATAATCATATTTAATGTTGTTCCTCTGCTTCATGGAGCTGCTCCACATGAACAAAGCTCAGAGCTGATCCTGATCTGATGCTCTTTCAGACGCTCAATAGAAGTTTGGATGATTTTAGTCTCTCCTTTTCATTTTTATTTAGTCTTATTTTAGTCGACTAAAATATCTGGACATTTTAGTCACAGTTTTAGTCTCATGAGAAACTTTTAATTTAGTTTTAGTCCAATTTTAGTCGACGAAATGAACACTGGAGGGGCCAATGGCACAGCCTCGCTTCCGCCAGTCTACCCCAAGGGGCAGCTGTGGCTACAACAGTAGCTTACCACCCACAAGCACAGAGTTACTGAATAATGACTACAGTGTAGAGTAGTGTTGTGTGCAGTAACATGACTACACAGGCTTGTAAAGTGCAATACCAGTGTAAGCCATGATCATTATTAAAATAAATGTGGTTGATGATAGACATTTCCTACATTCCTAAAGGCATTGTTGGATTACTATTACAAAATGTGTGGGATTCAACATTAATATTTCACTAACTCATACCTGTGTGAGCTTAATAACCAGCGTGAGGTCACCATCTCCCCCTGCGCTTCCCCGACCGATGAATATTTAAACACGGCTTCTGTTACAGCTGATACGGCCCTGGGTCAGCGCACTAACACGGGCCTGGAAATAACCGTTCATTTATAACACAGGTGTAATAGGTCAGAGGTCAGTCGACAGGAAGCGAGAGAGTCAGCCAATCTGTGAAATGACAACAGTAATTTTCTGGGTGCGTGCACACAAACAGCAGGCAGAGGCACAGGCCGGGTGGGCGAGTGGGGTGAATTCTAATGACTGAAAATTATATTTCCTTGCTTTTTTTGGCCTTGGTTTGACAGTGAACCAGTTGTCATTTTGCAGTCTTTCTATAAGACTTACATTTCTAAACATTACTGTCTATGGAGCAGGCGTTGAGGATGGGAGTCGAGAACCGCTTATACTTGAGCAATCCATCGCAATCGTACGTCTCCTTCATTAACAAGGCCTCTTATCGATTCCACTTTGTGCCGCAGCCTCTTTATATTATAAACCTGCCTCTAAAACTCCTCAGATTCAGATTCATTTTATTGGCCATTTGCAGCTTGAAAAACCACATTGGAAAAAAATGTGCAAAGAGCTCAAAGTGCGATATGTAAAATACATAAAAAGACACATTATAAAAAACAGAACAAACAAACAATACCACATTAAAAGCCTAAGGGCAAAATATTGTACAATAAATGTCCACACAGATAAATGTAATAGAAGTGCCTTGTTCCAAGTGATCACAGCTTGAGGAAAGAAACTGTTAATATGTCGATCAGTAGAACATATGATGGAACGATACCTTCTCCCTGAAGGAAGTCCTCTGCCCCTCTGAAATAAACATTTCAGCTTTAAATCTCGTTTTTTAGTAGCCATTTTGTATGATCTGAAGTTGCTAATAATTAGAGGCCAATTCCTTAGCCCTGTTGAAAAACACTACAAGAAGCATGCCCATATTACAGGGATATTGTCAATTTTTTCATAATGTGGAATAGATGAGGGAATTGACGAAGACCTGGATTGATAAGAGAAATTATCAATGGCATTGATATGGATACAAACATTTCAACCTGAAAAGACCGAATGCGTTTGGAAAGTTTTATTGAATGTGAATCACGATTGGGGCTCAGACCCTGGTGGAAGTTTGAAGTAATGATATGGAATACATGGATGAGAATCAGAATCTTCCCCCGGAGCCCGGACACTGGTCGTGGGATGAGACCCTGGATGACGAGCAGAGCCGAGGAGAGGCCAGGCGGAGGAGGGTCGGGAGGCTCGGGAAATGGCCGAGTGATTGACCAGGGAGCTTAACAAGAGAATCCCGGGCGATGAATTGCTGTCGTAGGAATAAGCAGTTGCAGAGATTGGCTGATGCGAAGGTGCGGCTTGAGCTGGGGCCTTGATTGGCTGATTGGTAAAGGTTGCCGTTGATGAGTCGAGGAATGAAGGCTGCAGGTACGGCTTCCAGGCTGAATTCAATCAACATGTTTTACCAGAACAAAACCGGTGTGGGCCATAGTCCAAACAAAGAAACTCCAGAAAGGCCCGTTTTCCCCTCAACCTCTTCTCGAGGCTGTGCCCAATCAACCTCCAAAATGTCCGCTATCCCAAGAAGAATTATTTATTATTTAATCATCACCAGATAATTGGATGCCCGTCCAATCACGAAACTGTACGCACACAATCTAAATCCCCATTACCCCGTCATTTTACAGACAGTGATAGATAGTGAGATGCAGCATGAAATGTCAATCTGTCCACATCTGTCTGCGGTGCGTGTGTGTGTGCGTGTGTGTGTGTGTGTGTGTGTGTGTGCGTGCGTGTGTGTGTGTGTGTGTGTGCGTGTGTGTGTGTGTGTGTGTGTGTGTGCGTGTGTCTGCGGTGTGTGTGCATGTGCGTGTGCGTGCGTGCGTGTGTGTGTGTGCGTGCGTGTGTGCGTGAGTGCGACGGCACGTGACTCCATGGCTGCCAGGCCAAGCTGCTAAATGTTACAATGATTAGCCAGTGATGGACACAACCTTTCGTCAGCAATTGACAGAAATAAATGATGAATCGTAATGCCAGATAGATAGAGAGGTAAGTAAGTAGATGGATGATATCTTCTGTCAAGGAAAAAACGTATGTTAAAGTTACACCGCGTAGAATTTTTACCCAAAAAATAAAATTGAAATACAAGCTTTAACTCTTGCTGAACATTACCTTTTATGTTTTCACATAAAGGCATTTTGAGCATTAAAATTGCCAAAATTGCCTATATTTTGGGCAACGAAATCAAAATAATGAGATTAGTAACTAAGATTTTTTCAGAGGGGATTTTGGATATTTTGTTTAGTTTTTCAATAAACTAATCATCAGTGAAAAAATCTGTAAAAACTCAAATTCCGCCTGTTTTTTTGGTTTCTAAGCTGAATAAATCAGGCTAGGAATTAGATATTAAAAAATCCCTCTGAAAAAACCTTCAAAACATTGTTGTGTCTCAGCCTGTAAAGTTTGGAGTCTGTGGGAGCTTCTATAAGGGCTCAGGCTCTGCCCGAGTGCGGCTTCTCTCATTCAGAGAAAACCAGCCCTGAAGTTTTGTAGCGAGTGCGCATGCTCGGCCCGTTCTTCCACTTTTCCGCTCCAGCGTCTCGTAGGAGGAAAAACACCATATTTGGGTGAAAGCGTCATCACGGGGCCCCTTAGCAGGACACGTGGATGTCAAATCTGTCAATATTTATGAATGAAAACCCGCGGGAAAGACGGCCTTTCTACCCGGCGCAGCAGCAAATCTGTAAATCACCAACAGAAAAAGGTTTATGGCAAGTTAATGTTTATTTTACAGTGAATATGTATTTTTTTAATTATTTGAGACAAAACTAAGTTTTACATGAATTTGCTGTAAATATTACATGTCTACTCTGAAAGAATAGATAAATTAAAGCCGCGCGTGACGATAAAGGCCCTCCCCCAGGCGCACTCCCCCCTTGCGACCACCCCAGCTCGCTCTCGACCCCTGCGAGGCCCCTGCGCGCTGCCCTTTGCGACCGTCCCCGCAAAATGAATGTCTTGGTCATAATAATCATTCTACCCATATGTGTTTCTATGACATAATGGGCTAAACACACGATGCAGATTAAAGGTTCAGACCATTTATGTGTCATTACAAAATGTGTCTCTGCTTGTGGCCCCTCCTTAGACTGAGGCGAGCCGTCAGGAGCAGTAGGCAGGAGCGTGTAACATCTGGGGACCATCTCCAGATGTGGAGCCAGGCTGATGGTCAGAATCACCTTATGTTTAAAACAAATGTAATAGAGACACTGCGGATGTGGCACTTTGTGTTCAGTGGGAACGTTTTGTCGCCGGCGCGGATCCGAGGCTCGCCGCGGTCACCGGACAACCGGACGTACGGGAGACACGGAGTCTGAGACACCAGGACGTTTGAGGACAGAGATGGAAGAGACAGGAGAGATATGGAGCTGGAGACGCATCTGGAGGAGAAGAAGGACTCACGAAGACGTCAATGGTGAGTAATGCTTTGGTGTCGCTGTTATTGTGAGTAAAATGGTGATAACCGAGCTTACCCATATAATATAATATATTATAATATATTATAATATAACATAATATTATATGAGAGTGATGAATTGTGCCGCTGCTGCGGTTGGGGAGGTGTGATGCGTAATAGCGCAGAGCGCTCTTGGAGAGCCTTTGGCACAGCTGGACGTTCAGTTCCTCCACAGATGTGTCAGGGCTGAAGACCTGGGGCTGATAATTGCCCTCACTTATTGGAATTGGGGCTAATTTTGAAAGTTTGTGATTCATTTCTTTGCGTTTGACTTTTGGAATCGTCTTCAAAGTTGTAAATAAAGTCGTTTCTGATTTGGGTTGAATGTAATGTAATCCCCTCAATGGGAGCTTGGGGGCGCTGTTTTAGTAGACGTCTTATATGGTCGTAATTCAGGTCAGATAAGACAAACGACCACTTGTGTCATATGGATTTGGAGGACTTGTTGAATATGTTCTACATTAGTAGTTACATATAATATGTTTGCATTAAACATTACTGTTTCAAAAATGGAGCTGAGTTACACGACTTTGAGGTTCTTTTGAGTTACTTTTGCAAAATATAAACTGTAAATAATAACAATGCCACAAATTGCTTTTTTTTGTTCCCATCCGACCCTAACCTAACACTAACCCCAACAGTATAACCGTAAAACATAAAACATAATAAATAATACTGGTTAAAATTTCATTCAGTTCCACTCAACGTCTATGACGTCGATCTTAAACTCATAGAAAGACTCGCGAACAGGCCTGTCCCAGAAGCATCGGTATCGTCCCGAGAACCTTCTCATGTTCGAGGCTGTATCTGCCGTTTGTCTCGTTGTTTCCTGAGGTCTGCACCAAAACGTCGTCCTCCTCACAGTCGTTTTTACAAAAGACCCTTCGAGTTATGTTTAGATCTAAGTCAGACCGACACTTGAAAGTCAGATCTTCTCCTTTCGGCTCTTTATAAACAATAACAGTGGTGAGTGTGGGGCGGACGTCCAGCAGCACTGGGCAGAACAACAGAACAGAGTCAGAACAACAGAAAAGAGTCAGAGTCAGAGTCAGAGCAGAGTCAGAGCAGAGTCAGAACAAAGTCAGAGCAGAGTCACAACAAAGTCAGAGCAGAGTCAGAACAAAGTCAGAACAAAGTCACAACAAAGTCACAACAAAGTCAGAGCAGAGTCAGAACAAAGTCAGAACAAAGTCACAACAAAGTCACAACAGAGTCAGAACAAAGTCAGAACAAAGTCACAACAGAGTCACAACAAAGTCAGAAAAGAGTCAGAACAGAGTCAGAGCAGAGTCAGAACAAAGTCAGAACAAAGTCAGAACAAAGTCACAACAAAGTCAGAACAAAGTCACAACAAAGTCATAACAAAGTCAGAACAAAGTCAGAGCAGAGTCAGAACAAAGTCAGAACAAAGTCAGAACAAAGTCACAACAAAGTCACAACAAAGTCATAACAAAGTCAGAACAAAGTCAGAACAAAGTCACAACAAAGTCACAACAGAGTCACAACAAAGTCAGAACAAAGTCAGAACAAAGTCAGAGCAGAGTCAGAACAAAGTCAGAACAAAGTCAGAGCAAAGTCACAACAAAGTCATAACAAAGTCAGAACAAAGTCAGAGCAGAGTCAGAACAAAGTCAGAGCAGAGTCAGAACAAAGTCAGAGCAGAGTCACAACAAAGTCACAACAGAGTCAGAACAAAGTCAGAACAGAGTCAGAACAAAGTCAGAACAAAGTCAGAAAAAAGTCACAACAAAGTCAGAACAAAGTCACAACAAAGTCATAACAAAGTCAGAACAAAGTCAGAGCAGAGTCAGAACAAAGTCAGAGCAGAGTCAGAACAAAGTCAGAGCAGAGTCACAACAAAGTCACAACAGAGTCAGAACAAAGTCAGAGCAGAGTCAGAACAAAGTCAGAGCAGAGTCAGAACAAAGTCAGAGCAGAGTCAGAACAGAGTCAGAACAGAGTCAGAGCAGAGTCAGAACAAAGTCAGAACAAAGTCACAACAAAGTCACAACAAAGTCACAACAAAGTCAGAAAAGAGTCAGAACAGAGTCAGAGCAGAGTCAGAGCAGAGTCAGAACAAAGTCAGAACAGAGTCAGAGCAGAGTCAGAGCAGAGTCAGAACAAAGTCATAACAAAGTCAGAACAAAGTCACAACAAAGTCAGAAAAGAGTCAGAACAGAGTCAGAGCAGAGTCATAACAAAGTCAGAGCAGAGTCATAACAAAGTCAGAAAAGAGTCAGAACAGAGTCAGAGCAGAGTCAGAACAAAGTCAGAACAGAGTCAGAGCAGAGTCACAACAACGTCAGAACAGAGTCAGAACAAAGTCAGAACAGAGTCAGAGCAGAGTCAGAACAAAGTCAGAACAAAGTCAGAACAGAGTCAGAGCAGAGTCAGAACAAAGTCACAACAAAGTCACAACAAAGTCAGAGCAGAGTCACAATAAAGTCAGAAAAGAGTCAGAGCAGAGTCAGAACAGAGTCATAACAAAGTCAGAGCAGAGTCGGAACAAAGTCACAACAAAGTCACAACAAAGTCAGAGCAGAGTCACAATAAAGTCAGAAAAGAGTCAGAGCAGAGTCAGAACAAAGTCAGAACAAAGTCAGAGCAGAGTCAGAACAAAGTCAGAACAAAGTCACAACAAAGTCACAACAAAGTCACAACAAAGTCAGAAAAGAGTCAGAACAGAGTCAGAGCAGAGTCAGAACAGAGTCAGAGCAGAGTCAGAACAGAGTCATAACAAAGTCAGAGCAGAGTCATAACAAAGTCAGAAAAGAGTCAGAACAGAGTCAGAGCAGAGTCAGAACAGAGTCAGAGCAGAGTCAGAACAAAGTCAGAACAAAGTCAGAGCAGAGTCACAACAAAGTCAGAACAGAGTCAGAACAAAGTCACAACAGAGTCACAACAAAGTCAGAGCAGAGTCAGAACAGAGTCAGAACAAAGTCAGAGCAAAGTCAGAACAAAGTCAGAGCAAAGTCAGAGCAAAGTCAGAACAAAGTCACAACAGAGTCACAACAAAGTCACAACAAAGTCATAACAAAGTCAGAGCAGAGTCAGAACAAAGTCACAACAGAGTCAGAACAGAGTCAGAACAAAGTCAGAACAGAGTCAGAGCAGAGTCAGAACAAAGTCAGAACAAAGTCAGAACAGAGTCAGAGCAGAGTCACAACAACGTCAGAACAAAGTCACAACAAAGTCAGAGCAGAGTCACAATAAAGTCAGAAAAGAGTCAGAGCAGAGTCAGAACAAAGTCAGAACAAAGTCAGAGCAGAGTCAGAACAAAGTCAGAACAAAGTCACAACAAAGTGACAACAAAGTCACAACAAAGTCAGAAAAGAGTCAGAACAGAGTCAGAGCAGAGTCAGAACAGAGTCAGAGCAGAGTCAGAACAGAGTCATAACAAAGTCAGAGCAGAGTCATAACAAAGTCAGAAAAGAGTCAGAACAGAGTCAGAGCAGAGTCAGAACAGAGTCAGAGCAGAGTCAGAACAAAGTCAGAACAAAGTCAGAGCAGAGTCACAACAAAGTCAGAACAGAGTCAGAACAAAGTCACAACAGAGTCACAACAAAGTCAGAGCAGAGTCAGAACAGAGTCAGAACAAAGTCAGAGCAAAGTCAGAACAAAGTCAGAGCAAAGTCAGAGCAAAGTCAGAACAAAGTCACAACAGAGTCACAACAAAGTCACAACAAAGTCACAACAAAGTCAGAATAGAGTCAGAACAAAGTCACAACAAAGTCACAACAAAGTCAGAATAGAGTCAGAATAGAGTCAGAACAAAGTCACAACAAAGTCACAACAAAGTCAGAATAGAGTCAGAACAAAGTCACAACAAAGTCACAACAAAGTCAGAATAGAGTCAGAACAGAGTCAGAACAGAGTCACAACAAAGTCAGAATAGAGTCAGAACAGAGTCAGAACAGAGTCACAACAAAGTCAGAACAGAGTCAGAACAGAGTCACAACAAAGTCAGAACAGAGTCAGAACAAAGTCAGAACAAAGTCACAACAAAGTCAGAACAAAGTCACAACAAAGTCACAACAAAGTCAGAACAAAGTCAGAGCAGAGTCAGAGCAGAGTCAGAGCAGAGTCAGAGCAGAGTCAGAACAAAGTCACAACAAAGTCACAACAAAGTCAGAACAAAGTCAGAACAGAGTCAGAACAAAGTCAGAGCAGAGTCAGAACAAAGTCAGAACAAAGTCACAACAAAGTCACAACAAAGTCACAACAAAGTCACAACAAAGTCAGAGCAGAGTCAGAACAAAGTCAGAGCAGCGTCAGAACAAAGTCAGAGCAAAGTCAGAGCAGAGTTAGAGCAGAGTCAGAACAAAGTCAGAACAGAGTCAGAGCAGAGTCAGAACAAAGTCAGAACAGAGTCAGAGCAGAGTCAGAACAAAGTCAGAGCAGAGTCAGAACAAAGTCAGAACAGAGTCAGAACAGAGTCAGAACAGAGTCAGAACAAAGTCAGAACAGAGACAGAGCAAAGTCAGATTAAAGTCAGAGCAAAGTCAGAGCAGAGTCAGAACAAAGTCAGAGCAAAGTCAGAACAAAGTCAGAGCAAAGTCAGAGCAAAGTCAGAGCAGAGTCAGAACAAAGTCAGAGCAAAGTCAGAGCAGAGTCAGAACAAAGTCAGAACAGAGTCAGAGCAGAGTCAGAACAAAGTCAGAACAGAGTCAGAACAGAGTCAGAGCAGAGTCAGAACAAAGTCAGAGCAGAGTCAGAACAAAGTCAGAACAGAGTCAGAACAGAGTCAGAACAGAGTCAGAACAGAGTCAGAGCAGAGTCAGAACAAAGTCAGAACAGAGTCAGAACAGAGTCAGAGCAGAGTCAGAACAAAGTCAGAGCAGAGTCAGAACAAAGTCAGAACAAAGTCAGAACAAAGTCAGAACAAAGTCAGAACAGAGTCAGAGCAGAGTCAGAACAGAGTCAGAACAAAGTCAGAGCAAAGTCAGAGCAGAGTCAGAACAAAGTCAGAACAAAGTCAGAACAAAGTCAGAACAGAGTCAGAGCAGAGTCAGAACAGAGTCAGAACAAAGTCAGAACAGAGTCAGAACAAAGTCAGAACAAAGTCAGAACAAAGTCAGAACAGAGTCAGAGCAGAGTCAGAACAGAGTCAGAACAGAGTCAGAGCAAAGTCAGAGCAGAGTCAGAACAAAGTCAGAGCAGAGTCAGAACAAAGTCAGAGCAGAGTCAGAACAGAGTCAGAACAAAGTCAGAACAAAGTCAGAGCAGAGTCAGAACAAAATCAGAGCAGAGTCAGAGCAGAGTCAGAGCAGAGTCAGAACAGAGTCAGAACAGAGTCAGAACAGAGTCAGAACAAAGTCAGAACAAAGTCAGAACAAAGTCAGAACAGAGTCAGAACAAAGTCAGAACAAAGTCAGAACAAAGTCAGAGCAGAGTTAGAAAAAGGTCAGAACAAAGTCAGAACAAAGTCAGAACAGAGTCAGAGCAGAGTCAGAGCAGAGTCAGAACAAAGTCAGAGCAGAGTCAGAACAGAGTCAGAACAGAGTCAGAACAAAGTCAGAACAAAGTCAGAACAAAGTCAGAACAGAGTCAGAACAGAGTCAGAGCAGAGTCAGAGCAGAGTCAGAAAAAAGTCAGAGCAGAGTCAGTAAAAAGTCAGAGCAGAGTCAGAACAAAGTCAGAGCAGAGTCAGAAAAAAGTCACAACAAAGTCACAACAAAGTCAGAACAAAGTCAGAGCAGAGTCAGAGCAGAGTCAGAGCAGAGTCAGAACAAAGTCAGAGCAGAGTCAGAAAAAAGTCACAACAAAGTCACAACAAAGTCAGAACAAAGTCAGAGCAGAGTCAGAGCAGAGTCAGAGCAAAGTCAGAACAAAATCAGAACAAAGTCAGAGCAGAGTCAGAACAAAGTCAGAACAAAGTCAGATCAGAGTCAGAGCAGAGTCAGAACAAAGTCAGAGCAGAGTCAGAACAGAGTCAGAGCAGAGTCAGAACAAAGTCAGAACAAAGTCAGAGCAGAGTCAGAGCAGAGTCAGAGTCAGAACAAAGTCAGAGCAGAGTCAGAGCAAAGTCAGAGCAAAGTCAGAACAAAGTCAGAGCAGAGTCAGAGCAGAGTCAGAGCAGAGTCAGAACAGTCAGAACAAAGTCAGAGCAGAGTCAGAACAGAGTCAGAACAAAGTCAGAGCAGAGTCAGAGCAGAGTCAGAGCAGAGTCAGAGCAGAGTCAGAACAAAGTCAGAACAAAGTCAGAACAAAGTCAGAACAGAGTCAGAACAGAGTCAGAACAGAGTCAGAACAAAGTCAGAACAAAGTCAGAACAGAGTCAGAACAAAGTCAGAACAAAGTCAGAACAAAGTCAGAGCAGAGTCAGAAAAAAGTCAGAACAAAGTCAGAACAAAGTCAGAACAGAGTCAGAGCAGAGTCAGAACAGAGTCAGAGCAGAGTCAGAAAAAAGTCAGAGCAGAGTCAGAAAAAAGTCAGAGCAGAGTCAGAAAAAAGTCACAACAAAGTCACAACAAAGTCAGAACAGAGTCAGAACAGAGTCAGAACAGAGTCAGAACAGAGTCAGAACAAAGTCAGAGCAGAGTCAGAAAAAAGTCAGAACAAAGTCACAACAAAGTCAGAACAGAGTCAGAACAGAGTCAGAGCAGAGTCAGAACAGAGTCAGAGCAGAGTCAGAAAAAAGTCAGAGCAGAGTCAGAAAAAAGTCACAACAAAGTCACAACAAAGTCAGAACAAAGTCAGAGCAGAGTCAGAACAAAGTCAGAGCAGAGTCAGAAAAAAGTCACAACAAAGTCACAACAAAGTCAGAACAAAGTCAGAGCAGAGTCAGAGCAGAGTCAGAGCAGAGTCAGAGCAGAGTCAGAACAAAGTCAGAACAAAGTCAGAGCAAAGTCAGAACAAAATCAGAACAAAGTCAGAGCAGAGTCAGAACAAAGTCAGAGCAGAGTCAGAACAAAGTCAGAACAAAGTCAGATCAGAGTCAGAACAAAGTCACAGCAGAGTCAGAGCAGAGTCAGAACAAAGTCAGAACAAAGTCAGAACAAAGTCAGAACAGAGTCAGAACAAAGTCAGAACAAAGTCAGAGCAGAGTCAGAGCAGAGTCAGAGTCAGAACAAAGTCAGAACAAAGTCAGAGCAGAGTCAGAGCAGAGTCAGAGTCAGAACAAAGTCAGAGCAGACCCAGACAGCAAAATACATTCAGACCGGATCCGGGCCAGACCTAGCAGTAGATCTGGCCCAACTCCGTTATCCCAACCCGGGCCTTTGTCTTTTTTTCCAATGGCCCAATACCGGCATGGATCCGTTTTACGGATCCGGAGAGAAGCCGGGCCAGAGCTGCCCTGGATCTTTCAAAAACTTGCTACATTCGGTACAGTTCCGGTGCAGATGTTCAAAACGGAGGCTATTTTTATATAGATCCGGGACGGGTCTGGCGCAGATACGTGAAATGAGTGTTGATTTTAGCATATTTGGGACGGATCCTATCCGGATCTGGCCATGTGTCACAGAATCTGTTTTAAATCCGGTTCAAAGGTGTAAAACGGATTACAGCCTATGGTAAAATTAGCACACACACACACGTATATTCATGTAAAAAATAGTTTATTTCTAAACAAGTCGTGCAGAAATGTATAACATTTACAAATAGCATAATTATGTTGAATCACATAAGTGAGCAACAAGGAATCTTACACAAAATTGTCTGTATAAAAGTATACAAGAATTACTTTCATTAAAATATATTGCTTTCGTTTAACTGTTATGCACATAATTAATAATTATTTATTTTGTTTTACAAAAATATTCAAGTAGATTGAAATAACTGCAGGCTGTAACGCAGGCTGTAACAAAATTGCAAAAACTCTTTGTTTGGAACAGAAAACGTGTAATATGTTTTTCAAATTGCTACATGTTTCTACATGCTGTTACATACACTTGTACGGCAAGTCTTGAGAAGAAACTGTGCATTTGGATAATCATTTTAGTGTTTTTTTTGATGATCTTGCTCTCTAAAATGTGTTTGGCTTTACCTAAATCTAAAACCTTCTCAACTGGAGCTTACAGCCTAATAGGCAGTGTAATGCCTCATTTGTAAGCTAAGACCTACAAACTCATCTAAACTTTTTCCTTCTTATGATTGTCATACAATTCCTTTGATGACTTAATCCTTTTAATGCCCCCCAGAAATAAGATTGATAAGCCTAAAGCAAATTATAAAGAACACTGCAGTGGACTATGTTGTAGCTGACAAAGCAAAGCTCAAAATCCTTCCTCACCAGTGTCCAAAAGTCAGCCCTCAGTCTCTCAGTGATTCCAAAACCCAGTCTTTACAGTTCTGTTGCTCCAGAGGAAAATTCTCTTTCTCATTTTTTCATCAGGAACAGCACTTGGTTCAGGTCTGCCAACACAAAAACAACACGGGTCAGACACAAGACATGTACTGGACAAAGGAAAAACAATGTCCATTAAATATCACTTACATGTTAAGTCCAGTGTGTAGCCTCATGGACAATCACAGAACATCTTAGTCCAGACGTCGTCCGTCTGAATCCAGCTTCAGTCCTGAACATGTCGGGCATAAAAAATAAAATAAAACTACATATATATTGGATGTTGTATGAGTGTCTATCTTTAAAAGAATTGATTTTGTTTTGTGTATCATTTGATGAATCAACTGATATGATGCCCATCTCAAAGGGGATTGGGGAAAAGAAAATGGGGGGGGAAAGTGTGCTATGCCTGTATACTGATAAAATTGTAAATGCAATAATGGCATCACACCAATAAGAAAAAGTTCATAAAAAAAAGGACAAAAAAAAAAGAATTGATTTTCTCATAGTATTTTTGATATATAATGTACAACATACAGTGTAAGCAATTCAAAACACAAGTTTGGTGACTGACCTGTCTTGAGTGATTTTTCATTGCGGTAGCTCCGGGTTCCTAAAGGGACGATTGTGGATGAGTGGAATCCAAACAGTGTTCCAGCTTTTCATGCAGTGAGCCTGCTCCATCTTTATATTTGGTCCTACAAAACCACAATGTTACAGAGAGAGTGTTATAACAGTAAAAAACTGCAGTAATTGTTCTCTGATATGTTCCACTTACATGTAAAGGAAGTCCACCCAACGTCCGTGAAAACCTCAAATTATGTACAAAACCTGTAGAGATATAAAACATGATTTAAAAAAAAAAAAGTATATTAGACCCATTGGTCTCACGTAAACGCCAGGAAAAGAGCCTCTTTAACAGGACACACGGCGCACAGGGACCCGCAGACCTACAAAAATGAGCATTTAACGGAGTAGTTTCAGATGAAGGATGTGGATCACACATTTGCACGTTAGCGGCCAGAACAGCTATCATGCCCTGAGACAAATGCGAATCCCGGACAGGACCGGGACCGCGGTGCACTTTTAGTTTTGTGTTCATTCAATGCTAAACTTTTGACTTTACTGTCTAACAGTTGTTTTGTGAAACCATTGTGTTACTTGTGTTCTGGTTCATATTGTAAATATGAAAAGGGGGAGTTAGCGCGCGCCTCCGGTAGTAGTTAAAAACTGGCTCTTCAACGGATCAACTGTAGACACACAATATAGTTCGACGTTTTGTATGATTTCCATTCAAGTTTTCTAACAAACAAATTGTATGATTTAGCTACATGGTCTAAAAGCCATAAATGTTTTACGTCTAAAACAGTATAGGATAAAGACTTACCCAGGAATGTGGCGAGTGTCCCTCGGTGCTGCTGAAGGACTGTGAGAGTGATCCCAACTGATCCCAACTGATTAAACGTTTAAAAAAATGGAGTAACTGTCAAACAATTTGAATTTGGGCTCCTCCGGTTTACGATGCTGCTCCGGAGCTGTTCCGAGTCGGTGATGTTGAGGGTGCGCCAGGTGGCCAGAGATCCGGTTTACGCTGCTGCTCCAGAGCTGTTCCGGAGCTATGATTCTTATAGTGGGAGTAAGATCAGTAAAACGAGTCTGATGGGGAACTGGTTCAGATCCGCAATACGGATCTGATTCCTAGGAGGATTTGGCGACTTGAAAACGGAGCTGGCCCGGACCTAATTGCTGTCTGGGAGAGCAGAGTCAGAACAGAGTCAGAACAAAGTCAGAGCAGAGTCAGAACAAAGTCAGAGCAGAGTCAGAACAAAGTCAGAGCAGAGTCAGAACAAAGTCAGAGCAGAGTCAGAGCAAAGTCAGAGCAGAGTCAGAACAGAGTCAGAACAAAGTCAGAGCAGAGTCAGAACAGAGTCAGAACAAAGTCAGAGCAGAGTCAGAACAAAGTCAGAACAAAGTCAGAGCAGAGTCAGAACAGAGTCAGAACAGAGTCAGAACAAAGTCAGAACGAAGTCAGAGCAGAGTCAGAGCAGAGTCGGAGCAAAGTCAGAACAGAGTCAGAGCAGAGTCGGAGCAAAGTCAGAACAGAGTCAGAACAGAGTCAGAACGAAGTCAGAGCAGAGTCAGAACAAAGTCAGAGCAGAGTCAGAGCAGAGTCAGAACAGAGTCAGAACGAAGTCAGAGCAGAGTCAGAGCAGAGTCAGAACAGAGTCAGAACGAAGTCAGAGCAGAGTCAGAACAAAGTCAGAGCAGAGTCAGAGCAGAGTCAGAACAGAGTCAGAACGAAGTCAGAGCAGAGTCGGAGCAAAGTCAGAACAGAGTCAGAGCAGAGTCGGAGCAAAGTCAGAACGAAGTCAGAGCAGAGTCAGAGCAGAGTCAGAGCAGAGTCAGAACAAGGTCAGAACAGAGTCAGAACAAAGTCAGAGCAGAGTCAGAACAGAGTCAGAACAAAGTCAGAGCAGAGTCAGAACAGAGTCAGAGCAAAGTCAGAGCAGAGTCGGAACAGAGTCAGAACAGAGTCAGAGCAGAGTCAGAACAGAGTCAGAACAAAGTCAGAGCAGAGTCAGAGCGGAGTCAGAGCAGAGACAGAGCAAAGTCAGAGCAAAGTCAGAGCAAAGTCAGAACAAAGTCAGAGCAGAGTCAGAACAGAGTCAGAACAAAGTCAGAACAAAGTCAGAGCAGAGTCAGAACAGAGTCAGAACAAAGTCAGAGCAAAGTCAGAGCAAAGTCAGAGCAGAGTCAGAACAAAGTCAGAACAAAGTCAGAGCAGAGACAGAACAGAGTCAGAACAAAGTCAGAACAAAGTCAGAGCAGAGTCAGAACAAAGTCAGAGCAGAGTCAGAACAAAGTCAGAGCAGAGTCAGAACAAAGTCAGAGCAGAGTCAGAACAGAGTCAGAACAAAGTCAGAGCAGAGTCAGAACAGAGTCAGAACAAAGTCAGAACAGAGTCAGAACAAAGTCAGAACAAAGTCAGAACAAAGTCAGAACAGAGTCAGAGCAGAGTCAGAACAGAGTCAGAACAAAGTCAGAGCAAAGTCAGAGCAGAGTCAGAACAAAGTCAGAGCAGAGTCAGAACAAAGTCAGAGCAGAGTCAGAACAGAGTCAGAACAAAGTCAGAACAAAGTCAGAGCAGAGTCAGAACAAAATCAGAGCAGAGTCAGAGCAGAGTCAGAGCAGAGTCAGAACAGAGTCAGAACAGAGTCAGAACAGAGTCAGAACAGAGTCAGAACAAAGTCAGAACAAAGTCAGAACAAAGTCAGAACAGAGTCAGAACAAAGTCAGAACAAAGTCAGAACAAAGTCAGAGCAGAGTTAGAAAAAGGTCAGAACAAAGTCAGAACAAAGTCAGAACAGAGTCAGAGCAGAGTCAGAGCAGAGTCAGAACAAAGTCAGAGCAGAGTCAGAACAGAGTCAGAACAGAGTCAGAACAAAGTCAGAACAAAGTCAGAACAAAGTCAGAACAGAGTCAGAACAGAGTCAGAGCAGAGTCAGAGCAGAGTCAGAACAAAGTCAGAGCAGAGTCAGAACAAAGTCAGAACAAAGTCAGAACAAAGTCAGAGCAGAGTCAGAAAAAAGTCAGAACAAAGTCAGAACAAAGTCAGAACAAAGTCAGAGCAGAGTCAGAACAGAGTCAGAGCAGAGTCAGAAAAAAGTCAGAGCAGAGTCAGTAAAAAGTCAGAGCAGAGTCAGAACAAAGTCAGAGCAGAGTCAGAAAAAAGTCACAACAAAGTCACAACAAAGTCAGAACAAAGTCAGAGCAGAGTCAGAGCAGAGTCAGAGCAGAGTCAGAACAAAGTCAGAGCAGAGTCAGAAAAAAGTCACAACAAAGTCACAACAAAGTCAGAACAAAGTCAGAGCAGAGTCAGAGCAGAGTCAGAGCAAAGTCAGAACAAAATCAGAACAAAGTCAGAGCAGAGTCAGAACAAAGTCAGAACAAAGTCAGATCAGAGTCAGAGCAGAGTCAGAACAAAGTCAGAGCAGAGTCAGAACAGAGTCAGAGCAGAGTCAGAACAAAGTCAGAACAAAGTCAGAGCAGAGTCAGAGCAGAGTCAGAGTCAGAACAAAGTCAGAGCAGAGTCAGAGCAAAGTCAGAGCAAAGTCAGAACAAAGTCAGAGCAGAGTCAGAGCAGAGTCAGAGCAGAGTCAGAACAGTCAGAACAAAGTCAGAGCAGAGTCAGAACAGAGTCAGAACAAAGTCAGAGCAGAGTCAGAGCAGAGTCAGAGCAGAGTCAGAGCAGAGTCAGAACAAAGTCAGAACAGAGTCAGAACAGAGTCAGAACAGAGTCAGAACAGAGTCAGAACAAAGTCAGAACAAAGTCAGAACAGAGTCAGAACAAAGTCAGAACAAAGTCAGAACAAAGTCAGAGCAGAGTCAGAAAAAAGTCAGAACAAAGTCAGAACAAAGTCAGAACAGAGTCAGAGCAGAGTCAGAACAGAGTCAGAACAAAGTCAGAACAGAGTCAGAACAGAGTCAGAACAGAGTCAGAGCAGAGTCAGAAAAAAGTCAGAGCAGAGTCAGAAAAAAGTCAGAGCAGAGTCAGAAAAAAGTCACAACAAAGTCACAACAAAGTCAGAACAGAGTCAGAACAGAGTCAGAACAGAGTCAGAACAGAGTCAGAACAAAGTCAGAGCAGAGTCAGAAAAAAGTCAGAACAAAGTCACAACAAAGTCAGAACAGAGTCAGAACAGAGTCAGAGCAGAGTCAGAACAGAGTCAGAGCAGAGTCAGAAAAAAGTCAGAGCAGAGTCAGAAAAAAGTCAGAGCAGAGTCAGAAAAAAGTCACAACAAAGTCACAACAAAGTCAGAACAGAGTCAGAACAGAGTCAGAACAGAGTCAGAACAGAGTCAGAACAAAGTCAGAGCAGAGTCAGAAAAAAGTCAGAACAAAGTCAGAACAGAGTCAGAGCAGAGTCAGAAAAAAGTCAGAGCAGAGTCAGAAAAAAGTCAGAGCAGAGTCAGAAAAAAGTCACAACAAAGTCACAACAAAGTCAGAACAGAGTCAGAACAGAGTCAGAACAGAGTCAGAACAGAGTCAGAACAAAGTCAGAGCAGAGTCAGAAAAAAGTCAGAACAAAGTCACAACAAAGTCAGAACAGAGTCAGAACAGAGTCAGAGCAGAGTCAGAACAGAGTCAGAGCAGAGTCAGAAAAAAGTCAGAGCAGAGTCAGAAAAAAGTCACAACAAAGTCACAACAAAGTCAGAACAAAGTCAGAGCAGAGTCAGAACAAAGTCAGAGCAGAGTCAGAAAAAAGTCACAACAAAGTCACAACAAAGTCAGAACAAAGTCAGAGCAGAGTCAGAGCAGAGTCAGAGCAGAGTCAGAGCAGAGTCAGAACAAAGTCAGAACAAAGTCAGAGCAAAGTCAGAACAAAATCAGAACAAAGTCAGAGCAGAGTCAGAACAAAGTCAGAGCAGAGTCAGAACAAAGTCAGAACAAAGTCAGATCAGAGTCAGAACAAAGTCACAGCAGAGTCAGAGCAGAGTCAGAACAAAGTCAGAACAAAGTCAGAACAAAGTCAGAACAGAGTCAGAACAAAGTCAGAACAAAGTCAGAGCAGAGTCAGAGCAGAGTCAGAGTCAGAACAAAGTCAGAACAAAGTCAGAGCAGAGTCAGAGCAGAGTCAGAGTCAGAACAAAGTCAGAGCAGACCCAGACAGCAAAATACATTCAGACCGGATCCGGGCCAGACCTAGCAGTAGATCTGGCCCAACTCCGTTATCCCAACCCGGGCCTTTGTCTTTTTTTCCAATGGCCCAATACCGGCATGGATCCGTTTTACGGATCCGGAGAGAAGCCGGGCCAGAGCTGCCCTGGATCTTTCAAAAACTTGCTACATTCGGTACAGTTCCGGTGCAGATGTTCAAAACGGAGGCTATTTTTATATAGATCCGGGACGGGTCTGGCGCAGATACGTGAAATGAGTGTTGATTTTAGCATATTTGGGACGGATCCTATCCGGATCTGGCCATGTGTCACAGAATCTGTTTTAAATCCGGTTCAAAGGTGTAAAACGGATTACAGCCTATGGTAAAATTAGCACACACACACACGTATATTCATGTAAAAAATAGTTTATTTCTAAACAAGTCGTGCAGAAATGTATAACATTTACAAATAGCATAATTATGTTGAATCACATAAGTGAGCAACAAGGAATCTTACACAAAATTGTCTGTATAAAAGTATACAAGAATTACTTTCATTAAAATATATTGCTTTCGTTTAACTGTTATGCACATAATTAATAATTATTTATTTTGTTTTACAAAAATATTCAAGTAGATTGAAATAACTGCAGGCTGTAACGCAGGCTGTAACAAAATTGCAAAAACTCTTTGTTTGGAACAGAAAACGTGTAATATGTTTTTCAAATTGCTACATGTTTCTACATGCTGTTACATACACTTGTACGGCAAGTCTTGAGAAGAAACTGTGCATTTGGATCATCATTTTAGTGTTTTTTTTGATGATCTTGCTCTCTAAAATGTGTTTGGCTTTACCTAAATCTAAAACCTTCTCAACTGGAGCTTACAGCCTAATAGGCAGTGTAATGCCTCATTTGTAAGCTAAGACCTACAAACTCATCTAAACTTTTTCCTTCTTATGATTGTCATACAATTCCTTTGATGACTTAATCCTTTTAATGCCCCCCAGAAATAAGATTGATAAGCCTAAAGCAAATTATAAAGAACACTGCAGTGGACTATGTTGTAGCTGACAAAGCAAAGCTCAAAATCCTTCCTCACCAGTGTCCAAAAGTCAGCCCTCAGTCTCTCAGTGATTCCAAAACCCAGTCTTTACAGTTCTGTTGCTCCAGAGGAAAATTCTCTTTCTCATTTTTTCATCAGGAACAGCACTTGGTTCAGGTCTGCCAACACAAAAACAACACGGGTCAGACACAAGACATGTACTGGACAAAGGAAAAACAATGTCCATTAAATATCACTTACATGTTAAGTCCAGTGTGTAGCCTCATGGACAATCACAGAACATCTTAGTCCAGACGTCGTCCGTCTGAATCCAGCTTCAGTCCTGAACATGTCGGGCATAAAAAATAAAATAAAACTACATATATATTGGATGTTGTATGAGTGTCTATCTTTAAAAGAATTGATTTTGTTTTGTGTATCATTTGATGAATCAACTGATATGATGCCCATCTCAAAGGGGATTGGGGAAAAGAAAATGGGGGGGGAAAGTGTGCTATGCCTGTATACTGATAAAATTGTAAATGCAATAATGGCATCACACCAATAAGAAAAAGTTCATAAAAAAAAGGACAAAAAAAAAAGAATTGATTTTCTCATAGTATTTTTGATATATAATGTACAACATACAGTGTAAGCAATTCAAAACACAAGTTTGGTGACTGACCTGTCTTGAGTGATTTTTCATTGCGGTAGCTCCGGGTTCCTAAAGGGACGATTGTGGATGAGTGGAATCCAAACAGTGTTCCAGCTTTTCATGCAGTGAGCCTGCTCCATCTTTATATTTGGTCCTACAAAACCACAATGTTACAGAGAGAGTGTTATAACAGTAAAAAACTGCAGTAATTGTTCTCTGATATGTTCCACTTACATGTAAAGGAAGTCCACCCAACGTCCGTGAAAACCTCAAATTATGTACAAAACCTGTAGAGATATAAAACATGATTTAAAAAAAAAAAAGTATATTAGACCCATTGGTCTCACGTAAACGCCAGGAAAAGAGCCTCTTTAACAGGACACACGGCGCACAGGGACCCGCAGACCTACAAAAATGAGCATTTAACGGAGTAGTTTCAGATGAAGGATGTGGATCACACATTTGCACGTTAGCGGCCAGAACAGCTATCATGCCCTGAGACAAATGCGAATCCCGGACAGGACCGGGACCGCGGTGCACTTTTAGTTTTGTGTTCATTCAATGCTAAACTTTTGACTTTACTGTCTAACAGTTGTTTTGTGAAACCATTGTGTTACTTGTGTTCTGGTTCATATTGTAAATATGAAAAGGGGGAGTTAGCGCGCGCCTCCGGTAGTAGTTAAAAACTGGCTCTTCAACGGATCAACTGTAGACACACAATATAGTTCGACGTTTTGTATGATTTCCATTCAAGTTTTCTAACAAACAAATTGTATGATTTAGCTACATGGTCTAAAAGCCATAAATGTTTTACGTCTAAAACAGTATAGGATAAAGACTTACCCAGGAATGTGGCGAGTGTCCCTCGGTGCTGCTGAAGGACTGTGAGAGTGATCCCAACTGATCCCAACTGATTAAACGTTTAAAAAAATGGAGTAACTGTCAAACAATTTGAATTTGGGCTCCTCCGGTTTACGATGCTGCTCCGGAGCTGTTCCGAGTCGGTGATGTTGAGGGTGCGCCAGGTGGCCAGAGATCCGGTTTACGCTGCTGCTCCAGAGCTGTTCCGGAGCTATGATTCTTATAGTGGGAGTAAGATCAGTAAAACGAGTCTGATGGGGAACTGGTTCAGATCCGCAATACGGATCTGATTCCTAGGAGGATTTGGCGACTTGAAAACGGAGCTGGCCCGGACCTAATTGCTGTCTGGGAGAGCAGAGTCAGAACAGAGTCAGAACAAAGTCAGAGCAGAGTCAGAACAAAGTCAGAGCAGAGTCAGAACAAAGTCAGAGCAGAGTCAGAACAAAGTCAGAGCAGAGTCAGAGCAAAGTCAGAGCAGAGTCAGAACAGAGTCAGAACAAAGTCAGAGCAGAGTCAGAACAGAGTCAGAACAAAGTCAGAGCAGAGTCAGAACAAAGTCAGAACAAAGTCAGAGCAGAGTCAGAACAGAGTCAGAACAGAGTCAGAACAAAGTCAGAACGAAGTCAGAGCAGAGTCAGAGCAGAGTCGGAGCAAAGTCAGAACAGAGTCAGAGCAGAGTCGGAGCAAAGTCAGAACAGAGTCAGAACAGAGTCAGAACGAAGTCAGAGCAGAGTCAGAACAAAGTCAGAGCAGAGTCAGAGCAGAGTCAGAACAGAGTCAGAACGAAGTCAGAGCAGAGTCAGAGCAGAGTCAGAACAGAGTCAGAACGAAGTCAGAGCAGAGTCAGAACAAAGTCAGAGCAGAGTCAGAGCAGAGTCAGAACAGAGTCAGAACGAAGTCAGAGCAGAGTCGGAGCAAAGTCAGAACAGAGTCAGAGCAGAGTCGGAGCAAAGTCAGAACGAAGTCAGAGCAGAGTCAGAGCAGAGTCAGAGCAGAGTCAGAACAAGGTCAGAACAGAGTCAGAACAAAGTCAGAGCAGAGTCAGAACAGAGTCAGAACAAAGTCAGAGCAGAGTCAGAACAGAGTCAGAGCAAAGTCAGAGCAGAGTCGGAACAGAGTCAGAACAGAGTCAGAGCAGAGTCAGAACAGAGTCAGAACAAAGTCAGAGCAGAGTCAGAGCGGAGTCAGAGCAGAGACAGAGCAAAGTCAGAGCAAAGTCAGAGCAAAGTCAGAACAAAGTCAGAGCAGAGTCAGAACAGAGTCAGAACAAAGTCAGAACAAAGTCAGAGCAGAGTCAGAACAGAGTCAGAACAAAGTCAGAGCAAAGTCAGAGCAAAGTCAGAGCAGAGTCAGAACAAAGTCAGAACAAAGTCAGAGCAGAGACAGAACAGAGTCAGAACAAAGTCAGAACAAAGTCAGAGCAGAGACAGAGCAAAGTCAGAGCAGAGTCAGAGCAAAGTCAGAACAAAGTCAGAGCAGAGTCAGAGCAAAGTCAGAGCAGAGTCAGAGCAAAGTCAGAGCAGAGTCAGAGCAAAGTCAGAACAAAGTCAGAACAGAGTCAGAACAAAGTCAGAGCAGAGTCAGAACAAAGTCAGAGCAGAGTCAGAGCAAAGTCAGAACAGAGTCAGAACAAAGTCAGAGCAGAGTCAGAACAAAGTCAGAACAAAGTCAGAGCAAAGTCAGAGCAGAGTCAGAGCAGAGTCAGAGCAGAGTCAGAACAAAGTCAGAGCAGAGTCAGAGCAGAGTCAGAACAAAGTCAGAGCAAAGTCAGAGCAGAGTCAGAGCAGAGTCAGAACAAAGTCAGAGCAGAGTCAGAGCAAAGTCAGAACAAAGTCAGAACAAAGTCAGAGCAGAGTCAGAGCAGAGTCAGAACAAAGTCAGAGCAAAGTCAGAGCAGAGTCAGAGCAGAGTCAGAACAAAGTCAGAACAAAGTCAGAGCAGAGTCAGAACAGAGTCAGAGCAGAGTCAGAACAAAGTCAGAACAAAGTCAGAGCAGAGTCAGAGCAGAGTCAGAACAAAGTCAGAACAAAGTCAGAGCAGAGTCAGAACAAAGTCAGAACAAAGTCAGAGCAAAGTCAGAGCAGAGTCAGAACAAAGTCAGAGCAAAGTCAGAGCAGAGTCAGAACAAAGTCAGAACAAAGTCAGAGCAGAGTCAGAACAGAGTCAGAGCAGAGTCAGAACAAAGTCAGAACAAAGTCAGAGCAGAGTCAGAGCAGAGTCAGAACAAAGTCAGAACAAAGTCAGAGCAGAGTCAGAGCAGAGTCAGAACAAAGTCAGAACAAAGTCAGAGCAGAGTCAGAACAAAGTCAGAGCAGAGTCAGAACAAAGTCAGAACAGAGTCAGAACAGAGTCAGAACAAAGTCAGAGCAGAGTCAGAACAGAGTCAGAGCAAAGTCAGAGCAGAGTCAGAACAAAGTCAGAGCAGAGTCAGAACAAAGTCAGAGCAGAGTCAGAACAGAGTCAGAACAGAGTCAGAACGAAGTCAGAGCAGAGTCAGAACAGAGTCGGAGCAAAGTCAGAACAGAGTCAGAGCAGAGTCAGAACGAAGTCAGAGCAGAGTCAGAACAGAGTCAGAGCAAAGTCAGAGCAGAGTCAGAACAGAGTCAGAACAGAGTCAGAACAGAGTCAGAACGAAGTCAGAGCAGAGTCAGAGCAGAGTCAGAACAAGGTCAGAACAGAGTCAGAACAAAGTCAGAACAGAGTCAGAACAGAGTCAGAACAAAGTCAGAGCAGAGTCAGAACAGAGTCAGAGCAGAGTCGGAGCAAAGTCAGAACGAAGTCAGAGCAGAGTCAGAGCAGAGTCAGAGCAGAGTCAGAACAAGGTCAGAACAGAGTCAGAACAAAGTCAGAACAGAGTCAGAACAGAGTCAGAACAAAGTCAGAGCAGAGTCAGAACAGAGTCAGAGCAAAGTCAGAACAGCGTCAGAACAGAGTCAGAGCAGAGTCAGAACAGAGTCAGAACGAAGTCAGAGCAGAGTCAGAACAGAGTCAGAACAGAGTCAGAGCAAAGTCAGAGCAGAGTCAGAACAGAGTCAGAACAGAGTCAGAACAGAGTCAGAACAGAGTCAGAACAGAGTCAGAGCAAAGTCAGAGCAGAGTCAGAACAGAGTCAGAACAGAGTCAGAACGAAGTCGGAGCAGAGTCAGAGCAGAGTCGGAGCAAAGTCAGAACAAAGTCAGAGCAAAGTCAGAGCAAAGTCAGAGCAAAGTCAGAGCAAAGTCAGAGCAAAGTCAGAACAAAGTCAGAACAAAGTCAGAACAAAGTCAGAGCAAAGTCAGAGCAAAGTCAGAGCAAAGTCAGAACAAAGTCAGAACAAAGTCAGAGCAAAGTCAGAGCAAAGTCAGAGCAAAGTCAGAGCAAAGTCAGAACAAAGTCAGAACAAAGTCAGAACAAAGTCAGAACAAAGTCAGAGCAAAGTCAGAGCAAAGTCAGAGCAGAGTCAGAGCAGAGTCAGAGCAGAGTCAGAACAAAGTCAGAGCAAAGTCAGAGCAAAGTCAGAGCAGAGTCAGAACAAAGTCAGAACAGAGTCAGAGCAGAGTCAGAGCGGAGTCAGAGCAGAGACAGAGCAAAGTCAGAGCAAAGTCAGAGCAAAGTCAGAGCAAAGTCAGAACAAAGTCAGAACAAAGTCAGAGCAGAGTCAGAACAGAGTCAGAACAAAGTCAGAGCAAAGTCAGAGCAAAGTCAGAGCAGAGTCAGAACAAAGTCAGAACAAAGTCAGAGCAGAGACAGAACAGAGTCAGAACAAAGTCAGAACAAAGTCAGAGCAGAGACAGAGCAAAGTCAGAGCAGAGTCAGAGCAAAGTCAGAACAAAGTCAGAGCAGAGTCAGAGCAAAGTCAGAGCAGAGTCAGAGCAAAGTCAGAGCAGAGTCAGAGCAAAGTCAGAACAAAGTCAGAACAGAGTCAGAACAAAGTCAGAGCAGAGTCAGAACAAAGTCAGAGCAGAGTCAGAGCAAAGTCAGAACAGAGTCAGAACAAAGTCAGAGCAGAGTCAGAACAAAGTCAGAACAAAGTCAGAGCAAAGTCAGAGCAGAGTCAGAGCAGAGTCAGAACAAAGTCAGAGCAGAGTCAGAGCAAAGTCAGAACAAAGTCAGAACAAAGTCAGAGCAGAGTCAGAGCAGAGTCAGAACAAAGTCAGAGCAGAGTCAGAACAAAGTCAGAACAAAGTCAGAACAAAGTCAGAGCAGAGTCAGAGCAGAGTCAGAACAAAGTCAGAACAAAGTCAGAGCAGAGTCAGAGCAGAGTCAGAACAAAGTCAGAGCAAAGTCAGAGCAGAGTCAGAGCAGAGTCAGAACAAAGTCAGAGCAGAGTCAGAGCAAAGTCAGAACAAAGTCAGAACAAAGTCAGAGCAGAGTCAGAGCAGAGTCAGAACAAAGTCAGAGCAAAGTCAGAGCAGAGTCAGAGCAGAGTCAGAACAAAGTCAGAACAAAGTCAGAGCAGAGTCAGAACAGAGTCAGAGCAGAGTCAGAACAAAGTCAGAACAAAGTCAGAGCAGAGTCAGAGCAGAGTCAGAGCAGAGTCAGAACAAAGTCAGAGCAAAGTCAGAGCAAAGTCAGAGCAAAGTCAGAGCAAAGTCAGAGCAAAGTCAGAACAAAGTCAGAACAAAGTCAGAACAAAGTCAGAGCAAAGTCAGAGCAAAGTCAGAGCAAAGTCAGAGCAAAGTCAGAACAAAGTCAGAACAAAGTCAGAACAAAGTCAGAGCAAAGTCAGAGCAAAGTCAGAGCAAAGTCAGAACAAAGTCAGAACAAAGTCAGAGCAAAGTCAGAGCAAAGTCAGAGCAAAGTCAGAGCAAAGTCAGAACAAAGTCAGAACAAAGTCAGAACAAAGTCAGAACAAAGTCAGAGCAAAGTCAGAGCAAAGTCAGAGCAGAGTCAGAGCAGAGTCAGAGCAGAGTCAGAACAAAGTCAGAGCAAAGTCAGAGCAAAGTCAGAGCAGAGTCAGAACAAAGTCAGAACAGAGTCAGAGCAGAGTCAGAGCGGAGTCAGAGCAGAGACAGAGCAAAGTCAGAGCAAAGTCAGAGCAAAGTCAGAGCAAAGTCAGAACAAAGTCAGAGCAGAGTCAGAACAGAGTCAGAACAAAGTCAGAACAAAGTCAGAGCAGAGTCAGAACAGAGTCAGAACAAAGTCAGAGCAAAGTCAGAGCAAAGTCAGAGCAGAGTCAGAACAAAGTCAGAACAAAGTCAGAGCAGAGACAGAACAGAGTCAGAACAAAGTCAGAACAAAGTCAGAGCAGAGACAGAGCAAAGTCAGAGCAGAGTCAGAGCAAAGTCAGAACAAAGTCAGAGCAGAGTCAGAGCAAAGTCAGAGCAGAGTCAGAGCAAAGTCAGAGCAGAGTCAGAGCAAAGTCAGAACAAAGTCAGAACAGAGTCAGAACAAAGTCAGAGCAGAGTCAGAACAAAGTCAGAGCAGAGTCAGAGCAAAGTCAGAACAGAGTCAGAACAAAGTCAGAGCAGAGTCAGAACAAAGTCAGAACAAAGTCAGAGCAAAGTCAGAGCAGAGTCAGAGCAGAGTCAGAACAAAGTCAGAGCAGAGTCAGAGCAAAGTCAGAACAAAGTCAGAACAAAGTCAGAGCAGAGTCAGAGCAGAGTCAGAACAAAGTCAGAGCAGAGTCAGAACAAAGTCAGAACAAAGTCAGAACAAAGTCAGAGCAGAGTCAGAGCAGAGTCAGAACAAAGTCAGAACAAAGTCAGAGCAGAGTCAGAGCAGAGTCAGAACAAAGTCAGAGCAAAGTCAGAGCAGAGTCAGAGCAGAGTCAGAACAAAGTCAGAGCAGAGTCAGAGCAAAGTCAGAACAAAGTCAGAACAAAGTCAGAGCAGAGTCAGAGCAGAGTCAGAACAAAGTCAGAGCAAAGTCAGAGCAGAGTCAGAGCAGAGTCAGAACAAAGTCAGAACAAAGTCAGAGCAGAGTCAGAACAGAGTCAGAGCAGAGTCAGAACAAAGTCAGAACAAAGTCAGAGCAGAGTCAGAGCAGAGTCAGAGCAGAGTCAGAACAAAGTCAGAGCAAAGTCAGAGCAGAGTCAGAACAAAGTCAGAGCAAAGTCAGAGCAGAGTCAGAACAAAGTCAGAACAAAGTCAGAGCAGAGTCAGAACAGAGTCAGAGCAGAGTCAGAACAAAGTCAGAACAAAGTCAGAGCAGAGTCAGAGCAGAGTCAGAACAAAGTCAGAACAAAGTCAGAGCAGAGTCAGAACAGAGTCAGAGCAGAGTCAGAACAAAGTCAGAACAAAGTCAGAGCAGAGTCAGAGCAGAGTCAGAACAAAGTCAGAACAAAGTCAGAGCAGAGTCAGAACAAAGTCAGAGCAGAGTCAGAGCAGAGTCAGAACAGAGTCAGAACAGAGTCAGAGCAGAGTCAGAACAAAGTCAGAACAAAGTCAGAGCAGAGTCAGAGCAGAGTCAGAACAAAGTCAGAGCAGAGTCAGAGCAGAGTCAGAACAAAGTCAGAACAAAGTCAGAGCAGAGTCAGAACAAAGTCAGAACAGAGTCAGAGCAGAGTCAGAACAAAGTCAGAGCAGAGTCAGAACAGAGTCAGAGCAGAGTCAGAACAAAGTCAGAACAAAGTCAGAGCAGAGTCAGAGCAGAGTCAGAACAGAGTCAGAGCAGAGTCAGAACAAAGTCAGAGCAGAGTCAGAGCAGAGTCAGAACAAAGTCAGAGCAGAGTCAGAGCAGAGTCAGAACAAAGTCAGAGCAGAGTCAGAGCAGAGTCAGAACAAAGTCAGAGCAGAGTCAGAGCAAAGTCAGAGCAGAGTCACAACAAAGTCAGAACAAAGTCACAACAAAGTCAGAGCAGAGTCAGAACAAAGTTAGAACAGAGTCAGAACAAAGTCACAACAAAGTCAGAGCAGAGTCAGAGCAGAGTCAGAACAAAGTCAGAACAAAGTCACAACAAAGTCAGAGCAGAGTCAGAACAAAGTCAGAACAAAGTCACAACAAAGTCAGAACAGAGTCAGAAAAGAGTCAGAACAAAGTCAGAGCAGAGTCAGAACAAAGTCAGAACAAAGTCAGAGCAGAGTCAGAACAAAGTCAGAACAAAGTCAGAGCAGAGTCAGAACAAAGTCAGAACAAAGTCAGAACAGAGTCAGAACAAAGTCAGAACAAAGTCAGAACAAAGTCACAACAAAGTCAGAGCAGAGTCAGAACAAAGTCAGAACAAAGTCAGAGCAGAGTCAGAACAAAGTCAGAACAAAGTCAGAGCAGAGTCAGAACAGAGTCAGAACAAAGTCAGAACAGAGTCAGAACAAAGTCACAACAAAGTCAGAACAAAGTCACAACAAAGTCAGAGCAGAGTCAGAACAAAGTCAGAACAGAGTGAGAACAAAGTCAGAACAGAGTCAGAACAAAGTCAGAACAAAGTCACAACAAAGTCAGAAAAGAGTCAGAGTCAGAGCAGAGTCAGAGCAGAGTCAGAGCAGAGTCAGAGCAGAGTCAGAACAAAGTCAGAACAAAGTCAGAACAAAGTCAGAACAAAGTCAGAGTCAGAACAGAGTCAGAGCAGAGTCAGAGCAGAGTCAGCAGAGTCAGAACAAAGTCAGAACAAAGTCAGAACAAAGTCAGAGCAGAGTCAGAACACGCTCTAATGATTTAGTTTAAGTTTGTGTTCTCACCGAGCCACAGCAGAAACAGCCTCCAGGAGCTCATGATGAAGAAAGACCCAGAAATGAACAAACTCTGACTCTTGGTCCTGTCAGATTAAGATCAGAGGCGTTTCTGGAAAACCACACAGAGCTCAAGAGGAAGCAGAGACAGAGATGCTCCATCTACAGCATCACTCAGTGGAAAGTTATCTTCAAATAAAAAACATCCGGAAAGTCCAACAAGTCTCACAGTCACAGACCTGAAGCTTCTCCTTCGTGTCCTGAGGGCCGTTGTCCTGTTGGAAGCGTCGCTCTGGAGACGCTCGTGACGGGAATAATGAGCCGACCGACACTTTCACCCAGTCATTTTGTAGAACATAGATGTGCGTGCACCCATTTATTTTTTCACAACATCACATCCTTCCATAATAAAGAACTCAAAAAGACGAGGCCGAAGCAGGAAAGCTCATAAGCGCCGCCCCCACAGTGATAAATCTAAAAAGTCCATGAAAAGGCTCCAGAGCACTGATAACATACATATATCTGTGATTGTTTTAATAGTGGTTGATTGTTTGCTCTGTTCTGTGAGGTGCGCTAAAAGCCAGGTAGGAGTAGATTCTCTTTTTGATTTTAGATTGTGAAGGCCGTCCCACCTCAGAAGCTCAGCAGGGCCTGGAGGACATGGATGGGAGAAGCCTGTGAATGTAGAGTCTTTAAAGCAGTACTAAGTAACGTGTTTACCTTAATAAATCCTTTTCCCTGTGGGGGTAATACAAGTGTTTATGGGATGATTGGAGGGTCTTTCATCGTCCCCTGGTGTCTCTGGCCAGAAAACCATGTTTGCAACTTGACCGCCACCGGTCCGGAGAAAGCAATACACACTAATGGAATCACGAAGAAGAAGCTAACTTGCTAACGGGCAAAGCTAACAGTATTTACAGCCAAGTTTGAGTGAAAAAAAAGATTTCCATTGTATAATTGGATGCACAGTGACCCTCTCTCCCTTCGCCTTTCCTGTCAGCGTAGTATTTACTCTCCAAGACAATTAATAAGTTAAAAAATCGTAACTTGCTACTACACCTGCAGTTGCGCTTATGGCCTCTAGGGGGAAGAGTTACTTAGTACTGCTTTAAAACATGAGAGAAAACTCTGATCCATTCATTCTGTCACTTCATTACATTGTCGTGATCAAACACTTTAAACTTTCTAAAATGTCAGTTCTGAGTTGTGCCATAACGTGAGGGGAAACTAATATTTCCTGTGCTCTCGAAGGTGTCACAGCTCAGCTCACACTGATCAGGCCAAACGATAAGAAGCTTCAGTTTCTCTGAGCGGATCTGATCGTCCTGAGGTGTGAACTCGCATAACATTTATTACAACATCAACTTTCCTATCGGGGCTTTGTACACTTCAGATCATCTGAGCCGTGACGCAGCGACCCTCGTCCTGAAGTTCAGTTTGGCTTATTTAACCTCTGAACCCCCACCTGAAACTGTCACATTCCCTCCAGTTTGCCTTTACCCAAATCTGAAAAAGAGAAATGAGATGAAAGAGCAACAAAAGGGCATCTGTTTGTTCTTTTATGTCTAAATGTTGTGAATGTTAAACCGAAGGTGCAGTGAGTTATGGATGAGAACATGCTTCATCTTCATCTTCATGGGAAAACATGGAGGAACTTCCTTGTAAATATGTTAAATCTTTTTGAGTAATTTGACTGTTGTCACATACACACTGCAAAAAGTAAATATCAAGCATTGGCTTAAATGACTTGAATTGAGGAAATGCATCTTGTTTTGAGCGGTTTTCACTCATTTAGACACTTTTCCTGATCGGACCGAGTTCACTTTGCTTGTTTGAGGACATTTCAGACCAGTTCTAGGGTAAATCTCGCTTGAAATAAAAAAGTAAAATTGCCAATGAGATAAGACCAATGTTCTTTCCCCATTGGCAAAGAAAATGTCCTGAAATAAGGACGAAATGTATCGAAACGAGTCGGAAACATCTCAGAACAAGTGAAATAATCTGGGACAAATGCCCATCAACTTCTTAACTTTTTGTCTTTTTTTTTGTTTTTTTGTTTTTTCAATTTTTTGTCATTTTTTTCATCATTTTTTTAAAATCATTTGGTTTTTTTTTTTTTTGTCATTTTTTTTTGTGGTCTTCTTTTTGTCATATTTTTGTCCATTTTTAATCAATTTTTGGTCATTTTTTTTGTCACATTTTTTTGGTCATTTTTATGTCATTTTTTCGTCATTTTTTAATCAAATTTTTGTCATTTTTTTGGTCATTTTTTTGTCATATTTTTGACATTTTTTGGTCAAATTTCAATGACTTGAATTGAGGAAATGTATCTTGTTTTGAGCAGTTTTCACTCATTTAGACACTTTTCCTGATCGGACCGAGTTCACTTTGCTTGTTTGAGGACATTTCAGACCAGTTCTAGGGTAAATCTCGCTTCAAATAAGAAAGTAAAATTGCCAATGAGATAAGACCAATTTTTTTTCCCCATTGGCAAAGAAAATGTCCTGAAATAAGGACGAAATGTATCGAAACGAGTCAGAAACATCTCAGAACAAGTGAAATAATCTAGGACAAATGCCCAAGAACTTCTTAACTAGTAAAAACAGCTAAAATTTGGATTATTATGCTCAAATTGAGATGTTTATACTGATCTAGTTAATTACTTTTTGCAGTGTAATGTCCATGGTCTAAATCATCCTATAAAGAGAAAAGAATATTCAGCCAAATAAAGAAGTTATAATTCTCCAAAGTGTTACTACAAGAAACTCATTTAAGTCAGAACAGAAAACCTGAGGAGAGAATGGGTGAACCGAGAGGAGCCGCCCCTAAAGGAGGTCAGACCATCCACTTTATCACTTTAAAGAAAGCCTCTTGGTATCGGTTCATATCGGATATCGGCAGATACTCAAACCCCCAGTGTCGGGATCAGAAGAAAAAAAGTCTGGATCTGTAAATATTTCATAGAGCAGACGATAAACAAAGATGGCGTCCAGTACGGCCCCCGCGAACCTAAACATGTCAGGATCAGTCGCCCACTTTGTTTTGTCTGGATATTTTGACGGTGTTTTCGTGACACTTGGACCAAAGTATCTTCATACTTCTATAGGCCACATGTAGAGATGAATTTGAAACGTTTACAGTAGATTTTATTTGAAGCTTTCACATAAAAAACGAGGCACTTTACAGTTTACATTAAAATGTCACAATTTACAATATTTCTTGCAACTAAATTATGACTAGAGCGAAACGGCTAAAGGGAGGTACATTGAACAGGCTGATGCTAACAGTCTTTGGAGTTTACCATATAAGGTCATGTCCGAAGCAGCCGGAGGGAAAACAAAGAGAAAAAACTGAACTTTATCACATTTCTGCACCGTTACTTTAAGGTATTTTTCTACTAAATAAAGACAGAGACACAGAGGAGCAAAGGGGTTCAACAGCCCATAAACACTTAAACAGACGATGCTAACATTAGCTTCATGCTACATGTGCTAACACTAGCTGATTGTGACTTGACTTGATCAGTGTGTGATGAACATTTTTATAATCCGACAGAAAACACGTAAAAAGAGGGAAAACTGTGACTCCCACGAGAGGTTTTCTCCCCCCTCGGTTAGGCCACGCCCCCTGGTAAGACGCTGTATTTCGGCTCCATTTCCTCCAGACACAGATCTTCATAAATCCTTTCAGTCTCTGGACGAACGTTCTTATATTCTCTCTACAAGAAATAACCCAGAAGTTATTGAGGAAAAGAAGAACGACGGCTCCTCAGCGCCCTCTACATCTTATTGAACTGAGGAGCCATTAATCTTTGTCACATCAACACACCATCCATTTTCTTCCGCTTTATCCGGGGCCGGGTCGCGGGGGCAGCAGTGTCAGCAGTCTCAGCAGAGACGCCCAGACTTCCCGATCCACACACACCTCCTCCAGCTGTTCTGACCCCGAGGCGACACCAGGCCAGCTCGGAGACATAGTCCCACCAGCGTGTCCTGGGTCTTCCACGAGGCCTTGTCCCACTAGGACATGCCTGGAACACCTCCCGCGGGAGGCGACCAGGAGGCATCCGGAACAGATGCCCGAGCCACCTCAGCTGCTCCTTTCGACGTGAAGGAGCAGCAACTCTACTCCGAGCTCCTCTCGGGTAACTGAGCTCCTCACCCGATCTCGGAGGGTGCGCCCAGACACCCTGCGAAGGAAACTCATTTCGGCCGCTTGTATTCGCGATCTTGTCCTTTCGGTCATTACCCAAATCTCATGACCATGGCTAATGTTATTTTGTATTATGGGATATGTATGTATGTCCCATTAGAGGGTCCCGGGCGTCACCATGGCAACACCGTACAAAATACAGTTTTTATCAGAATGCCAACAACTATTTTTCTGACTAAGTTTTTGGCCTCCCCATGTATTAACAGTCTGATTCTGTAGGGGGCGCTATCGCGTCCAATATCACTCCTGAGACCAGGGGTGAAAGGTCAATGAAATGTGTCTCTGATTTTTAATCAGCGTTTGTTTGTGTGAATGGGAGCATTGTGTCGTTTAAAGGAACAGGCCAGTGTTTTTCCAGACTGAGATCTGTTCTTGCCTGAGCTTAGACGAGTTGATGTGTACCTGTCTGGTCTTTGTGCGTGGCCTCTCCCAGTGTATTCCTATGGCTCCAAACGGAGGTGAAGTTGGAAGCGACCAAGCTTTTCCACGGGCACAAAGACCGGACAGGTACGTATCGACCCGTCTGAGCTCAGGTAAGAACATGTCTCAGTGTGGAAGAACTGTGGCCTGTTCCTTTAAAAACAAATCGCTGCATTTTTTGTACATTTTATAGGCTTGATTTTGCTTTACTTTACTTTAAGCTCAGCACACACTACACGACTTTTCTAGTCGTAAATGATTTTATATAGAATGGGGGGTCCACACTACACGATTGGATTCAGTGCGATTTTGGAACGTCTGGGGGTTCACACTTAAAGGAATAGGCCACCGTTTTTACATACTAATATGTAAAAACATACACTCTTTGTCCGTGCGCTCTGTCAGGCAAACGGAGCACATACGCAGCCTCTCCCACATGTCATATAGCTCCAAAAAAGCTCACGATAGAAGCTACCAAGCTCTTCCACGTGTTCCCTATTTAAATAAAGTTACGTGAAGTGTTTTCATGCGAAGTATATTTACACAGAAATGTAGCATGTCGATTTTATAAGCAGATAAAAAGGGGGACTATATTGTGAGGCGTAATGATACGAGGAGCAAAACGTCCGCGCAGTAACTCCTAAAGGTTATTGACGGAAGTGAGCGGGGGAAGTCTTTAGGAGTTACTACGCGGACGCTGTGCTCCTCGTATCATTACACCTCACAATATAGTCCCCCTTTTTATTTGCTTATAAAATCGACACGTTACATTTCTGTGTAAATATACTTCGCATGAAAACACTTCACGTAACTTTATTTAAATAGGGAACACGTGGAAGAGCTTGGTAGCTTCTATCGTGAGCTTTTTTGGAGCTATATGACATGTGGGAGAGGCTGCGTATGTGTGAGCGCACGGACAAAGACCAGACGGGGATATATTAACACGACTAAAGTGAGGTAAGAACATATTTTAGTATGTAAAAACGGTGGCCTATTCCTTTAACGCCTGAGAATCGTCAGAGCGACACACGATTCTGACAAACAGCTGATGTTTTATAACACAGCGCGTCTGTCGTCTCTACGGCTTCAAAACTGAGCCCAAATCCACAAAGACAGGCCTGTGTTTGTGAGCGCGGGATAACGTGTGTGTCCCGATTGGTCAACGGTGTCAACAATGTCACAACACCGCAGCGCTAGCTTACTGCTACTACCAAGCTTCAACTGGGCTGTAGTTCTGTCACATGGAGATAAAAGTTGGCGACAGGAAGAAGCGGGACGTGTTTCAGTGGATTTAATAAGAAAAGGAGACGGGCGTCGACCTCAGGATGGAGGAGACAGCGGAGGAGACGGAGGAGAAAGCGGGGAGGCTAGCCACCGTTAGCGGGGAGGCTAGCCGCCGTTAGCGGGGAGGCTAGCCGCCGTTAGCGGGGAGGCTAGCCGCCGTTAGCGGGGAGGCTAGCCGCCGTTAGCGGGGAGGTGAAGCTAAACAGTTCGTCTCCAAACTCAGTAAGAGCCGCTAAACTCTGTTTGTGGTTGAAATGTAGCTGGAAAAGGTGGTTGTGGTGAACTTTTGGTGATATAAAGTTGTGCTGTTTCGTGTGTGGGGCTGTGGCCATGAAATGAGCTGTTTGTGCCGCTGGTTTAACAGAGAAGTGAAAAAAGGAGGTGCGGCGATGTTTTTCTATCTTTATATCACTCTGTCATTCACATTTGTGTCGGTAAAATCACCCACGTTTCTCCCGTGCGTCCAAAATCGGGCTTAAAAATCAAACATGTTCCTACGACTGGAGTCTAGTCGCGTCTTTCTACCGCCCACACTACACGACCCGACTCTGTGTGACCGCCTTCGACTAGACGCGACTCAATTAGACTCGGCACGACTGAGAATTAGAGCGAAATCGGGCATAAAAGTCGTGTCGTGTGAGCCGACCTTTAGTTTAGTTCACTCTAGTCTAGTCTAGTTTACTTTGGCGCTCGTTGGCCACAGACTCATTTATTTTCCTGTAGTGTTTGAGGCGAGTTCACCTCAGGTCAGTCGTGATAACAGGCCCTGGCACCGGGCAGAACTCGGGCCTATTTATTAAAATAATAAAGTCAAAATGAGACTGACCTCAGGATTGTGACGTCCTCCAGCTCCTGACCTCCGACCTGTGAGACACTCGTTAGACTCTTCACCTGGACACGTGTGTGGACGTTTAGACTCTGACCTGAGCGTCTCCTGCAGCAGATGATCACAATTGTTCCTGTGATGATGACGTTCTCACAGACGAGGACCAGGCCCAGGATCAGGCCCAGGTTCTGGGTTTCTGGAGCTTCTCCTGTGGACCAGACAGTGTTAGATGTATGTCCTAAGTCCACACGTGCAATAAACAGACATACGAGCAGTTCAGTTTAATTGACACGTGTGTAAACTCCTCTCCACGTGCAGTTTGAACGTCCCACACGCGGAGATTCAGGACCACGAGCTCCAATAAAACAATTTGGCCGCGCAGTAATCTTCACTTTACTGTGCGGATGCCAAACTACTCCTGGTATTATTACGCCTTACAATATAGTTCCCCCTTTTATCCGCTTAGAAAATCCACATTGTTTAATTTTATGTAATTATACTTTGTAGTGGAACACTTCACGTAACCATATTTAAATAGGGAAAACGTGGAAGAGCTTGGTAGCTTCTATCTTGACCTGTTTTGGAGCTATAGAGGAGAGAGGGAGAGGCTAAATGCTAACGCCGTCTGTGCTGTGTTTACGTGACTTAAGGCACGGGGCAAGATCAGACAGGTCCTAAAGAACTCGTCAAAGCTCAGGTAAGAACATATCTCAGTATGGAAAAACGCTGGCCTGTTCCTTTAAGGTCACTGGTTAATCTACAGCTCATTTGAAGTTTCACTCCACACATCCATTTCTTTTCATGTTGTTTGGCTACGAGTTGTTGCTAAACAGTAGCAACAGAGCACAGCGGCCCACATGTGCGATCGATTCCCACTCCAAAATGGAGGCTGCCCAGTGACACAAAGGCTAATTTATTATTCTTGTTTTAGTATACTACTGTTTATAATACTGTTATAAATACTGTGCAAGTATTGCACATAGAAGAAAGCTAGAGTGTTCTCTTTTCCGTTCTGACATGGATGTAGCTTCACCAATGACCTTAAAGCAGCGGCTTCCCGACACACCCCATGATTTGCACCATGTGGGAAATACCGACATTAACACAAAAAGAACAAATGAAATAAAGAAATGCTCTGACGACACAGAAATGAGTTCTTACGATGGCAGCACTGGGGTCACGAGCGCACACATCAGGAGCCGGTCAAAGTGCACGTGGAGAGGAGTTTACATACGTGTCAATTAAACTGAACCGCTCGTATGTCTGTTTATCACAAAAATCCACTGGCTCGTTTGCTCAGTGTTTTTCAACCTTTTTTGAGCCAAGGCACATTTTTTTCATTGAAAAAATCACGAGGCACCACCAGCAGAAAGTGTTAACAAATGTAACTCCCGCCTATATTCAGTCGTTCACATCAATGTGTCTTGAATAGGAACACTGTATAGTCTCGCAAGCCACCGTGCCTCAATGCATCATCTCAACAACAAATTAACTTACCTGATATGGAGTATGGTTACTCTGCCGATCACTAGACACTCGAAAACGGTTCATTATTTGTGGATAATAATGCATTTGTTTAAAAAAAAAGGGTGAGATTGGATAATTTCCCAAAGCACACCAGACAATATCTCACAGCACACTAGTGTGCCACGGCACAGTGGTTGAAAAACACTGCGTTTGCTGATTGTTACCTCCAGATGGACGCACCGTCACTGGGACACCACCAGGGGGCGCTGTAGAGGGAGACACCATCACTGGGACACCACCAGTGGGCGCTGTAGAGGGAGACACCATCACTGTGACACCACCAGGGGGCGCTGTAGAGGGAGACACCATCCCTGTGACACAACCAGGGCCAGGGGGCGCTGTAGAGGGAGGCACCGTCACTGGGACACCACCAGGGGGCGCTGTAGAGGGAGGCACCGTCACTGTGACACCGCCAGGGGGCGCTGTAGAGGGAGGCACCGTCACTGTGACACCGCCAGGGGGCGCTGCAGAGGGAGGCACCGTCACTGTGACACCGCCAGGGGGCGCTGTAGAGGGAGGCACCGTCACTGTGACACCGCCAGGGGGCGCTGTAGAGGGAGGCACCGTCACTGTGACACCGCCAGGGGGCGCTGTAGAGGGAGGCACCGTCACTGTGACACCACCAGGGGGCGCTGTAGAGGGAGACACCATCACTGGGACACCACCAGGGGGCGCTGCAGAGGGAGACACCATCACTGGGACACCACCAGGGGGCGCTGTAGAGGGAGACACCATCACTGGGACACCACCAGGGGGCGCTGCAGAGGGACAGAGATCAGAGACAGAACGAGACGAGACTCAGACTGAGCTCAGACTCACCTGGAGTCACTTCGATCCAGAATTCCTTGTACTTTCTGTCCAGCTGAACGCGATAGAACCCGGAGTCGGCGACGCTCACGTTTCTGATGGTCACCGTCATGTCACTCCGGTCGTCTGCAGATTTCTTGTGCTCAATCTGGTATCTGCCTTTTTTTCCTTCGTCTACCGTCGTCGTCACGGAAAGGTCCTCTGCTCTGGAGCAGCTGTTCCTACAGAGGCTTTTCTTCTTTCCAGGTTTAGAGAAAGTAAAAGAGTAGTTGAAGTCTTTTCCTGCAGCGACCGAGAACACGGACTTTGATTTTTCCAGACCTGCTGATGGAGAGCAGACGTGACCTCAGAGAAGTCCTTCAGAGAAACATAAACTTTACACAATCATCAGTTCAGTGAATGAGTGAAGGCCGATGTGGCCTGACCTCATTCAGTTCCACTCACCGTCTATGACGTCGAGCCTAAACTCAGCAACAGACTCACGAACAGGCCTGTCCCAGAAGCATCGGTATCGTCCCGAGTCGCTCAGACTGAGGTTGGAGATTTTCACTGTGATGAAGTCCACTGGAGGAGAACCTTTCTTCTCATGTTCGAGGCTGTATCTGCCGTTTGTCTCGTTGTTTCCTGAGGTCTGCACCAAAACGTCGTCCTCCTCACAGTCGTTTTTACAAAAGACTCTTCGAGTTATGTTTAGATCTAAGTCAGACCGACACTTGAAAGTCAGATCTTCTCCTTTCGGCTCTTTATAAACAATAACAGTGGTGAGTGTGGGGCGGACGTCCAGCAGCACTGAGCAGAACAACAGAACAGAGTCAGAGTCAGAGCAGAGTCTGAGCAGAGTCAGAACAACAGAGCAGGGTCAGAGTCAGAGCAGAGTCAGAGCAGAGTCAGAGCAGAGTCAGAGCAGAGTCAGAACAACAGAACAGAGTCAGAACAGAGTCAGAACTCGCTCTAATGATTTAGTTTAAGTTTGTGTTCTCACCGAGCCACAGCAGAAACAGCCTCCAGGAGCTCATGATGAAGAAAGACCCAGAAATGAACAAACTCTGACTCTTGGTCCTGTCAGATTAGGATCAGAGGCGTTTCTGCTAAACCACACAGAGCTGAAGAGGAAGCAGAGACAGAGATGCTCGATCTACAGCATCACTCAGTGGAAAGTTATCTTCAAATAAAAAACATCCGGAAAGTCCAACAAGTCTCACAGTCACAGACCTGAAGTTTAAGTTTAAGTTTAATGATTTTGTAAAGCCCAATATCACAACAGAAGTCGCCTCACAGCTGCACCAAACATCAAGGCAATAAAACAGAAGTTAAAGTTTAAAGTTCAGGTGAATCCAGGCAAATATAATGTCCAAATATAGCTGCGATCGGCGATTATCGGCCCTCGCCGACCGCCCTTTTGTCTCCCTCAATCTAAATTTACGGTATTGCTACTGCCTTTGTGTTTTTAAGTTTATTCCCGAGGGTCTTAGTTTTAGGATTTTTGGAATGCGCTAATGTGCCCTCTCGGTCTCTGACGAAGTTTTTGTCAGAAAAAAAAGATTTTTGACAATGCTGAGAACTCTGCTCTTAATTTATACAGAGAAAAATGTGAACACCGCGTTCCAAATTATGATGCAAATGACATTTTTCTCTGATTTCCTAAACTGTCAACTCAAATGAGAGTCAGCCTCATTTTCAAGTCTTTAACTGGTCGAGGATCATTTAAATGTGGTTTTGTGCGCTATACGATTACAAGAGGCCCTTCACCAGCCCTGATGGCGCTCCGGCCTAATTATTCTAATGTGAATTTCACAGTAATAGAAATTTTTGCACCGTTAAATTTAAAGAAATATAAAATGACAAATCTGCAGCCACAATCAGGCCTAATTGCTGGATAATTTTAGATACATTTTCTGCAATTATCAAAGGATTCCTGTTAATATTCTATAAACTGTAAAGATAAATGATACAATATTATTCAGAGTTAAGAATGTAAATTTCACAGCTGAGTAAAAGGTTGTGGGTCTATAGCGACTCTAGCGTAACCGTACAGTTTACAGCTGAATATGCTTCGAATCGTGTTTTTTATTCTTGACATTGTAATTGTCAATTGTCCAGAAAATGTGAGTTAAATTGACAGTAACTTTAATTACAAGAATTCTGTTTTTTATGGTATTAAACTGGCAGTTGAGGCACTTTCATGCTGTGAAATGTATGGTATGATACTGGCAATCTCAACTGCCATTCTTTTGTGGTAAAATTAACTAAAATATTCTTACAGTGTAGTCAAACCGAGTCTATACTGTATTAATACTAAACTTCAATTTCAAACAGAAGTTTGGACTTCAATCTGACTCCTTGGACAAAATTTGACCAAACATCCATTCTTCAATCCCTTTGTGCCTTTGATACTGAGAATTTGTTGGTACATGACTTTGCGATGATGTGTATTTTCAAGCCTGAAATTGACACCTTAAAAGCGTCCTTGCAATAATGCCGTGTCACTGTCAACCATGATCACAATGCAATGTGACAGCTCATTGTTCCATCAGCCAATCACAATGTGGCATCTGACAGGCTAATTGCTCAGTTACATGAATATGTCAACACATTAGACGCAGCTCTGTGGTTTCGTAACGTACCAGATGCCATTAAAGGTGTGAAAACATTTACAGAGCAGCAGAAAGACGGATCGCACACGTCGTTATCCTAACCTTTATTACAGAGGGTCATGATGGATGGATGAGATGATGACGGGGCGTAGGGTTTTGTAGTGTATATAGGTACCACATTAGCACTGTCCTGGGAAGGCGACGGCTGCTTTTCTCTTTCATTGCTGGGTTGCAGGTGACATCACAGCGTTCTAAAGGCCTAGACTATTATATAGAAGAAACATTATTTTGTCTTTGAGGAAATTTTTGGTCTTGTACAGAGAGATCATGGACCCAGTGACTGATCCATCCATTTTCTTCCACTTGTCCATTGCCGGGTCGTGGGGGCAGCTGTTGGAGCTGCCCAAATCACATTGCACCAGCCCCTTATGGCTCCTCCTGCAGGTGGTGGGTCCACGGAAGGACGGCCTCACGATTTTAACCGGGTCTGTTGGTCTCTCATAAGGGGCTTCTGAACCGCTCTTTGTCTGACCCGTCACCTAGGATCTGTTTGCCCTGGGAGACTCTACCAGGGGAACGAGGCCCCCGACAACAGAGCTCCAGGATCATTCGGGCGCTCAAACCCCTCCACCACGTTAAGGTGGCGGTTCCAGGAGGGGAGTTCCAGTGACTGATATTAATGATAATTTTTCTAATCCATACATTTTCTTTTTTGCTACGACTTGTGAAAGTCTAATGCTGTTAATGGGAAAAACTGGCTCCTGCTCCCCACTGGGCCCAGTGACATCATCACATTCTAGAACCTGCAACCCAGCAATAGCATTCGTTTCGATGTCTCACCCCTGAGTCCCCTGAGTGGCTGGCAGTGGTGATGCTGTGACGTTGGCACCCCCAAAACCCTCCAGTCACAGTGTCGCCCCACTAAACGATTACAAAATTAGCATCATCGGAAAAAAAAAAGTTTGGTTTTTTTAAAAAAAAAAAAAAAAAATTTTTTACTTTTTTGCAAAGCAGACTTGCATTATTTCACGGCGCTGGGATTATTTTCCCTTCGCATTTCACCTGCCACGGCTCATGCTTTAGCCTGACATAAAAACAAACGGCGCTGTGTGATGATGTCATAAGGCCACGCTGCTCAGTTTACTTGCGCAGGTGTGAGGGCTGGCCAGCAGGGGGCAGGTGTGAAACAGGGACCTCTCCTTAATCGAGGCAAACTTCAAATCATTTGTATTTTTATGACCCTTCAGAAAACAGAACATATTCAGCATAGTTTTTTGAAATTAATAATATATAAATAAAATAAAGCCTTTTTTTTAAAGGCAACAGATAATCGTGATTTCAATTATGACAAAAATAATCGGGTTTATTATTTTTTAAATAATCGAGCCGCCCTAACGCCCCCGACAACAGAGCTCCCAGAGTCATTCAGGCGCTCAAACCCCTCCACCACATTAAGACGGCGGTTCCAGGAGGGGATAAACAAATCCTTCCTTTGTAATTCTGGATAGACCACCCAAAATATTACACAGAAAATGAATCTAATTAACTAATTCTATCCACCTTCAGACCAGAATAGAATAGATTTTATTAAGGCTGTGCAATTAATCGAAATTTGATGACGATTTCGATTATTACACTAGACGATCACAAAAATAGCATAATTGAGAACAAACGATTAATAAGGATGCCCTCCCGCTCGTCCGTCCTGTGCGGTTTCTGTGACGCGTCTGATCAGCTGAAACACCAGCGCATCCTGACAGAACTGTAAATAATATTGTACTAATATTTTTTATACCTAACTCTTGGATAACACCACTGTTCAGAGCTCACCTTGTGCTGAAGGAGAACAGCTGTTCAGAAGCCTCCACATCCTTTGCTCAGACACTGGTTTTGTTTAGTAGAAAAGTCTAAAACTCTTCTTCAGGAGCAGATCAACGGAGCTCAAACAAACTCTTATCCTTCACGCCACTGAGATGATTGTTTCTGTTCCCTTTGCATTTCACGAGCTAAAGGCTCAGGCTTTGGTTTGACATAAAAACATTAGCGCTGTGTGATGATGTCATCAGGCCGCGCGGCTCTGTGTGACAGGTGTGAGGGCTGGCCAGCAGGGGGCAGGTCTCCCTATAGGATTAGTCTAGAAACGTGAGCATATTAAAATTATTATCCAAAGAAAATCTAGTCCATAGTTGTTTTTTACAAGAATAATAAAAATGAATAAATAAAATAACCTTAGAAGACCTTTGCGAAGTTTAAGCTCAGCAGGGAAGGGCCTGGTCGGTACTTGGATGAGAGACCGTTTAGTAACACCAGGAAGCCTAGCGAATGTAGTGAGTGAGTGAGTGGTTGGTGGTGGTCGGAGGGGCCGATGGCGCAGACTGGTTGCCTCGCTTCCATCAGTCTACCCCAGGGCAGCTGTGGCTACAATAGTAGCTTACCACCACCAAGTATGGAGTGAACGAATAGTGCAATGTAAAGCGTCTTTGAGTGTCCAGAAAAGCGCTATATAAAACCGATGCATTATTATTATTCATCTCAGTCTTGTGCTCACAAACACAAGACGAGGACAATACAGAAAATATACGTAAAATAAAACATTACAGAATTCAGTCCCTTTCTGTGGTGGTTATGTTTTCGGTCGCTGCTTCATTCAGAGCTGAGGGACAAAGGATCTTCTTAAACAGCCTTCGCCAGTGGGACTCTGGGGTTCAGAGGGTGCGAGACACATTATGTTTGTGTTTGTGTTGGGATTTGTGCGTGTGATGTCTCTCCTCGCTGCAAAATGTGTTACTCTACATTTATGATGCAAGTCTACATTTCCAAAACAAACTAACAAAACCCTCCGTGGGGATTTGCTCGTAAGTCGGAGGCCGATAAGAACTGCAGCAGAAAAACATCATCCTGCTCAGTGGAAAACTTTAACTCCAGCCTTCGTTTGTGCAGCTTCTTTACTATGCATATGTCTGCCAGAGCTGTCGCGTCCGTGTAAGTTTACTCGGGGGCGTTGAAGGGCAAACAAATGAGCAGAAAATGCAGAACAGCCACTGGCCACAGCTGTCAGTGAAGCAGAGGAATCAAAATCAACAACAACCCATCACCTGCAGCCACTTCTTCAAGGTTCGCTGTACAAGAAGTCGATCATTCAACTCACGGGACGACTTTCTGGACTGAAATGACCTTCTCTCGATGACGGAAAAAGTGATATAAGACGCTACAAATGTTCTGTGACGTTTGTATTCGTCCTTAGTGCAACTGGATTCAGTCTATTATGATTAAAAGTTCAATCCATCAATCAAACTATATTTATAAAGCGCTTTTCATACCGCCTGGCACAACCTCCCATATATATTATATATTAGGACTAAATACATAGATTAGTCAGTTAAAGGCTAAGCTAAAAAGGTGGGTCTTGAGCTGCTCTTAAAAACATGGACGTTTTCTGCAGCCCTGAGCTCCTCCTCAGGTCTGAGCTCCTCCTCAGCCCTGAGCTCCTCCTCAGCCCTGAGCTCCTCCTCAGCCCTGAGCTCCTCCTCAGGTCTGAGCTCCTCCTCAGCCCTGAGCTCCTCCTCAGCCCTGAGCTCCTCCTCAGCCCTGAGCTCCTCCTCAGGTCTGAGCTCCTCCTCAGTCCTGAGCTCCTCCTCAGGTCTGAGGTCCTCCTAAACGCCAGCTCAGAGTCAAAGATCACACCCAGGGTCTTCACCTGTGAGGAAGGATTCAGAGACAGTGACTGTAGTTTGGGTAAGCTGGAGAAAGTTTTCTGCCATCCAGGATTTGATCTAAAATGCAGATAAAAAGTGCATCCATTGGCCTGGTGTCATCAGGAGACATGGAGATGTATAACTGTGTATTATCAGCATAACTGTGAAATTCGACCCCGTGTCTCCTGATGACATCACCAAGAGGGAGCATATACAGATTAAAAAGCACTGGGCCGAAAATTGAACCCTGGGGCACACCACATGTAATTCCATAGACCTTAGAGCAGTGGTTCGCCAGATCATTTAGATAAAATAGCCATATTTTCATTAGCAAATAATCTGATATTTTATTGTAGCATGTGTGTGCTATTTTACCAGAGTGCCATTATTTGTTTGATGAATTTCATTTTAGCCATTTTTTTTTGTTTTGTTTTTTTAACCCCTTAACTCCCACCTGAACCGAGCACATTTTCTCCAGTTTGGCTTTACCCCCACCCCGAAAACAATGATGGAAATGGGACAAAGAAGTGACGAAAAATTTATGAAAAAAATGACAAAAAGTTACAAAAATGAGTCGAATACCCAACAAAAAAATGATGGAAAAAAAATGTGACGACGTGAGGAAAAAGATCCTCTCGGTTCAGGCGGGAGTTAAGAGGTTGAGAATTATGTCGGCTACAATTTCTATTTCTCACGGTGTGACCCGGGCGGGGGTCACGAATCCCTTTTACCGTTAAAATGGGGGTTGCGGCGCCAAAAGGTTGAGAACCACTACCTTAGAGGAGCAGGTATCCACACTCCCCATGAACGTCCTGTCTGTGAGGGAGGAAGTAAACCATTTGTGTTCAGCACCAGAGAGGCCGATGTGTTTTAAACGAGTGGTTCTCAACCTTTTGGAGCCGCGACCCCCATTATAAAGGTTAACCCCTTAACTCCCGCCTGAACCGAGCACATTTTCTCCAGTTTGGCTTTACCCCAATCCAAAAGCTTCGGGAAAAATCAACAAAACTGAGACGAAAACAATGATGGCAATGTGACAAAAAAGTGACGAAAAATTGATAAAAAAGTGATGAAAAATTGGTGAAAAAGTGGCAAAAATGTCACAAGAAATTGACAAAATATTGACGAAAAAATGAAAAACGTGACAAAATGTGACAAAAAAAATACAAAAATGTTATAAAAATTTGACCAAAAAATTACAAAAATCTGACAAAGAAATTACAAAAAATGACCCAAAAATGACCCAAAAAAATGGACAAAAATGTGATAAAAAAATTGACGAAAAAATGACGAAAAAGTTACAAAAATGTGTTGAATGCCCAACAAAAAAATGATGGGGAAAAAATCTGGTGACGTGAGGAAAAAGATCCTCTCGGTTCAGGTGGGAGTTAAGAGGTTAAAGGAGTTTGGAACCCCCCGCCCGGGTCACACAGTGAGAAATTGGAACATTACCCTTCATAATTCTGAAAAACAAAGAAAAAAACAAACGGCTACAATAGAATTCATCAAATTACGAACACATAATGCCACTCTGGTATAATAGCACACACTTGTGACAATAAAATATAATATTTTATTATAATATAATATAATATTCGCTAATAAAAATATGTATATGTTATCTACATGATCTGGCGACCCCCCAAATTTGTCTTGGGGCTCACGACCCCCAGGTTGAGAACCACTGTTTTAAACGAGTTAAAAGAATAGTGTGGTCGACTGTATCAAAGGCATCGCTCCCAAAAAAAAAAAGAAGTTGATAACATTTACATGACCCCGGTAAAACTGAGATTAGTTTCCGTTGCATATAATTGTATTCCTACTGCATATAAAGCATTTCGCCGAATAGCCATAACCAGATATTTGCAGATTCTGTGAAAAGAGATGAACAAGTGTCGATACTGCCAATGCTCGCCTCTGCAGTTCGGTATTTTTATGGCCCATTTATCCGAGGAACGTAATGAAAGGCACACAGTTGTCAACATCCATTTGATATAATTGAGTCTCTAATGCACTCAGAAATCAATGTTTCACGAGAGCGATTTTAACGACTCCAGTAATTAACGGCAATTTGGCTCAAATTAGACGCACTCCTGAGTGTAAGTGGACTTTTCACCCTTTTAACTTTCAACTCGGCGGTTTTCTTTTCTGCCAAATTGCGACGCGCTCCTCATACATGCGATCAAGCTGCTTTCTTTTTACATGATTAAACGGAATTGTACGACTGCAGGTAGAACACTTTCTCCAGTTTGGCTTTACCCCCATCCCGAAAACAATGATGGAAATGGGACAAAGAAGTGACGAAAAATGTGTGAAAAAGTGGCAAAAATGTCACAAAAATGTCCAAGAAATTGACAATAAATTGATGAACAAATGACAAAAATGTGACAAAAAAAGACAAAAAAATGACAAAAATGTGACAAAAAATGACAAAAATGTGACAAAAAATTGACGAAAAAATGACAAAAATGTGACAAAAAATTACAAAAATGTGACAAAAAATTGACGAAAAAATGACAAAAATGTGACAAAAAAAGACAAAAATGTGACAAAAAATTGACGAAAAAAAGACAAAAATGTGACAAAAAATGTGACAAAAAATGTGACAAAAAATGTGACAAAAAAAAGACAAAAATGTGACAAAAAAAGACAAAAATGTGACAAAAAATTGACGAAAAAAAGACAAAAATGTGACAAAAAATGACAAAAATGTGACAAAAAATTGACGAAAAAAAGACAAAAATGTGACAAAAAATGACAAAAATGTGACAAAAAATTGACGAAAAAAAGACAAAAATGTGACTAAAAATGACAAAAAATGACTAAAATGTGACAAAAAAATTGAAACAAAAAATACAAAAAATAGACTAAAATTTACGACAAAAATGACAAAAAGATACAAAAATGAGTTGAATACCCAACAAAAAAATGATGGAAAAAAAATGTGACGACGTGAGGAAAAAGATCCTCTCGGTTCACGCGGGAGTTAAGAGGTTGAGAATTATGTCGGCTACTATTTCTATTTCTATTTCTCCTCATACATGCGATCAAGCTGCTTTCTTTTTACATGATTAAACGTAATTGTACGACTGCAGGTAGAACTTCGCAAAGGGATGAAAGTTTTAGCTTATTACTTTTGTGCAAAACTGAACATCTATAATTGGGGCCGAGGCAGGGAGAGCTGTTGTGGTGGTCAGAGAGGTGTTGCGTAGGAAAAGAATGTGGAGAAGGAAATAATAAAGCAACGTGCTGAGGAAAAATAGCCACTGCATGTGAGAAAATCCAAACGCCAGGGTCGTCCTTGAAAGTAACATGCAAACTTTGAACAGCTATCTATGCATTTCAGCCTGAAAAGACTCACAGAAAGTTTTATTGGACGTGAATCGTGATTAGGGCTCAGACCCCGGGGGGGAAACTGAATTAATGATGTGAAATACACGGCAATGATGACTGATGGAGTCTTTTCCCCGGAGTCTGGACACTAGACGCCTGGACTTAGCCAGCCGTAAACTCTGGTCAATTATAATTTCCCTACATGTACGTCTGGGTCGGATCTGTGTGGCCGCGTTACATCGGTTGAATTTCTACCTACCATTCAGCGAGCGGGGGAGGCGGGTGTTGTAGGCGACGTCAAGCATTTGCCGGTTGTAATTTGTCAATGACGGCGGAGACGAAAGTTAAAGGATCTGTATCCTGCTATTTTAGCCATTCCAAAGTTAAGTATAGGCATTTTATGAATGATTGTATCTCTACCGCTATTGAGCACTCATTTTTGTGATAAATACAAGTGTTTTCTGGAGGTATTTTTCGAACCCGGAAGACAAAACGCTTCGATTCAGTTAACTCCGCCCCCTCTCTCCGCAAATACAACTTTACCGTAATATAAATAAACAACAATAAGTGAAGATACTTCACAATGCAGTTATACGGAGTTGACATCTGCAATACAGCTTCATAAATGGCTAACACACATGCTAATATGCTAACACACAAGCTAACCCGCGTTTGGACTGACTCACCGATCTGGTCCATCGCTGTTTACATTATGGGACTCGCGTAGGTTATAAAAGTGAATCCACTTTGGTTCTGGTGAAGGTTCACCAAACATCCATCAGAGACAGTCACAGAAAAACAATATTTTGGTGAAAGTCGCTGAATCACGGAGAAAAAAACAACTTCTGACGGGAGTGGCCTCTTCTTGAAAAAGGTTGAATCATAGACTGTATATATAGTCCCGTCCTTGTAGCCAAACGCGCTTCTTTTTCTACGTGACATTATCATTAGGTAAGAATAAAGATAGGTTATAGCGAGCTCCATCTTCAGCTGCAGTGCAAACATGACTGATCTGTTCAGAAGCTCAGGGGATATGTTTGTTTTGGCCTCAGCTGACCTGGAAGCACCTCGGGCACAGCCTTTTTTTCTTTTTTTTGTTCCTTTTCCTTTATTTATTTATTTCTTACAACAGAAATAATGAAAAGGGTGTTTTACAAATTAAAATCCGGCCGTAAGCATAGAATTAAGACATTACTTTACAGACGTCGAGCACTTCCGTTCCGCTGTGACGACACAACTGAACAGGTCAGTCGTTCACCAGGAGAGGGCGGCGCAAAAACTGCCCAGGAGAGGGCAGTTTTTGATAAGGAAATAGCATAACAACATGGCTAAAAGCTCCAAAAAGTCGACTTTGCATGATATAGGACCTTTTAAAGGAAGCTCTTCAATCTGTTCTGGCTCGGCTCACAAATATCCAGAAATTAAAGTTGAAGCCTCGGAATGCGCAAGGTATGATAGAGCTATGATAGAGTTATGAACATCCGGCGAAAATTACGAAAGTAAACAATAACAGCGATCGCTCGTATTGTGACGATTCAGACCCTTGTACGAAACGCAATGAGTGCGAGGGTCTGGTAAAACCAGGCTAGGACACATGGGCTGGGACGATCCACTATTGTCACGATCCAATACGTATCACGATACACAGGGGCCGTACGTATCTCGATTCAATAAGTACAAAATGTAACAAGTAGTTGGCACAAGACATGCATCGGCAGCAAAGTGCACAGACAAGAACCAACTTTAACTAGGGATGGGCACCCTCTAAACGGTACCTACGTGGAACCGACCGAAAAGCTCCGGTCGGGGGCGGTATTGAAAAAATAAAATTCTTTCGGGGCCAACTTTTGGTTCTTTTTCTCCAGACGTCAATATATGACCCTCAGCGAGTCTTAAAAAAGCAATGTCTGATCTTCCCCGTGCCTTCAGTCACGTAAACACAGCACAGACGGCGTTAGCATTTAGCCTCTCCCTCTCTCCTCTATAGCTCCAAAACAGGTCAAGATAGAAGCTACCAAGCTCTTCCACGTTTTCCCTATTTAAATATGGTTACGTGAAGTGTTCCACTACAAAGTATAATTACACACAATTAAACAATGTGGATTTTCTAAGCGCGGATTTCGAACTACTCCTGGTATTATTACGCCTTACAATATAGTCCCCCTTTTATCCGCTTAGAAAATCCACATTGTTTAATTGTGTGTAATTATACTTTGTAGTGGAACACTTCACGTAACCATATTTAAATAGGGAAAACGTGGAAGAGCTTGGTAGCTTCTATCTTGACCTGTTTTGGAGCTATAGAGGAGAGAGGGAGAGGCTAAATGCTAACGCCGTCTGTGCTGTGTTTACGTGACTGAAGGCACGGGGGAAGATCAGACAGTTCCTAAAGAACTTGTCAAAGCTCAGGTAAGAACATATCTCAGCATGTAAAATGGTGGCCTATTCCTTTAACTGGAAATTGTGCTCAAAACACGAAGTTACAGGCGACGCTGCTGCTCCTGCGTAGCTTCTGCTGTGCTGTTTTAGGACTTTTTCTTATACACGTCAGTTTTATTGAATTAAAATAACATAGGTATCGAAAAAGTACCGTTAAGGCACCGGAACCGAAAAGCAGGTATCGTTAAAGTACTTGGTATCGAAAAAGACGAGCGGTACCCATCCCTATCTTTAACACACACTACCGTCAAAAACTTCACAGAAAAGACCATTTGACATGATGTACAATGTGGTGAATATGGAAGGACTTTAAAGCAGCCTCATGGATCAAACTGCAAATATATATACTGGAGTAAGCCGACGGTTTATGTTGTTAATATTATTTCACCTTCACCTAATGTTATTATTTCATGTAGTGATTTAGCTCACCTCGTGTCCTCTTTGGTGAACTGCATGATGTTAAATAAGGCTGCTCCGGTTCCGCAGGGGACAGACTGACATGTTTTAATGAGGTCTGCTCCTTCGAGACACCTTCACCTTTCCTCACACCTGAAATACAGAATAAATGTGTATTTTGGTCCCGGCAAGGCCTCGTTATGATTTATTTTACAGCTTCGTGCTCGGCTCTTCGCTGTCAATCACAACCCGGAGGCGGTGAACGGGAAGACATCGACGGGATACTTTTTTGTTCTACCCAGAATGAATAGTTTTCGAAGACATTTGACTGGTTTGACCGTTTTACCAACGCTGTAAAAAGGGAAAAACTTGGTACTTAACTTAACACAAGTGAAGCTGTAAGTTCTACACTGATTTTTATAGCCACATGTCTCTGTATAAAAAATAAAAAAGTACTATAATGCCAGACACTTTCAGCAAGATAATGAAAGACACTTTACCTTTTGTTCATGGGGTGAACTCAAAAGACATAAACGTTTTTCTATAAACACATTCAACAGAGGCTGTGTCTGAATGTCCACACTATTCCCTATATAATGCACTATAGTGGATACGCCATTTTGTAGGTGTGTCTGAAATGCATTCTGAAAAGTAGTGAGCAGTGGCGGTCACTAAACAGGTCAATATAGACCACAATGCATTGCGAGAGTGGGAGAAGAGCCTGACAGAGACAGGTCTATGAACTAAACAACACGACTGAAGTAAATCAGCTGTTTCAGTCGTGTGTTTGTGTTTCTCATGAATAAATGACTTGAATATAAACGGTTACGGTGAAAAGATGCTAACGTTAGCTGCTAACCTTTAGCTGGAGCTGCTAAATGACAAATATCTTCCTCTCGAATAATCCAAGACATTCATGTAAAATCCATGTGAAATATAAAGTATCTGACTCGTATTTATCCATAAATATTCCACTGCAGGGGCGGACTGGCCATATGTCCATTCTGGAAGAGCACAGAAGGGCCACTGGTCCCGCCTCAACCGAGCTTTACCCAAATCTAAAAGCTAGAAAGAAAAGCATCAAAATAGCGAGAAAAAGAGGATGAAAACAAAACAAAAATGTGCTGGAAAAGCAACAAAATGTGACAAAAAATGTGATGAAAAGGCAACAAAAACGTGAGAAAAACACAAACAAATGATAGTAAAAATAATGGGGGAAAAAAACAACAAAAATATGACAAAGATGACGTGACAAAAAGTTACCATCACTTTTGTAGGTCTTGTTGCTCTCCAGTCGAGGAGCTTTTAGATTTGGGTAACATGAATCTAAAAGGAATTCCGTGGAGTATGGTGCACCACAAGGTTCAATTTTGGGACCAATATTATTCATTATTTAAATTAATGATTTTGCTTCTGTTTCTACGACCACCTTTCTCGCTCTTTTTGCTGATGATACCAGTCAAAAAATAATAAAAATAAAAAGTCGACCTGGGGAAAATGCACTCAGTTAAGGCGGGTGGTAAGAGGTTAAAAGATGTATTTGTGGAAGTGTCACAATCACGCTACTTTGGGCCAGGCTGGTCAGAGTCCACCCCGTTCCACTGTCTCATGAGTTTGGTCTTTATCGCAGAAATACATTATTCCCGGAGTTTAGCGAACTTTTAGCAGACGTGGTCACTCATTCTGCTGGCGATTCGGACACCGGGCTCTGACCGACTTTCTGCACGTCTTTGAGCTCACGCTGGAGAGAAATTCTGTCCGAATCGCCAACAGAATCAGTGACTATATAGTCGACTATAGAGTGCGGGCCTATGTAGTGAATGAGGGGTTTGGGACGAGGGTGGACATTCGGACACAGCCAGAGACTCCACCCCCCTGTAAAAGGACCCTCTGAAATGTTCAGCTTTGCTTTATTGGAGGCGTTGGAGGACAGAAAACCAGTCAGTGTCATTTCAACCTGGATAGACTCAAACAGACAAAAGCAGCGATTAGGAAGATTTATTGACATGTATATTAGTTTTGGCGATCAGACCCCGGTGGTAACATCGATGTATGAAAGTCAGTATGGATGGGCTTGTAGTTAGCGATGTCTTCCCCCGGAGCCTGGACACTGGTGGTGGTATGGGAGACCCGTGAAGATCAGCAGGGAGAAGCCGTGGGCAGAAGAGGCGGAGAGGGGGTGGAGGTGGGATGCGAACGAACCATGATTGCTGGGGCTTAAAAGCGGGACCGAGGGCGATGATTGGCTGCTGCGGAGGTGCGGCTCTTACGCTGATGGCTGAGTTGGAGGTGTGGCCCTCTTGGAAGCGATCATTGGCTGGAGGTATGTGATGCTGAAATTAGTCTCCCAGGTTGAATTAACGCCTAGGCTTCACTTGCCCCATGCAGTGCAGCACATCCCATTGTCGTATTGTCTACACCAATCCAGAGCGTCTCAAACATGCTCAATGGGGGACGTGTCATCCAAAACGCCATCAATAAAATGCACCCGTGTTCATTGTCCACATCAACAACTTGATCAACTCTATGAAGGAGATACAGCATGAGGCAAATTGCGGTCAAACCAGAGACTGACTGGTTTTCTGTCCTTCCCCAACCTCTCCAATGAAGCAAAACTGGACTTTTCAGAATGTAGTAGTAGAAATTTAGAGTAGTAGTAGAAATGTATTGTCCCCGTGGGGAATACACAAATACAACAGTGACCTCAGCAGACAGATCCAAACATTGACAACATACAAAAAACAAACCACGGCCCGTCAACCTCAGTTTAAATTATGTTAAAATCGTTATCTACATTCCTTAAAAACCTTCTCTGACAGACCAGCTGTGCAGAATAATAATAAAAATATATTAGTTACTTTGTATTGTTGGTTTGTTTAATTGTAAAATGGCTGCCTGGTCCTGTTTTTAGTCAGGGCTGGGCTTCTGTACCTTCGACCTGAGGGGAGCAGCTCAAACTCTCTAAACAGAGGATGTTTTGAGTCCGATAATATTACGTCTTCTTTATTCAGAGCTCGAGCAAAATAAATGTCCTGCAGACCCTTCATAGGAACACCTAGGATTTTGCTGCAACTGTACATATTTTCCTAAGGGAGTTCTTTTGTGCCTCAGTCATGGCCCCGAAACCAACAGATGATACAGAAAGTCAGAAAGAATGTCTTTTTATTGTAGACAGCCTAATGTTGTTATGCCACACCTGTGAGGTGAGATGGATCTATTGTGTTAAAAAGGTTTTATGTCTTTTATGTCACTCCATGGAAAATTAGTGCAAAAACAAAAGTGTGTTCAAATTTGTGTTTGGATGTTTTTTTTACAATAACGGTGCACTCATTACTTTTAATTTAATACTAGGAGTTCCAGGCTGAAAACAGTTCTGTTTGCCCGTGCATATAACTGAAAGTATTTTATCTGCACTCTCGTCTTTTACTGTAATTGATTAATTTTATATTGATGTCCAGAGGAGAAGGAGCGACAAAAACAGAGGTTAGGTAACTTACTTTTGAACGAGCAAGAAAAATAGTGCTCAAGACAGAGCGAAATAGTGCTCAAGACAGAGCGAGTCAAAACAAGACTTAAAAATGCATATAACTGAAAGTATTTTATCTACACTCTTGCCTCTTACTGTAATTGATTAATTCTATGTTGATGTTTTATTGATTGTATTTGTTTTCTTATATTTATGCAACTGTGAAGCACTTTGAATTGCCTTGTGTATGAATTGTGCTCTACAAATAAACTTGCCTTGCCTTGCCTTGCCTATCACTTATGTTTTATTGTTTCATTTGACTTTTTAGTGTAGTTTCATGTATCGTAGACACGTCCTTCTCGTTCTGCAAAGCACAAAATACAAATAAAGTTTCTTCCCCATCTTTGTCCCCACGCCCATATTTAATCGAATCTCATCATTTTCACACCCTAATCTGAGTAACGCGCTGGATTTGCAATCTAAAAATCCAACACGGCCGCGCTCACTCAACAGAATCCCGTTTTCATTCCTCCCCACTGAAGATATTTTTCGCCTCTGCCAGCTCTTATCCATTCTCTCAAATCTTTCCTTCAAACTGCCACTGCCTCCTCTGCTGCGAGTCCAGACAAATCCACTTTGCCTTCTACAAACTCGCCCGGACTCTCGAGCTGAGCCTGATCGCTGAGAGCTGCTGACTGCGTGCGTTTGTCCTCAAATAAAACTGTTCGAGAGCTCCAGCGGCAGACAGCCAGCGCCGGCCGGTCGCACGGAGATGGAGCAATGTCTCCCCCTGTAGGGCGCCGGTGGGAACAGCACAGGGACATTGACGGGACTCGCATTGTTCTGTCTGACAGCAGCGCCATTCTCAGTCTTTTGCATCGGCATGAAAGCGGTTTTGACAAGAAGTAGAGAAAATCATGTGGGCAAAATGATCATAATGAGGACTTTCATGGTCACAAGACTTTGAAGCCAAACCGCGTCACATTTCACTCAATAAATACAGTAAAATACACACATTTATCTCATTACAGACAGGTGTTTTTGCTGTGAGCGTCACCTCTCCTCCTCTCCAGCTCGTCTCCATGGAGATGTTGACTAAAGGCAGATAATTATGACATTTAAATAGGGTAAAGGTCCCCATGCAAATCCATTCTTTGAATACCAACTGCAAAAATTGCGTTTTCCGGATTTGCGCAAGAGTATATAATCTAGGGATGGGCGGATCGATAGTAGTATCGATATATCGATACCAAACGGCTACTTTTAAAGTATCGATATTGGGCAAAAAGTATCGATACTAATATGTAAAAAGGAGGGGCAGCAATTATCAACACAATTGTCATTTAAGTATTCATTTTAAATGTTGTTTATGTATTTAATTTCATATTAACATTGTTTATTTAGCCAGTTAAATAAATATAATTATAATTAACCAATTAATTATATAAAACAACCAGTTTTAGAAATATATATTGATTGAAATACATTCACCCATAGGAAATGACCAGTATTGGTATCGGTATGGACAAGAAAGACCCCAAAAGAATCGGTATCGTATCGATTCCAAAAAATGTGGTATCGCCCATCGTGTTTGCTATATCCCTCACAAGGGAAAGAAATCATGACAGTAGTACAATCAAAATCATATACATACTGTATTGGGCAAGATGAATGGGTGGTGGGTCTTGCCTAAGGAATCAAACACATGGAGCAGAGAGAAAGCTGCCAATCTTAAGTAAGAATAAAATACAGTCTTCTTTTCATGGCTGTATTTTGTCATATCGACCTGACTTCGCTCTTTTTTTTTTTTTTAGGACTGTTCTACTTGTTCTTCCCTTGTTTTGTGATTTAACCCTAACAGCAAAGTTTTTAGTCTGTTATCGATTTTGGGGTTTTAGGGTGAGCAATTACGCATATCCAAATCTCAAAGAGTGTTGACTGTGCAGCTTAAAGCCGATCTGCCAATGTGTTACCTCATTTGAAAGCCAAGACCTTCTTGTTTCTAAAAGTATGTGTAAGATCTGTGAGTGAAACACAACTTACATCACACTTGCAGTTCTTAACTCTAATCAAAAGCCTGATCCTAAGTCTAGCCCTAACTCTCTGATCATGGGGGGGCGGCAAGTACCAGGTTAAAGTTGATGTGGTAAAATAGTGGTTGCAATGTTCAATGACTGATTAAGCCAAAATGGAACTTTAAGTTTTGAGTTCTGCTGTTATTGTAGCCACAGCCGTCTTGAGGAAGACTGAGGGAAGCGAGGCTGGCATTCTGCACCATCACGCTCTTCAACCAGCACCAACCACTCACACACAATCTTGTACTTCTATCTTAGTGAGGACATTCATAGACATAATGTATTACCCTTACCCTAATCCTAAAGTAGCACACGCGGCAAATCCCCGCGCGACCGCCATGGCAACCTGGGCGCATGCGCACGCAGCGAACAGCAGTTCTGAGAAGCTGGACTAGTCTTTTAACTTTTTAACTTCTGAATGTTCGTTTATGTATGTTTTTTTACGTGCTAAGTGCTCCATACACAACATGGATCTACGCCTTATCCTGCCTGTCGCTTTGTGGATTTTAATCTGTGGATTTCTTATTAGCGACGTTACCTGTGCTATTGGTGAGGCTAGGCTACAGTACACCCGGGATGTGTTGCTGCAGCTGAAGTCTGTTTGCGTGACAGATTTTGCGCCTAACCTACCTGACTTTATCAGAAGAGACTTTATTGAATCAAGGCAAGTTGAACGTGAAGGGAAGAAGAAAAAGAAACGAGGAAAACGCGGAGGCGTACGAGAGCGTCTTAAAAAGCAGCGGGTGACCCGGCTTCCTCTGCCTTCGGTTATTCTTGGGAATGTACAATCCTTAAAGAATAAGCTTGAGGAACTTCAGGGAAACATCCGTTTCCAGAAGGACTTCAAAGAATGCTGTGTCCTTACCTTTACGGAAACATGGCTTACTGACCGGGACCGGGATGGAGATCTGCGCATTGATGGGTTTGGTACCCCTTATCGCCTGGATCGAGACGCTGATGTGACGGGGAAGACGCAAGGCGGCGGGGTATGTTTTTACTTAAATGAACGATATTGTAATTCTGTGACTGTCAGAGAGCAAGTGTGCACACCGGACGTTGAACTCTTATCCGTGTCTTTTCGCCCATATTACTTGCCGCGGGAATTCCCACAGCTCTTCTTTACGGTGGTATACGCGCATCCAAAAGCTAATGCTGCCCTTGCCACCAATGTAATCTACGACGCTGTGCAGAAGCTTCAGTCAATCTCACCTGATGCGCCCAATTTTATAATGAACTTTCACCAATACATCACCTGCCCCACGAGGCGGGGGAAATCTTTGGATCTTTGTTATGGATCAGTGAAGGGCGCGTATAAGGCAGTACCTCTCCCTCCACTGGGCTTATCAGACCATAACTGTGTCCACCTAATGCCCATATACAAGACTGTTCTTAAGAGGGAGAAGGTCAAGACTAAAGAAATAAAAACTTGGACTGAGGAATCTACCCTATGTCTACAGGAATGCTACGACTGCACAGACTGGAATGTATTTAAAGACAGTTGTGGAGATGATTTGGATGAACTGACGGATGTAGTGTGTTCATATATGGTTTTCTGTAGAGACATGATTGTGCCATCTAAACAGATCAAATTATACCCGAATAATCAGCCTTGGGTAAATAAATCTGTGAAATCATGTATACAGGAAAAAAGGCGAGCTTTTAAGCAGGGATCAGCCATGGAACTTTACAACGTTAGTAAATTGCTAAAATGTGAAATTTTAAGAGCCAAAAAAAGCTATAAAAATGAGTTGGAGAAAAAGATGGCTGACAACAGACTGGGCTCCTTTTGGTGTAGCATGAAAACCTTGACTGGTCTTCACAAGGAAGGCAGTTGTCAGGTGCTCCTTGAAGGTTTTAAATCTAACATACATTTGGCAAATGCATTTAATGATCTTTATTCTCGCTTTGAAACCTCAGATTTTATGAATGAGGTTCAGGAACTTAAAAATAACTTGGAAAATAATCAACATTTTGAGATTTCACAAAAACAAGTGGAAAAGGTCTTTAAGTCGACCAAAGTTAACAAGAGTTGGGGTCCTGATAACATCTGCGGCCACACTCTTAAAAATTGTGCCAAAGAGCTGAGCTCAATTTTCTTGCACATTTTAATTTGTCACTGGAAAAGCAACATGTGCCACAAATCTGGAAAGATTCAGTGATTGTCCAAGTCCCTAAATCGAATAGACCCAAAAGGTTGGAGGATTTTCGTCCTGTAGCACTAACATCCATTGTTATGAAAAATGTTGAAAAGCTAATAAAATCAGAAATTCTTCGAAAAACTGAGCATGCACTTGACCCCATGCAGTTCGCTTACAGGCCGAAAAGAGGCGTTGAGGATGCCACTATAACCTTGCTTCATCTGCTCCTCAAACACCTGGAGGGAAAGGGGACTCATGCACGCCTTCTTTTTATTGACTTCACGTCAGCTTTTAATACGATGCAACCATATGTGCTTGCCAAACGACTTATGGAACATTTTAATCTTGATTTAAACATTGTAGGCTGGGTTCTTGACTTTTTAACTAAAAGAAGTCAAAGAGTGAGAGTCAATGGTGAACTCTGATCAGTGCACTGTTTCGACAGGCTCACCCCAAGGTTCTGTTCTCTCACCCCTGTTGTTTATATTGTACAGTAGCATGTGCCAGAGTGACCATGAAAACAGAATCATCTTAAAATACGCAGATGACTCAGTTATTGTAAGTCTACTTCACAAAAATGAAAGTCAGCATGGCCCAGTTGTTGAGGATTTTGTCAAATGGTGTGATGAGTCTTATCTTCTCTTGAATGTTGCAAAAACAAAAGATATGATCATCGACTTTAGGAAGAGCACTCTCCCACATGTTGTAACATATATAAAGGGACAATCAGTGGAGTGTGTGGAGTCCTACAAGTATCTTGGAACAATTATTGATTGCAAACTGAATTTTAATGAAAACTGTGCTGCTGTTTGTAAAAAGGGCCACCAACGACTGTATTGTCTTCGGAAACTGTCCTTCTTTCATGTAGATAAAACTGTGATGACACTGTTTTATCGGGCATTCATCGAAGCGACCCTAGCTTTCTGCCTGGTCGCCTGGTACGGGAGCTCCTCTGTTAGAAACAGAAACGCCTTGAATCAGCTCGTCAAGTGGTCAAGTAAAGTCATTGGCCAGCCTCAGACCAGTTTGGACTTTCTGCATGATAGACAGTTAGAGAGGATGGCACGAAGCATCGCAAAAGACTCAGAGCATCCTTTGCACTCAGAGTTTCGATTGCTTCCGTCTGGGCGTCGTTTTTTGATGCCAATGAGCCACACGAACCGTTTTAAGAAAAGCTTGGTTCCCGCTGCCCTTTCCTTTATGAACAAGTCGGGATCAAATTGCCCCTGACGCAGGTTTTTTTTATCTTTGTTACTGTCAAGTGGCTTAAATTTCAGTTGTTTTTTGTACCAAAGGCACATCCTGTTAGTATGTGGAGCACTTACAAGTTTTGTATTTTATATGTGTGATGTTTTATCTTTGTAAAATGTGTTTTAATGTGTCGACTAGTTCTCAGAATTGCAAAACGAATTTACCCACGGGTACAAATAAATTAACCTAACCTAACCTAACCTAACCTAAAGTGAGGGCCCTCAACCCTAACCCTAACCTTAATCCTAAATATACACACACACGTTTGTACTTCTATCTTACTGAGGACACACACAGACAAAATGTTTTACTCAGACCCTAACCCTGAACCCTAAATTCCTAACCATAATCCTAACCCTAACCCTAAAACCACACCTTGACCCTTAAAAAGTCCTTCAAATAAGTAAGGACCACCCAAAATGTCCTCACTCTACAAAAATGTCCTCACTCTGTTGGTTTAAAAACGAATCTGGTCCTCACAATGTCGTAAGTACAAGAACACACACACACACAGATTTGTAATTCTATCTTACTGAAGACACACACAGACATAATTTATTACCCAGACCCTAACCCTGAACCCTAAGCCCCTAACCTTAATCCTAACCCTAACCCTAACCCTAACCCTAACCCTAACCCTAATCTAAACCCTAACTCTAAAACCACATCTTGACCCTCAAACAGTCCTTCAAAGAAGTGAGGACCACCCAAAATGTCCTCACTTTACAAAAATGTCCTCACTCTATTGGTTAAAAACTCAAACTGGTCCAGACAATGTCATAAGTACAAGAACACACACATACACATGCACGTTCGTAATACTATCTTGGTGGGGACACACACAGACATAATGTATTACCCAGACCCTAACCCTGAACCTTAAACCCCTAACCTTAATCCTAATCTAAACCCAATTCTAACCCTAACCCTAAAACCACATCTTGACCCTCAAACAGTCCTTCAAAGAAGTGAGGACCACCAAAAATGTCCTCACTCTGTTGGTTAAAAACTCAAACTGGTCCTCACAATGTCTTAAGTACAAGAACACATCACCCTTCCTTCCACGTATAAGACAAACGTCTGCTCCACTGTTGCCCCGTTAAGCTTCTGTCTCCTTTAATCACCTTGAACATCTCTTTATCACGTTAATTCCTCTGCTGCATCTCATGTTTTTTTTTAGTTTGTGTTGGGGGTTTTCAGGTCAAATCAGCGTAAAATTACCAGGGAACAAATGTCTTGAAACTATTAGTGTTAAGGAGCCGCTCAAAAGCGCTGATTCGGTCTTAAAAGCCACGTCTTTAGTCTTCAGAACAATCAGCAAACCAAAGCCAGCGTGCCTCCTGCTCGGGGATGCTGACAGTACCACAGACCTAGAATTGGAGATCAAGCTCTGGATTTGGGACTCTTTGATAGCGCTTGAGTAAACCGCCCCCGTCTCTCGGCTCTGTGATATCGTGTTGTTCCCGCAGCTGCGACGGTTTGACTCCGACTGTTGTGGAGACGTGCACTTCACTTCCAACTGGGTCAGATTTCAGAGACGAGAGTGAAACACGAGTCGGGCTGTCGTTGAGCTCCTCTGCCTTTGAATCGCGGAACGACGGCGCGTTGTTTTTGACACGCCAGCACAAAAAAGTTTTTCAGTAAACAATGTGCCGCGAAAGCAGAGATGTCGATGGAAGCTTCGGTGGAGTGCTCCCCGGTTTTGTAATGGCACTGTATGTTTATTCAACGTGCCTTTTCTGCTCTGCTATATGTCTGCGCCGAGGGATTGAGAGAAACACAATTTAAATGTACTCTTTTGGTCAAACACTGCTACTTTCCTGGGTTTAGTGTGAACTGTGGTTGTCCTCAAAGTAACAAAATTCCAAGAAAAAAGGCCGACATTCATGCAAGCAGAAAGAAAATGTTTCTGATATTTTATAAAACCAACAACCTGCAGTTAAGGTTTGAGACGCAAACACCCCATGTATGGTTAGCTCATTTTAACGCCAATCAGTGATAAAAGACCATTTTGAATTGTGGAAATCCCCACTTTCCGACCAAAATAAAATAAATGCATGAAACAACGAAATTGAGTTCAACGAAATTGAGTTCAGGTGTTGGGTTAGTCCTGGGCTGCTACGACCCTAGAGCTAAACCTGGATGTTTATGTAGGTCGGGTACAGCCTTCAGTGATCCACTGAAACAGTGCAGCGCCTCCTGGGTTTGTCCCTGTTTTAGAGCGTGGTGTCCTGCACTGGTCAGCTTCTCCACCTCCTCCTGTGCAGCTCCCTCTGCTTCACAACAGTCTTTCACCATCATCTCCGCGTATGTCCCTGGTTTGTTTCCTGTAGCGCCTCTTGTGATGCCAAATGTCTTTAGCTCATAAGCTAACTATCTCTTTACTTTGAACACATTGAGAACCAAAAACGGAAAAACATGTTTTTTTTATTTTTATTATTATTACGAAACGAGATACTAATACACCTTGTGTGTGATTTTGGGAGCTTTGTGATGAACAGAAGTAAAATAAATGACGATCAAAAACTTGTGAAAAGCTACGATCTGGACATTTCATATATTATTGCGTTTCTTTCCTTTTCTTTTTCTTAGTCCGAGGGGGCGTTGCATAGCTAACAGCTGTAAACCTGACATTTCTCTCTCGCTCTCTGGAGCACGTTTGACAAAGCAGAGCGGCTTCGCATGAAGAGATCGAAACTGTTGAGATTTTAACATTTCTCTGAGTTTTTAAATGGTCAAAATTGGTCCAAGGACGACTGAGAAACATCCTGATAAAATATTCAGTCCGAGAACCAGGCTGTTTAAAAATGCACACGCCATAAAAAGCGATTGACAACACGCGGTGTTTCAAAGCGTGTCAACAATGTTGTTGCTAAAAATTTACTTGAAACAAATATATTTAGGCATTTGCGTCTTCCCATAACGTTAGTGTCCGTCCAGAGAGGAGGAGAGAGGAGTTAATCAGAAAGGAGAGTGTTGCATAAAACCCCCGTTATCTCCCTTTCTAGAAAAAAAAACTGTGATTTTGATCAAAACTAGCCTCTGTTTAGCTTAGATTTCTGAAGAACCGAGTAACGTAGAATTAAATTGTTTTCACCTACGAAGAGCTTAGAGTCTCACCTTTCAAACGAGCCACAGCATCTGTCCATAGCTATAACATAGAATACGCTGTGGTGTGTGAGGTAGTGTAGCGATGAGTGACCAAAAAGTGGCTTTTAAAGGAAACGTCAGAAGACAAAGTTCATTTTTCCTGCGTGGCAAAGATTTATTTACAGTGATCGGCTCTCTCGGTCTCCCATCACCTCCAGCCCTTCCCCCAAAACAGCACACACCTGCCTAAAACAATGGCCAATCAGTTGGGCCATTCCACCTCCCAGACAAAATTACAATAACCGATGACATCTCTTCAGGCCATGGGTCTCACACACAACTGCACAAGCAGTATTCGAAAACTTAACGTTACTTAACAAAATCAAAACAATAACCGGATAAGTCACAATAACTTCATAACATACAATTCAAAATGGTACAGGCTGATGATGTATCGATGACATCATCAGTGACATCACCACTGGAAACCATAAAAGGAGGAGATGTCTGGGCGGCCCCTCCCCAAACCCATCCCAAGTAGAAACAAAGAGAGCTACAAACATCATGAAAAACGGTCTGGATTGTTGGCACTCAATAGCTAAATCTGTGTTAAAACGCTGGGTCCTTCATGGCCAGTGCGGACTCTGCATTAACAAAAATCCACTGAACCTCACAAAAACACAGCACAGATGTACAAAAGCATCCAGTAAAACCATGTGGTGCAAATGCAGTTCACAGAAGAAGGCTGCTGTACCAAGAGAGAGGGAGGGTGCCTGTCATGTTGTCATGGGTTCTGAAGTCTGTATTGAATTACACTTTGGAGCCAACATCTGTTTTTTTTAGGGCCTAATCTGAACAGCTTTATTTGCCGGCGCATTGCTTTATGTCAAGCTATCCAAATGTAGTTCAGAAACCCTGAATTAAACATAACATTTGGATTTCAGGAATGTGTTCTGATACCACTGGCAAAAGAGTAAATCATTTAATTGTCAACATTACTTCTGCTCATCATTAAAGTTGCAGCCTGCACAGACCTTCACTATCATTCAGGGCATCCCCATAAAACACGAGCCAAATAAAAGTTTTAAATCAAAATGATCATCAAAAAAATCCGAGAGGCGTCGCATCATGAAATATTAATCACAGTGGAATGTTTTATAAAGTAGCTCGATTCAGGCTTCGGCTGCATGAGACGTTCAGGTCATGAGAGGTCACGGATTTCATTTATCCTCCCCGCTGTGTTGTTAGTTTCTCACAGAAAATGACAATGACATCACTGGTAGATAATAATGGATTCCTGGTGGATTTACTTGTTTTGTTTTTTCTTGTCAACTCACTTCTTTTTGATATTTCAAGAGGGGTGCATCCCGGTTTGGTTCACTCACTCTCACCCACCGCAACATGCTCAATAAAATAATCAAAATCAGCAATAAAATCATGGGTCAGGAGCACTGCTGGGAACCGTTAAACGATACCAGTACGGCATCGAAAATGAAGGTTTTAGGTACTACCGGTATCGGAAAAATAAAAGCATCGAAAGCAGGTGCCGAAAAGAAATATAAAGATTTTATATTTAAGTTTTTATGCCGTTGGTTATACAAATTTAAAAAGAAAAAAAAAAGTGAAAGACAAGAAGAAGAAAAAATGCAAATAGTAGTGATTAAATTTGGGGAAAAATATCAAAAAGGGAAAAGAAAAAAAAAATGGGGGTAAATTTGGGGAAAATAAAATTAAAAAAAAGGGGAAAATTGGGGAAAAAAACAAAAAATTGGGGAAAAATTTGAAGAAAAATTTAGGGGGGACATTTTTCTTCTAAACTGTTAAAAATGGGGGGGGGGGGAAATAAGAAACGTAGGAAAAAAAATTCTGCCTGTTAAAGGAAGTTTCATCTCAAACAACTAATACAAATGTAAAAGCAATTAAATGGAAGGAAAAGAATAAATTAACATTATTCATCTGTTTTATGGTTCGAAATGAAAAATAATTAAGTATCGGTTGTTTTTATCGGGCCCGCACTGGCACTTCTCCTGCAAATGAAGTTCCTAACGGATAAATAAAGTGAATTTGATTTGACCAGCTTTTAGCAATCTGTATTTTTTCAGATGTTTTTGTTCCTTCCCATTTTGTGTGAGGGGAAAACGGCTGCTTAATCACTGAGTTCAACATTCGTACGATTTCAAAATAGAATATAAAATGCAAAGACGAGAGGGATTTCCTTATTTTGAATTGAACAACAAAAGTAAACCTGAATTTCTTCCACTCGGAAACGTCCTTCAAAATGTGGTTGAGCAGACGTGGGAGAAATGTTTAAACTTGACACACCACTGCCAACCTGCCGGCTCACAAACTGCAGTGCTGATGCCGAGGCTTTACGGCTCCCGGTCTGGCGTGTTGTATCAGCAGACGTCAGCAGAGCCAAACCGGAGCTCGGCAGCGGCAGGAGATGTTTCTTAGACTAACTGCGGCGGGTAAAACTCCTTGTGAGGTTTTACTTTTGTTTTGGACTGTCTCCGAAGTGCAGACCTCATCTCTTGTCACTCTGTCTACTGAAAAGCAAATAGGAAAAGAGGGAAGTCAAAAATATGAATTGTATTGTCACGATAGTAACATTTCAAATTCGATTTTAGATACTCATAATAGAAGTCGATGCCGATTGCGATGCACGGCAATCCCTTTTTTACTATATTTGCTGTAGGAAACCCTTGCTCTTTCCATCTGCCCTGTATTATCTGCATTGTGCAACACTCAACGTCATATTAGTTTAAAAACAGAAAAAAAGTGAGTGCATCAGTAGGTCCTCTTCAAAGATGAGGTATCAAACTTGATTCCTAATGGACTTTTAAATTATAAGTCAGAGTGCCTCAGACCCTCCTTTTCCTGTGATTATATTAGTTTATTTGATTTGACCATGTTCTTCAAAGGTTATTGTAAAAAAGTCTAATAAATGTTTTGCATTTATTTTTATGTATTTATTTATCTATCTATCAGGGACGATACAATCAACATAGTTACAATTAATATTTGCAGCTGATGCGATGCATGAAGAGCTTGTAGCTGGTGCTAGTTCGCAGCTCATGTCCCTGGTTGGGCCTTTCTACACAGTTTACAATAATAAAATACATAAATACAACATTTGTATAAAACTGTGTCAGTCACACTCATACACACTGTGTTCGCTCACACCTACGTTCACTCAGACTCAGTGCTATTTACAAATGGGCACAGCTTTGGTTTGTTTTTAGCCGGGACTTAACCCTAGAAGTGAACATTTTAAACTCAGATATTAAGTTCTGTGGGTATTGAGTTCCACAGCTTTGGACCAGAGAACGAAATGGCCGACTGATCAAATGCAGTTTTCTGGTCTGGAATGGTACAGGTGTGATCGATGGAGCCTCTGGTGACTCTGTTACTGTTTTGTCTCTGTATAAATGAACTGAGTGGCTCAGGTGCAAGATTATTCACCTTATTCCGCCCCGCCCACTTTTGCGTCGTCTCGGCGCCTCTTTTTCCAGACACTTCCGGTCGAGCGCGAAGCCCGTTCATTTTAACGGAGAACGAGGGAAAATATTCTCCGCTCAAATCTGATGTTTAGTCGATTGATTTGTGTAAAATGTCCGATGTTCATTTGCACCGACATGTCGACACTGCAGCGTTTCTCTGCGCGGCCTGAAAACGGCTTTGTTTTCGTGTAGTGACTGATTTTATGTGAACTTCTCCAGCCCCATGTTAACACATAGGAGAAAAAGGGGCGGGAACTATTCATGGCGGCGCCCACGCAAACCTCCGGAATAAGGTGAATTGACACATTTGAATATTAGTTTGAGAAGACTCAACTTGCCAAAGTTTTCAAAGCGTAGCAGTTTATGCTTCTGGAGAACATTGCAGTGATGGTAACGGATCGTTTTTTTGTCCATGATTTTTATTGCTTGATTGTATAATGACCCAATACGTTTAGTGACTGAGGGCGTGGCCTGGGCCGTCATACAGTATGATATATGTGAAAATATCATAGCCTGCATGATCAAGAGGGCAGCCTGGTTTGGAATATAATGTCTAATTAACTTAAAACAATTTACATTTCTTTGTATTGTCTGTGAGATTTGCAGCAATATTCATAGTGAAATACTTATACTATACTATACTGTACTACTATACTGACCGGGTAGCGCTCATGCTTCACAGCAGAAGGTCCAGGTGTGAATGCACGGTGGTGGTCAGAGGGACAGTTGGTGCTTATGTGTGCAGTCGTGAGTGTTTCTGTCAGTCTCCCCCAGGACAAACTGAACACCAGCGAGTGTGGAGCGAACGTATAATTCTCTCATGCACAGTAAAGCGTGACTATTTCTCTTTCTACCCAATGAATAAAATTGAAATACAAGCATTTATTTTATGACTGATTTCTTCATCATTGAAAAATTAATGCAGAAACAAACGTGATTTTGCTGCTCTCCTAGGACACGACTGTAGCTTTACTGGGAGTGGCTACGTCTCCCGCTCGTCTCCATGGAGATGTCACTAAAGTCAGCAGAACTGGACCTTTAAAGCAGCACTAAGTAACATGTTTAAATAATAAATCCTTCCCCGTAGTCCCTGTGGGGGTAATACAAGTGTTTATGGGATGATTGGAGGGTCTTTCATCTCCCCCTGGTGTCTCTGGACAGAAAACCATGTTTGCAACTTCACTGCCACCGGACCGGAGTCACCAATACACACTAATGGAATCACGAAGAAGAAGCTAACATGCTAACGGGCAAAGCTAACTGCAGGCTAACGTCACTTTAAACAGTATTTACAGCACAGTATCCCTTCGCCTTACCTGTCAGTATTTACTCTCCAAGACAATTAATAAGTTAAAAAATCGTAACTTGCTACGACACCTGCAGTTGCGCTTATGGCCTCTAGGGGGAAGAGTTACTTAGTACTGCTTTAAACAGGCTAGGTCCTCATCCAAATCCATTCTTTGATTACCCACTGCAGAAATATCTCAATGTTTTTTACTGATTGCAACAGTATAGTCCAAAAGTGTCCCTTTAAATTAAGTTGTTGTTGTTCTGCTTCTACATATATTAAGTATGTATCGAAGAAATGTAAAATATATGTAAATATAAAGTATTTACACATAGGATTTGGCCCATGACCATCAGGGTAAAGGAATAGTCCACCGTTTTTACATACTGAGCTTCTTACCTGAGCTTTGAAGAGTTCATTTGTACCTGTCTGGTCGTCACGCGTGTGCTCAGTCACGTAAACACAGCAAAGACATTTAGCCTCTCCTCCTGTCCTAAAGCTCCAAACAAGGTGAAGACAGAAGCTACCGAGCTCTTCCACGTTTTCCCTATTTCAACATGGCTACGTTAAAGGGGCTAGATGCAAGTTAGCCATTTTATACTCACTACTGCCACCTCAGGCCATACGTGTAACTGCACCTCCTATATTAAGCTCGTGCATGACGGCACTTCTGACCCGAATTAACTCAAGTGAATATCTATATTATATTCTATACTACTTTTAGTACCAAGGATTTTTTTTTCTTTTTGACAGCCCTAAAGGTCAATCTGTTTACTCACCCATCAGTGGATCCACAGAAATGCTCCACAATATCTCAAAGGATTGCTCACGCTTTTACTCCATCACAAAATCCCTCCTCTCCAGAAAACACAGCTGTCTCTGCCCCCCTTATGTCACTGTTGCATTGAGAGTTTGAACCGCTTCAGGTAAGTGATAACTCAGCGGCTTGACAATAAACAAATAATACAAATATTCAAGAAAATGAAACCTCGCCACTCCCCGTACAGTTTCTACTTCCCGATTCATGACTAAAGAAATGTAAATCCAGCCCGTTTGGATGCGTGCGCGATAGTCTCCTGGAAAGGGTTGAGAGAAACATAAACAATGGGATTCAGACGGGGTTTAGAGCGAGGGGGGGGGGATGATTAAGGAAGGAGGCGCAGACTGAGAAGCACGTGGAGGTGAGGAGTTAGACCGCAGTCTGCTACAGCCCAGAATGGATTTGGACGCGGCTCCGGGCTCTGAAATCCCGGAGGACAGAGAGCGCTGCAGAGGGAGCGTGTGAGGGGAGATAGACGGGTTCACACGGGAAAACGTCTACTTTCTGTAAACTCCGCGGGCGCGAAACCAAGTTGCGGTGAAGGGCCGGCCAACAACACGCCGCAGGATGAGCCTAATCCCGCGACGAAGGGCGAAGGAAACAATGGAGGAGGCAAAATGAGAGCAAACCAGCTGTGACAGAACTCGGCAGTTTATGGAAACTCCACGGGGTGAGCAACAAACAAGCAACATATATTTATAAGTATGGGATACACAAGGCAAATGCTGTGTACAAAGACTTTCTATTCTTTAAACATGAAATACGTTTTGATCTATAGGTCCTTTCATTAGATTTAAAGCAGTACTAAGTAACTCGTGTCCCTAGAGGCCATAAGCGCCACTGCAGGTGTCGTAGCAAGTTGCGTTTTTTACTCATTAATTGTCCGTGAGAGAAAATACTACGCTGACGGAAAAAGCGAAGGGACAGAGGGATATTTTACATCCAATTACTCAATGGAGATCATTTTTATCACTCAAACTTGGCTGTAAATACTGTTTAAGTGGCGCTAGCCCACAGCTTTGCCCGTTAGCCTGTTAGCTTCTTCTTCGTGATTCCATTAGTGTGTATTGGTGACTCTGACCCAGTGCAGGAAAGCTGCAAGGGTGGTTTTCTGGCACCAGGGGGAGATGAAAGACCCTCCAATCATCCCATTAACACTTGTATTACCCCCAGAGGGACTACGGAAAAGATTTATTAAAGGGGCTAGATGCAAGTTAGCCATTTTATGCTCACTACTGCCACCTCAGGTCATACGTGTAACTGCAGCTTCTATATTAAGCTCGTGCATGACGGCACTTTGGACCCGAATTAACTCCTTTCTGAGTGACAGGATTTTAGAGGCCGTTGTGGTGAACAGGTCTGAGCTCATTCTACACATTAGGACATGGAGGAACATGTAGGAGGAGGAAAATACTTAATTTAAAGGGACTATAAGGAGTTTAAAAATGTTAAAATTAAGTATTTTCCACCCCCTACATGTTCCAGTCATGTCCTAATGTGTAGAATGAGCTCAGACCTGTTCACCACAACTGCGTCTAAAATCCTGTACGGTCACTCAAAAATGTGTCACTTCGGCCCGAATTGCCGTCATGCACGAGCTTAATATAGAAGGTGCAGTTACACATATGGCCTGAGGTGGCAGTAGTGAGTATAAAATGACCAACTTGCTTCCAGCCCCTTTAAACATTTTTAAACTCTGTATAGTCCCTTTAAGTTTAAGGTATTAATTAAGTTATGTAGTACCGCTTTAATAATAATGATAATACCTTTGATTCGTAATGCGCTTTGTAAACAAATATCTCAAAGTGCTACAAATTACAATTACAATGACAATTCTCTCATCACCTCGATGGGAGAGTGCCAGCCACTTATTTGTTTCTGCTGGCATCAGAACTTTTCATGCTGTTTTGAGAAATTTAATGTACAGATTTATTTGTCGGCTCAACAACTGTGCCAATATGATTATTATGAGCTTGACAAACATCAAAGTCAGTGCTACCAGTCTGAACTGTGGCGACACTGGTACAGTTGTCTGCTCTAAATGTTGTTGTGTGTTTGTTTTTGTTTTGTTTTTAACTGGACCTCGAGTGATGATGATCAAAAACATGCCACCAGCGCATAATCTCAATCATAATCTTTGGATCTTCCCTGGTGGCTGTTCTTTGCACTGCAGCGCCCCCACCCCGAGGTCCAACAAGTATGGAGGAAATGCTTTACTCACCTCTCGCTATCGAGCTAAGCTTAATCCTCTCATCGCGGAGTAAAACCACTCGCCAACAAAGGGGTGCAAGAGCAGACGGGGAGGGAAGGGGTTAACGGGAGATCACTTAAAAATCAGGAAGTGAAACTACGGGATATTTTGTTTTACCTGTTTGAGGTCAGTATGGCATTTTCTAACCGACAAACTGTAAGATGGTCAACTCCAATTCAATAGCTCTTAAAGCCATCTGGATTTTTTCTAATAGTAAATAAATGCATCCGCTCAACTTCTCTGTTTGCTCTGCTAAAATATCAGGCTCTACCTTTAAATCAATTGTTTTCTAAAAGCGACAATCTCAAGGCAACATATAGTTCTTCTCTCATAAATAATGCATCTGCCTCTAATATGTTTATTCATCGTGGACCCAAAGTGCCCCGTTAACTCCATGTATTTTTCATAGGCACATGTATTATTTATGTCGCCCTATTGTCCAATGAAACTCCCGAGATTAAACAATGTGCAGTTTTTCTTATTATTGAGACGCACCGCGGTACGAGAGCGAGAATTGAAAACAGAAGGTCCTCGTCGCGCTGCGATATGCAAAGGGTAAACTCGCAACGCTTTTGGTGTCTATTCAATCTGCTGCTAATTTCACTTTTCAAGCTTTTAACATTATCATTTGATTAACCTAACCAAGGAAATGAAAAAAAAATTCTATTTGGTTGAAAAACTCTCATTTAACCTTGAATATTGACAAAACGGTTTCTATGTTTTTCCACAAATCGCTATAAGACTAGACCAAAAATCACCATTGAAGGTCAGGAAATCTCAAATGTCGACCAAATTAAATACTTCGGAGTCATTCTTGACCCAAATTGGCTTGTTGCACAATGTGGCTACGCTAGTTCCTCTGAGCTGAAGCTGTGGGCGCTAGTACTTCCTGTTCGTGTTCATTTCCATTAAGATGAGCTCAGACCAGTGAGTTCCTGGTAGAAATATTTCCATATATGTTTGTGAGGATCAGGGAGTTTGTCTTGAAGCTAAAGGCTAATTTAACCTCTTAACTCCCGCCTAAACCGAGAGGAACTTTTTTCCTCACGTCACATTTTTTTTTTCCATAATTTTTGTCACTTTTTTGTCATTTTTTTGTCAATTTTTTGTCCAATTTTTGTCACATTTTATCACATTTTTGTCATTTTTTTGTCACATTTTTGTCATTTTTTTGTCATTTTTTTGTCACATTTTATCACATTTTTGTCACATTTTTGCCACTTTTCCATCATTGTTTTCGTCGAGAAAATGTGCTCAGTTCAGGTGGGAGTTAAGGGGTTAAGGCATTACACAACTTGAAATAGTGCCTTTATATATATTTTTTTTTCATAGCATGTTAGCCTTTAGCTTCAAGACAAACTATCAATCCTTCATGATCACAGGCGTCTCTGATCTGAACTCGTTACCTCATGATTTGAACACAATAACTGATCATCTACCGGGAACTCACCGCCCACAACACAATCTTTGGAAAATATGATTATTATTCCAGGAAAAGAAAACAGACAGGAAGTCCAGGCGCTCACACCTTCAGGTCAGAGGAACTAGCATAGCCACACCGTGCAACAAGCCAATTTAAATTTCAAAAAGCATATTAAAAAAATTAACAAATACGTTGAAATTTAGCATAGCGAATTTTAGATATATTAGAAACTCTTTGACCACAGATGCTTCTAATCTTTATCTAAATGCGATGATAATCCCGCACTTTCGCTACTGCATGACGAGTTGGTCGCAGGTGTAAAACAGCATTAAGGCCCCTGGAATCATTGTACAAAAGCTCTCTTAAAGTTCATGACAGAAAATCTTGGTTTTATCATCACTGTCATATTCTTAAAAAACATAGTATATTAAGTTTTGAAAACATAATCATATATTCAAATCTCTGTCTGTTGTTCAAGATCATTAATGGCACTGCAGCTCCTCCATTAAAAAAGTTTATTTCACTGAGCTCAGAAATGTCATCTGGAGCCGCTCGGTCGACTGTTGGGGGCGAGTGTCGGACCCCCCAGTGTAAATCAGGACCCCCCAGTGTAAATCCGCAGCTCCGCTTTCTCCAGTGGGCCATCAAACAGTGGAATATATGTTATATGTTGCCAACAGAACTGACCACATGTGCAAATTTTAACACTTTTTCACACGAGGCTAAAAAATGGCTTATTTTAAAACAAACTTGTTCCCCTAATGTCCTGTAATTGGTGTGTGTGCAAGAGCGTGCAATCTAATGCTTTGAAATGAATGAAGTGTGTGTTGATTTTAATGTTTTTGGGGAAATGTATTATTCTGTATTAGTATTTTTATGACTTTGTTGACATCAGTCTGCCCAGGGGACTACAGGTGCTATAACCTGGTACAGCATCTCTCCCTTTGAGGTTAATGTATATTGTACACTGTCCCGGTTCAAATACAAATATATATGCGCCATTGCGATTGACTGCGGAATTGCGGGAAGCGAATGCAGAAATTGCATAAACTCTTCAAATTGCATAAAGTGGTTAATTTGCATAATCGGTTTTGCATAAAGTGGTAAAATGCATGAATGGGTTGATTTGCATAAATTATGTAAATTGCATAAACGCTTTAAAATTCATAAATCCCAAATGGCATAAACTCTTAAGTTGCATAAACGGTTTAAAATGCATAAAGTGGTTAATTTGCATAAATTGTTAATATTGCATAAACTTTTATATTCCATAAACTGGTCAAACTGTTGAAATGGCCTCAGTGCTTGATTGGCAGAAGCACAAATGGCTGAAAGGCCTGGAGTTTCCCCATTGGCTGGATTCCCCCATACACACCAATGCAAAAATTTCAAACTCTCGTATAAAAAAACTGGAAAACTGCAGAAGGACAATTTTTTCTCAAAACCCACAAGTTGCAGAAGCTGAACATGCACAAAGTGCAGAAATTGCATAAAATGCAGAAAAAGTGCAGAAAAGCATGGATTTGCGGCAGCCCCATTATAAGTCAATGGGAAAAATCTCCGACATTTTGGCCGATTGCGGAAAAAACGGAAATTGCAGAAGTCCCAAAAGTAATAGCACCTTCTCCTCAACATGCGGAACGTTTTGATGCATAACTTGCATAAATTGCACAAAGCATGAAGGTGCTGAAAGCTCTAGAAAATCGGGAAAAAGATGGAAGAGGAATAATAATAAAGAACATGAAAACCAATAATTGACTGCGGAAGAATTCCGCAGTCAATCAACTAAACTAAACTAAATTGAAAACATGGAGTTGTCTTTTAGAAATTCTTCCCATTTAGATCTTTTCCCTTCGATCTTACTCATTGTCCAACTTTGAATCTACCGACTGTAAACTAAAACAACAGGGTAGAGGGGGATCAAAAGCAGAGAAATCCAGGAGATCCAGCTGAATATGAATGAGCTTGAGTGAATCCTTTGGGACAGATACTGTGAGCTCATCGTGGCCAAAGCTGGATCTCGTTCCCCTGAGGCTTCGCCATAAACACACACAGCCCGATGGAGGATAAACAGACCCCACACTCACCCCGCATGAATACTGTATGATGTCTGTGCGGTACAGTACGGGCACACAGGAGGAACAAATAAAGAGACGATCAAAGGAGTAAAATGTAGTGGATGAGGTTGCAATCAACAACTCCTTTTTCTGTGATGAAAACAATTATTGAGACATCGCTTTGGCCCGGGAGTTTTGTGATTCAATCCGGCTCGTTTACCCCTGGAGTTTTAGACGCTAGCTTTGATCTTTGTCTTTTCACATCGGGTGCTTCACACATAATCTGAGCTGGACACATCTCCACAGTCCATTAGGGCTGTCACGGTCTGAAAATTTTACCTCACCGTTATTGTGACCAAAATTATCACGGGTTTCGGTATTATCGCGGTATTTTTTTTAAATGTGTGTTAATATGTTCAGAAAGATAGTCCTACACAGACTGAAATAGTTTCAAAAAAGTGTTCAAAAAAGTGTTGTTGATCGTTTCGAGGGTATTACAGGTACTATTTATAGCGCCAGAAACGAAGAAGAATATTTTTGAACTCGATAAACCGTCTGTATCAGGAACATTGTTGTTGTCCTTCCAGTGAGCTTTCGCTTTGCAGATTTGGGAAAATGCCTCAGACAGTGATCATTGTTAAATTCATAATACTGCGGCGAGAGTGAATCTATTGCAATCTGCACCGGGAGCCCCGTAACATTGTGCCATTGTGCGGAGGTATCCAGACACGGCTTGTGACAACCAGGCACCCGTCTGTGCATGGTCAGTCACCTATACCCTCGCCTTCACCACACCCGGTTTACTCCCCTGTCCAGCCTCCCTCTCTGACCTCACACACAACGCCCATTTCTTCCCCTTCTCCCATTCGCTCCCCCTGTTCCCGCCGCCGGTTAAGCCTCCTGGGTTTGCTCTAGTAAAATGGCATACCTTTGCGGGACAGGGAAGTAGCAGCCTCAGATCCTGAGGGGTGGTGCTGGCTAGACCGCACTTCCGCATTACGTCAGTGTGACGTCACTTAGTGCTCTCGCAGTACGTACAAGTTAATTATTTTGTATGTGTATTTTTGAAAAGGAAATGTTGGAAGGGACAAATTAAGCCAACCACAGTTTTTGTTTATTTAGATAAGCTGTGGAGCGGAGAAAATTGGGGGGCACTTTCTGGCTCCTTTGGACTTTTTCCCTTTTGAGTGGGGAGTTATTTTGTGTACAGAGGGGAGAAAATCTGAACACTTGTGATATTATTTGGATATTAGTATTTATTTACAATACACACTTGCATAACCCACATGTTCTGTCTGTGTTGGTGGTGTTCATAATATGTCATATATACAAAAGGGTTTATGCCATGTAGCACATGCCCTTGTGAGGATTGTAGCATTGTAGCATTGTAAGGAAAACTCACCGATTATAACAAACCCTTTTATCCTATACGTCAGGAGGGAAACCTGACTGGCACCCCTAGAAAGAACTTAACAATCATAATAGAAATAAAAACAAAAAGAATAACAAACTGTCAATCCGTCACAGGCTTATATACTGGCGGTGGCGCTGCAGCCGCACTATGGTTTTTTTTTTTTCATACGTATTTTAGCCTCTTACCCCCCGCCTTAACATTAACGAGTGCATTTTCCCCAGGTCGCCTTTTTATTTTGATTGGTGTCATCAGCAAAAAGAACGGGAAATGTGGTCGTAGAAACAAGCAAAATCATTAATATGAATAATAAATAATAATGGTCCCAAAATTGAACCTTGTGGCACACCATACTCCACGGAATTCCTTTTAGATTCACATTTTTTTTATACTGGGCTTTACCCAAATCTAAAAGCTTCTCGACTGGAGATCAACAATGTAACGCCTCATTTGAAAGCTAAGACCTACAAAAGTGATGGTAGCTTTTTGTCACGTCATTTTTGTTGTGGTTTTTTTCATTATTTTTTCTATCATCTTTTGTCCGTGTTTTTCCCATGTTCTTGTTGCCTTTTCATCGCATTTTTTGTCAATTTTTTGATGCTTTTCCGGCACATTTTTGTTTTGTTTTCATCCTCTTTTTCCTCGCTATTTTGATGCTTTCCTTTTTAGCTTTTACATTTGGGTAAACCTCGGTTGAGGCGGGACCGGTGGCCCGTCTGTGCTCTTCCAGAATGGACATATGGCCAGTCCGCCCCTGGGGACATACCTGCCACTCCAACCCCCACAAACCAGACAATTATGAAATAACACACACACAGGTCAGGCTCAAGGACACAGTGACTGAAGAGGCAAGAGGAGGATTTGAATCAACAATCATTCATTTTATAAGACTCCCTCCCCCTTGAGTTCATATTTCAGTATAGCCAAAACGTGCACATTATTCTAATACTTCAGTTCAGTTTATTCGGTCAAAATCATGACAAAAGACTTACATTCAGTCAAGCAAACTTCTTCATAACATAACATACAAAAATGACCGAAAAGGCATAGGCTGAAGCTAATGCTTATTTTGCCTACCCTTGTCTTTTTAAACTTACAGCACGTGTTTTTGTTAACTTTCCAACATAACAGACATTCAAAAGGATTTTATTACATATATATACATATATATATGTATATATATACACATACACACATACATACATATATGCATATACACATTTTTAAGTAAGTTGACAGTCTTAAATAAACTAGTAAACAGAATTAAGGTATTTTTCAAGTATAATACTTTTATACATTCTCTTTAGGTGGAAGATAGAGGGACATGATTTGAGATCCTCTGTACAGTTATTCCAGAGATCGACCCCTTTAATGGAAACACAAAATCTCATGGTGTTTGTTTGAAATGTTTTTTTTACAAACATCTCCACTCCTCTGAGCTCATACCGGCTCTGTCTGACGGTGAACATATTTTGTAGTGTTTGTGACACAAGTTTATTTTTTACTTTGAACATCATTTTTATTGTGTACAAGTCTACTAAATCATAGAATTTCAATGTTTGCAGGTTTATGAATAGGGGATGGGTTGGTTGGTTGTAAGTTGAGAATGTGATGAGTCGTATTGCCTTTTTTTGTAGGGTGAAAATTTTATTATTATTCTACACTTATTCTACACTCGGAGAAGACGGCGCACGGCTCATAGAAAAGGCCATTACGACTGCATGAGCTCTGCGTGAGCTCCTGGTCCCGTGGCAGAATGAGGATGCGAGGTGAAGCCCCTGCTGTCGCCGTAATAGATCATCGTCGCCGCCGTTTCGCCTGAAGCTTCCCCAGATCTGAGCCGGGGTCTTCTCCAGAGAGCACGCGGGGGCGAGGGGGGTAAGTGTTCGACATTTAGCCCACGGTAATGGGCCTTGTCCCCGGACGCCTCATGTGTGATGTGCCCGGAGCAGACTGACAGGCAGAGAGCAGAGAGAGCTGGACCACATACTGACGGAAAATAAAAAACGTTTCGTCAATGCCGTTCTCGCAGTGGCATCAACTGCAAGAGGGATCGGTGGAAATAGATTCTCATCCCTGGTGTTTTAATGATGTGTTGTGTATGCACGCTCCACCGCACTGAAATTAAAACAGCTCCCCTATTATTGAGCCTGTTAGAGATAGTAGGACACCTGAGCCTTCATTTATTTGACCAATATTTAAAGCTGTGGTAATCAAATTCTTTATTTTGTAGTTGAGTTTGGCATTTGGCAACATAGGTCCACATTGTAATAGCGACATTTGTTGAAAGAAAATCGCGCTGCGTGTGGTTAATACTAACTCTCTTCCATTCATTCTCAATGGTAAATATGGATGCAGTACACTTTTTGACCACCAGCGTCAAATTGGGGGCGCTGTTTCACTCCTTTCACAAAGTTAAGGAAACACTGTTGTGGTGTCTTAGTATTTATCAATTACAGAGCGTTGTAGCATCAACTTTCACAGTTTTCCAACTTTTATTGCAAAGGTTGTTGACTTATAAAAGAATTGATGCTGAACTGACACTTTCAAAATGATCTAATGTGGCATTTGTCTTTGAGTGAACAAATGAGGTAAAGTTATAGTAGGTGCTTTAGATAAAGGTGTTTTTTTTTTTTGCACTAAATTGCTACAGTTCGTTTTAACCCCTTAACTCCCACCTGAACCGAGCACATTTTCTCCAGTTTGGCTTTACCCCAGTCCAAAAGCTTCTGGAAAAAAGCTGTGAAAATAGAAACAAAACTGAGACGAAATCAATGATGGAAAAGTGACAAAAAAGTGAGAAAACAGTGATGAAAAAGTAGCAGAAATGTCACAAAAATGTCACAAGAAATTGACAAAAAATGACAAAAATGTGACAAAAAAATGACAAAATTTTGATTAAAAAAAATTGATGGCAAAATGACAAAAAATTGATAAAAAATACAAAAATGTGACAAAAAATGACAATAATGTGCTAAAAAAATGGATGAAAAAAATCACAAAAATGTGATAAAAAATTACAAAAATTGTATTATAAAATGTGACAAAAAAATTACAATGTGATAAAAAATGGATGAAAAATCACAAAAATGTGACAAAAAATGACAAAAAAAATCACAAAAATGTGACAAAAAAATCACAAAAATGTGATAAAAAATTGACAAAAGCATGTTATTTGCATAGATAGAATCAAATGCAAATGTTAATAAAGTAACTTTAGAATTTGCAGTATGTGTTTTTCGTGCTTGACATTGTCGTGTTTGGCCCGCGACTCACAGGCACTTTTCCATTTGGCCCTCGGAGACGAAAAGTTTGGGCACCCCTGGTCTAAATCAAGCACATTTTCCTGCGTGAAAAGAGCGCTGTTCTCTTTCTGGAAGCACATCACATAACAGAGCTGAATCTAGAGCCTAAAGGGACTGTGGCTCAGATGGTGGAGTGAGTCGTCTCGTGACTGGTAAGTTGCTCGTTCAAGCCTCAGCTTCCCACAGGTGCAGACTTCTTCACCCACTTGGCCTGTGTGAGTGATCTGAGGGTCTGTTGCAGGGTTGCCAGGTCTGAGCTGCCAAATCCGCCCAAAAATATCTGAAAAACCGGCCATAATCCACGGGCATTCAGTGCGGCTGGAATTGTCAATGTGTTTACTATTTTACTCATGTGCCCCTGCAGTGTTCCTGTTGGGGTTTCTAAATGTTATCACATTTTAGTCGATGAAAACTCAATAAAGTTTTAAAAAGTAATTAAGTAGGCAATTAGTAGTCTATTTCAACAAATTGATTTTGGGCGACAAGGAAATTGGGATGATGGCTGACAGGTTGTATTAAGCTTACACCTCAAGAGGCAGAAATGTCTTATGGCTTTTCCCAAAAGTGTCCGCTCTTCTCGTCCTTGGATCAACACTTCGTGACAGCGCTGTGTCCACATTTGTTCATCAACATGCTTTCTGCGTTCATACTGCTAACTGTAGGCTCTTTAATGGGAGAAAAACACTGTCCTGAGAAAAGATAAAGCCCCAGTTTGATCGCGTTCAGACCATGGATCTTCTGGCTGCAAACGTCTGAGTCTAGCAAACTTTCTCATATTTTTTTTGGCCATACGAAGTCAAGCTGAAGACCAATCCAGTGTATCGTCCATACGAGCCCGGCGTTCTGAGCATCTGTAAATGAACATTTTCCAAACTGGCTCCCACAGTGGAAAGATCTCAAAACGCCGTTTACGTGGCGTCGTTATGTCTCCACAACTTTTACTGAAACGATGACATCACAGCACCAGAGTGGTGTCTGTTATCCATAATTTACTGACCTTTAAATGAGTTTTCCTCATGGATCTATGATGGTTTTACTCCGCTCCTCTTTGCTCCACTGCCGTCCACAAGCCACAGGTCAGTCTGTGTGTTTGGACTGACAGTAAAAGTCACTCACAGGTTTTTCTGCTTTAGTCCCGTTACGTCTGTAGAATAAACTCTCCTCCTCATCTCTTCTGTAGACTGTAAATCCGTCAGTTTCATTTTCACTGTTTACTGCATGCTAGGGATGGGCGATACCACATTTTTTGGAATCGATACGATATCGATACTTTTGGGGTCGTTTTTCTCGATACCGATACCAATACTGATACTGGTCATTTTATATGGGCAAATGTATTTCAATCAAACATACATTTCTAAGACTGTTTTTTTTTATATAATTAATAGGCAAATTAAAATTACATTACTTTAACTGGTTAATTAAACAATGTTAATGTGAAATTAAATACATAAACAAAGTTTAAAATTAATACTTTAATGACAAACAGGATCTAAACCAGAATGATATGGCTGGCTCAGTTCAATCCTCTGCTGCTGTGGATTGTTTTGGCTCAGAACAAAGATGTAAATCGTCCTTTTATGTTTAAAATAGCTGCCACGCCTTCTTTTTACATATGCAAATTAGAATCGATACTTTATGCCCAATATCGATACTTAAAAAGTAGCCGTTTGGCAACGATATATCGATACTGTGGTATCGATCTGCCCATCCCTACTGCATGCCCCTCTACATCTTATTCTATTATCTGTGTTAGCATCACAGCGCCTCACACAGGCCTGGAAGATGAATTGCGCCGTTTTCACAGACCTGAGTCGACCCATGTGGACGCTCACATTTACTGAGCTGGAAATATAAGCGTTTTGTCTTTGTGTGGATATAGCCTAAACTTTGTAAAAAGGTTCATACTGTCTTCTTAGATTAAACTATTACTTTGAGGTAGAAGGTTTGTTTACCTCCACCACCATGTGACGCTTCTGAGGAAGATCACAGGAACTGATTGAAACTAGTAAAGCAGGTAAACAAACCGTCTGTCTTACTAAAAGAACGATCAGCAACACTTTCTCACAGTTTTGTTTCAGCGTAAGCTCATAAACATCTTGCTTTAGTCCCCAAAGAGCTATTTTTGCTTGTCCATGTTACGTAATCGTCATTTAAGAAAGGTGCGTCAACCTAAAGATTTTGTAAGTCTTAGTTGACGATAACAACACTAGAGCTGATCCTCCCTGCTGGGCAGCCGTGGCTACGTATTTGGCTTATCACCACCGTGTACACAGTGAAGTGAAGATTATTGTTCTCCCGCACTTATATAAAGTCTATTGCATGCTTTCACTGTCCCATTACACATTCACATGGTCAGTATGGCTCCTATTTTGTGGTCAGAGATTACTGCACTGAGAACAAACACAATTTATACCTTTTACTCTCTGGTTTATTGCTTTTGCAGTGCTGAGCCGCATTGTTTTATTACCGTCCTCAGAGGGCTCAGCACACAGAGGTGAAATCTCCATTATAATGACCATTAAATATGGATGAACCCATTTCATAGTTCAGTATACAGATAAAGGAGTAAAGTCGGGCTGTAAACAGGAGTGAGGCTTTTCTCTGAGCGCTCCCACGGTGGATCTAAAATATGGGGAAAGTTTTATGCAAATCCAAATAACAACAACGCAGCAGGCAGCGGTGAAGTGCAACAACAAAATTAGCTTTTATTCTTGCCAGTTGATGATCCTTTAAAATAGATCTTATGGGAGCTCAGGGATTGTAGAAGATCCACCGAATAGTAACTAGAATAGACAATAGAGAAGACACAAAGTACTGCACTCATACCACAGAGACTGCGTGTACATATATCGTTAAATGAGGTTTGCCGTTTTGTTTTAGCATGAGCATTTATATTATTAATATTTTGTCACAACAAACTTCCTGTAAAATATAGTAACATGGAGAAAACTCAGCCACCAAGGGAGGGTTCAGATTGGGCAGGATGACGATGGAACGATAAAATGTTATCTACAGATTGCAAGAGGACCAAAGTTCGGGACAGTGATCACAAACAAACATCATGCCCTCTCTTAACCTCTTCAGGTGCTTCCACACCAAAAGCTTTTCGGCGTCTAAAACGCACCTAAAGCCCATAGTTGGATGCTTGTGCTCACTGAAGTCAGACGCTTGTCACAAATGCCAAAACTTTCCATGCGTCAGCTCAGAGTGTGTTGGAAGTAGCTCTCGCCTGAAAAATACCTGCTGTTTGGGACAAACTAGTCTCCCTCTTTCCTACAACCATGTCTTATGGATCTTAAACTGTATCCCCATGGTCTACGCAAAATCTCCCGTGTATTTAAGCCGATATCCAGCCCATACAATTGAATATGGAACATATTTTGTGCCGGTAGCAGGTGGCTATAGGCCATGTTAGCCCCGTTAGCATGCTACAATCGCCTACAGCTCTTTGTTGATTAAAAGTCTACAATAAACCACAAATGTGTGAGGCCCGGCTCAGTGTGTGATCATTGTTAAACGGTTCTTTATGAAGATGGTGGTTTTATTGACTTTATTTTTGCATATTTCTCGTTTTCACGTGAGGACCTGAGCCTGTAGCATTAGCTTTCTCCGGTGCTAATGCTACAACAGGCATCCTTGAGGCCTAAAGACATTCCCAGCGCAGATTCAGCCACTGAAATAAGTTTTCTTGTCGCCGCTTCTAATCCGGGGTGTTTAGGTGAAGAAACACTGATGTCAACACTTCCTGTTGTCCCGACAAAATAAAAGGCGTCAATGTTCCAGCCGCTGGGAGAGGGTTTGAAATGTATAAATAAATAAATGAACCTAATATTTTAGGTGCAAATGGACACAAATCTCGTTTTTCCTCATTTTCCTGGTCGTCCGTTTTGCTCAAATAGAAATAAAGGCCTGTCTCTAATTGTGGCCTGGTTCCAATAAAGGCCTGGTCCCAGATGCCCTTGAGTAAATAAAGGCCCCGGCCTATATTAGAGCATTTACGGTAAATTATACAGGGTTCCTCCGAAGATTACTCAACACTTCTGTAGCTGTAGTGTTCTCATTGAATGTGGGCGCAAATACTTTACAATAGCGTGGTGCCCCTCAGAGCACCCGATGCCTGACAAACCGCACGTTGTGAATGTATTGGAAGCAGTTCTTCGAATCCCTGGTGAAGAAGAACGTTCCTCATCAGCACACACTTTAGGTCCCGGTTCGTTGGAGGTTTGCCCCGTTTCGGCTCGGGGCCAACGCAGACACTTCACTGTCAGCCAACTTCCCGTCACTTCACACATGGGCACACGCCAGGAAGGGCCCGGTCACGAGGCCTCGCCCCATCCATCTCCATGACGACCTCCCGTAACGCCGCCGCTAATGTTTCAAGCCGCAGCTCCTCACAGCCCCATTAGGACTCCATGAAGCGCCGTGTTCAGGAAGATGGATGCCGTGGCAGATGTCGGGCTAATATGCGCGCTCCCTGATTACAAATACGCCGGTTTAGCAGAAGTAATGGCTTGTTTCCAGTAATTGCTTGTAGTTTGCTTCTGGGCAATTTTTTAAACTGAAATGGGGATTCAGTGAAGGCAACTGTGGAGGTTATTTCACGTGGCTTGACAGTGACCGACATTCCTAGTTTGTAAACCTTCGGGAATGCAAATGTCCAGCCTCACACACTTAGGTGCTATCCAAGTAAAGGTGTTATTCTATCAGCGTTGTCGGCATTGATCAGTCATCTTTATTTACCTGTGCTGATGCAGAGTTAGTGGGACGCCTCACAAAAAAAGCAGAAAATCATATAGGCCCGGAGCAGGAATTACAAAATTACATCAGCTCTCTTCCATCTAAAATAAACTAGTGAAAAAATAGTTTGAGATCATACGTATGTCACTAAATTGAGCATAAATATCCATAGGGAAACATTTGTCCAGCACCACTCCTATGGTCGTCCATGGCTCTGCCCTCTTAAAATAGTTATTATTTTAGTTTAGCTTAGTTAGTTTAGTTTATTAGTTTATTTGAACAGTTTAACCCTAAATAGGCTTTGATGAACTCTTGATAAACTCTTGATAAACTCTTGATAGACACCGGGTACTTAAACTAACCTCTTTATTCACTTGGAGGTGGGCCTGTCTGCCTTCTTCTGTTTTGTGTTTCCCAAATCTGTTTACGCCACCCTTTTAGATCGCATAGACTTTGTATCTAAAGAAAGTTAACTCAAAATGTGCTGCCTGGTGCACCTGGAAACTAAAATGTGAAACATACTGCGCTTCAACGGAAAGCACAAGCGATGAGTCAACTGACTGTAGTGAAAGCGTGAAATGAAATGTGTAATTGTGAACAAAAGAATGAAATCCGAACAGAAAGATAAAAATATGTTTATATATATGTAATGCAACATAAAAATAAATTAAACTGTGTGAAAGGAACATGCTGCCTCTGTTGGAGCGGAAACGCTTCACTCTCACTTCACAGCAAGAAGGTCCCGGGTTCGATTCCCACCTGGACGGGGCCTTTCTGTGTGGAGTTTGCATGTTCTCCCCGTGTCTGCATAGGTTTCCTCCGGGTACTCCGGTTTCCGCTACCACTAAAAACATGCACAATAGGCCAGGATGAATGATGCGTGTGAGTGAATGAATGGTGGTGTCAGAGGGACTGTCGGCGCAGACGTGTGCAGCCGCGACTGCTTAAAACCACCAGTATGGAGTGAATGTACAATTGTCTCATGTAAAGCGCTTTGTGACTTTGTGAAAGGTGCTATAAAAAATAAAGATCTTCTGTCCTTTTGGGTCGAACCTGTGAGCCTAAAGCACATTTTTTCTAGTTGTCCTGGATGCCATTGTCCTGGGTTTTGATTGGTTAAAATACCCCCATCTCTCGTAATGCTACACATAGTATAAACTTTTGTCAAACACTAAGGTTAGAGATGTTAAAGATCTTTTACCTTTACATGTTTACCTGTTGGGACCGTCAGACTGGTCACGCCTCGGAAGTAAGAACAGCTGATAAGTGACACGTCACCGCACGCCGGTGATACTCCGGATAACGACCTGCAGATGGCGCTGAAACATGTAAAGGTAAAAGATCTTTAACATCTCTAACCATAGTGTCTGACAAAACAAACCTAAAAAGTGATGCTACACATAGTAACCGCAGTGGGACAACTCTGTTAACTGCTGGGTCAAACTAAACAATAAAAATATCAAGCATCAGAATACTGATGTTGACACTAGCCTCCCTACAGTTTATGGGACTCCAGTTAAATATCTCCGTCTCTATAAAGAAGAGAAGTGCTGTTTTGGCCGTCTATGTCAAGAAATGTCCAGCTGTATCAGTACTGTTGTTTTTAGCGCCAACATTCTCTGCATTCGCCTCACACTCACATTGAATTTGAAAGTGTGTCGCCCAGGGCTCCTATTGACTGATCAAAGTCCGTCAATCATAGCCTGGCCTTAGCCGTCCGTAAACTCTGGTCAATTATAATTTCCCTACATGTACATCTGGGTCTGATCTCAGTGGACACGTTACATCGGTTGAATTTCAACCTACCATTCAGCGAGCGGGTGAGGCGGGGCTTGCTGGATGTAGTTTGGCAATGGCGGCGGATATGAAAGTTTTGGAAGCTCTTCAGTTCTGGCTCGGCTAAATGAGTACGAGGGTCTGGTAAAACCAGGCTACGTCAATCATAAATGATTAACAGTGTTATGCATGTTGTGTGTAACGTCACCAAATTCACTACAGCCCATCTTCGTCCCGTCAGCTTCAGTAATCCTCAATAACCCAGCGCTTGGATCCACGGCTCACCTGAGACGCAATTACACTCTCCAGCAGGCGCAGTTAGTATCAGGATGCTGCATTTGTCCAGCTTAATGAAGTGTAGGGGGTTTTCATTAGAGCCGGTTCAAGAAGACAGAGACTAACAGGAGGTCAGAGAGGGAAGAAGACATGGTTTATTTATGAGGCACTTAACAGCTGGGGACTGACTCGCACCGTGTAGAAGATGGGAGCTGTGGTTAAGTAATTAGCGCTATCGCCTCACAGCAAGAAGGTCAGGAGTCTGATTACGAGGCCACATAAGGCTTCAACTCCCCTAAAGCATTCAGTGGGCCTTTTACCCAGTTAAGGCGAAACACTGCAGGTGAAAAGGGAACATTTTTAAAATTAGAGATAAACATTTTAACCTTTTGCTGAACATTACTGATACAAATAAGAGGAAAAAAATGCATGGCACGTTTTCTGTCATTTTATATTTTCGGTGACAAAATCAGAATAATGGATCGAGCCAGGTTCTAAAGGTATGGATGTAATTTGTTGACATACTGCAAATTCTCGGGCCTTTATTTACTCGAGGGCATCTGGGCCAGGCCTTTATTGGAACCAGGCCACAATTAGAGTCAGGCCTTTATTTCTATTTGAGCAAAACGGACGACCAGGAAAATGAAGAAAAACGAGACTTGTGTCCATTTGCACCTAAAATATTAGGTTCATTTATTAATGAACATTTCAAACCCTCTCCCAGCGGCTGGAACATTGACGCCTTTTATTTTGTCGGGACAACAGGAAGTGTTTCGTTGCTGTTAGCGGAGCTTTGACATCAGTGTCACTGCAGGTTTCTGTTTCGTTTTTACCGCGGACCGGATTATTTGTTGTTATCTTGTGTAAAAGGCGAGTTTAGACGGAGCGTTTGTGTTTGTGATCGATCATGAGACTGACCCGAGAGAAGACGAGACGCTCGCGCTGATGGGAGGAGTTATTTTGAGGCGTGGGACTGACCTGCACACGGAGCAGCTGGACGTGCTTTGAAGACGCGATGGAGACTTTATTAAAACCCTGGAGGGTCACACAACATTTGCCCTGTTTCCAAATATGGTCACAGGAGGTTTGAAAAGTGGCTAAATCTGTGTCAAAGTTATGCTCGGATCAGCTCCTCCGCAGCGTCCCCCTCGGCCCGGGTTCAGTTTGTTACTTCCTGCACGTGAGTTTTCATTTACACAAGTATGAGACAAATTCCTAACATGGGGAATATTTCTACCACTATAGTTTCTAATAAAAGCCCCGGCCTGTTTTAGAGACCGGCTTTAATTTGCCTCCGCCAGCCACGAACCCGGCCTCTGTCGGAGACCCAGCCTCTAATGGAATACAGGCCAGTATTAGAGAATTTACGGTATTACAAAGATTTGTGGAAAAAGCTGCTTAAAAATGTAATTTCGACTTGTTAATTGAAATTCAAAACTCAATAAATCAGGTTTGGAATTAGATGTTAAAAAAATCCCTCTGTAAAACCTTGAAACTATTGTTAAGTCCCAAGTCTTCAAAATTTGACGTCAGTAGATGCTACGTATGTGGAGAAAAATGCATTTTGACAAATTGGCCCTTGAAATTTCATTTTTCATTTAATTTTTCTCCAGTTTTACTTTAAAAGCTTCTCGACTGGAGCTTAGAGGCCTGGGTAACGCCTCATTTGAAAGCTGCACAACTCATCTACGCTACTTCCTTGTTTTTTTTATCAGGTTTACTTGTTTTTGTCGCTTTTTGGGATTAGAGAGGCGCCCCTAAATCCTGTAAATAATTCCTTGTCTTACGCTTTACAGCAAATCCTCGCTTGCGTCTTTCATCTATTCTTTCAAATCAAGTGACATATTCTTGTTGTTTGACCATGGATTTCTATTCCAAACTGTGTAGTGAGTCATGCTCGGCTGCTGAAGTGAAGTGTCAAAGATGAATAATCGCATCAAACAGAAACAGTAGTGATGAAAACAGGTACATGTAAGGACCCACCTCCCCGTGCTGCAATTGCTTCATCTTTTCAAGTCCCATCTCCATGAAATTAGGAGGAATTATGGGTAATTATGGGTGAACCTGAAGGATCATCTTGGGGCCATCCTTCAGTGGACCAACTACCTGTGGGAGGATCCATAAGAGGCTGGTGCTGAGTGGTCAGGCATCTCAGACTGCTGCCCCCACGACCCCACGACAAGCGGAGGGAGAAGGATGGAAATCATGGGCAATGAGAGGATTGAATGTAAGGCTTGGTGACCACAGAGCAGAAGCGATTATCGGCATACGTATGAAATGAACTGATCAACAACAAGACTATTTAAGATGATTTCCTGCTTTAATCAGGGATAAAGTTTAAATGTTTTACAAATTGAATAGGTTGCGTCTAATTAACAGCTCTCGATCTACCAATGGATCTACAGTACATTCCCACTCTCACCTATGGTCATGAGATTTGGGTCATGATCGAAAGGACAAGATCGCGAATACAAGCGGCCGAAATGAGTTTCCTTCGCAGGGTGGCTGGGCGCACCCTCCGAGATCGGGTGAAGAGCTCAGTTACCCGGGAGAAACTCGGAGTAGAGTCGCTGCTCCTTCACGTCGTAAGGAGCAGCTGAGGTGGCTCGGGCATCTGTTCCGGATGCCTCCTGGTCGCCTCCCGCGGGAGGTGTTCCGGGCATGTCCTAGTGGGAGGAGGCCTCGCAGAAGACCCAGGACACGCTGGAGATCCTTTGTCTCCGAGCTGGCCTGGTGTCGCCTCGGTGCCCTCCAGAACAGCTGGAGGAGGAGTGGGTGGATCGGGAATTCTGGGCATCTCTGCTCAGCCTGCTGCCCCACGACCCAGTCCCGGATAAAGCGGAAGAAAATGGATGGATGGATGGATAATTGACAGTGTGATTAGTGATGCGCGACCCGAAACCTGCGGTCAACCCGCGGTGCCCGCGGATTCGGTCGGGTCGTGTACCTCAAAATTATGGCAAACTTCGGGTGCGGGTGGGTCGGGTTAAAAAGTGCACTTTTTTTTCCCCTTATATTGTTGGCTTACTACATACAGTGCATTCTTATCCATAAATGTCACACAAAGCCGGCTGTATTTTGCTGAATGTTTTGTTTCATGGGGTAAACGTATCATTATGTTATGTTAGCATGTTATGTTTAGATGTCACCTGGCCTATCGCTTCTGTATGACTTTGATCACCACTACAAAAGCGTCACAATAGCCGTTCCCAAGCACCTAATGACACGCACATGTCATAAAAGTAATGTATCAACAAGAGGCAAGGTGAAACTAATATAAAAGACACAGCATCTTACTGACCTGAGGAGCTTCTTAGTGTCAGGTGAAGCTGCTCCACTTTAGTCCAAACTCCGTTTACTTGACAGAAAGACTCGTCCATGACGTGGTTGAAGTAAAGCCTAGAAGCATAGAAGACAGTGGTCAAAGGTTCCTCAGTGGTGCATTAAGTATAGCAAAACAAAGCATCAAGTGCTAATTCTCCTGTAAACTCGCGGTCATGTGGCGCGCTGGCGTTTGAGTGACTCATGCAGCAGTTTTTTAATGTGCACGGGTCGGGTCGGCAAACTGAGAGGCTTTTCTCCGGGTCAGGTGGGTCGGGTTTAAATTACACCGGGTCGGGTTGGTGCGGGTCAGAAAAAAAGCCGAACCGCGCCTCTCTAGTGTGGGTCAGAAATTTGACATAGCATAAGTAATAGCAGATAATAATATTTTTCTATAGTCCATCTCTGCTAATTTCACCAACTAATCAGAATCCCCTTCACTTTAACCAATGGGACGAGCTCTGTGAAGCCTGTCAGGTCCAATCAGGAGAGAAGGAAACTTTTGAAAGTTTGTTCTCATTCTCCTTGTTTTGGCTTTCTGCTCCAATCAGGGGCAGATTATGTGTTTCCCGAGAGGGAAGCAAACACATTTAGTAACAACAATCAGCACAAGCTTACAAGCTACATCAGCTCTCAAGAAACACACAGGGGGTCGAAATAGACAGAAATGTGCAATCAAGTAATAGTAAGTAGAGGTATTTTACATACAAGGAATACAAGCTTTAAAGAGCAATGTATATAATTAAAAAAATAGTGTGCAATATAAAACATGTAGCATACAATATAGGCTGCCTGATTCTTTTCAAAATGTTCCTCCCTTGCACCATTTCCACCAGAAGAAACTTTACCTTCCTCATTTACTTTTAACACTTCTGGGAGATCCACTGTTTGGCTTCTTATTGTATCTGTCTGTGTGTCTCTCTTTCAGGCTACAGAAGACTGTGGGCCAGATCTTGTGACTGGCGCAGTCCGTGCGCAACTCTAAACTCAACGTGGTGCACGCGCGATCTTGCGTGTGGCGCAGGTTTTGCGCTAAAGGCTGCGCCGCTCGGGAGAGGGCGTTAGTTAAGAAAAAGAGGCGACTGAGGCGTGGTTCATTACAAGCAGCACTCGCGCTGCTCTTCTATGGCAGCCTTCACATTATGTTCCTCTTTACATTGCGCTGCCTTGTCTTCTACCTTAGAATCGATGTCAAATTGAAAACAAAAGCGAAATTGCCTTGAAAAGTCTGTTTGAGCGTCGGTTACACACGGCTTACTTTCTACAGTAGATCAACACCACAACAGTTTTCCATAAATAAACCACACACGGCTTCAAGTGCCACAACACCAGGTCTGATCTGAGTTTTAAGGAGACGTTTCCATCGTGTGTCAGTCTTTACCTCCTGATGATGCTCCTTGTGTAGCCACAGCTCAGAGTGCAGAGCAACTTTTTTTTTCTTTTCCAATTCAGCCGCTCCAAGAATCCCGCAGCTGTAGCGCAAATGTTTTAATACGCTACAGTTTTCTTGCAACTGCTGCATAACTCTGCAACTCCTCCACAGCCAATGTGACAGTTTCTGATCAGTTAAATCCAGTACATTTCGTAACTTTGCGCATTCGAACGGTGTCCAGCGCGAGGTGCTGCCTCTCTGTCCCGCCCGCTCATCTTGGATCTATAGCGAGTGGCTGCAGCAGCGGAGGGACACTTTTCTTTCTTTAATCTTTATTAAACATTGCGCTGCATCAGCATGTTACGCGTTTACAAGAGAACCCCCCTCACAAACCACCGCCTACATGGGTCTGGGGAAAGCATGGGGAGGGGGCGGCACCACAACATCACAATGCGAGTCTGTCCCCCCCTCCTGTCCTGCCCACTTTTTGCGGCAGGTCTGACACTGAAGATTGCACGGAGCGCCACCGTCTGCGCAGGTGTCTTCTCTACAGCCTGCGCCATGAACCACAAGACCTGGCCCTGAGACTCTTCTGTAACCCGTCGTCCTCATTAGATCAGCTCTCAGACGAACAGAGGAGGATCATCAGTGTAACATCTCCCAACAAGAAAACATCACATGATCATCCGTTACTCACCACATATGCGAAATTAAAAAAAATAGTAGAATATTGGCCTATAACTAAACAACTGTAAGCGACTGCTGGTTTGATAAGAAGGAAAACAAACTGTATATGTGTAGATCTGATCAATTATCAACGCAAACGTGTCACATTCACAATCCTCATCTCTGTCGCCCAGCTCTTTCTGAGCAGTTGGTGAGGTTTAGCGAAAGCTGTTACAAAATGTACCGTCACCAAAAGCCTCGGGCGTCAACACCTGCCACGGCGCGTTCAAGGTCCATCTGGAGACTGCGGACACATCGCTTTTCAAACACAAATGGCGTGTTACCTTGCGGACCGGAGCTGCTAGAGCTCTTTTTGATGGGTTTGTCGGCAGATTGTGAGGTTTTTTTATTGGGAATCAAAGTTGGAACGGCGTCAAGGGTTTTAATTATGTGAATAAATGAGCGAATGGGAATGTTAGTGCTGTTGTCCGGTTCTACCTGCGGGGGTTTGGACTTTCTGTTGGTTTCATTCATGTCCTAATACAGAATGATCAAACAGTTACACAGTAGATGGATGGATAATACCTGACAGTATGTTAAAACACTAGGATATGCTCTGTATACTGGGTTCCAAATAATTATGCAAATGACATTTTTCTAAGATTTTCTAGATTGTCAATTCAAATGAGAGTCAGCATAATGTTCAAGTCTTTAACTGGTAGAGGATCATTTTAATGTGGTGGAAAAAATCTCCCAGTGATAACAGTATTTTAAAAATATTGTATATAGATATAGTTAAACCCTCAAAATCTACTGTTCCAAATTATTATGCAACTCATAGTTTCAATACATTTTAAAGCTTGTAATTAACTGAAAATGGTCATTTGTTGAATTTGTAGCATTAGGAGGTCATACTTACTGAAATCAAAAGCTATTTCAATCAAAAAAGTATTAACAGGTCAAGTTATATTTTAACATAGGAGCCCTTGTGTGAAGCAGCTTCAAAATTCTTAAATCCATTAAAATTGTAAGTTTTTGGACAGTTTCTGCTTGGATTTCTTTGCAGGATGTCAGAATAACCTCCCAGAGCTGCTGTTTGGATGAAAACTGCCTCCCACCCTCATAGAAGTTTTTTTTGTTGAGGCTCCAAAGGTTCTCAATAGGGTTGAGGTCAGGGGAGGAGGGGGTCCACATCATGAGTTTCTCTCCTTTTATGCCCATAGCAGCCAGTGATGCAGAGGTTTTCTTTACAGTATGACATCAATCAATCAATCAATCAATCAAAACTTTATTTATAAAGCGCTTTTCATACAAGGTTGTAACACAAAGTGCTTTACAGATTAAAAGCAGTTCCCACCCACCCAACCACCCATGGTGCGTTGTCATGATGAAGAGGATCTTGGTCGGGAAAACACGGCTCTTCTTTTTGTAGCATAGAAGACAGTGGTCCGTCAGAAACTCCACATATTTTTCAAAGGTCATTTTCACACCTTCAGGGAGCCTAAAAGGGCCTAAAGGGGCCGACCAGCTCTCTCCTCATGATTCTGGCCCAAAACATGACTCCGCCCCCTCCTTACTGATGTCACAGCCTTGTTGGGACATTGTGGTCATTCACCAACCATCCACTACTCCATCCATCTGACCATCCAGGGTCACACGGCCTCATCAGTGAACAAGACTGTTTGAAAATGAGTCCTCATGTATTTTTGAGCCACTGCAGCCGTTTCTGCTTCAGCTTCAACTAACCGTTTAGGAGAGGCCCGGATAGAAGAATTATGCACAACTGCAGCCTCTGGAGGGTCCGACACCTTGATGTTCGGGAGACTCCAGAGGCACCAGCAGCTTCATATACCTGTATGCTGCTTTGTAGCATCTGTTCTCTTAATCTGATGTGTTTGTCTGGCAGAAACCGTCCTCATTGTGCCTTTATCTGCACAAACCCGAGTGTGTCTGAATCATCCACAGATCTCTTATCAGTTCGATGATTACACTTAATCTTTCATGAAATATCGAAGGTTTTCATACCTAGACCAAGGCATTCAACTAGTTCACACTTTTCATCAGCAGAAAGTCCTTTTTCTTTCCCATATTGCTTGAAAATGATGATCTGCTTAATAAAGTGGAACACCCTTTTTCAGTAGTTTTTCCCTTAACTGGGCTTAACCTGAAAACTAATCATCCCAGGTCTCTGAGATTAATGTCAGTGATTCAAAGAGCCCTGATACACGACACCATCCATGAGTTTCATTACATTATTTTTTTTTTTTTTTTACCTTTTTGACACAAAAATACAATTTTCATAATAATTTGTAACGCAGTGTATAGAAAGAACCGTGCTGTGTTTCCTGCTCTGCTGTTGAGTTGCTCCTTAAGTTCGTTCAAGGTAAATCTGTCTAAAATTGAATAAAAAAAAATAAAAAAAATCAATCTCTTTTCACAATCAAGCCGATCCGCTCACGAACATCATTATGAGTTGTTTCACCGTGATAGGGATTTGCCTCATGGAGCTTAGCAAAACTGTAGAAAGCCTTCGAGATCTGCGGCCACTGAGATAAGAAGGTTGGAGACTCCTGCTCCAAATGATGTGTTTAAAAAGGGGACCAGATAAACACCGGCAAAGGGAGGGTTTTTATCTCTCAGTTCGGTTTAGCGACGGACAGTCCGAGCCGCCGCACCTCATAAATATTCATACAGATTATCTTGACGTTTTGACAGACACAGGATGTGACGCTTTGCCTTTTGCAACAGAGGAGATGCGTTCGTTTGATACGAGCTGCCAATCATGATAATCCACACATGCACTTTTGAGATAGCAGGAACACACTGTCATATACATTGTTGAATGAATGGATGGATAAACAAATAATAATGGCCATATGTCCGTTCTGGAAGAGCACAGAAGGGCCACCGGTCCCGACTCAACCGAGCTTTACCCAAATCTAAAAGCTAAAAAGAAAAGCATCAAAATAGCGAAAACATGAGAAAAACACGGACAAAAAAACACAACAAAAAATGATAGAAAAAAGAATTAAAAACTCAACAAAAATGTGACAAAAACTCAACAAAAATGTGACAAAAATTCAACAAAAAGTGACAAAAATTCAACAAAAATGTGACAAAAACTCAACATAAAAATTACAAAAACACAACAAAAATGATAGAAAAAATAATTTAAAAACTCAACAAAAATGTGACAAAAATTCAACAAAAATGTGACAAAAACTCAACATAAAAATTACAAAAACACAACAAAAAATGATAGAAAAAATAATTAAAAACTCAACAAAAATGTGACAAAAATTCAACAAAAATGTGACAAAAACTCAACATAAAAATTACAAAAACACAACAAAAAATGATAGAAAAAATAATTTAAAAATTCAACAAAAATGTGACAAAAATTCAACAAAAATGTGACAAAAACTCAACATAAAAATTACAAAAACACAACAAAAAATGATAGAAAAAATAATTAAAAATTCAACAAAAATGTGACAAAAATGTGACAAAAAAAAAAAAAAGAAAAAAGAACAAAAAAAGGTGACACAACACAGCAACAGCGCGAGGAAAAAGATCAATTTTGTGGGTCTTAGCTTTCAAAAGAGGACAGAACTCATTTGGTTTAGGCGGGGGGTAAGAGGTTAAAATATGTATTAGTGGAAGTGTCGCATTCACGCTCGTATGGAAAATGGCAGTATAGAAAATCATGTCCCTGTGGCTTCTGTGGACTATTCTGCCATCTACTGTCGGCTTTCTGCACTCCTTGTTTTTGTTGTTCTATATTCTACACTTAATTATATTTTCACACATAGCTACTGCAGTGTTTTTCAACCACTATCCACAAACAATGTACTGTTTTCAAGAGTCGATGCCGTCTAGTGATCGGCAGAGTAACCATATTATACTCTTCCATATCAGGTAGTTCATTTCTTTGAGACAAGAGAATTAGTGATGTATTGATCACTAATCTTCTTAGCCAAGACACTTTGATGAGAATATTTTCCGCTGGTGGTGCCTCGTGATTATTTCAATGAAAAAAATGTGCCTTGCCTCAACAAAGGTTGAAAAACACTGGCCTACTGTATTACAACCTGGTCACACTCAAAAAAAATGATTCATTGGACTAACTCAATTTAATTGTGGGCAGAAGTTCCATCCAAAAAATATATTTAAACTCAACTCAAACCAAGTTTTTCTGTATATGTTAATATTGTTTAGTTTGTCCAGAACTATATTTCTTCATTTGGCTGACTAAAAGGAAAGGCTTTCAAGTAAAAAAATGAAATGGGTTTGGGCAATAGATTTTTAACAATTAATAGCTCAACTTAAAGGTTTTTATGTGAAGAAATATAAATGAGTTTGGTCAAGCCATTTTTAATAATTATATCTAAAACTATTGTTATATTCTAAATGTATTATTATAATTTGTGGCTGTTCAACTCGAAAGTTTTAATTCTAAATAAAACATACAAATTTGATCCAGACAACCATATTTGTTGTAAAAGATTTATTTCTTTTAACAAGTTAAAACTTTACTCTGAACAGTTTCTAAAAGTTGTTTTTTTTCCCAGAAAGTCAATTTTACACTTAGACACTAGAAATATGATTTTCTAATCTAATAAAACTGTTTTCTGAAAAAGCTGATAATTCTTAACAGTCAGCGTTAAATGGAGCGAGAATCCCCATGAGGACGGCATTTTTATCAGGATAGATCAGCACTAGTATGAATGCCCAAGTCACACTGTCAACCTCGGAGTTGTTATATATTTGACTGATAATTAACGTTGCTCATGTCCAAACCCTATTAACAGTTTGGCTTGTTGCACAATGTGGCTACGCTAGTTCCTCTGAGCTGAACTGTGGGCGCTAGGCAAGGCAAGGCAAGGCAAGTTTATTTGTAGAGCACAATTCATACACAAGGCAATTCAAAGTGCTTCACAGTTGCATAAATATAAGAAAACAAATACAATCAATAAAACATCAACATAGAATTAATCAATTACAGTAAGAGGCAAGAGTGTAGATAAAATACTTTCAGTTATCTGCATTTTTAAGTCTTGTTTAGATTCGCTCTGTCTTGAGCACTATTTTTAAGTCTTGTTTAGATTCGCTCTGTCTTGAGCACTATTTTTAAGTCTTGTTTTGACTCGCTCTGTCTTGAGCACTATTTCGCTCTGTCTTGAGCACTATTTTTCTTGCTCGTTCACACAAAGTTACCTAACCTCTGTTTTTGTCGCTCCTTCTCCTCTGGACATCAATATAAAATTAATCAATTACAGTGAAAGGCAAGAGTGTAGATAAAATACATTCAGTCATATACACGGGCAAAAAGAACTGTTTCCAGCCTGGATTTGAACATTGTCAGAGTTGAGGCCTGTCTCACGTCCTCGTGAAGACTGTTCCAAATTTTAGCTGCATGAAACTGAAACGCAGCCTCACCGTGTTTATTATTGACTCTGGGAACCACCAGGAGGCCCCTCCCTGAGGTTCTCAGGGCCCGAGATGGTTCATACGGCTCTAACATGTCAGAGATGTACTTTGGAGCTAAACCATGAAAAGACTTGTACATGAGCAGAGCTGTTTTAAAGTCTGTTCTCTGAGCGACAGGAAGCCAGTGCAGAGACCGGAGCATTGGACTAATATGGCTAATATGGCTAGTACGACCCGTTCGAATCTTCGTATTTCCTACAGGTTCTGTGGTGGACAGCGAGTTCCTGGTAGATGATCACTTCCTGCAGGTGAACGACTTGTAGTGTAAATATTTCCGTAGAGGAGAGGTCTATGTTTATAAGGATTAGCAAGTTTGTCTTGAAGCTAAAGGCTAACATTAATTTCATGCATTATACAATTTGAAATAGCATAAAGCATGTTAGCCTTTAGCTTCAAGACAAACTATCAATCCTTCATGATCACAGGCGTCTCCTCTGAACTCTTTACATCAAGATTTGAACACGCAGTAAATGATCATCTACTGGGAACTCACTGCCCACAACGTAATCTTAAGAAAATATGATTATTATTCCAGGACAAGAATACAGACAGGAAGTACTGGCGCTCAGAGGAACTAGCATAGCCACACCGTGCAACAAGCCTGCAGACCTCTAGTCACATGTTGGGATCCAGAATAAAAAGTCCCATTCTTTTTTTTTTCTTCGTTCTTCCAAAAATACTAGCACAGAGCAGATTAGCCGGCGCGGTGCTTTTAGACTCAAGCATTAGAATTTTCGAAACATTAATGCAAATCGAAGAATCGGATGTTTTCTTTCCGGACCCCAACATGTGACCACAAGTGGCTGGGAATGTTGAGCTCTATAATCACTGTAAAATCCATTATTAACAGGTGACGTTTTGAATGGTTACAAATGAATCACAATATCTTTTTCAAACAAAATATGTCGCCATCAACATGGGATCTTGTGTATCAAATCTTACTAGCTTATGTTCAAAATGTACACAAATTGTAAACTCTCCCTTAAATTTTCACTGCTCTTGAACAAGTATAAATTAGCACAATTAACAAAATATTTTAAAACAACAAATCATCATAACAGGTCAGTATTTCCAGTATTTTCCAGTTGTTGCGAACTCTGACTTTTTTTGCCGCAGTTCAAGTTCCGCCTCATGGAAATTTTGGGATGACGAACACTCGAGGCCAGGTCATTCTCAATTCTGGTGATGAATGGGGAGTTTGTAAAATGATTGTGTCATCGCTGCAGGATGAAACAAGGGAGGAAACTGGAGTTTCTTGAAGTGCTGGGCGTTGATGTCAATACTAGATCCGGTGCGTTTGTCATTTCCACAGGGTACAGCGTGATTAAGGCATCCTCGGGAGGTAAATAGGCCACTTTTATTGTGGTCTTGGAGCTGATTTCAAACATTGAATCCAAGTTTATAAATGCATCTAAGTCTGTGTCCATATACTGGATTCTAAAAGGTCTTTGCACTTGAAAGTCTTTAATAACTTCGTAAAGCTCTTCGGTTGTCCCAGGAAATCCTGACAGTAGAGTCATTTTTCTGGAGTCTGACTCATCTCCAAATAGGACCCTCAGAACGGCCGGAGACGCCATCATACTCCTTTAATCTGGAAAATAAACAATTGACAAAAAAACAAAATGAAATTCTTTCATTATTAAAGAACTGCAATAGTCAACATACAATGTTTGGAAAGAATATACCCTAAAAAGAAATACAAAGCTAAAGGGCCCATATCAAGGCCTGGAGACTGATCTGCTCAAGGAGATGTTCCAGAGACCAGGTCATCTCGGGTGAAAATGAACATCAACTTTCGATTTCAGCGGAGACCACATAGAGACTTGAAAAAGTCTCTGCATGACCTTGAAGAGGTCTACACGGTCTCAAGCAGTTGTGACAATGTTGTGAATAATATTTGTTATCATAAACCTGTGAGACCTCTCTGTGATGTCCCCCCCAATGTCCCCTAGACCCTTCGGATATCAAGGAGATCTCAAAGAGACTCCACACGACTCTTTGAGATCTCCTTTGTAGCCAACATGTCTAGGAGACATTGCGGGGACGCCACAGCTAACATTGAACTGGTTGATTTTCACCGAGGTTACCTGGAGACTCGCCTTATCTCCAGGGGAAGTCTCAGAGACATCTCTGTGACCAGCAGCAACTCTAGTCTCTAACTAGTCTTAAGGCCGGTAAGAGGCCTTAAGGCCCTTAGAATGCGCGCAATCCAAGTTTCAGAGCTATGCACAACAGTAATGCATGAGTTTAACTTAACCACATTATCTGAAGCATTTTTTGTATATTTCTCAAAAATTAAGGTTTTAAACTGTTTTTTGAAATAATGAATGGAATGGCTCCTCTTAAGATCATCGTTGAGATCGTTCCACAAGTCGACCCCTTTGACCGAAATAGTGTCATTTTAAAGATAGTTTGGACCATTTGTTTTTTAAACATGTTTTCTCTCAGGTTACATTTCTGGTCCCTGTTTGCAAACAGACAAAGTATATTTTCAGGCAGTATTTTCCTCTGGACTTTGTACATAAACACAGCGGTTCAGACTGACCAGATCACAGAATTTAATTGCTTTAAATTTGCAGAATGTTGCGTTTGTTGGTTCACTATACGGTGAATGATTGACTTTCCTTATGGCGTTTTTTTGTAAAATAAAAATAGGTTTTGTGTTTGTAGCGTAGGCGCCCCCATATTTCAACACAACAGGTGATGTGTGGAACAATAAGAGCAATACAGAATATACAGAGGGTGTATTTATTTATGTATTATTTATTATCTGATCTTATCTTGTATACATTGTGTTGCTTGTTTGACCTGCCTCGGGAGCACAGATGTAAATGAGTTTTTTGTTGTTGCTATAACGGCAAGGCAAGTTTATTTGTCGAGAACATTTCATTCACAAGGCAATTCAAAGTGCTTCACAGTTGCACATTTACAATTTCTGTACAACTTGTATATTAATGTTCATTAATGTGCATTGTCCTGATCAAATCAATAAAAGAAAATATTTAAAGGAAAGAAAATAGTGTGCTGTTGTAATGCTGACCATGCCCAGGAGGTGGCAGCACCGCACTGTCATTTTCAAAACATTTTCTTGAACCACCGTCTGGGAAAATTCAATACTGTGTATGTGCAGAGGAATGGTATGAATGATTACAATTTATGCAACTTCAATGTCAGCAGCTCCCAACATTGTTCCACATTATTGTTGATGACTTCATGGCTGTCATAACTTTGCCAAACTGTCCATGATTATTTTCAAGGGGAAATTGGGAAAAAAGTTCCAAAGACAAACAACTAAATAGTGTCACAAGATAAGAAAATGATCCCTGGATGTTTTATTCATTGTTTTTATTTATTTTCAACCCAAATGATTGGAGAGACACGACAGGTGATGGAGAATGGCATAAGTGCGGAAGGAAAACATATGACAAACATTTTTGATTGAAAGAAACTTATCTGCATCTACTACGCCAGTAACATCTCAGTATCGTCGCTCACAGGTGCTGACGACGAGGTCTGACAGCAGCAGCTCTCACACCCCTCTGTCTCCACCACAGTGAGCAGCTGGTGACTGACGTACTGACAGAAACACACACTGCCCTGCAGGTGACCTGAGTTAGATACTGTTGGGAAGTCCCCTTTAGAAAGGCAGCGAGCGTAAGCACAGGAGTACTTTAATATGGCTTCATGAAAGAGGTGGTCGAGCTCCTGTCTGCAGTCGTCCACACTCACATAAACCAGGAGGAGTTTCGAGTTGGACTCATAGCCGATCAGGACCTTCTCGTCAAACAGGAGGCTGTTGGCCTGACCGATGGCTTTCTGCAGCTCATCTACAATACGCTGTTTCTCATACTCGAAAACCTTCGAGAATTTTCTTACCGTGTAGATTAGAAGAGGTAAGAGACCTATAGGAACTACTAGAAGTGGTAGTATTTGAGCGATTAATAAAAAAATAAAGGTGCCCATGATTGAAGCGATAAGGAACATCATAAGTAAGTACAATGGCACGATGCGACAGGCCCATCCAGTGCAGGTAGTGAACCTGACTTTTGTCCTGGCCACAGAATTGATGATATTAATGGCCTTTTTGTACTTCTCAGGCTGAATGACTAGCCTTAGTTGGTCTGGCACCATCTCACCCCACAGTCCACAGTGATACCCAGAGATGACTTGCTTCTTATTGACAGCGGGCAGTGGCTCGAGGCTCTTGCCGTTGTAGAGAGAGGGCTGCTGGTAGGGAACCATAGTGAAGGCCTGCAGCTCCTGGTTAGGTGTGCACAGGAATCTGAGCAGCCGCTGGATGAAGCCTGGGTTCTGGACGTCCAGGTAGGTGAGGTGGCTCAGGTACAGAGGGATGGACACGTCTCTCTGCAGGAGCACCGGCACCATGGGCTTCCCCTGCACACAGTCTGTGAACATGGACATGTTGGCCTCCATCAGACACCAGCGGCTCCTCAGGAACTCAGGACTCAGGACCATCATCATCTTCTGGCTCTGCTTGATGCAGTCTGACATGTTCTCCATAATGCCACGCCCCGGAGTGAAGTCCCTCTCGTGGTTACACACCTTCAGGCCCCTGGCCTCCAGCTGCTGGATGAGATCGAGTGTCCACTCGGAGTCAGAGCTGCTGTAGCTGCAGAAGACGTGATAGGACTCTCCCTCTGAGAGCTCTGGAGGGACAAACTCTGGATTCTCCATTTTGCTGTAAAAAAGAACCTTTGATGTGATTCATAGAAAATATACATTTTAATATAGTTAAAATACAATTTTCTTCATGTTTAATGATTAATGTATGTCATTTAAATACAAAGATCTGTGTAGGGGATCTACAGGTTAAAAAATCTAATAACATGGCATTAAAAAGAATTCAACAGCCTCACACACTTAACTATTCTGCCGTCTCGTTATTTGAAAGCCTGTCTACAGTGATATGCAAATGTTTGGGCTTGCCATTGGCCTGGTAAGCAACCTTTGGCTTACCACAGACATATCTGGCACCACTGATCCATGCTACTACTTTTTAAAGTAGTAAAACAGCAAGAAAGATAAAAAACAAACAAATATTCCCACTGTATGTCCTTCATCTACACCGTGTTCAGACTGTACCATTCAATCCACAGCATTTTCCGATTCTTAATTGATTATTCTCACTTTTATCAACTCCTCTGTTTCTCTGCACTGTTTGAAGTATATCACTCTTGTTTACTTGATTGCACATGTATATTTTATTGATGCACATTCACATGATCAGTCTGTACATGTTACTGCGTAGTACAGAGCTAGTGTCTCCACTGTGACATCCTTACATGTGTCTTGACAGTCCAGGCCAGGGACTAAATCACATTATTATGACGATGATTATTATTTTTATTAGTTGTAAAAGTAGTAGAGTAGCAGTATTCATGATAAATACCTGGTAGTAGATGAAAACTCCTGAATGGCAGTACTTTGGTCCAAATGAAAGAAGCAGAAATGAAGTGAATCTCCACCTCCCAACTCGGTTTTAAAGTGACTGAGGTGATATTAAAATACTGTCTGCGCTTGTGACAGTTCAGAGGTTGAGTCATTGCCTCATTGTCCAAAACAAATCCGAAAATTACAACCACACCTTTATATGAAAAACAATAATCACATGTTTTGTGAGAACAAACATAAACAACTATACTTAGCTCACCAAGTGTTTGATATGTAGGTTAACTTGTTTGACTAGTCGAGCGGCATTATGTCCCTGGGCAAGACACCTCACACAACAATATATTACGGCAGATTTATCACAGCAGATACTATTGAAAAAAAGAAAAAGAAAGAAACAATATAAATAGAAAGAACACATTTAGAAGATTGATTCTTTACAGCAAATCTCACACGTAACCAGTAATAATGATGGACATAGAAAAACAGATGCACAAAATAATTGTATGTGGAATCTTAAGTAAGTGCTTTAGACTGAGCCGCGCTGCCATTGTGGGTCGACCTGACCCGGAGGACACCTGGCTGGCTTCTGATCCTCTGAAACGGATAATGTGCCACTTCCTCCTGCGCAGCTCCCTCCGCTCCACAACAGTCTTTCAACATCTAATTTAGTTAATTTAGTTTTGACATCATTTTGAAAACACGCTTTTGGGTCCTAACCAGATTTGAACCTAGATGACCTAGACCTCTATTGAACATTACTTTATACTTTGTGTGACCCTGACCGTCCAGAAGGCGGCAGCAAAGCGCTGCCATTGTCCAAACTCTTTCACAAAACTACTACTACTACTACAGACTAATATTGTTCTGTTATTCTAAATAGTGAAGTTACCTTTCGTTTCATTGGTGCATGTTTGAGTCGTCCTGCATCATGATCTTGCTTGCCCGCCAACCTGTATTTGTCATTTTTATTTTGTTGCACTAAGCAAACACAAAAAATATCAGATTTTTTTCGTAATATTGGTCTGGAGACACTCAAACTCAGGGTCTCAGGTCTCGGGCCACAGGAAACAGGAAAAAACTATTGAGGAAACATTTTTTCAACAAATTAATAACAATATTGAGCTGTGATTGTATTGCGCTTCACAAGCCTGTGTCAAAAGTTTCTCTAAGTGTTACAGTGTTGTCATTATTCATTCGATCCACACTTGGTGGTGGTGGTAGGCAATTTACCACGTGGCTATAATGTGGTGTTTATATCTGATGTCAGTGTTCTCTGCTATACATGTGTGGAATTATTATTATTATCATTTTTTATTCATTCTGGCTGCCCCCCAGTGGCTGGAGTGAGCATTCTGGGTATTATGCAAAATGGACTTCTTCAAGCTTTCCATCATGTTATTCTGTCATTCCCTCATTAAAAACATGGCTGAAGTGTTGCCTTGGCACATTCACGTATTTCTGAGTAATCTGTAAAAACTCTGATGGCGGCCATTTTAGGGATAGGTTTGCCTGAGTCCTCCTAGGAACGCCCCCACCTCCTGGAGACGCCTCCGAGCTTTCGTCACCAGCCGAGTAACCAACCACTGCTCCTCAGCAGAACCCCCTCCCCACTGATGCCACAGACAGCGTGTCTGAAAGGGTCAGAGGTTCTTAAAGGCACACTGCGTGACATTTTGGACTATCCTGTTGCCATCAACACAAAACATGCTCTCAGTGACCAGCTCGACGCAGAAAATCCTATTTTTGCGGTGAATAATCAAAGAATGGATCTGAATGAGGGCCAACCTGTTCAACTCTCAATTCTACTGACTTTAGTCGACATCTCCATGGTAACGAGCTGGAGACGTACCCACTCCTGGTTAAGTTAGAGTCATGTTTTAGCAGAGGCGAGCCGCTTAGCACAAAAGCACATGTTTGTTTGAGGTATTTATCAATGGTGAAAATATCTATCATAAAATAAATGCTTGTATTTCAGTTTTGCTTATTGGGTGAAATCTTACGCAGTGTGGCTTTAAAGAGACAGAGGCCAATTTCAAGACATTCACTACAGCCATTTTGAGAGAGACATTTTATACAAGGCAGTTATTCTAATTTACTGCATTTACAGACCGACAGAAGGTTTGTCATCATTGTAGTGTGATATAGACTGGTGCTGTGGGACTGACAAAAGCATAATACCCCCTCTTTAAAAATGTATAAGTCTGCACAGGAATGGGCTTTTTTCTTTTTACATACTTTACGCTCTACAAGCCCTGGTGTTGTGCGTGGCCCACTGATTATTGTTTGACTGTGTGTTCCAGAGACTGGTATGTTGCTCTACTGGTTGAGCCCTGACATTTTGGGAAAGACATGTAACGCAAGTAGCTTTGAAAGAAACGCCCTTTGGTCCTCACGCACCCTACAGCGTGTAGTCATTAACTGTCCCTTCATACCTGTCCGGATCATTCCTTTGAGAACGATACACTGTCTGTCGAATGGTTCACGTACAAATGTGCGGAGAAATGCGGCAAAAACAGATATGAAAAGGAGGGAAACATGACTTCAAGGTGAGTAAAGCATTTCCTGTAAATTTGTTGTCACGTAAAGATACAATAGTACATGGTAAATATATCATTGTTTTTAAGGGTAATGTCTGTTGGATTGTTTTCAAAGTCAAGTTTATTGTTTTTTCTCAAAATATCAATTTCTCAATGTTCAGTAATGTATATAGAAGAGATTATAGATCTTTTTGGGGCCCATTCACTTTCCTTGAGGTGAATGGCATAACTATATTACAAATAAATAGTTTTAACAGTTGCTATTTATTTTTTACGGAGTCCTGGAAGTGACATCAGACAAAAAAAATGTGGGGTAACTTTTTTTTGGTTTTCTAATAATAATAAAAAAATAATAATAATAAAAAAAATAATAATAATTTGGCACGGTAGCGCAGCGGTTAGTGCTCTCGCTTCACAGCTAGATGGTCCAAGGTTCGATTCCCACCTGGACGGGGCCTTTCTGTGTGGAGTTTGCATGTTCTCCCCGTGTCTGCGTAGGTTTCCTCCGGGCACTCCGGTTTCCCCTACCACTAAAAACATGCACAATAGGCCAGGATGAATGATGTGTGTGAGTGAATGTATGGTGGTGTCAGAGGGTCCGTTGGCGCAGACGTGTGTAGTCGCGAAAGCTCTTCTGACAGTCTCCCCCAGGGGGCGCTGAAGCTACAAACGTAGTTTACACCGAGTGTGGAGTGAATGTACAACTGTCTCATGTAAAGCGCTTTGTGACCATGTCTGTGAAAGGCGCTTTATAAATAAAGATCTTCTTCTTCTAACAATAATAATAATAATGATAATAATAATAATAATATCTTGCTCCCTCAAGATAATAAGTCGTTCCCTCAAGATGATACAGTATGTGGTAAAAAATAAAATGGATTTTAGTCCAATTTATTTTTTATGTTTTTTACCTCACTTTTTTTTGGTCTGATGTCAAAAATTGCCTGTTTTTGGTGTGCTTCACAGAGAAAACGTAGTGATAAGTGCCAGGCTGGAGATTTTGGTGTCTGTAGATGTTATTGTAAATTGTGTGTTAATAGTAAAATTCTAACAATAACTGTGTCATGATTATTTCAGCTGGAAGGAAACAGGGAGCCCCAAACATGCACCTAAAAGTGTGTCTTTGAGGAGTGACCAGTCTATGGGGCCTCCTATGATCTTCAAGGGAAATGAACAGTAAGTCTTATTTACATGTGTTTATGGTGAAATGCCACCTTCTATATGGTTCAAAATATTACAGAAAGATATACATTTTAAAGCATATTTTGTCTTAAGTGATGAGTCCAGAAGTCGAGGACCAAGCCCTGACCCCACCTGGTCCTTGAGGAGTGACCAGTCTATGGCGCCTCCTATAATCTTCAAAAAGGGAAATGAATTATATCCCTGGTAAGGAAATCTGATTTCTAAGTGGTTTTCTTTGAGGGTTCACAGACCCACGAGAAATGCTGCTCCTGCTACTGTGCTTGAAAACCAGATCACCTTTAAACCAGAAAAAAAAACAATCACCTCAATCACTCGCTAATTTTAATTTTTTGTTTTTTGTTGTCTTTAGGAATGAGTTCAGAAGTGGAGGACCGAGCCCTGAACCTGCTGGGATCTCTATGAAGAGTGACCACTCTAAGAGACCTCCTCTGGATTTCAAACAGGGACATTCCTCTGTCAGCCCCAGGTTAATACTTTGTGACGGACACACATTTCTAACAAACCTAATGTTCTGACAATAGTGTATGCCGCTCTTCTTAAATGTGATATAATTAGTTACATAAGTTCTTCTCCGTCTGAGCACACTCAAACTTTTTTTGTAGTCCAGACTTTCACTATAAATAACTTGTTGTGTTGATTGCTGCTGATGAGACAGAATTTTTAGTTTTTGTTTCTATGTCATCGTGATGGTCAGGCTGGCTTTTTTCTTAACTTACCCTTTCTTAACCCGACCTCACAAAAGTCAAACTCAACGCGCTCGACCCTAAGCAATGTCCTTCAACTCGCCAACTCAAACTGATCCGAACCAAGTCATCATACGAGTTGTGCATGCATTAGCGCAGTAATTAACAGAGGACACGACTTAGCCTAGGCCGCCAGCCAATCCTGATTTTTGTTTCTGTTCAAAGAAAAATGTGTGATAAAAAACATCTCTGATATCATTTACCTTGAAATTGAAGGTTTATTGCTCACTTCCGTCAGTCTACCCTCAGGGCAACTGTGTGTACAATACATTGCGTTCCAAATTATTATGCAAATTGTATTTTTGTGCCAAAAAGGTAAAAAGAAAAAACAAAAATGTAATGAAACTCATGGATGGTATCGTGTCTTGGGGCTCTATGAATCACTGACATTAATCTCAGAGACCTGGGAAGATTAGTTTTCAGGTTAAGGCCAGTTAAGAAAAAAACTACTGAAAAAGGGTGTACCACTTTATTATGCAGATCATCATTTTCAAGCAATATGGTAAAGAAAAAGGATCTCTCTGCTGATGAAAAGCGTGAAATAGTTGAATGCCTTGTTCTAGGAATGAAACCTTCACTATTTCATGAAAGATTAAGCATAATCATCATGCTGTTAAGAGATTTGTGGATGATTCAGATAAAGGCACAATATGGACGGTTTCTGCCAGACAAACACATCAGATTAAGAGAACAGATGCCACAAAGCAGCAGACAGGTATTTGAAGCTGCTGGTGCCTCTGGAGTCTCTCGAACATCAAGGTGTAGGACCCTCCAGAGGCTGCAGTTGTGCATAAACCTTCTATCCGGCCTCCCCTAAACTGTTCATTGAAGCTGATGAACAGAAACGGCTGCAGTGGCTCAGAAATACATGAAGACTCATTTTCAAACAATCTTGTTCACTGATGAGGCCGTGTGACCCTGGATGGTCAAATCAATGGAGTAGTGGATGGTCATATATTTAGGATAAAACTGCACTTGTATGGTGTAAGGGTACCTAAAAATATCAGGGATTTGGCCGATGCGGACATCACTACTGAGTAAGACTTTTACTGAAATTGTGCCTTTGTGACGTATTTCATTCACAGTTTTTATATTGGAAGTTATAAATCTGAACCTAGCTGCAGTGACCAGTCAGTGGAACCTCCCATTCTATTCCATGATGAAGAAGCGTGCGTTACACCCAGGTGAGAATCATAATTCGTGTAACCCACAGACAGACTGGCTTAAAGATTAATCTGCTTTGTATTTGTTTTAGCCCAGGGGTGAATCAGACACACACCGACATGGTTTTTATGGTATGTATGACTTAATCATCGGCCAGACACGTTATAAATCTTGACATCAGTGAAAGACATAACAAACTAGCTCATTTCAGGATTTGGAGAACAGAATCATATCCTTTGCCCGAGCTGAACTGAAGAAGTTTAGAAGAGTTCTAGAGTTAGATGCAGAGTCTTTTGTTGGTGATGATGAGAGTGAATGGACCAAAGAAGCTTTTCTCAATATCACTGTGGGGTTCTTGAGGACAATGAAGCAGGACAAGATGGCGGATCGTCTACAGAGCAGTAAGACAGTTTCCTTATAGAAGTACAGTATTCCAATGCAGTTTGACTATCCTAATATGTCAAACCATGACTATGACCAACATAATTTGCAAATTTGTTGACTATGAATGATTGAATATCTATGAATGTTGTGTGATCATCTTCAGTTACTATTTTCACATTTTATTTCAGGGTATATTTCTAAAGTTCAGCGCAAACTGAAGTCCACATTGCAGGGCAAGTTCCAGTGTGTCTTTGAGGGCGTTGCCAAAGCTGGAAACCCCACTTTTTTAAACCAGATCTACACCGAACTCTACATCACAAAGGGAGGAATCGATAGGGTCAATGATGAACATGAGGTCCGCCAGATCGAAAACACAACCAGGACACAAACAGAGACAGAAATTACCATCAAATGTAAGGACATCTTTCAAACACCCCCAGAGGAATCTAACAACCCAAGTGGGAAGATGCCAATGCGAACAGTGCTGACAAAGGGAGTGGCTGGCATTGGGAAGACTGTGCTTACTCAGAAGTTTAGTCTGGATTGGGCTGAGGGAAAGTCTAACCAGGACATCCAACTTTTGTTCCCCTTCACTTTCAGAGAGCTCAATGTCCTAAGATGCAGGCAGTTTAGCTTGGTGGAACTTGTGCACCACTTCTTTGGTAGTCTAAGCCAAATCCACAGCATTGAACATCTTCAAGTCGTCTTTATTTTTGATGGCCTGGATGAGTGCAGGCTTCCTCTGGACTTTGCCAAAACAAAGACCTTGACAGACGTTTCAGAAGTTGCCCCTTTGGATGTCCTCCTGGTAAATCTCATCAGAGGAAACCTGCTTCCTAATGCACATATCTGGATAACCACACGGCCCGCAGCCGCCAGTCAAATCCCTGCCCAGTGCGTTGCTGTCGTAACAGAGGTCAGAGGGTTTACGGACCAACAGAAAGACATGTACTTTTCAAAGAGATTTCAAGATGAGAAGCAAGCTACAGCCATCATCGCTCACATCAAGGCATCCAGAACCCTCTACATTATGTGCCACATCCCAATCTTCTGCTGGATCGCTGCGGCTGTTCTAGAGCATTTGACAAAATCCAAGTCCAAAGATCCACTACCTCAAACTCTGACAGAGATGTACATTTACTTCTTGGTGGTTCAGATCAAAGCAAAGTGCCTCAAATATGACGGACAGGATGAGACTGGGCCACAGTGGAGTCCAAGCAACATTGAGATGGTAAAGTCTTTAGCCAAACTAGCCTTTGAGCAACTGCTGAGTGGAAACCTGATCTTCTACGAGTCAGACTTGAAAAATTGTGGTCTAGATGTCCATGCCGCGTCATGGTATTCTGGAGTGTTCACGCAAGTCTTCAGGGAGGAGCCAGGTCTATACCAAGACAAGGTCTATTGCTTTGTCCATCTGAGTGTGCAGGAGTTTCTGGCTGCTCTTCACGTTTCACTGCTCAAACGTTCTACGAGTCTATCCTTACCAGAGGAGAGTCTGTACCAGTCTGCAGTGGATGAGGCTTTGGCGAGTCCGACAGGCCACTTGGACCTGTTTCTGCGCTTCTTGTTAGGCTTGTCCCTGCCAACAAATCAGCGACTCCTGCAAGGTCTGCTGACACAAACAGGAAGTAACTCCGAGATGCATCGAAAGACAGTAGACCACATCAAGCAGAGGTTGAACGAGGGTTTGCCCACAGAAAGGACCATTAACCTCTTCCACTGCCTGAATGAGCTGAAGGATCGCTCACTAGTGGACAGGATCCAGACATACATGACCGGATCCGAGCCATTTTACACCACATTGACACCGGCAGAGTGGTCAGCACTGGCATTCCTCCTGCTCTCCTCAGACCGAGATGTGTTTGACCTGAAGAGATACCAGCCTTCAGAGTGGGTCCTTCTCAGACTGATGCCAGTCGTCAAAGCATCTAAACAAGCAATGTAAGTTTATTCTTGATGGAGCTAGGTCTCTGATAAAATGTCACGACATTTTCAATATTGCTTTGATTGACGATAGACTTCATATAGTAAAACAGAAGCCATGTAACTGTTTTATTGCTGTTCCTTAGACTCAGCGCGTGTAAGCTGACAGAGAGCTGCTGCACTCCTCTTTCTTCAGTCGTTGGTTCTCAGTCTTCCAATTTGAGACATTTGGACCTGAGTCATAACCCAATCCAGGACTCTGGAGTGAACCTACTGTCTTCCGGGCTGAAGGGATTGGGCTGCAGATTGGAGACACTCAAGTGAGAATCAATTTCTGCAAAGTTGTCTGTTCTTTGCATTCAAGCTTGAAACGCTTATTTTACTTGCATTTATATTCATTCCATAGCTTTGAATAATAGATGTTATAGGGGAGGTTTGTGCACTATAGCAGGGGTTCTCAACGTGGGGGTCGGGACCCACTAGGGGTCGCGAGACAAATTTGGGGGGTCGCCAGAGCATATAGATAAAATATATATTTTAATATTATTATTATGGTGTCGTAGCATACATGCTATTTTACCAGGGTGCCATTATTTGTTCTAAATTTAATTCATTTTTGTTTTAGCCATTGTTTTTTCTTTATTTTTTAAGAGTTATATAGGTTAACCTCTTAACTCCCGCCTGAACCGAGAGGATCTTTTTCCTCACGTCAGCAGATTATTTGTCCATCACTTTTTGGTTGGGTATTCAACTCATTTTTGTAACTTTTTCATCATTTTTTCTGTCATTTTTTGTCACATTTTTGTAAATTTTTAATCACATTTTTGTCATTTTTTGTCAAATTTTTATCAAATTTTTGTAATTTTTTTATCACATTTTTGACATTTTTTTTGGCACATTTTGTCAATTTTTTGTCATTTTTTTTGTCATTTTTTTTGTCATTTTTTGGTCACATTTTTGCCACATTTCATCAATTTTTCGTCACTTTTTTATCACATTTCCATCATTGTTTTCGTCTCAGTTTTGTCGCTATTTTCACAGCTTTTTTCCAGAGGCTTTTGTTTGGGGTAAAGCCAAACTGGAGAAAATGTGCTCGGTTCAGGTGGGAGTTAAGGGGTTAATGTCCCTCTTTTTCCCATGGTCTGACCCGGTTGGGGGTCACGATCCTAATTAACTGTTATAATGGGGGTCGCGGCTCTAAAAGGTTGAGAACCACTGCACTATAGCATCATGAATAACTCACTTGCCACATTAACTAGCACCTTATTTATTTAAGTGGTCAACTGAATGGGTACACTTGCGCTCTTGTTCGCAGCCTGTCCCTCTGTAACTTGTCCTGGAGGAGTGGCGGGCCTTTGTCGTCGGTTCTCAGCTCTCAGTCCCGCAGTCTGAGACACCTGAACCTTAGCAACAATGATTTGCAGGACTCCGGAGTGGACCAGCTCTGTTCTGGACTCAGAAGGGAAGACTGCAGACTGGAGAGCCTAAGGTATCTTCTGTTCACATCGAAGAATACTGCATTGACATACACAATACACTTTGGTGACTTAGAGGTGGCCAAACAAAATGAGATGATAGGGAGTGATTGATTTAGAAATGGACACTAGGGAGGAAAATAATTCTCTAACACAAAGGAATCTGTTCTTTCTCCTCAGTCTGTCTGGATGTCTGGTCTCTGACAATTGCTCCTCATCCCTGGCTTCTGCTTTGAGGACACCTCATTCCTGTTTGAAAAGTCTTGACTTGAGCTACAACAACCCAGGAGCCTCTGCCATTGAGCAACTGTACCATCTTTGGGATGACTCAAACTTCGCTCTGGACATGCTGACGTAAGGGCTATGTCTTTGTACTTGACTTTCTCACGGGGTTCATTGAAAAGAACCTGAAAAAAAAAGTGAAATCCAGCATGAAATGGGTTGTCCCTTCGATCAATGCCCCAGAGGGAGTAGACTAATTTATAACTTTAAATTCATGGGGCGACAATAACTTTGGTGTATACTGTTATCCTTGGGTAAAACACTTGGCCCAGAAAAGCATCTAGGTCTCTGTCAGGCAGCCTCTGGGTACACCTGTGGGAAGAAGTTTACTAGTCCCTCCAGAACTTGTAAAGCTTTAACAGAACAACGTAAATCTAAGTCATCGCTGTATTTTTATGATGACTTTTTGTTCCTATTCAGTTTGGAGCCGGTTGAACGTCGATGGCTGACTCCAGGGTTGAGGAAGTGTAAGTACCATCCTGTTCCTAGCTCTGGTTCTTCCAGAATTGGCTTAAATTATATAGAGGTGACCAGTTTTACAGGACTTATGTTTGATTTGTACCCATTAGACTTCTGTGTGCACACTCTGGACTCAAACACAGCCTACAATCAGCTCCAGTTGTCCAACGACACTGTGTGCCGCGTGCCAGAAGACTTCAGTAGACCTCTTCACAGGGACAGGTTTGACTACTGGCCTCAAGTTCTCTGCAGCAATGCTCTGTCCGGACGGTGCTACTGGGAGGTGGACTGGCAGGCAGACTGGTCTGGGGGGAAGACCAGAGGCGTGGATATCGCCGTAAGCTACAGAGGCATCGGTCGGAAAGGAGAAAGTAACGAGTGCGGGTTTGGGTTCAACAGCCAATCCTGGAGTTTGATGGTGTGTTATGGCTATTACTTCTTCCGACATGATGGGAATGAAACAAGAGTGGGCACCTTTACCCCATCCAACAGGGGCCGAGTGGCGTTTTACCTGGACTATCCCGCTGGAGCGCTGTCTTTCTATAGAGTTGCTGAGGACAAGTTGGTTCACATACACACCGCCAACACCGCTTTTACCGGGCCGTTGTTTGCTGGGTTTGGAGTTTGGTCTGGAACCTCCATCTCCCTGGCCAGATTGGATCATTAACATCATCATTGTTGTTGTTCAATGTCCTTTTTACAGATTTTTATTTTTATATTAAATATGTACAAAAAATGTGTAATAAATTATTGGCAACAACAACAAATGCAAGTGTTTTATTATTGACTTTCTTCACTACTTTTTTCTTTCGAACAGTATCTTAAAACACACACACATATAGGCATGTAGCAGGACTGTGTCTGGTGTTGGTATGGGTTTTGGTTATTTCAGTCAAAGTGGTTAACTAAAGACAGGTGTGTTGGAGTTTTCCACCAAACAACCTTCCATTCCAAAGATTTTGAAAACACTAGAAGCAAATATGTGCTTTTGTAAAGGCAGGACGCACCCCCACTCACACAGCTTACACGGATTGTTTGCTCAGTGGTGCGATGATTACAAAAATAACCTAACACGGACTGATAAAATTCTGGTGAACTTAATATATGTAGCCAAAATTTAATGTATCAAATAATGTCACTGCAATAGTTGTGTCTGAGGTAGTGATTCTCGAACTTAACATAGTTCCACATAATGTACCGTAAATTCTTTAATACTGGCCTGTATTCCATTAGCGGCCGGGTCTCTAACAGAGGCCGGGTCTCCGACAGGGGCCGGGTCTCTGACAGAGGCCGGGTTCGCGGCTGGCGGAGGCAAATTAAAGCCGGTCTCTAAAACAGGCCGGGGCTTTTATTAGAAACTATAGCAGTAGAAATATTCCCCATGTTAGGAATTTGTCTCATATTCGTGTAAATGAAATCTCACGTGCAGGAAGTAACAAACGGGAACCCGGGCCGTGGGGGACGCTGCGGAGGAGCTGATCCCAGCGTAACTTTGACACAGATTTAGCCACTTTTCAAACCTCCTGTGACGATATTTGGAAACAGGGCAAACAACAAATGTTGTGTGACCCTCCAGGGTTTTAATAAAGTCTCCATCGCGTCTTCAAAGCACGTCCAGCTGCTCCGTGTGCAGGTCAGTCCCACGCCTCAAAATAACTCCTCCCATCAGCGCGAGCGTCTCGTCTTCTCTCGGGTCAGTCTCATGATCGATCACAAACACAAACGCTCCGTCTAAACTCGCCTTTTACACAAGATAACAACAAATAATCCGGTCTGCGGTAAAAACGAAACAGAAACCTGCAGTGACACTGATGTCAAAGCTCCGCTAACAGCAACGAAACTGTTCCTGTTGTCCCGACAAAATAAAAGGCGTCAATGTTCCAGCCGCTGGGAGAGGGTTTGAAATGTTAATTAATAAATGAACCTAATATTTTATGTTCATTGAGCAAAACGGACGTCTTCCTGGTCGTCCGTTTTGCTCAAATAGAAATAAAGGCCTGTCTCTAACTGTGGCCTAGTTCCAATAAAGGCCTGGTCCTAGATGCCCTCGAGTAAATAAAGGCCCCAGCCTATATTAGAGCATTTACGGTATTCAATCTTCGACGCGCCACCAGATAAAATAGGACTAAATTAAGTCTAAAAAAGGCCGAACAAACTTAAATTGAACTAAATTATGTCAAAACTGGGTGTGAACCATCCTTTAACCGCACTAACACCACATCATCAAAAAAGCGCAAATTAAGTTATTTTTGAGGAAGCCCAAGTGCCAATGATTCACATCTTGAGCACCAATGGTCGATGGCTCTAGAAATGCGCTCCGAGCCCCAAACCAACTGGTGACTGTGAAAAACAGCAAACCCAGGCACTCCAAACAAACACAGCACAAGGAGGTACTTAAAAGGCCTTTCATTATTTTGAAGGCCAACCCGACATGTTTTGACCATGCGGTTTTGACCGTGTCGATCCCTTTGTGTCTGAGAAGGTCAAGAAGAGAATATTGTATACTTTCATTTATTTATGTTGTGCACAGGGCAAAGTGAAGGTCCAGATGTGAAGGAAATGAACAAAGATGAAGCAATCTCAGTGATCCATGGTAACGAGGCAAACTGAAGGTCCTTGAAACTCCTACAAAAACATTACAACGCAGGTTTGTTGTTGACATTGATTGGAAACACCAGAGCGGGTTAATGAGTCTGTTATGCCAGACTGACTTTTTAAGACTTTTAACCAAGTTGTTTTTCTCTCACCAAATACTTGCAGGATTTATATTGAGGCGGGGCTCACCTTGTTCATCAGAAAGTATTTAGTCTGTTTGTATGACCTTTTGTAGACAGCTTTGTGGCAAAGTGCTGCTATCTCAAAATGATGTGTAAAAACTCTGAAAACCTTGAGGAAAGGAAAATGGAAATTATATTTTAGAGGTATATTTTAGATATGGGATCCTCAAACTAGAGCCCTTGGGCCAAATCCTGTCCGCGGGCCCCTGACTTGTAGAACACAATACGTCAAAAAAAGTATGTCCAAAAAAAGTAAGTCTCTGGCCCATTGCTGTGCAGAGTTATGATTTGTTTTTTAAACTAAATAACCAGTATGCTCGTTCCATCCACTAGGGGGCAACTTCAATAATAAAAAAGAAATTCCACACATGTCCAGCAGGGGCACTGACATAAGAGATCAGGATATAAGCAACACATTATAGCCACGTGGTAAATGAAGCTTAACACCACAGAGTGGCGGCACGGTAGCGCGGCGGTTAGCGCCTCCGCTTCACAGCTAGAAGGTCCCGGGTTCAATTCCCACCTGGACAGGGCCTTTCTGTGTGGAGTTTGCATGTTCTCCCCGTGTCTGCGTAGGTTTCCTCCCTGTACTCCGGTTTCCCCTACCACTAAAAACATGTACAACAGGTGAATCCTCCAGCCAGGTGATTCTGACCATCAGCCTGGCTCCACATCATGGAGACGGGTCCCCGGGTGCGGCACTGCCGTCGACCACTGCTCCTTACGGGTCGCCCCAGCGGCATCGAAGGATGGGTTAAATGCAGAGGACAAATTTCCCTACGGAAATTTCCCTATACAAACAAACAAACAAACATGAAGAATGACTACAGTACTTTGAGAAACTTGTGACACAGGCTTGTAAAGCACAGTACAAGTGTAAGCAGTTCTTACTTTGGTCACATTACGCAATGATGTTTTATTTGAAAATAAAAATAATACAATTAATTCCATGTTATAGCCAACCCAGCCCGGCCCCCCATCACAGTCAGGAACGATAATGTGGCCCCCAGAGAGAAAAGTAAGATCACCCCTGTTTAAGATGTGGCTTTGTATTTTCCTACATTCTAACTTATTTGAAGTGAAGATGTGAGGCCTGTGTGATCATTCATTCATTCATTCATTTATGCAGTTTGGTAATTTACAGATAATTCAAAATAAATCATTCAAAACATGCAAGTCAAACAATAAACACAATAAATGACCAGGCACAGGCAGAAGCTAAAGCTTTTTGTTTTTTTGCCTGCCCTTAACTTCTACATCATGAATGCAGCACGTTAAAAGCAACAAAAATCCGTTCGCAAAATTATCACTTTAGTTGACCATTGTCCACAAAAGCTTATTTCATTCATTTTCATTCTATTGAATATTTTTCCAGTATTGTTCTCTTGTAAATATTTTTGAACTGAGAAAGAGACGTAGCTTGTTTTAACTCATCGCAGCAGCTATTCCATAATTTAACTCCTTTGCTTGATAAACCGTGTTCTCTTAAAGGGGCTGGATGTAAGTTGTCATTTTTATACTCACTACTGCCACCTCAGGTCATACACGTAACTGCAGCTTCTATATTACGCTTGTGCATGACGGCACTTCAGACCCGAAGTAAAACCTTTCTGAGTGACAGTGCAGGATTTTAGAGGCAGTTGTGGTGAACAGGTCTGAGCTCATTCTACACATTAGGACATGGCTGGAGGTAGGGGGAGGAAAATACATATTTTTTACATTTTTAAACTCCGTATAGTCCCATTAATGTAGTATGTACATGTGGTTGATTAAATGTACATGTTCCTCTGAGATTATAATCACTTTCTCACTGGGTAAACAATATTTGCAAGCATTTAGGGATTTTAGGGATTTCAAACAGTTCAAAGACAATAGCTGCTTGATTTATTTTGGCAAATGATATTTTTAAATAAGATTACTGTGCGTCGGCTCAACTGTGTGAATAAACAACTTTGACAGTAAAATAGTCTTTGGTTTTACACTGTGTCCGTCCCTTAGCAAACAGGAAAGGAAAAAGGAAACTGAAAAATGTGTCTGTGCCGCTCAAGTAACCTCATGTAGCAAATTAATCGGAACTTTTGAACATAGATACAGACGGCCTCTCGTCATAGAAGGGGGCGTGGCTTCGCCGAGGGGGAAAATAGAATCTTTAGAGAAACACAATTTTAAGCCATTTTCTGGTGGAATATCAACTTATTTATCACATAAATAAAGTCAAGTGTAAATCGGGCCCATGTGGATATTTTCTCACAGCAGATTGTTCAGTCCAAGTGAAAAAAACAGCAGTTGTGGCTAGCGCAAGCTAACCGTTAGCATTAGCCCGATGCTAACATGTAGCATCAAGTTAGCATTCTCCGTTATTTATGTATCTATGGGCTGTTGAACCACTTTGCTCCTCCCCATGTCTTTGTATCTTTATTTAGTATAAACTATGTTCATAATTCAGCATTTGTTAAAGTAGTTTTTGAATAATTAGAGAAAATTTAAATTTTTTCAAAATTGTTTTCCCCCTTAACTGTTTTCAAACATGACCATATATGGGCGATTCCAGAGATGCCGTCTGTATCTATAGATACATCTATAGATACATCTATAGATGTATCTATAGATGTATCTATAGATACATCTATAGATACATCTATAGATATAGAAAACAATTTTGAAAAAATCTAAACTTTCTCTAAAATATCCATATGGACAAAAATATTCTATTTTCCCCTTGGCGAGGCCACGCCCCCTTCTATGACGAGATGCCGTCTGTATCTATATCAGTTCTGATCTGAGAAATGAGCCAATGTGACACCACAGGACGATTGTATCAGTTCAGAGAAACAGAAGCTGCAGATCGTTCAGCCTGATCACTCTGAGCTCAGCTGCAGCTTTGACTTAGAACGAGAAAACGTAGGGTTAGAGCAAGAGCTTATCAAAAATATATTTTGTTTATGTGGTAGTTCGGGGTGCGCTACCCCTCTCTGCCTATAAAAGGCCACTACCTTCATCTGCACTTTCCCTCACCTGACCTCCCACCCCGTGACGTCACACGCTGGCGCAGCTGTCATGGCGGCGAGACTGGGGCTCCAAGCTGTTTGGGCACGATAAGGCGCACCGTAGCTTCTGAGGGCGTCAAGCGCAGTAGCTCGAGATGGTGGCGCGTGCATCGTGGGTAAGCGTTGGAGCAGTCTCGTGGTTTTAAGTAACTTGGCGTGTGGCTAACGGCCCTGTTCTTTCTAGTCTTCGGCGGCTCGGGGATCCTTGCGGCTGTTGCGGGCCAAAGGGTGGCGCAGCGTCGCTCTATACGTCTCGGTATGTCCTTGGTGTTATGTCTTTGTTTATGTGCGCATGTTGCCTACTCATTTGTATGTAAACTGAATGTATCCATATTGTCCAGGCTTCTGCTGGCGGGAGTCTCCTCCTTTTTCCTGTGTGCACTGGCCTTCGGGTGCACAGTTTTGTAACCACTGGACTCACTAACGGACTATGTTTTTGTTTATACCCAGTTGTGAATGGGATGTTGCACCACGTGTCTTTAAACGTCAAAGTCGAACATATATTTTAATGCTGGTTTTATATAGCAGAAAATAAATTAATCTAAGAAACGAAACTTCCGTCCTGTAATCATGTGTTTCTGTCACTTCAGTCAACGAACCTGCGTAGCCTTTTGGTGTATAGAACAAAATATTTCTGGTTTAACCAGTGGCGTTGTCATGGATCGAACATAATTGTATAAACAAATATCACCATCGCCCTCACTTGGTCACATTTGGCGTTGGTCGTCTGGATCGACTGCAAGATTGACAGAAACTACATGAAAATTTAGATTGATTGTGGCACAATGGGATCAATGTTGTAAACATCAAGCGTCGAAGCCATCGGATTTTTCTGTGCAGGATGTTCTTGGGCCTGTACAATTGTTTTCATTTGTTTTCATAATTTGCCCTGCATGTTTTGTGTGTAGGCTGTGTGCTTAATTTTTGTGTGGCTTTTGTGTAATTTGACAGCCCTGGTTCATTTTTGTACCGGACTAGCCTGTGGATGTAACACGTGTAAAGTTTACTATATTGTAACTATTCACCAAGTCTTGCTAAATGGATTTGATTTTCGTACAGACATTGCAAAGTGGAGCTAAAAGGGGGAGGCTCTGTGGAAAAGACGTTGGGGGTGGGCCTTTCAGGTGTGGCTGGGGGGAGAACTGGGGTATGGGGACTTGGGTCCGCGTCACATGGTGCCAGCCTTCAGGGCAGCGTACGTGTTGGCTTGAACGTGAAGTAGAGCCGCAACTGTATGGTACGTGACCGTGGGCTTGAACGTGAAGTAGAGCCGCAGTTGCAGCGTACGTGGGTACCAAGTGGATCCAACCCGCACTTCCCTTGTTGCCTTTTGGGGCATCCCTTCATTTAATGTTTTTGTTTTATGTATAGACCGTTTTATCTTTGTACTGTCGCTCAAGTCGGCTACGGGGTAGGGAGCTGCTTCACCGCGCCTTCCCGTAGTGTATAATGGGTTTAAATGGTTAATCGTCGGGCCGCCGATTCACTTTGGGGGGGTGAATGTGGTAGTTCGGGGTGCGCTACCCCTCTCTGCCTATAAAAGGCCACTACCTTCATCTGCACTTTCCCTCACCTGACCTCCCACCCCGTGACGTCACACGCTGGCGCAGCTGTCATGGCGGCGAGACTGGGGCTCCAAGCTGTTTGGGCACGATAAGGCGCACCGTAGCTTCTGAGGGCGTCAAGCGCAGTAGCTCGAGATGGTGGCGCGTGCATCGTGGGTAAGCGTTGGAGCAGTCTCGTGGTTTTAAGTAACTTGGCGTGTGGCTAACGGCCCTGTTCTTTCTAGTCTTCGGCGGCTCGGGGATCCTTGCGGCTGTTGCGGGCCAAAGGGTGGCGCAGCGTCGCTCTATACGTCTCGGTATGTCCTTGGTGTTATGTCTTTGTTTATGTGCGCATGTTGCCTACTCATTTGTATGTAAACTGAATGTATCCATATTGTCCAGGCTTCTGCTGGCGGGAGTCTCCTCCTTTTTCCTGTGTGCACTGGCCTTCGGGTGCACAGTTTTGTAACCACTGGACTCACTAACGGACTATGTTTTTGTTTATACCCAGTTGTGAATGGGATGTTGCACCACGTGTCTTTAAACGTCAAAGTCGAACATATATTTTAATGCTGGTTTTATATAGCAGAAAATAAATTAATCTAAGAAACGAAACTTCCGTCCTGTAATCATGTGTTTCTGTCACTTCAGTCAACGAACCTGCGTAGCCTTTTGGTGTATAGAACAAAATATTTCTGGTTTAACCAGTGGCGTTGTCATGGATCGAACATAATTGTATAAACAAATATCACCATCGCCCTCACTTGGTCACATTTACACCCTTTTCCGTGACTTAAAACCTTGAGGAGAGGAAAACGAGAAACCCTGCTGATAAATCATTGGATCAAGCTTGAATAAACTCACCTCTGAACAGTGTGTGCTGCCTAATCTGGGATAGTCAGTCTGGGGGTGCTTTACTAATCCATTCGCCAGAAAATAAACTTTTTATTAGTCTTGATTTGGATAATGATCAGCTACCCGAAGTCTGAATTAACTGGTATTTGGTAAGAACAATGACGGCATGAGTTTAATGGCAAATTCCAGTTTTTACAACCTATAATGCGGAGCGCGCAGCGAAAACAGTGGGATATGGAAAGACAGACCCAATTGTACGTTATAAGCAGAGTCTAGATTCGAACACCTCATGCAAAACAATGACTTTGAAGGGAGACAATAAAAAACATCTGTACATGAAGGTAACGTCAGGGCAAGTCCTCAAGATTTACCCTGAATGTTTTTCTGTTTGAGTTCGTGGACACAGATCAGCATCACAGCGTGGTATTAGGTCATACTTTATCGATCCAAAGCCTCAGTGGGTGATAAAGAGATTGATTGGTCTCTGCGTCCTGGAGTTTCTGGCGGGGCACAGCGGTAAAGGAGGAGCTCTTTTAACCTTTTAACCTCAAACCTCAAAGTCGGTGCCACGAGATACAGCGCATAAACTGTACAGCAATAAACCTAAGAAGGCCCAATCTTCTTCAACCACAGCGTTGGTCCAGATGAGGCTGTCATCTTGCGGGAAAATGAGTGAGGGGTGGTGTTAAAGTGGCTGTCTCTCCTCCCAGGCTGCTGTTAGCCTGTTCAATGCCATTTTAGGGTTAGATTTAGGGTTAGCAATTAGGTATGTCCAAACTCAAAGCGTATTGAATAGAGCAGGGCTTCTCAACCTGGGGGTCGGGACCCACTAGGGGGTCGCCAGAGCATATGGATAAAATATATATTTTAATATTATTATTATGGTGTCGTGGCATACATGCTATTTTACCAGGGTGCCATTATTTGTTCTAAATTTAATTCATTTTTGTTTTAGCCATTGTTTTGTCTTTGTTTTTGAAGAGTTATATAGGTTAACCTCTTAACTCCCGCCTGAACCGAGAGGATCTTTTTCCTCACGTCACTAGATTTTTTTTTCCATCATTTTTTTGTTGGGAATTCAACTCATTTTTGTAACTTTTTTTGTCACTTTTTTTTTTTTTCATTTTTTGTCACTTTTTTTCCATTTTTTTTCCACATTTTGTCACATTTTTGTCATTTTTTGGTCATTTTTTAATCACATTTTTGTAATTTTTCGTCACATTTTTGCACATTTTTTGGTCATTTTTTGGTCATTTTTTCACATTTTTTGTCACATTTTTGTCACATTTTTTGTCACATTTTTGTCATTTTTTGTCACATTTTTGTCACATTTTTTGTCACATTTTTGTTATTTTTGTCACATTTTTGTCACATTTTTGTTATTTTTGTCACATTTTTGTCATTTTTTTGTCAATTTTTTGTCACATCTTTGTCATTTTTTGTTGCTATTTTCACAGCTATTTCCCAGAAGCTTTTGGATTGGGGTAAAGCCAAACTGGAGAAAATGTGCTCGGTTCAGGTGGGAGTTAAGGGGTTAATGTCCCTGTTTTTCCCATGGTCTGACCCGGGTGGGGGTCACGATCCTAATTAACTGTTATAATGGGGGTCGCGGCTCCGAAAGGTTGAGAACCACTGGAATAGAGAGGTTGCAGCCGATATGCCAGTGTGTTACCTCATTTGAAAGTCGAGACCTTCTTGGTGGCACGGTAGCGCAGTGGTTAGCGCTCTCGCTTCACAGCTCGAAGGTCCAGGATTCGATTCCCACCTGGACGGGGCCTTTCTGTGTGGAGTTTGCATGTTCTCCCTGTGTCTGCGTAGGTTTCCTCTTTGTACTCCAGTTTCCCCTGGGTTTTCCCATGTTCTCATCCTCTTTTTCTCACTATTTTGATGCTTTTCTTTTTAGCTTTTAGATTTAGGTAAAGCTCGGTTGAGGCGGGACCCGTGGCCCTCGAGCCAGTGGCCCTTCTGTGCTCTTCCAGAACGGACATGTGGCCAGTCCGCCCCTGATTCACACCATTCACACGCCAACGTACGCAGACACTGGAGGCAAATAGGATGAAGAGTCTTGCCCAAGGACAAAACAACAGTGTGCATGTGTGGGAGCTGGGATTCGAACCCTACGACCTCACGAGACGACCTGCTCTACCACCATCGCCCAGTAAGTGCCTGTTGTTGTTTGCATGCACCTGAAAGCTCACACTTCCTCCTCTCGCTGTGTGGCTCATGGTGCTGCTTATCAGATCTCTATGGGGACTCAAAAATATCACGATTTCAGTTCACGGTTCACTGATGACCGGCAGCACACACACGGTTTTAGGCCATATCACACTAGTTTGCATCTGATACAGCATCTTTACATACATCTCCTTCACTGTGGTTCTTCTTTAACAAAGTGTTTTGTCTCCCCTCTTCGAGACATGTGGGACCAATAAACCTACCACAGCTGCTAAAGGAGGCTTCGCGTTTATTATTATTCACAGTCACGAGAGGCAAGACAAGGACTGTTATTACTGCAGAGTGCTACTACTTCTGCTGCTCCAAGAAAAAAAAACATCTTTAATGAATTATTTGTTAACAGGGTCATTCTTGTATCGAGATCTGAGTCTTCTTCTTAGCTGCTGGTCAAGAAGCCAAAAGAGGCCAGTCTGAGGTAAAGCGCTTTATTCAAGTTACCAGTGTGTCATAAACAAATCCTTTCTAGTCTGCCACTATAAATGCCAGTGATCGCCCATTGTCATCAATGAAGCCGAGGGCGTTGATTTGTGACGTAAGAAACATAAAAAGACATAAAAAGTGTTTCCAAACTTTTGACGGGTAATGTACATCATTAGAACGCTTCACAATGCAAAAAGAGAATATCAAGCATTGGCTTAAATGACTTGAATTGAGGAAATGTTTCTTGTTTTGAGCGGTTTTCACTCATTTAGACACTTTTCCTGATCGGACCGAGTTTGCTTTGCTTGTTTGAGGACATTTCAGACCAGTTCTAGGGTAAATCTCGCTTGAAATAAGAAAGTAAAATTGCCAATGAGATAAGAACAATTTTCTTTCCCCATTGGCAAAGAAAATGACCTGAAATAAGGACGAAATGTATCGAAACGAGTCAGAAACATCTCAGAACAAGTGAAATAATCTGGGACAAACGCCCAACAACTTCTTAACCAGTCAAACAGCTAAAATTTGGATTATTGTGCTCAAATTGAGATGTTTATACTGATCTAGTTCATTACTTTAGTGCAGATTTTTAGTCTAGCTTTAAAAGTCGAAGTTCATTGAGAAAGTTTAATTTTCTGGCAGCTTATTCCAGCATTTCACTGCATAGTTGCTGAGACATTCAACCAATTGAAAATCAGTCCCACAACAGCACTGCACACACTGGCCCTTCTTTAACAAAAGGACACTGCTGCGCAAACTCTGTGTGGATCCAATTCAATCTAATCCAACTTTTTATTTATAGAGCGCTTTAAAAACAACATAGTCGACCAAAGTGCTTTACACAAAAGCAGCAAAGCTCCGGGTTCTGGCTGGTTTGAGCGCTGAGTCTGTGGACCGTATTTCGTGGCGCGAAAACCCGGGCGCCAAACAAATCCTTTAAGAGCTCCACAGCTTTCTTCGGTCCGGATGCGTTCGTATGGTCCAGGTTTGAGCGCTGTGTATATGGTCTGCTGACCGCACACTCTTCTCTCCTCAGGGGGATGATCTAAGCTTGTCCCGGTGTAGGGCTGACCACACGCTCGCCTCTCCTCTGATGATCTAAGCCCCTGGATATCGCAAATACACCTGTACCACCTGCATGTGTTCTGCTACAAAACCACTAGGCCACATTACAGCTATATTATTTTTATATTAGAAAAATAGAGGATACATTTTTACCATATGTGTCAACTATCCATTTCAATTTTGAGTACTTTAGGACAACTTGACACAATGCACTTTTGTTACTTTGAAGTTAAAAGAATCCATTAGTTTAAAGCAGCACTAAGTAACGTGTCTGCCTTAATAAATCCTTTTCCCTGTGGGAGTAATACAAGTGTTTATGGGATGATTGGAGGAGAAAACCAGAAAACCATGCTTGCAACTCGACTGCCACCGGACCGGAGCCACCAATACACACTAATAGAATCACGAAGAAGAAGCTAACATGCTAACGGGCAAAGCTAACTGCGGGCTAGCGCCACTTTAAACAGTATTTACAGCCAAGTTTGAGTGAAAAAAATAATTTCACAATATCCTTCTCTCCCTTAGCCTTTTCTGTCATCGTAGTATTTACTCTTCAAGACAATTAATAAGTTAAAAAAATCACAACTTGCTACGACACTTGCAGTTACGCTTGTGGCCTCTAGGGCAAGAGTTACTTAGTACTGCTTTAAAGGAATAGGCCACCGTTTTTCACGTTAATTCCAACTATCAAATTTCCTCTTGTTCCTTTGTTAAATGCAAGGCTTGCTGATCTTAAAGGAATAGGCCACCGTTTTTACATACTGAGATATGTTCTTATATGTTTGGCATCCGCACAGTAAAGTGAAGATTACTGCGCGGATTTCGAACTACTCCTGGTATTATTACGCCTTACAATATAGTCCCCCCTTTTATCCGCTTAGAAAATCCACATTGTTTAATTTTGAGTAATTATACTTTGTAGTGGAACACTTCACGTAACCATATTTAAATAGGGAAAACGTGGAAGAGCTTGGTAGCTTCTATCTTGACCTGTTTTGGAGCTATAGAGGAGAGAGGGAGAGGCTAAATGCTAACGCCGTCTGCGCTGTGTTTACGTGACTGAAGATCAGACAGGTCCTAAAGAACTCGTCAAAGCTCAGGTAAGAACATATCTCAGTGTGTAAAAACGGTGGCCTGTTCCTTTAAGAGATACACCCTCAAAATGAACCAAACACAAATGAAACACTAAAATAAAATCTCCCATCGTTATGCTTTAATCATTTCCGTGTAGTCTCTTACTTTCATTAGATTCCATGACTTTCAGAAGCCATTAGCCGAGAGCTTTTACGATACGACTTTTTTTTTGTTTTACCTTGTGTTCTCTTTCATCTCTGCACATCAAGGCAGAAATAAACACAGCTCCGCGGGGTCTCCGGGAGTGAATGATGAGTCTCAGATCTGTCTCGCAGCGCACGTCAGGTTTGGCCTTTATTTACCACGTGCAGGTGCTCCCCGTGCTCGACTCGCTCCTGAAGACGCTCTAACCGGGACAGTCGTAACGGGGGAATGAAAGGCGGAGACGACAGACGCACTTTAGAATCTCTGAAATATGACAGAGTCGTTCGGGCCAAAAGTCTGTTCCCGAAAGGGGAGAGGAATTTGGGCTCGGAGCAAATTTATTTCAGTTTCAAAACCAAAAAACCGACAGACATAATCCGCTGTCACGCTCAGTTTGTGCTCAGCGTGAAGTTAAAAGTCCTGGAAGAACAATAAAACAAACATGGATTAGTTTTAAAATGTGGTGGGACTCAATTAAACTTTCATTGAGTTAATTATGACCTTTGAAATTTAATCGCATCATTTATTTAGGGGTTGTGTTTGTTTTAGACGCTTCTTTGTATTTTCCTACATTTTAACTTATTTGAAGTGGAGATGTGAGGCCTGTGTGGTCATTTCAAACACTTCAGAGACAATAGCAGTTTGATTTATGTTGGAGAATGACCTTGGCCAAAAACGGGAAAACTCATTTTTGCTTTTTTTTATTTTTTATTACGAAACTAGATAACAGGCGCAGGCGTCATAGGCGTCGTAAGCGCAGAAACAGGCGCAGGCGTCGTAGGTGCAGAAACAGGCGCAGGCATCGTAGGTGCAGAAACAGGCGCACAAAAAGGAGCAGGCGTCGTAGGCGTCGTAGGTGCAGACACAGGCGCAGGCGTCGTAGGCGCAGAAACAGGCGCAAAAACAGGCGCAGGCGTCGTAGGCGTCGTAGGCGCAGAAACAGGCGCAAAAACAGGCGCAGGCGTCGTAGGCGCAAAAACAGGCGCAGGCGTCGTAGGCGTCGTAGGCGCAAAAACAGGCGCAGGCGTCGTAGGCGTCGTAGGCGCAGAAACAGGCGCAGGCGTCGTAGGTGCAGAAACAGGCGCACAAAAAGGAGCAGGCGTCGTAGGCGTCGTAGGTGCAGACACAGGCGCAGGCGTCGTAGGCGCAGAAACAGGCGCAAAAACAGGCGCAGGCGTCGTAGGCGTCGTAGGCGCAGAAACAGGCGCAGGCATCGTAGGTGCAGAAACAGGCGCACAAAAAGGAGCAGGCGTCGTAGGCGTCGTAGGTGCAGACACAGGCGCAGGCGTCGTAGGCGCAGAAACAGGCGCAAAAACAGGCACAGGCGTCGTAGGCGTCGTAGGCGCAGAAACAGGCGCAAAAACAGGCGCAGGCGTCGTAGGCGTCGTAGGCGCAGAAACAGGCGCAGGCGTCGTAGGCGCAGAAACAGGCGCAAAAACAGGCGCAGGCGTCGTAGGCGTCGTAGGTGCAGACACAGGCGCAGGCGTCGTAGGTGCAGAAACAGGCGCAGGCGTCGTAGGCGTCGTAGGCGTCATAGGCGCAGAAACAGGCGCAGGCATCGGAGTCGCAGAAACAGGCGCAGGCGTCGTAGTCGCAGAAACAGGCGCAGGCGTCGTAGGCGTCGTAGGCGCAGAAACAGGCGCAGGCATCGGAGTCGCAAAAACAGGCGCAGGCGTCGTAGGCGCAAAAACAGGCGCAGGCGTCGTGGGCGTCGTAGGCGCAGAAACAGGTGCAGGCGTCGTAGGTGGATTATGCAACTTTTTATGCGAAAAAAGTTTATATTTGCGTAAATATTTGACTTTGCAGTGACCCATGGTGCTATATGTTTACATACACTTCATTTCTCACTGTCTGTCATGAAACCACTGCCTCAGGTCAACTACAATTTTAAAAATTATTTCTATTTGTCAAATTTCAGAAGAATGAGAGATGGAATTTACACATTGTTTTATTACTTTTTACAAAGTCAGTACATACACTAAGATTACAGTTTGTTAAAGCCCAGATGACGATGTCATGACCTTGGAAGCACAAGTCTGGTTCATCCTTGGCTGTAATTTCAAGACACCTGAAGGTTCAGGTTCATTGGTTCAAACAATGATGTAAATGTCCAGTCATCATACAGACCAGAAGGAAGGCAGGTTCTGTGTCCCAAGGATGAACGTGCTGTGTCTGAAATATGAAGATCAACCCAAGAACAAATGTAAAAGACCTGGTGAAGATGCTGAACCTGGTAAGAGTTTGTCATTATCCAGAGTGAAACATGTTTTGTACCGACACGGGCTGAGGGAACTCTGCAGGAAGAAGCTCTGACGCCAAAAGAAACATCAAAAAGACAGTTTGGAGTTTGTAAGAAACAGGCGCACAAACAGGCGCAGGCGTCGTAGGCGCACAAACAGGCGCAGGCATCGTAGGCGCAGAAACAGGCGCACAAACAGGCGCAGGCGTCGTAGGCGCACAAACAGGCACAGGCGTCGTAGGCGCACAAACAGGCGCACAAACAGGCGCAGGCGTCGTAGGCGCACAAACAGGCGCAGGCATCGTAGGCGCACAAACAGGCGCAGGCGTCGTAGGTGCAGAAACAGGCGCAGGCATCGTAGGCGTCGTAGGTGCATAAACAGGCGCACAAACAGGCGCACAAACAGGCGCAGGCGTCGTAGGCGCATAAACAGGCGCAGGAATCGTAGGCGCACAAACAGGCGCACAAACAGGCGCAGGCGTCGTAGGCGCAGAAACAGGCGCACAAACAGGCACAGGCGTCGTAGGCGCAGAAACAGGCGCAGGCGTCGTAGGCGCACAAACAGGCGCACAAACAGGCGCAAAAACAGGCGCAGGCGTCGTGGCGCAGAAACAGGTGCAGGCGTCGTAGGCGCACAAACAGGCGCACAAACAGGCGCAGGCGTCGTAGGCGCAGAAACAGGCGCACAAACAGGCGCAGGCGTCGTAGGCGCACAAACAGGCGCACAAACAGGCGCAGGCGTCATAGGCGCAGAAACAGGCGCAGGCGTCGTAGGCGCATAAACAGGCGCAGGCGTCGTAGGCGCATAAACAGGCGCAGAAACAGGCGCAGGCGTCGTAGGCGCAGAAACAGGCGCAGGTGTCATAGGCGCATAAACAGGCGCACAAACAGGCGCAGGCGTCGTAGGCGCAGAAACAGGCGCAGACATCGTAGGCGCACAAACAGGCACAGGCGTCGTAGGCGCATAAACAGGCGCACAAACAGGCGCAGGCGTCGTAGGCGCACAAACAGGCACAGGCGTCGTAGGCGCATAAACAGGCGCACAAACAGGCGCAGGCGTCGTAGGCGCAGAAACAGGCGCACAAACAGGCACAGGCGTCGTAGGCGCAGAAACAGGCGCAGAAACAGGCACAGGCATCGTAGGTGCACAAACGGGCGCAGGCGTCGTAGGTGCACAAACAGGCGCAGAAACAGGCGCACAAACAGGCGCAGGCGTCGTAGGCGCAGAAACAGGCGCACAAACAGGCGCAGGCATCGTAGGTGCACAAACAGGCGCAGGCGTCGTAGGCGCACAAACAGGCGCACAAACAGGCGCAGGCGTCGTAGGCGCAGAAACAGGCGCACAAACAGGCGCAGGCATCGTAGGTGCACAAACAGGCGCAGGCGTCGTAGGCGCACAAACAGGCGCAGAAACAGGCACAGGCGTCGTAGGCGCAGAAACAGGCGCAGGCGTCGTAGGCGCAGAAACAGGCGCAGAAACAGGCGCAGGCATCGTAGGCGCACAAACAGGCGCAGTCGTCGTAGGCGCAGAAACAGGCGCACAAACAGGCACAGGCGTCGTAGGCGCAGAAACAGGCGCACAAACAGGCACAGGCGTCGTAGGCGCAGAAACAGGCGCACAAACAGGCACAGGCGTCGTAGGCGCAGAAACAGGCGCACAAACAGGCACAGGCGTCGTAGGCGCAGAAACAGGCGCAGGCGTCGTAGGCGCAGAAACAGGCGCACAAACAGGCGCAGTCGTCGTAGGCGCAGAAACAGGCGCACAAACAGGCGCAGGCGTCGTAGGCGCACAAACAGGCGCACAAACAGGCGCAGGCATCGTAGGCGCACAAACAGGCGCAGGCATCGTAGATGCAGAAACAGGCGCAGGCATCGTAGGCGTCATAGGTGCATAAACAGGCGCAGAAACAGGCGCACAAACAGGCGCAGGCATCGTAGGCGCAGAAACAGGCGCACAAACAGGCGCAGGCGTCGTTGGCGCAGAAACAGGCGCAGGCATCGTAGGCGTCATAGGTGCATAAACAGGCGCAGAAACAGGCGCACAAACAGGCGCAGGCGTCGTAGGCGCAGAAACAGGCGCACAAACAGGCGCAGGCGTCGTAGGCGCCTAAACAGGCGCAGGCGTCGTAGGCGCAGAAACAGGCGCACAAACAGGCGCAGGCGTCGTAGGCGCAGAAACAGGCGCACAAACAGGTGCACAAACAGGCGCACAAACAGGTGCAGGCGTTGTTGGCGCAGAAACAGGCGCACAAACAGGCGCAGGCGTCGTAGGCGCAGAAACAGGCGCAGGCGTCGTAGGCGCAGAAACAGGCGCACAAACAGGCGCACAAACAGGCGCAGGCATCGTAGGCGCACAAACAGGCACAGGCGTCGTTGGCGCAGAAACAGGCGCAGAAACAGGCGCACAAACAGAAGCACAAACAGGCGCAGAAGTCGTAGGTGCATAAACAGGCGCAGAAACAGGCGCAGGCGTCGTAGGCGCACAAACAGGCGCAGGCGTCGTAGGCGCATAAACAGGCGCAGAAACAGGCGCAGGCGTCGTAGGCGCAGAAACAGGCGCAGGCGTCACAGGCGCATAAACAGGCGCACAAACAGGCGCAGGCGTCGTAGGCGCAGAAACAGGCGCAGAAACAGGCGCAGACATCGTAGGCGCACAAACAGGCACAGGCGTCGTAGGCGCATAAACAGGCGCACAAACAGGCGCAGGCGTCGTAGGCGCACAAACAGGCACAGGCGTCGTAGGCACATAAACAGGCGCACAAACAGGCGCAGGCGTCGTAGGCGCAGAAACAGGCGCACAAACAGGCACAGGCGTCGTAGGCACATAAACAGGCGCACAAACAGGCGCAGGCGTCGTAGGCGCAGAAACAGGCGCACAAACAGGCGCAGGCGTCGTAGGCGCACAAACAGGCGCACAAACAGGCACAGGCGTCGTAGGCGCACAAACAGGCGCAAAAACAGGCACAGGCGTCGTAGGCGCAGAAACAGGCGCAGGCGTCACAGGCGCATAAACAGGCGCACAAACAGGCGCAGGCGTCGTAGGCGCAGAAACAGGCGCAGAAACAGGCGCAGACATCGTAGGCGCACAAACAGGCACAGGCGTCGTAGGCGCATAAACAGGCGCACAAACAGGCGCAGGCGTCGTAGGCGCACAAACAGGCACAGGCGTCGTAGGCACATAAACAGGCGCACAAACAGGCGCAGGCGTCGTAGGCGCAGAAACAGGCGCACAAACAGGCACAGGCGTCGTAGGCACATAAACAGGCGCACAAACAGGCGCAGGCGTCGTAGGCGCAGAAACAGGCGCACAAACAGGCGCAGGCGTCGTAGGCGCACAAACAGGCGCACAAACAGGCACAGGCGTCGTAGGCGCACAAACAGGCGCAAAAACAGGCACAGGCGTCGTAGGCGCAGAAACTGGCGCAGGCGTCGTAGGCGCAGAAACAGGCGCAGAAACAGGCACAGGCGTCGTAGGCGCAGAAACAGGCGCAGGCGTCGTAGGCGCAGAAACAGGCGCACAAACAGGCGCAGAAACAGGCACAGGCGTCGTAGGCGCAGAAACAGGCGCAGGCGTCGTAGGCGCAGAAACAGGCGCACAAACAGGCGCAGGCGTCGTAGGCGCAGAAACAGGCGCAGGCGTCTTAGGCGCATAAACAGGCGCACAAACAGGCGCAGGCGTCGTAGGCGCAGAAACAGGCGCAGAAACAGGCGCAGGCATCGTAGGCGCACAAACAGGCACAGGCGTCGTAGGCGCATAAACAGGCGCACAAACAGGCGCAGTCGTCGTAGGCGCAGAAACAGGCGCACAAACAGGCGCAGGCGTCGTAGGCGCAGAAACAGGCGCACAAACAGGCACAGGCATCGTAGGCGCCGTAGGCGCAGAAACAGGCGCACAAACAGGCACAGGCATCGTAGGCGCCGTAGGCGCAGAAACAGGCGCACAAACAGGTGCAGGCGTCGTAGGCGCAGAAACAGGCGCACAAACAGGCACAGGCATCGTAGGCGCAGAAACAGGCGCACAAACAGGCGCAGGCGTCGTAGGCGCACAAACAGGCGCAGAAACAGGCACAGGCGTCGTAGGCGCAGAAACAGGCGCACAAACAGGCACAGGCGTCGTAGGCGCACAAACAGGCGCACAAACAGGCACAGGCGTCGTAGGCGCAGAAACTGGCGCACAAACAGGCGCAGGCGTCGTAGGCGCAGAAACAGGCGCACAAACAGGCACAGGCGTCGTAGGCGCAGAAACAGGCGCACAAACAGGCGCAGGCGTCGTAGGCGCACAAACAGGCGCACAAACAGGCGCAGGCGTCGTAGGCGCACAAACAGGCGCACAAACAGGCGCAGGCGTCGTAGGCGCAGAAACAGGCGCACAAACAGGCGCAGGCGTCGTAGGCGCAGAAACAGGCGCACAAACAGGCGCAGGCGTCGTTGGCGCAGAAACAGGCGCACAAACAGGCGCAGAAACAGGCGCACGAACAGGCGCAGGCATCGTAGGCGCACAAACAGGCGCAGGCGTCGTTGGCGCTGAAACAGGCGCAGAAACAGGCGCACAAACAGAAGCACAAACAGGCGCAGGCGTCGTAGGCGCATAAACAGGCGCAGAAACAGGCGCAGGCGTCATAGGCGCAGAAACAGGCGCAGGCGTCGTAGGCGCACAAACAGGCGCACAAACAGGCGCAGGCGTCGTAGGCGCATAAACAGGCGCAGGCGTCGTAGGCGCAGAAACAGGCGCAGGTGTCATAGGCGCATAAACAGGCGCACAAACAGGCGCAGGCGTCGTAGGCGCAGAAACAGGCGCAGACATCGTAGGCGCACAAACAGGCACAGGCGTCGTAGGCGCATAAACAGGCGCACAAACAGGCGCAGGCGTCGTAGGCGCAGAAACAGGCGCAGACATCGTAGGCGCACAAACAGGCGCAGGCGTCGTAGGCGCAGAAACAGGCGCACAAACAGGCGCAGGCGTCGTAGGCGCAGTAACAGGCGCACAAACAGGCGCAGGCGTCGTAGGCGCAGAAACAGGCGCACAAACAGGCGCAGGCATCGTAGGCGCAGAAACAGGCGCACAAACAGGCACAGGCGTCGTAGGCGCAGAAACAGGCGCACAAACAGGCGCAGGCGTCGTAGGCGCAGAAACAGGCGCACAAACAGGCGCAGGCGTCGTAGGCGCACAAACAGGCGCACAAACAGGCGCAGGCGTCGTAGGCGCAGAAACAGGCGCACAAACAGGCGCAGGCGTCGTAGGCGCAGAAACAGGCGCACAAACAGGCACAGGCATCGTAGGCGTCGTAGGCGCAGAAACAGGCGCACAAACAGGCACAGGCGTCGTAGGCGCATAAACTGGCGCACACACAGGCGCAGGCGTCGTAGGCGCAGAAACAGGCGCACAAACAGGCGCAGGCGTCGTAGGCGCACAAACAGGCGCACAAACAGGCGCAGGCGTCGTAGGCGCACAAACAGGCGCACAAACAGGCGCAGGCGTCGTAGGCGCAGAAACAGGCGCACAAACAGGCGCAGGCGTCGTAGGCGCAGAAACAGGCGCACAAACAGGCGCAGGCGTCGTAGGTGAAGAAACAGGCGCACAAACAGGCGCAGGCGTCGTAGGCGCACAAACAGGCGCACAAACAGGCGCAGGCATCGTAGGCGCAGAAACAGGCGCACAGAAACAGGCGCACAAACAGGCGCAGGCGTCGTAGGCGCACAAACAGGCGCACAAACAGGCGCAGGCGTCGTAGGCACAGAAACAGGCGCACAGAAACAGGCGCACAAACAGGCGCAGGCGTCGTAGGCGCACAAACAGGCGCACAAACAGGCGCAGGCATCGTAGGCGCAGAAACAGGCGCAGGCATCGTAGGCGTCGTAGGCGCAGAAACAGGCGCAGGCGTCGTAGGCGCACAAACAGGCGCAGGCGTCGTTGGCGCAGAAACAGGCGCACAAACAGGCGCAGGCGTCGTAGGCGCAGAAACAGGCGCACAAACAGGCGCAGAAACAGGCGCACGAACAGGCGCAGGCATCGTAGGCGCACAAACAGGCGCAGGCGTCGTTGGCGCTGAAACAGGCGCAGAAACAGGCGCACAAACAGAAGCACAAACAGGCGCAGGCGTCGTAGGCGCATAAACAGGCGCAGAAACAGGCGCAGGCGTCATAGGCGCAGAAACAGGCGCAGGCGTCGTAGGCGCACAAACAGGCGCACAAACAGGCGCAGGCGTCGTAGGCGCATAAACAGGCGCAGGCGTCGTAGGCGCATAAACAGGCGCAGAAACAGGCGCAGGCGTCGTAGGCGCAGAAACAGGCGCAGGTGTCATAGGCGCATAAACAGGCGCACAAACAGGCGCAGGCGTCGTAGGCGCAGAAACAGGCGCAGACATCGTAGGCGCACAAACAGGCGCACAAACAGGCACAGGCGTCGTAGGCGCATAAACAGGCGCACAAACAGGCGCAGGCGTCGTAGGCGCAGAAACAGGCGCACAAACAGGCGCAGGCGTCGTAGGCGCAGAAACAGGCGCACAAACAGGCGCAGGCGTCGTAGGCGCAGAAACAGGCGCACAAACAGGCACAGGCATCGTAGGCGTCGTAGGCGCAGAAACAGGCGCACAAACAGGCACAGGCGTCGTAGGCGCATAAACTGGCGCACAAACAGGCGCAGGCGTCGTAGGCGCAGAAACAGGCGCACAAACAGGCGCAGGCGTCGTAGGCGCACAAACAGGCGCACAAACAGGCGCAGGCATCGTAGGTGAAGAAACAGGCGCAGGCATCGTAGGCGTCGTAGGCGCAGAAACAGGCGCAGGCATCGTAGGCGTCGTAGGCGCAGAAACAGGCGCAGGCGACGTAGGCGCACAAACAGGCGCAGGCGTCGTTGGCGCAGAAACAGGCGCACAAACAGGCGCAGGCGTCGTAGGCGCAGAAACAGGCGCACAAACAGGCGCACAAACAGGCGCACAAACAGGCGCAGGCGTCGTTGGCGCAGAAACAGGCGCACAAACAGGCGCAGAAACAGGCGCACAAACAGGCGCAGGCATCGTAGGCGCACAAACAGGCGCAGGCGTCGTTGGCGCTGAAACAGGCGCAGAAACAGGCGCAGGCGTCGTAGGCGCACAAACAGGCGCAGGCGTCGTAGGCGCATAAACAGGCGCAGGCGTCGTAGGCGCATAAACAGGCGCAGAAACAGGCGCAGGCGTCGTAGGCGCAGAAACAGGCGCAGGTGTCATAGGCGCATAAACAGGCGCACAAACAGGCGCAGGCGTCGTAGGCGCAGAAACAGGCACAGGCGTCGTAGGCGCATAAACAGGCGCACAAACAGGCGCAGGCGTCGTAGGCGCACAAACAGGCACAGGCGTCGTAGGCGCATAAACAGGCGCACAAACAGGCGCAGGCGTCGTAGGCGCAGAAACAGGCGCACAAACAGGCACAGGCGTCGTAGGCGCAGAAACAGGCGCAGAAACAGGCGCAGGCATCGTAGGTGCACAAACGGGCGCAGGCGTCGTAGGTGCACAAACAGGCGCAGAAACAGGCGCACAAACAGGCGCAGGCGTCGTAGGCGCAGAAACAGGCGCACAAACAGGCGCAGGCATCGTAGGTGCACAAACAGGCGCAGGCGTCGTAGGCGCACAAACAGGCGCACAAACAGGCGCACAAACAGGCGCAGGCGTCGTAGGCGCAGAAACAGGCGCACAAACAGGCGCAGAAACAGGCACAGGCGTCGTAGGCGCAGAAACAGGCGCAGAAACAGGCGCAGGCATCGTAGGCGCACAAACAGGCGCAGTCGTCGTAGGCGCAGAAACAGGCGCACAAACAGGCACAGGCGTCGTAGGCGCAGAAACAGGCGCACAAACAGGCACAGGCGTCGTAGGCGCAGAAACAGGCGCACAAACAGGCACAGGCGTCGTAGGCGCAGAAACAGGCGCAGGCGTCGTAGGCGCAGAAACAGGCGCACAAACAGGCGCAGTCGTCGTAGGCGCAGAAACAGGCGCACAAACAGGCACAGGCGTCGTAGGCGCAGAAAAAGGCGCACAAACAGGCACAGGCGTCGTAGGCGCAGAAACAGGTGCAGGCGTCGTAGGCGCATAAACAGGCGCAGGAATCGTAGGCGCACAAACAGGCGCAGGAATCGTAGGCGCAGAAACAGGCGCAGGAATCGTAGGCGCAGAAACAGGCGCACAAACAGGCGCAGGCGTCGTAGGCGCAGAAACAGGCGCAGAAACAGGCGCAGGCGTCATAGGCGCAGAAACAGGCGCAGGCGTCGTAGGCGCACAAACAGGCGCACAAACAGGCGCAGGCGTCGTAGGCGCATAAACAGGCGCAAAAACAGGCGCAGGCATCGTAGGCGCATAAACAGGCGCAGAAACAGGCGCAGGCATCGTAGGTGCACAAACAGGCGCAGGCGTCGTAGGCGCATAAACAGGCGCAGAAACAGGCGCAGGCGTCATGGGCGCACAAACAGGCGCACAAACAGGCACAGGCGTCGTAGGCGCAGAAACAGGCGCACAAACAGGCGCAGGCGTCGTAGGCGCACAAACAGGCGCACAAACAGGCGCAGGCATCGTAGGTGCAGAAACAGGCGCAGGCATCGTAGGCGCACAAACAGGCGCACAAACAGGCGCAGGCGTCGTAGGCGCAGAAACAGGCGCACAAACAGGCGCAGGCGTCGTAGGCGCAGAAACAGGCGCACAAACAGGCGCAGGCGTCGTAGGCGCACAAACAGGCGCACAAACAGGCGCAGGCGTCGTAGGCGCACAAACAGGCACAGGCGTCGTAGGCGCATAAACAGGCGCACAAACAGGCACAGGCGTCGTAGGCGCATAAACAGGCGCACAAACAGGCGCAGGCGTCGTAGGCGCAGAAACAGGCGCACAAACAGGCACAGGCATCGTAGGCGCCGTAGGCGCAGAAACAGGCGCACAAACAGGCACAGGCATCGTAGGCGCAGAAACAGGCGCACAAACAGGCGCAGGCGTCGTAGGCGCAGAAACAGGCGCACAAACAGGCACAGGCGTCGTAGGCGCAGAAACAGGCGCACAAACAGGCGCACAAACAGGCACAGGCATCGTAGGCGCAGAAACAGGCGCACAAACAGGCGCAGGCGTCGTAGGCGCACAAACAGGCGCACAAACAGGCACAGGCGTCGTAGGCGCACAAACAGGCGCACAAACAGGCACAGGCGTCGTAGGCGCAGAAACTGGCGCACAAACAGGCGCAGGCGTCGTAGGCGCAGAAACAGGCGCACAAACAGGCACAGGCGTCGTAGGCGCAGAAACAGGCGCACAAACAGGCGCAGGCGTCGTAGGCGCAGAAACAGGCGCACAAACAGGCGCAGGCGTCGTAGGCGCACAAACAGGCGCACAAACAGGCGCAGGCATCGTAGGTGCAGAAACAGGCGCAGGCATCGTAGGCGCACAAACAGGCGCACAAACAGGCGCAGGCGTCGTAGGCGCAGAAACAGGCGCACAAACAGGCGCAGGCGTCGTAGGCGCAGAAACAGGCGCACAAACAGGCGCAGGCGTCGTAGGCGCACAAACAGGCGCAGGCGTCGTAGGCGCAGAAACAGGCGCACAAACAGGCGCAGGCGTAGTAGGCGCAGAAACAGGCGCACAAACAGGCACAGGCGTCGTAGGCGCAGAAACAGGCGCACAAACAGGCACAGGCGTCGTAGGCGCATAAACTGGCGCACAAACAGGCGCAGGCGTCGTAGGCGCAGAAACAGGCGCACAAACAGGCGCAGGCGTCGTAGGCGCACAAACAGGCGCACAAACAGGCGCAGGCGTCGTAGGCGCATAAACAGGCGCAGGCGTCGTAGGCGCATAAACAGGCGCAGAAACAGGCGCAGAAACTGGCGCAGGCGTCGTAGGCGCAGAAACAGGCGCAGAAACAAGCGCAGGCATCGTAGGCGCAGAAACAGGCGCAGGCGTCGTAGGCGCACAAACAGGCGCAGGCGTCGTAGGCGCAGAAACAGGCGCAGAAACAGGCGCAGGCGTCATAGGCGCAGAAACAGGCGCAGGCGTCGTAGGCGCACAAACAGGCGCACAAACAGGCGCAGGCGTCGTAGGCGCATAAACAGGCGCAAAAACAGGCGCAGGCATCGTAGGCGCATAAACAGGCGCAGAAACAGGCGCAGGCATCGTAGGTGCACAAACAGGCGCAGGCGTCGTAGGCGCATAAACAGGCGCAGAAACAGGCGCAGGCGTCATGGGCGCACAAACAGGCGCAGAAACAGGTGCACAAACAGGCGCAGGCGTCGTAGGCGCAGAAACAGGCGCACAAACAGGCGCACAAACAGGCGCACAAACAGGCGCACAAACAGGCGCACAAACAGGCGCAGGCGTCGTAGGCGCAGAAACAGGCGCACAAACAGGCGCAGAAACAGGCACAGGCGTCGTAGGCGCAGAAACAGGCGCACAAACAGGCGCAGGCGTCGTAGGCGCAGAAACAGGCGCACAAACAGGTGCACAAACAGGCGCACAAACAGGTGCAGGCGTCGTAGGCGCAGAAACAGGCACACAAACAGGCGCAGGCGTCGTAGGCGCAGAAACAGGCGCAGGCGTCTTAGGCGCATAAACAGGCGCACAAACAGGCGCAGGCGTCGTAGGCGCATAAACAGGCGCAGGCGTCGTAGGCGCAGAAACAGGCGTAGGCGTCGTAGGTGCAGAAAGAGGCGCACAAACAGGCGCAGGCGTCGTAGGTGCAGAAACAGGCGCACAAACAGGCGCAGGCGTCGTAGGCGCAGAAACAGGCGCAGGCATCGTAGGCGCACAAACAGGCACAGGCGTCGTAGGCGCAGAAACAGGCGCAGGCATCGTAGGCGCACAAACAGGCGCAGGCGTCGTAGGCGCACAAACAGGCACAGGCGTCGTAGGCGCATAAACAGGCGCACAAACAGGCGCAGGCGTCGTAGGCGCAGAAACAGGCACACAAACAGGCACAGGCATCGTAGGCGCCGTAGGCGCAGAAACAGGCGCACAAACAGGCGCAGGCGTCGTAGGCGCATAAACTGGCGCACAAACAGGCGCAGGCGTCGTAGGCGCAGAAACAGGCGCACAAACAGGCACAGGCATCGTAGGCGCCGTAGGCGCAGAAACAGGCGCACAAACAGGCGCAGGCGTCGTAGGCGCATAAACTGGCGCACAAACAGGCGCAGGCGTCGTAGGCGCAGAAACAGGCGCACAAACAGGCACAGGCATCGTAGGCGCAGAAACAGGCGCACAAACAGGCGCAGGCGTTGTAGGCGCACAAACAGGCGCACAAACAGGCACAGGCGTCGTAGGCGCACAAACAGGCGCACAAACAGGCACAGGCGTCGTAGGCGCAGAAACTGGCGCACAAACAGGCGCAGGCGTCGTAGGCGCAGAAACAGGCGCACAAACAGGCGCAGGCGTCGTAGGCGCACAAACAGGCGCACAAACAGGCGCAGGCATCGTAGGTGCAGAAACAGGCGCAGGCATCGTAGGCGCACAAACAGGCGCACAAACAGGCGCAGGCGTCGTAGGCGCACAAACAGGCGCACAAACAGGCGCAGGCGTCGTAGGCGCAGAAACAGGCGCACAAACAGGCGCAGGCGTCGTAGGCGCACAAACAGGCGCACAAACAGGCGCAGGCATCGTAGGTGCAGAAACAGGCGCAGGCATCGTAGGCGCACAAACAGGCGCACAAACAGGCGCAGGCGTCGTAGGCGCAGAAACAGGCGCACAAACAGGCGCAGGCGTCGTAGGCGCAGAAACAGGCGCACAAACAGGCGCAGGCGTCGTAGGCGCACAAACAGGCGCACAAACAGGCGCAGGCGTCGTAGGCGCAGAAACAGGCGCACAAACAGGCGCAGGCGTAGTAGGCGCAGAAACAGGCGCACAAACAGGCACAGGCGTCGTAGGCGCAGAAACAGGCGCACAAACAGGCACAGGCATCGTAGGCGTCGTAGGCGCAGAAACAGGCGCACAAACAGGCACAGGCGTCGTAGGCGCATAAACTGGCGCACAAACAGGCGCAGGCGTCGTAGGCGCAGAAACAGGCGCACAAACAGGCGCAGGCGTCGTAGGCGCACAAACAGGCGCACAAACAGGCGCAGGCGTCGTAGGCGCATAAACAGGCGCAGGCGTCGTAGGCGCATAAACAGGCGCAGAAACAGGCGCAGAAACTGGCGCAGGCGTCGTAGGCGCAGAAACAGGCGCAGAAACAAGCGCAGGCATCGTAGGCGCAGAAACAGGCGCAGGCGTCGTAGGCGCACAAACAGGCGCACAAACAGGCGCAGGCGTCATAGGCGCAGAAACAGGCGCAGGCGTCGTAGGCGCACAAACAGGCGCACAAACAGGCGCAGGCGTCGTAGGCGCATAAACAGGCGCAGGCGTCGTAGGCGCACAAACAGGCGCACAAACAGGCGCAGGCGTCGTAGGCGCAGAAACAGGCGCACAAACAGGCGCAGGCGTCATAGGCGCAGAAACAGGCGCAGGCGTCGTAGGCGCACAAACAGGCGCACAAACAGGCGCAGGCGTCATAGGCGCAGAAACAGGCGCAGGCGTCGTAGGCGCACAAACAGGCGCACAAACAGGCGCAGGCGTCGTAGGCGCATAAACAGGCGCAAAAACAGGCGCAGGCATCGTAGGCGCATAAACAGGCGCAGAAACAGGCGCAGGCATCGTAGGTGCACAAACAGGCGCAGGCGTCGTAGGCGCACAAACAGGCGCAGAAACAGGTGCACAAACAGGCGCAGGCGTCGTAGGCGCAGAAACAGGCGCACAAACAGGCGCACAAACAGGCGCACAAACAGGCGCACAAACAGGCGCACAAACAGGCGCAGGCGTCGTAGGCGCAGAAACAGGCGCACAAACAGGCGCAGAAACAGGCACAGGCGTCGTAGGCGCAGAAACAGGCGCACAAACAGGCGCAGGCGTCGTAGGCGCAGAAACAGGCGCACAAACAGGTGCACAAACAGGCGCACAAACAGGTGCAGGCGTCGTAGGCGCAGAAACAGGCACACAAACAGGCGCAGGCGTCGTAGGCGCAGAAACAGGCGCAGGCGTCTTAGGCGCATAAACAGGCGCACAAACAGGCGCAGGCGTCGTAGGCGCAGAAACAGGCGTAGGCGTCGTAGGTGCAGAAAGAGGCGCACAAACAGGCGCAGGCGTCGTAGGTGCAGAAACAGGCGCACAAACAGGCGCAGGCGTCGTAGGCGCAGAAACAGGCGCAGGCATCGTAGGCGCACAAACAGGCACAGGCGTCGTAGGCGCAGAAACAGGCGCAGGCATCGTAGGCGCACAAACAGGCGCAGGCGTCGTAGGCGCACAAACAGGCACAGGCGTCGTAGGCGCATAAACAGGCGCACAAACAGGCGCAGGCGTCGTAGGCGCAGAAACAGGCGCACAAACAGGCACAGGCATCGTAGGCGCCGTAGGCGCAGAAACAGGCGCACAAACAGGCGCAGGCGTCGTAGGCGCAGAAACAGGCGCACAAACAGGCACAGGCATCGTAGGCGCAGAAACAGGCGCACAAACAGGCGCAGGCGTTGTAGGCGCACAAACAGGCGCACAAACAGGCACAGGCGTCGTAGGCGCAGAAACAGGCGCACAAACAGGCACAGGCGTCGTAGGCGCACAAACAGGCGCACAAACAGGCACAGGCGTCGTAGGCGCAGAAACTGGCGCACAAACAGGCGCAGGCGTCGTAGGCGCAGAAACAGGCGCACAAACAGGCGCAGGCGTCGTAGGCGCACAAACAGGCGCACAAACAGGCGCAGGCATCGTAGGTGCAGAAACAGGCGCAGGCATCGTAGGCGCACAAACAGGCGCACAAACAGGCGCAGGCGTCGTAGGCGCACAAACAGGCGCACAAACAGGCGCAGGCGTCGTAGGCGCAGAAACAGGCGCACAAACAGGCGCAGGCGTCGTAGGCGCAGAAACAGGCGCACAAACAGGCACAGGCGTCGTAGGCGCAGAAACAGGCGCACAAACAGGCACAGGCATCGTAGGCGTCGTAGGCGCAGAAACAGGCGCACAAACAGGCACAGGCGTCGTAGGCGCATAAACTGGCGCACAAACAGGCGCAGGCGTCGTAGGCGCAGAAACAGGCGCACAAACAGGCGCAGGCGTCGTAGGCGCATAAACAGGCGCAGAAACAGGCGCAGGCATCGTAGGTGCAGAAACAGGCGCAGAAACAGGCGCACAAACAGGCGCAGGCATCGTAGGCGCAGAAACAGGCGCAGGCGTCGTAGGCGCACAAACAGGCGCACAAACAGGCGCAGGCGTCGTTGGCGCACAAACAGGCGCACAAACAGAAACAGGCACAGGCGTCGTAGGCGCAGAAACAGGCGCACAAACAGGCACAGGCATCGTAGGCGTCGTAGGCGCAGAAACAGGTGCACAAACAGGCACAGGCGTCGTAGGCGCATAAACTGGCGCACAAACAGGCGCAGGCGTCGTAGGCGCAGAAACAGGCGCACAAACAGGCGCAGGCGTCGTAGGCGCACAAACAGGCGCACAAACAGGCGCAGGCGTCGTAGGCGCATAAACAGGCGCAGGCGTCGTAGGCGCATAAACAGGCGCAGAAACAGGCGCAGGCATCGTAGGTGCAGAAACAGGCGCAGAAACAGGCGCACAAACAGGCGCAGGCATCGTAGGCGCAGAAACAGGCGCAGGCGTCGTAGGCGCACAAACAGGCGCACAAACAGGCGCAGGCGTCGTAGGCGCATAAACAGGCGCAGGCGTCGTAGGCGCATAAACAGGCGCAGAAACAGGCGCAGAAACTGGCGCAGGCATCGTAGGTGCAGAAACAGGCGCAGGCGTCGTAGGCGCAGAAACAGGCGCAGAAACAAGCGCAGGCATCGTAGGCGCAGAAACAGGCGCAGGCGTCGTAGGCGCAGACACAGGCGCAGAAACAGGCGCAGGCATCGTAGGTGCACAAACAGGCGCAGGCGTCGTAGGCGCAGAAACAGGCACAGGCGTCGTAGGTGCACAAACAGGCGCAGAAACAGGCGCAGAAACAGGCGCAGAAACAGGCGCAGGCATCGTAGGCGCACAAACAGGCGCAGGCGTCGTAGGCGCACAAACAGGCGCAGAAACAGGCGCACAAACAGGCGCACAAACAGGCGCAGGCGTCGTAGGCGCATCAACAGGCGCAGAAACAGGCGCAGGCGTCGTAGGCGCAGAAACAGGCACAGGCGTCGTAGGCGCAGAAACAGGCGCAGGCGTCGTAGGCGCACAAACAGGCGCAGGCGTCGTAGGCGCATAAACAGGCGCAGAAACAGGCGCACAAACAGGCGCAGGCGTCGTAGGCGCATAAACAGGCACAGGCGTCGTAGGCGCATAAACAGGCGCAGAAACAGGCGCAGGCATCGTAGGCGCATAAACAGGCGCACAAACAGGCGCAGGCGTCGTAGGCGCATAAACAGGCACAGGCGTCGTAGGCGCATAAACAGGCGCAGAAACAGGCGCAGGCGTCGTAGGCGCAGAAACAGGCGCAGGCGTCGTAGGCGCACAAACAGGCGCAGGCGTTGTAGGCGCACAAACAGGCGCACAAACAGGCGCAGAAACAGGCACAGGCGTCGTAGGCGCACAAACAGGCGCATAAACAGGCGCAGGCGTCGTAGGCGCATAAACAGGCGCAGGCGTCGTAGGCGCATAAACAGGCGCACAAACAGGCGCAGGCGTCGTAGGCGCAGAAACAGGCGCAGACACAGGCGCAGAAACAGGCGCAGAAACAGGCGCAGGCATCGTAGGCGCACAAACAGGCACAGGCGTCGTAGGCGCATAAACAGGCGCACAAACAGGCGCAGGCGTCGTAGGCGCACAAACAGGCACAGGCGTCGTAGGCGCATAAACAGGCGCACAAACAGGCGCAGGCGTCGTAGGCGCAGAAACAGGCGCACAAACAGGCACAGGCATCGTAGGCGCCGTAGGCGCAGAAACAGGCGCAGGCGTCGTAGGCGCAGAAACAGGCGCACAAACAGGCGCAGGCGTCGTAGGCGCACAAACAGGCGCACAAACAGGCGCAGGCATCGTAGGTGCAGAAACAGGCGCAGGCATCGTAGGCGCAGAAACAGGCGCAGGCATCGTAGGCGCACAAACAGGCGCACAAACAGGCGCAGGCATCGTAGGTGCAGAAACAGGCGCAGGCATCGTAGGCGCAGAAACAGGCGCACAAACAGGCGCAGGCGTCGTAGGCGCAGAAACAGGCGCACAAACAGGCACAGGCATCGTAGGCGTCGTGGGCGCAGAAACAGGCGCACAAACAGGCACAGGCGTCGTAGGCGCATAAACTGGCGCACAAACAGGCGCAGGCGTCGTAGGCGTCGTGGGCGCAGAAACAGGCGCACAAACAGGCGCAGGCGTCGTAGGCGCAGAAACAGGCGCACAAACAGGCGCACAAACAGGCGCAGGCGTCGTAGGCGCAGAAACAGGCGCACAAACAGGCGCACAAACAGGCGCAGGCGTCGTAGGCGCAGAAACAGGCGCACAAACAGGCGCACAAACAGGCGCACAAACAGGCGCAGGCATCGTAGGTGCAGAAACAGGCGCAGGCATCGTAGGCGTCGTAGGTGCATAAACAGGCGCAGAAACAGGCGCACAAACAGGCGCACAAACAGGCGCAGGCATCGTAGGCGCAGAAACAGGCGCAGGCGTCGTAGGCGCACAAACAGGCGCACAAACAGGCGCAGGCGTCGTAGGCGCAGAAACAGGCGCACAAACAGGCGCAGGCGTCGTAGGCGCAGAAACAGGCGCACAAACAGGCGCAGGCGTCGTAGGCGCAGAAACAGGCGCACAAACAGGCGCAGGCGTAGTAGGCGCAGAAACAGGCGCACAAACAGGCACAGGCGTCGTAGGCGCAGAAACAGGCGCACAAACAGGCACAGGCATCGTAGGCGTCGTAGGCGCAGAAACAGGCGCACAAACAGGCACAGGCGTCGTAGGCGCATAAACTGGCGCACAAACAGGCGCAGGCGTCGTAGGCGCAGAAACAGGCGCACAAACAGGCGCAGGCGTCGTAGGCGCACAAACAGGCGCACAAACAGGCGCAGGCGTCGTAGGCGCATAAACAGGCGCAGGCGTCGTAGGCGCATAAACAGGCGCAGAAACAGGCGCAGAAACTGGCGCAGGCGTCGTAGGCGCAGAAACAGGCGCAGAAACAAGCGCAGGCATCGTAGGCGCAGAAACAGGCGCAGGCGTCGTAGGCGCACAAACAGGCGCAGAAACAGGCGCAGGCGTCATAGGCGCAGAAACAGGCGCAGGCGTCGTAGGCGCACAAACAGGCGCAGGCGTCGTAGGCGCACAAACAGGCGCAGGCGTCGTAGGCGCAGAAACAGGCGCAGAAACAGGCGCAGGCGTCATAGGCGCAGAAACAGGCGCAGGCGTCGTAGGCGCACAAACAGGCGCACAAACAGGCGCAGGCGTCGTAGGCGCATAAACAGGCGCAAAAACAGGCGCAGGCATCGTAGGCGCATAAACAGGCGCAGAAACAGGCGCAGGCATCGTAGGTGCACAAACAGGCGCAGGCGTCGTAGGTGCAGAAACAGGTGCACAAACAGGCGCAGGCGTCGTAGGCGCAGAAACAGGCGCACAAACAGGCGCACAAACAGGCGCACAAACAGGCGCACAAACAGGCGCACAAACAGGCGCAGGCGTCGTAGGCGCAGAAACAGGCGCACAAACAGGCGCAGAAACAGGCACAGGCGTCGTAGGCGCAGAAACAGGCGCACAAACAGGCGCAGGCGTCTTAGGCGCATAAACAGGCGCACAAACAGGCGCAGGCGTCGTAGGCGCAGAAACAGGCGCACAAACAGGTGCACAAACAGGCGCACAAACAGGTGCAGGCGTCGTAGGCGCAGAAACAGGCGCACAAACAGGCGCAGGCGTCGTAGGCGCAGAAACAGGCGCAGGCATCGTAGGCGCACAAACAGGCACAGGCGTCGTAGGCGCATAAACAGGCGCACAAACAGGCGCAGGCGTCGTAGGCGCACAAACAGGCACAGGCGTCGTAGGCGCATAAACAGGCGCACAAACAGGCGCAGGCGTCGTAGGCGCAGAAACAGGCGCACAAACAGGCACAGGCGTCGTAGGCGCATAAACAGGCGCATAAACAGGCGCAGGCGTCGTAGGTGCAGAAAGAGGCGCACAAACAGGCGCAGGCGTCGTAGGTGCAGAAACAGGCGCACAAACAGGCGCAGGCGTCGTAGGCGCAGAAACAGGCGCAGGCATCGTAGGCGCACAAACAGGCACAGGCGTCGTAGGCGCATAAACAGGCGCACAAACAGGCGCAGGCGTCGTAGGCGCACAAACAGGCACAGGCGTCGTAGGCGCATAAACAGGCGCACAAACAGGCGCAGGCGTCGTAGGCGCAGAAACAGGCGCACAAACAGGCACAGGCATCGTAGGCGCCGTAGGCGCAGAAACAGGCGCACAAACAGGCGCAGGCGTCGTAGGCGCATAAACTGGCGCACAAACAGGCGCAGGCGTCGTAGGCGCAGAAACAAGCGCACAAACAGGCACAGGCATCGTAGGCGCAGAAACAGGCGCACAAACAGGCGCAGGCGTTGTAGGCGCACAAACAGGCGCACAAACAGGCACAGGCGTCGTAGGCGCAGAAACAGGCGCACAAACAGGCACAGGCGTCGTAGGCGCACAAACAGGCGCACAAACAGGCACAGGCGTCGTAGGCGCAGAAACAGGCGCACAAACAGGCACAGGCGTCGTAGGCGCAGAAACAGGCGCACAAACAGGCACAGGCGTCGTAGGCGCAGAAACAGGCGCACAAACAGGCACAGGCGTCGTAGGCGCAGAAACAGGCGCAGGCGTCGTAGGCGCAGAAACAGGCGCACAAACAGGCGCAGTCGTCGTAGGCGCAGAAACAGGCGCACAAACAGGCACAGGCGTCGTAGGCGCAGAAACAGGCGCACAAACAGGCACAGGCGTCGTAGGCGCAGAAACAGGTGCAGGCGTCGTAGGCGCATAAACAGGCGCAGGAATCGTAGGCGCACAAACAGGCGCACAAACAGGCGCAGGAATCGTAGGCGCAGAAACAGGCGCAGGCATCGTAGGCGCAGAAACAGGCGCACAAACAGGCGCAGGCGTCGTAGGCGCAGAAACAGGCGCAGAAACAGGCGCAGGCGTCATAGGCGCAGAAACAGGCGCAGGCGTCGTAGGCGCACAAACAGGCGCACAAACAGGCGCAGGCGTCGTAGGCGCATAAACAGGCGCAAAAACAGGCGCAGGCATCGTAGGCGCATAAACAGGCGCAGAAACAGGCGCAGGCATCGTAGGTGCACAAACAGGCGCAGGCGTCGTAGGCGCATAAACAGGCGCAGAAACAGGCGCAGGCGTCATGGGCGCACAAACAGGCGCACAAACAGGCACAGGCGTCGTAGGCGCAGAAACAGGCGCACAAACAGGCGCAGGCGTCGTAGGCGCACAAACAGGCGCAGGCATCGTAGGTGCAGAAACAGGCGCAGGCATCGTAGGCGCACAAACAGGCGCACAAACAGGCGCAGGCGTCGTAGGCGCAGAAACAGGCGCACAAACAGGCGCAGGCGTCGTAGGCGCAGAAACAGGCGCACAAACAGGCGCAGGCGTCGTAGGCGCACAAACAGGCGCACAAACAGGCGCAGGCGTCGTAGGCGCACAAACAGGCACAGGCGTCGTAGGCGCATAAACAGGCGCACAAACAGGCACAGGCGTCGTAGGCGCATAAACAGGCGCACAAACAGGCGCAGGCGTCGTAGGCGCAGAAACAGGCGCACAAACAGGCACAGGCATCGTAGGCGCCGTAGGCGCAGAAACAGGCGCACAAACAGGCACAGGCATCGTAGGCGCAGAAACAGGCGCACAAACAGGCGCAGGCGTCGTAGGCGCACAAACAGGCGCACAAACAGGCACAGGCGTCGTAGGCGCAGAAACAGGCGCACAAACAGGCGCACAAACAGGCGCCAGAAACAGGCGCAGGCATCGTAGGTGCAGAAACAGGCGCAGAAACAGGCGCACAAACAGGCGCAGGCATCGTAGGCGCAGAAACAGGCGCAGGCGTCGTAGGCGCACAAACAGGCGCACAAACAGGCGCAGGCGTCGTTGGCGCACAAACAGGCGCACAAACAGAAACAGGCATCGTAGGCGTCGTAGGCGCAGAAACAGGTGCACAAACAGGCACAGGCGTCGTAGGCGCATAAACTGGCGCACAAACAGGCGCAGGCGTCGTAGGCGCACAAACAGGCGCACAAACAGGCGCAGGCGTCGTAGGCGCATAAACAGGCGCAGGCGTCGTAGGCGCAGAAACAGGCGCAGAAACAGGCGCAGGCATCGTAAGTGCAGAAACAGGCGCAGAAACAGGCGCACAAACAGGCGCAGGCATCGTAGGCGCAGAAACAGGCGCAGGCGTCGTAGGCGCACAAACAGGCGCACAAACAGGCGCAGGCGTCGTTGGCGCACAAACAGGCGCACAAACAGGCGCAGGCGTCGTAGGCGCATAAACAGGCGCAGGCGTCGTAGGCGCATAAACAGGCGCAGAAACAGGCGCAGAAACTGGCGCAGGCATCGTAGGTGCAGAAACAGGCGCAGGCGTCGTAGGCGCAGAAACAGGCGCAGAAACAAGCGCAGGCATCGTAGGCGCAGAAACAGGCGCAGGCGTCGTAGGCGCAGACACAGGCGCAGAAACAGGCGCAGAAACAGGCGCAGGCATCGTAGGTGCACAAACAGGCGCAGGCGTCGTAGGCGCAGAAACAGGCACAGGCGTCGTAGGTGCACAAACAGGCGCAGAAACAGGCGCAGAAACAGGCGCAGAAACAGGCGCAGGCATCGTAGGTGCACAAACAGGCGCAGGCGTCGTAGGCGCATCAACAGGCGCAGAAACAGGCGCAGGCGTCGTAGGCGCAGAAACAGGCACAGGCGTCGTAGGCGCAGAAACAGGCGCAGGCGTCGTAGGCGCACAAACAGGCGCAGGCGTCGTAGGCGCATAAACAGGCGCAGAAACAGGCGCAGGCATCGTAGGCGCATAAACAGGCGCACAAACAGGCGCAGGCGTCGTAGGCGCATAAACAGGCACAGGCGTCGTAGGCGCATAAACAGGCGCAGAAACAGGCGCAGGCATCGTAGGCGCATAAACAGGCGCACAAACAGGCGCAGGCGTCGTAGGCGCATAAACAGGCACAGGCGTCGTAGGCGCATAAACAGGCGCAGAAACAGGCGCAGGCGTCGTAGGCGCAGAAACAGGCGCAGGCGTCGTAGGCGCACAAACAGGCGCAGGCGTTGTAGGCGCACAAACAGGCGCACAAACAGGCGCAGAAACAGGCACAGGCGTCGTAGGCGCACAAACAGGCGCATAAACAGGCGCAGGCGTCGTAGGCGCATAAACAGGCGCAGGCGTCGTAGGCGCATAAACAGGCGCACAAACAGGCGCAGGCGTCGTAGGCGCACAAACAGGCACAGGCGTCGTAGGCGCATAAACAGGCGCACAAACAGGCGCAGGCGTCGTAGGCGCACAAACAGGCACAGGCGTCGTAGGCGCATAAACAGGCGCACAAACAGGCGCAGGCGTCGTAGGCGCAGAAACAGGCGCACAAACAGGCACAGGCATCGTAGGCGCCGTAGGCGCAGAAACAGGCGCAGGCGTCGTAGGCGCAGAAACAGGCGCACAAACAGGCGCAGGCGTCGTAGGCGCACAAACAGGCGCACAAACAGGCGCAGGCATCGTAGGTGCAGAAACAGGCGCAGGCATCGTAGGCGCAGAAACAGGCGCACAAACAGGCGCAGGCGTCGTAGGCGCACAAACAGGCGCACAAACAGGCACAGGCGTCGTAGGCGCAGAAACAGGCGCACAAACAGGCACAGGCATCGTAGGCGTCGTGGGCGCAGAAACAGGCGCACAAACAGGCACAGGCGTCGTAGGCGCATAAACTGGCGCACAAACAGGCACAGGCGTCGTAGGCGCACAAACAGGCGCACAAACAGGCACAGGCGTCGTAGGCGCAGAAACAGGCGCACAAACAGGCACAGGCATCGTAGGCGTCGTGGGCGCAGAAACAGGCGCACAAACAGGCGCAGGCGTCGTAGGCGTCGTGGGCGCAGAAACAGGCGCACAAACAGGCGCAGGCGTCGTAGGCGCAGAAACAGGCGCACAAACAGGCGCACAAACAGGCGCAGGCGTCGTAGGCGCAGAAACAGGCGCACAAACAGGCGCACAAACAGGCGCAGGCGTCGTAGGCGCAGAAACAGGCGCACAAACAGGCGCACAAACAGGCGCACAAACAGGCGCAGGCATCGTAGGTGCAGAAACAGGCGCAGGCATCGTAGGCGTCGTAGGTGCATAAACAGGCGCAGAAACAGGCGCACAAACAGGCGCACAAACAGGCGCAGGCATCGTAGGCGCAGAAACAGGCGCAGGCGTCGTAGGCGCACAAACAGGCGCACAAACAGGCGCAGGCGTCGTAGGCGCAGAAACAGGCGCACAAACAGGCGCAGGCGTCGTAGGCGCAGAAACAGGCGCACAAACAGGCGCAGGCGTCGTAGGCGCACAAACAGGCGCACAAACAGGCGCAGGCGTCGTAGGCGCAGAAACAGGCGCACAAACAGGCGCAGGCGTAGTAGGCGCAGAAACAGGCGCACAAACAGGCACAGGCGTCGTAGGCGCAGAAACAGGCGCACAAACAGGCACAGGCATCGTAGGCGTCGTAGGCGCAGAAACAGGCGCACAAACAGGCACAGGCGTCGTAGGCGCAGAAACAGGCGCACAAACAGGCGCAGGCGTCGTAGGCGCAGAAACAGGCGCAGGCGTCGTAGGCGCATAAACAGGCGCAGAAACAGGCGCAGAAACTGGCGCAGGCGTCGTAGGCGCAGAAACAGGCGCAGAAACAAGCGCAGGCATCGTAGGCGCAGAAACAGGCGCAGGCGTCGTAGGCGCACAAACAGGCGCAGGCGTCGTAGGCGCAGAAACAGGCGCAGAAACAGGCGCAGGCGTCATAGGCGCAGAAACAGGCGCAGGCGTCGTAGGCGCACAAACAGGCGCAGGCGTCGTAGGCGCATAAACAGGCGCAAAAACAGGCGCAGGCATCGTAGGCGCATAAACAGGCGCAGAAACAGGCGCAGGCATCGTAGGTGCACAAACAGGCGCACAAACAGGCGCACAAACAGGCGCACAAACAGGCGCACAAACAGGCGCACAAACAGGCGCAGGCGTCGTAGGCGCAGAAACAGGCGCACAAACAGGCGCAGGCGTAGTAGGCGCAGAAACAGGCGCACAAACAGGCACAGGCGTCGTAGGCGCAGAAACAGGCGCACAAACAGGCACAGGCATCGTAGGCGTCGTAGGCGCAGAAACAGGCGCACAAACAGGCACAGGCGTCGTAGGCGCAGAAACAGGCGCACAAACAGGCGCAGGCGTCGTAGGCGCAGAAACAGGCGCAGGCGTCGTAGGCGCATAAACAGGCGCAGAAACAGGCGCAGAAACTGGCGCAGGCGTCGTAGGCGCAGAAACAGGCGCAGAAACAAGCGCAGGCATCGTAGGCGCAGAAACAGGCGCAGGCGTCGTAGGCGCACAAACAGGCGCAGGCGTCGTAGGCGCAGAAACAGGCGCAGAAACAGGCGCAGGCGTCATAGGCGCAGAAACAGGCGCAGGCGTCGTAGGCGCACAAACAGGCGCAGGCGTCGTAGGCGCATAAACAGGCGCAAAAACAGGCGCAGGCATCGTAGGCGCATAAACAGGCGCAGAAACAGGCGCAGGCATCGTAGGTGCACAAACAGGCGCACAAACAGGCGCACAAACAGGCGCACAAACAGGCGCACAAACAGGCGCACAAACAGGCGCAGGCGTCGTAGGCGCAGAAACAGGCGCACAAACAGGCGCAGAAACAGGCACAGGCGTCGTAGGCGCAGAAACAGGCGCACAAACAGGCGCAGGCGTCGTAGGCGCAGAAACAGGCGCAGGCGTCTTAGGCGCATAAACAGGCGCACAAACAGGTGCACAAACAGGCGCACAAACAGGTGCAGGCGTCGTAGGCGCAGAAACAGGCGCACAAACAGGCGCAGGCGTCGTAGGCGCAGAAACAGGCGCAGGCGTCGTAGGCGCAGAAACAGGCGCACAAACAGGTGCACAAACAGGCGCACAAACAGGTGCAGGCGTCGTAGGCGCAGAAACAGGCGCACAAACAGGCGCAGGCGTCGTAGGCGCAGAAACAGGCGCAGGCGTCTTAGGCGCATAAACAGGCGCACAAACAGGCGCAGGCGTCGTAGGCGCATAAACAGGCGCAGGCGTCGTAGGCGCAGAAACAGGCGCACAAACAGGCGCAGGCGTCGTAGGTGCAGAAACAGGCGCACAAACAGGCGCAGGCGTCGTAGGCGCAGAAACAGGCGCAGGCATCGTAGGCGCACAAACAGGCACAGGCGTCGTAGGCGCATAAACAGGCGCACAAACAGGCGCAGGCGTCGTAGGCGCACAAACAGGCACAGGCGTCGTAGGCGCATAAACAGGCGCACAAACAGGCGCAGGCGTCGTAGGCGCAGAAACAGGCGCACAAACAGGCACAGGCGTCGTAGGCGCATAAACAGGCGCATAAACAGGCGCAGGCGTCGTAGGTGCAGAAAGAGGCGCACAAACAGGCGCAGGCGTCGTAGGCGCAGAAACAGGCGCACAAACAGGCGCAGGCGTCGTAGGCGCAGAAACAGGCGCAGGCATCGTAGGCGCACAAACAGGCACAGGCGTCGTAGGCGCATAAACAGGCGCACAAACAGGCGCAGGCGTCGTAGGCGCACAAACAGGCACAGGCGTCGTAGGCGCATAAACAGGCGCACAAACAGGCGCAGGCGTCGTAGGCGCAGAAACAGGCGCAGAAACAGGCGCAGGCATCGTAGGCGCACAAACAGGCACAGGCGTCGTAGGCGCATAAACAGGCGCACAAACAGGCGCAGGCGTCGTAGGCGCACAAACAGGCACAGGCGTCGTAGGCGCATAAACAGGCGCACAAACAGGCGCAGGCGTCGTAGGCGCAGAAACAGGCGCACAAACAGGCACAGGCATCGTAGGCGCCGTAGGCGCAGAAACAGGCGCAGGCGTCGTAGGCGCAGAAACAGGCGCACAAACAGGCGCAGGCGTCGTAGGCGCACAAACAGGCGCACAAACAGGCGCAGGCATCGTAGGTGCAGAAACAGGCGCAGGCATCGTAGGCGCACAAACAGGCGCAGGCATCGTAGGCGCACAAACAGGCGCACAAACAGGCGCAGGCATCGTAGGTGCAGAAACAGGCGCACAAACAGGCGCAGGCGTCGTAGGCGCACAAACAGGCGCACAAACAGGCACAGGCGTCGTAGGCGCAGAAACAGGCGCACAAACAGGCACAGGCATCGTAGGCGTCGTGGGCGCAGAAACAGGCGCACAAACAGGCACAGGCGTCGTAGGCGCATAAACTGGCGCACAAACAGGCGCAGGCGTCGTAGGCGTCGTGGGCGCAGAAACAGGCGCACAAACAGGCGCAGGCGTCGTAGGCGCAGAAACAGGCGCACAAACAGGCGCACAAACAGGCGCAGGCGTCGTAGGCGCAGAAACAGGCGCACAAACAGGCGCACAAACAGGCGCAGGCGTCGTAGGCGCAGAAACAGGCGCACAAACAGGCGCACAAACAGGCGCACAAACAGGCGCAGGCATCGTAGGTGCAGAAACAGGCGCAGGCATCGTAGGCGTCGTAGGTGCATAAACAGGCGCAGAAACAGGCGCACAAACAGGCGCACAAACAGGCGCAGGCATCGTAGGCGCAGAAACAGGCGCAGGCGTCGTAGGCGCACAAACAGGCGCACAAACAGGCGCAGGCGTCGTAGGCGCAGAAACAGGCGCACAAACAGGCGCAGGCGTCGTAGGCGCACAAACAGGCGCACAAACAGGCGCAGGCGTCGTAGGCGCAGAAACAGGCGCACAAACAGGCGCAGGCGTAGTAGGCGCAGAAACAGGCGCACAAACAGGCACAGGCGTCGTAGGCGCAGAAACAGGCGCACAAACAGGCACAGGCATCGTAGGCGTCGTAGGCGCAGAAACAGGCGCACAAACAGGCACAGGCGTCGTAGGCGCATAAACTGGCGCACAAACAGGCGCAGGCGTCGTAGGCGCAGAAACAGGCGCACAAACAGGCGCAGGCGTCGTAGGCGCACAAACAGGCGCACAAACAGGCGCAGGCGTCGTAGGCGCATAAACAGGCGCAGGCGTCGTAGGCGCACAAACAGGCGCAGAAACAGGCGCAGAAACTGGCGCAGGCGTCGTAGGCGCAGAAACAGGCGCAGAAACAAGCGCAGGCATCGTAGGCGCAGAAACAGGCGCAGGCGTCGTAGGCGCACAAACAGGCGCAGGCGTCGTAGGCGCAGAAACAGGCGCAGAAACAGGCGCAGGCGTCATAGGCGCAGAAACAGGCGCAGGCGTCGTAGGCGCACAAACAGGCGCAGGCGTCGTAGGCGCAGAAACAGGCGCAGAAACAGGCGCAGGCGTCATAGGCGCAGAAACAGGCGCAGAAACAGGCGCAGGCGTCATAGGCGCAGAAACAGGCGCAGGCGTCGTAGGCGCACAAACAGGCGCACAAACAGGCGCAGGCGTCGTAGGCGCATAAACAGGCGCAAAAACAGGCGCAGGCATCGTAGGCGCATAAACAGGCGCAGAAACAGGCGCAGGCATCGTAGGTGCACAAACAGGCGCAGGCGTCGTAGGCGCATAAACAGGCGCAGAAACAGGCGCAGGCGTCATGGGCGCACAAACAGGCGCAGAAACAGGTGCACAAACAGGCGCAGGCGTCGTAGGCGCAGAAACAGGCGCACAAACAGGCGCACAAACAGGCGCACAAACAGGCGCACAAACAGGCGCACAAACAGGCGCAGGCGTCGTAGGCGCAGAAACAGGCGCACAAACAGGCGCAGAAACAGGCACAGGCGTCGTAGGCGCAGAAACAGGCGCACAAACAGGCGCAGGCGTCGTAGGCGCAGAAACAGGCGCAGGCGTCTTAGGCGCATAAACAGGCGCACAAACAGGCGCAGGCGTCGTAGGCGCAGAAACAGGCGCACAAACAGGTGCACAAACAGGCGCACAAACAGGTGCAGGCGTCGTAGGCGCAGAAACAGGCGCACAAACAGGCGCAGGCGTCGTAGGCGCAGAAACAGGCGCAGGCGTCTTAGGCGCATAAACAGGCGCACAAACAGGCGCAGGCGTCGTAGGCGCATAAACAGGCGCAGGCGTCGTAGGCGCAGAAACAGGCGTAGGCGTCGTAGGTGCAGAAAGAGGCGCACAAACAGGCGCAGGCGTCGTAGGTGCAGAAACAGGCGCACAAACAGGCGCAGGCGTCGTAGGCGCAGAAACAGGCGCAGGCATCGTAGGCGCACAAACAGGCACAGGCGTCGTAGGCGCATAAACAGGCGCACAAACAGGCGCAGGCGTCGTAGGCGCACAAACAGGCACAGGCGTCGTAGGCGCATAAACAGGCGCACAAACAGGCGCAGGCGTCGTAGGCGCAGAAACAGGCGCACAAACAGGCACAGGCATCGTAGGCGCCGTAGGCGCAGAAACAGGCGCACAAACAGGCGCAGGCGTCGTAGGCGCATAAACTGGCGCACAAACAGACTCAGGCGTCGTAGGCGCAGAAACAGGCGCACAAACAGGCACAGGCATCGTAGGCGCAGAAACAGGCGCACAAACAGGCGCAGGCGTTGTAGGCGCACAAACAGGCGCACAAACAGGCACAGGCGTCGTAGGCGCAGAAACAGGCGCACAAACAGGCACAGGCGTCGTAGGCGCACAAACAGGCGCACAAACAGGCACAGGCGTCGTAGGCGCAGAAACTGGCGCACAAACAGGCGCAGGCGTCGTAGGCGCAGAAACAGGCGCACAAACAGGCGCAGGCGTCGTAGGCGCACAAACAGGCGCACAAACAGGCGCAGGCATCGTAGGTGCAGAAACAGGCGCAGGCATCGTAGGCGCACAAACAGGCGCACAAACAGGCGCAGGCGTCGTAGGCGCACAAACAGGCGCACAAACAGGCGCAGGCGTCGTAGGCGCAGAAACAGGCGCACAAACAGGCGCAGGCGTCGTAGGCGCAGAAACAGGCGCAGGCGTCGTAGGCGCACAAACAGGCGCACAAACAGGCGCACAAACAGGCGCACAAACAGGCGCAGGCGTCGTAGGCGCATAAACAGGCGCAGAAACAGGCGCACAAACAGGCGTACAAACAGGCGCAGGCGTCGTAGGCGCAGAAACAGGCGCAGGCGTCGTAGGCGCACAAACAGGCGCACAAACAGGCGCACAAACAGGCGCAGGCGTCGTAGGCGCATAAACAGGCGCAGGCGTCGTAGGCGCACAAACAGGCGCAGGCGTCGTAGGCGCATAAACAGGCGCAGAAACAGGCGCAGGCGTCGTAGGCGCAGACACAGGTGCACAAACAGGCGCAGAAACAGGCACAGGCGTCGTAGGCGCAGAAACAGGCGCAGAAACAGGCGCAGGCGTCGTAGGCGCACAAACAGGCGCAGGCGTCGTAGGCGCACAAACAGGCGCAGAAACAGGCACAGGCGTCGTAGGCGCACAAACAGGCGCACAAACAGGCGCAGGCGTCGTAGGCGCATAAACAGGCGCAGGCGTCGTAGGCGCATAAACAGGCGCAGAAACAGGCGCAGAAACAGGCGCAGGCATCGTAGGCGCAGAAACAGGCGCAGGCGTCGTAGGCGCAGACACAGGCGCAGAAACAGGCGCAGAAACAGGCGCAGAAACAGGCGCAGGCGTCGTAGGCGCACAAACAGGCGCAGAAACTGGCGCACAAACAGGCGCACAAACAGGCGCAGGCGTCGTAGGCGCATCAACAGGCGCAGAAACAGGCGCAGGCGTCGTAGGCGCAGAAACAGGCGCAGGCGTCGTAGGCGCACAAACAGGCGCAGGCGTCGTAGGCGCATAAACAGGCGCAGAAACAGGCGCAGGCATCGTTGGCGCAGAAACAGGCACAGGCGTCGTTGGCGCAGAAACAGGCGCAGGCGTCGTAGGCGCACAAACAGGCACAGGCGTCGTAGGCGCAGAAACAGGCGCACAAACAGGCACAGGCGTCGTAGGCGCATCAACAGGCGCAGAAACAGGCGCAAGCGTCGTAGGCGCAGAAACAGGCGCAGGCGTCGTAGGCGCACAAACAGGCGCAGGCGTCGTAGGCGCATAAACAGGCGCAGAAACAGGCGCAGGCATCGTTGGCGCAGAAACAGGCACAGGCGTCGTTGGCGCAGAAACAGGCGCAGGCGTCGTAGGCGCACAAACAGGCACAGGCGTCGTAGGCGCAGAAACAGGCGCACAAACAGGTGCAGGCGTCGTAGGCGCAGAAACAGGCGCACAAACAGGCGCAGGCGTCGTAGGTGCAGAAACAGGCGCAGGCATCGTAGGCGTCGTAGGTGCATAAACAGGCGCAGAAACAGGCGCAGAAACAGGCGCAGGCGTCGTAGGCGCAGAAACAGGCGCACAAACAGGCGCAGGCATCGTAGGCGCACAAACAGGCACAGGCGTCGTTGGCGCACAAACAGGCGCACAAACAGGCGCAGGCGTTGTAGGCGCATAAACAGGCGCAGAAACAGGCGCAGGCGTCATAGGCGCAGAAACAGGCGCAAGCGTCGTAGGCGCATAAACAGGCGCAGGCGTCGTAGGCGCATAAACAGGCGCAGAAACAGGCGCAGGCATCGTAGGCGTCGTAGGTGCACAAACAGGCGCAGAAACAGGCGCACAAACAGGCGCAGGCATCGTAGGCGCACAAACAGGCGCACAAACAGGCTCACAAACAGGCGCAGGCGTCGTTGGCGCAGAAACAGGCGCACAAACAGGCGCAGGCGTCGTAGGCGCAGAAACAGGCGCACAAACAGGCGCAGGCGTCGTAGGCGCAGAAACAGGCGCACAAACAGGCGCAGGCGTCGTAGGCGCAGAAACAGGCGCACAAACATGTGCAAAAACAGGCGCAGGCATCGTAGGCGCACAAACAGGCGCAGGCGTCGTTGGCGCAGAAACAGGCGCACAAACAGGCGCAGGCGTCGTAGGCGCAGAAACAGGCGCAGGCGTCGTAGGCGCAGAAACAGGCGCACAAACAGGCGCAGGCATCGTAGGTGCAGAAACAGGCGCAGAAACAGGCGCAGGCGTCGTAGGCGCAGAAACAGGCGCACAAACAGGCGCAGGCGTCGTAGGCGCAGAAACAGGCGCACAAACAGGCACAGGCATCGTAGGCGCACAAACAGGCACAGGCGTCGTTGGCGCACAAACAGGCGCACAAACAGGCGCAGGCGTCGTTGGCGCAGAAACAGGCGCACAAACAGGCGCAGGCGTCGTAGGCGCAGAAACAGGCGCACAAACAGGCGCACAAACAGGCACAGGCATCGTAGGCGCACAAACAGGCACAGGCGTCGTTGGCGCACAAACAGGCGCACAAACAGGCGCAGGCGTCGTAGGCGCACAAACAGGCGCAGAAACAGGCGCACAAACAGGCGCACAAACAGGCACAGGCATCGTAGGCGCACAAACAGGCACAGGCGTCGTTGGCGCACAAACAGGCGCACAAACAGGCACAGGCGTCGTTGGCGCACAAACAGGCGCACAAACAGGCGCAGGCGTCGTAGGCGCATAAACAGGCGCAGAAACAGGCGCAGGCGTCATAGGCGCAGAAACAGGCGCAAGCGTCGTAGGCGCATAAACAGGCGCAGGCGTCGTAGGCGCATAAACAGGCGCAGAAACAGGCGCAGGCATCGTAGGCGTCGTAGATGCACAAACAGGCGCAGAAACAGGCGCACAAACAGGCGCAGGCATCGTAGGCGCAGAAACAGGCGCAGGTGTCGTAGGCGCACAAACAGGCTCACAAACAGGCGCAGGCGTCGTTGGCGCAGAAACAGGCGCACAAACAGGCGCAGGCGTCGTAGGCGCAGAAACAGGCGCACAAACAGGCGCAGGCGTCGTAGGCGCAGAAACAGGCGCACAAACAGGCGCAGGCGTCGTAGGCGCAGAAACAGGCGCACAAACATGTGCAAAAACAGGCGCAGGCATCGTAGGCGCACAAACAGGCGCAGGCGTCGTTGGCGCAGAAACAGGCGCACAAACAGGCGCAGGCGTCGTAGGCGCAGAAACAGGCGCAGGCGTCGTAGGCGCAGAAACAGGCGCACAAACAGGCGCAGGCATCGTAGGCGCATAAACAGGCGCAGAAACAGGCGCAGGCATCGTAGGCGCAGAAACAGGCGCAGGCGTCGTAGGCGCAGAAACAGGCGCACAAACAGGCGCAGGCGTCGTTGGCGCAGAAACAGGCGCACAAACAGGCGCAGGCATCGTAGGCGCACAAACAGGCACAGGCGTCGTTGGCGCAGAAACAGGCGCACAAACAGGCGCAGGCATCGTAGGCGCATAAACAGGCGCAGAAACAGGCGCACAAACAGGCGCAGGCGTCGTAGGCGCATAAACAGGCGCAGAAACAGGCGCAGGCGTCGTAGGTGCACAAACAGGCGCAGGCGTCGTAGGCGCATAAACAGGCGCAGGCGTCGTAGGCGCATAAACAGGCGCAGAAACAGGCGCACAAACAGGCGTACAAACAGGCGCAGGCGTCGTAGGCGCATAAACAGGCGCACAAACAGGCGCAGAAACTGGCGCAGGCGTCATAGGCGCAGAAACAGGCGCAGGCGTCGTAGGCGCACAAACAGGCGCACAAACAGGCGCAGGCGTCGTAGGCGCATAAACAGGCGCAGGCGTCGTAGGCGCATAAACAGGCGCAGAAACAGGCGCAGAAACTGGCGCAGGCATCGTAGGTGCACAAACAGGCGCAAGCGTCGTAGGCGCAGAAACAGGCACAGGCGTCGTAGGCGCAGAAACAGGCGCAGACACAGGCGCAAAAACAGGCGCAGAAACAAGCGCAGGCATCGTAGGCGCAGAAACAGGCGCAGGCGTCGTAGGCGCAGACACAGGCGCAGAAACAGGCGCAGAAACAGGCGCAGGCATCGTAGGTGCACAAACAGGCGCAGGCGTCGTAGGCGCAGAAACAGGCACAGGCGTCGTAGGTGCACAAACAGGCGCAGAAACAGGCGCAGAAACAGGCGCAGAAACAGGCGCAGGCATCGTAGGTGCACAAACAGGCGCAGGCGTCGTAGGCGCAGAAACAGGCACAGGCATCGTAGGTGCACAAACAGGCACAGGCGTCGTAGGCGCATAAACAGGCGCAGAAACTGGCGCAGAAACAGGCGCAGGCGTCATAGGCGCAGAAACAGGCGCAGGCGTCGTAGGCGCACAAACAGGCGCACAAACAGGCGCAGGCGTCGTAGGCGCATAAACAGGCGCAGGCGTCGTAGGCGCATAAACAGGCGCAGAAACAGGCGCACAAACAGGCGTACAAACAGGCGCAGGCGTCGTAGGCGCATAAACAGGCGCACAAACAGGCGCAGAAACTGGCGCAGGCGTCATAGGCGCAGAAACAGGCGCAGGCGTCGTAGGCGCACAAACAGGCGCACAAACAGGCGCAGGCGTCGTAGGCGCATAAACAGGCGCAGGCGTCGTAGGCGCATAAACAGGCGCAGAAACAGGCGCAGAAACTGGCGCAGGCATCGTAGGTGCACAAACAGGCGCAAGCGTCGTAGGCGCAGAAACAGGCACAGGCGTCGTAGGCGCAGAAACAGGCGCAGACACAGGCGCAAAAACAGGCGCAGAAACAAGCGCAGGCATCGTAGGCGCAGAAACAGGCGCAGGCGTCGTAGGCGCAGACACAGGCGCAGAAACAGGCGCAGAAACAGGCGCAGGCATCGTAGGTGCACAAACAGGCGCAGGCGTCGTAGGCGCAGAAACAGGCACAGGCGTCGTAGGTGCACAAACAGGCGCAGAAACAGGCGCAGAAACAGGCGCAGAAACAGGCGCAGGCATCGTAGGTGCACAAACAGGCGCAGGCGTCGTAGGCGCAGAAACAGGCACAGGCATCGTAGGTGCACAAACAGGCACAGGCGTCGTAGGCGCATAAACAGGCGCAGAAACTGGCGCACAAACAGGCGCACAAACAGGCGCAGGCGTCGTAGGCGCATCAACAGGCGCAGAAACAGGCGCAGGCGTCGTAGGCGCAGAAACAGGCGCAGAAACAGGCACAGGCGTCGTAGGCGCATAAACAGGCGCAGAAACAGGCGCAGGCATCGTTGGCGCAGAAACAGGCACAGGCGTCGTAGGCGCACAAACAGGCGCAGGCGTCGTAGGCGCAGACACAGGCGCAGAAACAGGCGCAGAAACAGGCGCAGAAACACGCGCAGGCATCGTAGGCGCAGACACAGGCGCAGAAACAGGCGCAGGCGTCGTAGGCGCAGACACAGGCGCAGAAACAGGCGCAGAAACAGGCGCAGGCGTCGTAGGCGCAGACACAGGCGCAGAAACAGGCGCAGGCGTCATGGGCGCACAAACAGGCGCAGAAACAGGCACAGGCGTCGTAGGCGCAGAAACAGGCGCAGAAACAGGCGCAGGCGTCGTAGGCGCACAAACAGGCGCAGGCGTCGTAGGCGCACAAACAGGCGCAGAAACAGGCACAGGCGTCGTAGGCGCACAAACAGGCGCACAAACAGGCGCAGGCGTCGTAGGCGCACAAACAGGCACAGGCGTCGTAGGCGCAGAAACAGGCGCAGAAACAGGCGCACAAACAGGCGCACAATCAGGCGCAGGCGTCGTAGGCGCACAAACAGGCACAGGCGTCGTTGGCGCAGAAACAGGTGCACAAACAGGCACAGGCGTCGTAGGCGCACAAACAGGCGTACAAACAGGCGCAGGCGTCGTAGGCGCACAAACAGGCACAGGCGTCGTTGGCGCAGAAACAGGTGCACAAACAGGCGCAGAAACAGGCACAGGCGTCGTAGGCGCACAAACAGGCGCACAAACAGGCGCAGGCGTCGTAGGCGCACAAACAGGCACAGGCGTCGTAGGCGCAGAAACAGGCGCAGAAACAGGCACAGGCGTCGTAGGCGCACAAACAGGCACAGGCGTCGTTGGCGCAGAAACAGGCGCAGAAACAGGCGCACAAACAGGCGCAGGCGTCGTAGGCACACAAACAGGCGCAGAAACAGGCGCACAAACAGGCGTACAAACAGGCGCAGGCGTCGTAGGCGCACAAACAGGCGCAGAAACAGGCGCAGGCGTCATAGGCGCAGAAACAGGCGCAGGCGTCGTAGGCGCATAAACAGGCGCAGAAACAGGCGCAGAAACTGGCGCAGGCGTCGTAGGCGCACAAACAGGCGCAGGCGTCGTAGGCGCATAAACAGGCGCAGAAACAGGCGCAGGCATCGTTGGCGCAGAAACAGGCACAGGCGTCGTTGGCGCAGAAACAGGCGCAGGCGTCGTAGGCGCAGAAACAGGCGCACAAACAGGCACAGGCGTCGTAGGCGCATAAACTGGCGCACAAACAGGCACAGGCGTCGTAGGCGCAGAAACAGGCGCACAAACAGGCACAGGCGTCGTAGGCGCATAAACTGGCGCACAAACAGGCGCAGGCGTCGTAGGTGCAGAAACAGGCGCAGGCATCGTAGGCGCTCAAACAGGCACAGGCGTCGTAGGCGCAGAAACAGGCGCACAAACAGGCGCAGGCATCGTAGGCGCACAAACAGGCGCAGAAACAGGCGCAGGCATCGTAGGCGCAGAAACAGGCGCACAAACAGGCGCACAAACAGGCACAGGCATCGTAGGCGCACAAACAGGCACAGGCGTCGTTGGCGCAGAAACAGGCGCACAAACAGGCACAGGCGTCGTTGGCGCAGAAACAGGCGCACAAACAGGCGCAGGCGTCGTAGGCGCACAAACAGGCGCAGAAACAGGCGCACAAACAGGCGCACAAACAGGCGCAGGCGTCGTAGGCGCATAAACAGGCGCAGAAACAGGCGCAGGCGTCATAGGCGCAGAAACAGGCGCAGGCGTCGTAGGCGCATAAACAGGCGCAGGCGTCGTAGGCGCATAATCAGGCGCAGAAACAGGCGCAGGCATCGTAGGCGCATAAACAGGCGCAGAAACAGGCGCAGGCATCGTAGGCGCAGAAACAGGCGCAGGCGTCGTAGGCGCAGAAACAGGCACAGGCGTCGTAGGCGCAGACACAGGCGCAGAAACAGGCGCAGGCATCGTAGGTGCACAAACAGGCGCAGGCGTCGTAGGCGCTCAAACAGGCACAGGCGTCGTAGGCGCAGAAACAGGCGCACAAACAGGCGCAGGCATCGTAGGCGCAGAAACAGGCGCAGGCGTCGTAGGCGCAGACACAGGCGCAGAAACAGGCGCAGGCATCGTAGGTGCACAAACAGGCGCAGGCGTCGTAGGCGCAGAAACAGGCGCAGAAACAGGCGGCGCAGAAACAGGCGTCGTAGGCGCAGACACAGGCGCAGAAACAGGCGCAGGCATCGTAGGTGCACAAACAGGCGCAGGCGTCGTAGGCGCTCAAACAGGCACAGGCGTCGTAGGCGCAGAAACAGGCACAGGCGTCGTAGGCGCACAAACAGGCGCAGGCGTCGTAGGTGCACAAACAGGCGCAGGCGTCGTAGGCGCTCAAACAGGCGCAGGCATCGTAGGCGCACAAACAGGCGCAGAAACAGGCGCAGGCATCGTAGGCGCATAAACAGGCGCAGAAACAGGCGCAGGCATCGTAGGCGCAGAAACAGGCGCAGGCGTCGTAGGCGCAGACACAGGCGCAGAAACAGGCGCAGGCATCGTAGGTGCACAAACAGGCGCAGGCGTCGTAGGCGCAGAAACAGGCGCAGAAACAGGCGCAGGCGTCGTAGGCGCACAAACAGGCGCAGGCGTCGTAGGCGCTCAAACAGGCACAGGCGTCGTTGGCGCAGAAACAGGCGCACAAACAGGCGCAGGCGTCGTAGGCGCACAAACAGGCACAGGCGTCGTTGGCGCAGAAACAGGCGCAAAAACAGGCGCAGGCATCGTAGGCGCACAAACAGGCACAGGCGTCGTTGGCGCAGACACAGGCGCACAAACAGGCGCAGGCATCGTAGGCGCAGAAACAGGCGCAGAAACAGGCGCAGGCGTCGTAGGCGCAGAAACAGGCGCAGAAACAGGCGCAGGCGTCGTAGGCGCATAAACAGGCGCAGGCGTCGTAGGCGCAGAAACAGGCGCAGAAACAGGCGCAGGCGTCGTAGGCGCATAAACAGGCGCAGGCGTCGTAGGCGCAGAAACAGGCGCAGGCGTCGTAGGCGCAGACACAGGCGCAGAAACAGGCGCAGAAACAAGCGCAGGCATCGTAGGCGCAGAAACAGGCGCAGGCGTCGTAGGCGCAGACACAGGCGCAGAAACAGGCGCAGAAACAGGCGCAGGCATCGTAGGTGCACAAACAGGCACAGGCGTCGTTGGCGCAGAAACAGGCGCACAAAGAGGCGCAGGCGTCGTAGGCGCACAAACAGGCACAGGCGTCGTTGGCGCAGAAACAGGCGCACAAACAGGCGCAGGCGTCGTTGGCGCAGAAACAGGCGCACAAACAGGCGCAGGCATCGTAGGCGCACAAACAGGCGCAGGCGTCGTAGGCGCAGAAACAGGCGCACAAACAGGCGCAGGCGTCGTAGGCGCATAAACAGGCGCAGGCGTCGTAGGCGCAGAAACAGGCGCAGAAACAGGCGCAGGCGTCGTAGGCGCATAAACAGGCGCAGGCGTCGTAGGCGCAGAAACAGGCGCAGGCGTCGTAGGCGCAGACACAGGCGCAGAAACAGGCGCAGAAACAAGCGCAGGCATCGTAGGCGCAGAAACAGGCGCAGGCGTCGTAGGCGCAGAAACAGGCGCAGAAACAGGCGCAGGCGTCGTAGGCGCACAAACAGGCGCAGGCGTCGTAGGCGCTCAAACAGGCACAGGCGTCGTTGGCGCAGAAACAGGCGCACAAACAGGCGCAGGCGTCGTAGGCGCACAAACAGGCACAGGCGTCGTTGGCGCAGAAACAGGCGCAAAAACAGGCGCAGGCATCGTAGGCGCACAAACAGGCACAGGCGTCGTTGGCGCAGACACAGGCGCACAAACAGGCGCAGGCATCGTAGGCGCACAAACAGGCACAGGCGTCGTTGGCGCAGAAACAGGCGCACAAAGAGGCGCAGGCGTCGTAGGCGCACAAACAGGCACAGGCGTCGTTGGCGCAGAAACAGGCGCACAAACAGGCGCAGGCGTCGTTGGCGCAGAAACAGGCGCACAAACAGGCGCAGGCATCGTAGGCGCACAAACAGGCGCAGGCGTCGTAGGCGCAGAAACAGGCGCACAAACAGGCGCAGGCGTCGTAGGCGCATAAACAGGCGCAGGCGTCGTAGGCGCAGAAACAGGCGCAGAAACAGGCGCAGGCGTCGTAGGCGCATAAACAGGCGCAGGCGTCGTAGGCGCAGAAACAGGCGCAGGCGTCGTAGGCGCAGACACAGGCGCAGAAACAGGCGCAGAAACAAGCGCAGGCATCGTAGGCGCAGAAACAGGCGCAGGCGTCGTAGGCGCAGACACAGGCGCAGAAACAGGCGCAGAAACAGGCGCAGGCATCGTAGGTGCACAAACAGGCGCAGGCGTCGTAGGCGCACAAACAGGCGCAGGCGTCGTAGGCGCAGAAACAGGCGCAGGCGTCGTAGGCGCAGACACAGGCGCAGAAACAGGCGCAGAAACAGGCGCAGGCGTCGTAGGCGCACAAACAGGCGCAGAAACAGGCACAGGCGTCGTAGGTGCACAAACAGGCGCAGGCGTCGTAGGCGCACAAACAGGCGCAGAAACTGGCGCACAAACAGGCGCACAAACAGGCGCAGGCGTCGTAGGCGCATCAACAGGCGCAGAAACAGGCGCAGAAACAGGCGCAGAAACAGGCGCAGAAACAGGCGCAGGCATCGTAGGCGCACAAACAGGCGCAGGCGTCGTAGGCGCACAAACAGGCGCACAAACAGGCGCAGGCGTCGTAGGCGCATCAACAGGCGCAGAAACAGGCGCAGGCGTCGTAGGCGCAGAAACAGGCGCAGAAACAGGCACAGGCGTCGTAGGCGCAGAAACAGGCGCAGGCGTCGTAGGCGCACAAACAGGCGCAGGCGTCGTAGGCGCAGAAACAGGCGCAGGCGTCGTAGGCGTAGACACAGGCGCAGAAACAGGCGCAGAAACAGGCGCAGGCATCGTAGGTGCACAATCAGGCGCAGGCGTCGTAGGCGCACAAACAGGCGCAGGCGTCGTAGGCGCAGAAACAGGCGCAGGCGTCGTAGGCGCAGACACAGGCGCAGAAACAGGCGCAGAAACAAGCGCAGGCATCGTAGGCGCAGAAACAGGCGCAGGCGTCGTAGGCGCAGACACAGGCGCAGAAACAGGCGCAGAAACAGGCGCAGGCGTCGTAGGCGCACAAACAGGCGCAGAAACAGGCACAGGCGTCGTAGGTGCACAAACAGGCGCAGAAACAGGCGCAGAAACAGGCGCAGAAACAGGCGCAGGCATCGTAGGTGCACAAACAGGCGCAGGCGTCGTAGGCGCACAAACAGGCGCACAAACAGGCGCAGGCGTCGTAGGCGCACAAACAGGCGCACAAACAGGCGCACAAACAGGTGCAGGCGTCGTAGGCGCACAAACAGGCGCACAAACAGGCGCAGGCGTCGTAGGCGCATCAACAGGCGCAGAAACAGGCGCAGGCGTCGTAGGCGCAGAAACAGGCGCAGAAACAGGCACAGGCGTCGTAGGCGCAGAAACAGGCGCAGGCGTCGTAGGCGCACAAACAGGCGCAGGCGTCGTAGGCGCATAAACAGGCGCAGAAACAGGCGCAGGCATCGTTGGCGCAGAAACAGGCACAGAAGTCGTTGGCGCAGAAACAGGCGCAGGCGTCGTAGGCGCACAAACAGGCACAGGCGTCGTAGGCGCAGAAACAGGCGCACAAACAGGCACAGGCGTCGTAGGCGCATAAACTGGCGCACAAACAGGCGCAGGCGTCGTAGGCGCAGTAACAGGCGCACAAACAGGCGCAGGCGTCGTAGGCGCACAAACAGGCACAGGCGTCGTTGGCGCAGAAACAGGCGCAGGCATCGTAGGCGTCGTAGGTGCATAAACAGGCGCAGAAACAGGCGCACAAACAGGCGCACAAACAGGCGCAGGCGTCGTAGGCGCAGAAACAGGCGCAGGCATCGTAGGCGTCGTAGGTGCATAAACAGGCGCAGAAACAGGCGCAGAAACAGGCGCATAAACAGGCGCAGGCATCGTAGGTGCACAAACAGGCGCAGGCGTCGTAGGCGCAGAAAGAGGCGCAGAAACAGGCGCATGAACAGGCGCAGAAACAGGCGCAGGCATCGTAGGTGCACAAACAGGCGCAGGCGTCGTAGGCGCAGAAACAGGCGCAGAAACAGGCGCAGGCGTCGTAGGCGCACAAACAGGCGCAGGCGTCGTAGGCGCTCAAACAGGCACAGGCGTCGTAGGCGCAGAAACAGGCGCACAAACAGGCGCAGGCATCGTAGGCGCACAAACAGGCACAGGCGTCGTTGGCGCAGAAACAGGCACAGGCGTCGTTGGCGCAGAAACAGGCGCAGGCGTCGTAGGCGCACAAACAGGCACAGGCGTCGTTGGCGCAGAAACAGGCGCACAAACAGGCGCAGGCGTCGTAGGCGCACAAACAGGCACAGGCGTCGTTGGCGCAGAAACAGGCGCACAAACAGGCGCAGGCATCGTAGGCGCACAAACAGGCACAGGCGTCGTTGGCGCAGAAACAGGCGCACAAACAGGCACAGGCGTCGTTGGCACAGAAACAGGTGCACAAACAGGCGCAGGCATCGTAGGCGCACAAACAGGCACAGGCGTCGTTGGCGCAGAAACAGGCGCACAAACAGGCGCAGGCATCGTAGGCGCACAAACAGGCGCAGGCGTCGTAGGCGCAGAAACAGGCGCACAAACAGGCGCAGGCGTTGTAGGCGCAGAAACAGGCGCACAAACAGGCGCAGGCGTCGTAGGCGCAGAAACAGGCGCACAAACAGGCGCAGGCGTATAAACAGGCGCAGGCGTCGTAGGCGCATAAACAGGCGCAGAAACAGGCGCAGGCGTCGTAGGCGCATAAACAGGCGCAGGCGTCGTAGGCGCAGAAACAGGCGCAGAAACAGGCGCAGGCATCGTAGGCGCATAAACAGGCGCACAAACAGGCACAGGCGTCGTTGGCGCAGAAACAGGCGCACAAAGAGGCGCAGGCGTCGTAGGCGCACAAACAGGCACAGGCGTCGTTGGCGCAGAAACAGGCGCACAAACAGGCGCAGGCATCGTAGGCGCACAAACAGGCACAGGCGTCGTTGGCGCAGAAACAGGCGCACAAACAGGCACAGGCGTCGTTGGCACAGAAACAGGTGCACAAACAGGCGCAGGCATCGTAGGCGCATAAACAGGCGCAGGCGTCGTAGGCGCATAAACAGGCGCAGGCATCGTAGGCGCAGAAACAGGCGCAGAAACAGGCGCAGGCATCGTAGGCGCATAAACAGGCGCACAAACAGGCGCAGGCGTCGTAGGCGCAGAAACAGGCGCACAAACAGGCGCAGGCGTCGTAGGCGCATAAACAGGCGCAGGCGTCGTAGGCGCATAAACAGGCGCAGAAACAGGCGCAGGCGTCGTAGGCGCATAAACAGGCGCAGAAACAGGCGCAGGCATCGTAGGCGCAGAAACAGGCGCAGGCGTCGTAGGCGCAGACACAGGTGCACAAACAGGCGCAGAAACAGGCGCAGGCGTCATGGGCGCACAAACAGGCGCAGAAACAGGCACAGGCGTCGTAGGCGCAGAAACAGGCGCAGAAACAGGCGCAGGCGTCGTAGGCGCACAAACAGGCGCAGGCGTCGTAGGCGCACAAACAGGCGCAGAAACAGGCACAGGCGTCGTAGGCGCACAAACAGGCGCACAAACAGGCACAGGCGTCGTAGGCGCAGAAACAGGCGCACAAACAGGCGCAGGCGTCGTAGGCGCAGAAACAGACGCACAAACAGGCGCAGGCATCGTAGGCGCACAAACAGGCGCAGGCGTCGTAGGCGCACAAACAGGCGCAGAAACAGGCACAGGCGTCGTAGGCGCACAAACAGGCGCACAAACAGGCACAGGCGTCGTAGGCGCAGAAACAGGCGCACAAACAGGCGCAGGCGTCGTAGGCGCAGAAACAGACGCACAAACAGGCGCAGGCGTCGTAGGTGCACAAACAGGCACAGGCGTCGTTGGCGCAGAAACAGGCGCACAAACAGGCGCAGGCGTCGTAGGCGCAGAAACAGACGCACAAACAGGCGCAGGCATCGTAGGCGCACAAACAGGCGCAGGCGTCGTAGGCGCAGAAACAGGCGCACAAACAGGCACAGGCGTCGTAGGCGCACAAACAGGCGCAGGCGTCGTAGGCGCAGAAACAGGCGCACAAACAGGCGCAGGCATCGTAGGCGCATAAACAGGCGCACAAACAGGCGCAGGCGTCGTAGGCGCAGAAACAGGCGCAGGCGTCATAGGCGCATAAACAGGCGCAGAAACAGGCGCAGGCATCGTAGGCGCACAAACAGGCACAGGCGTCGTAGGCGCATAAACAGGCGCACAAACAGGCACAGGCATCGTAGGCGTCGTAGGCGCAGAAACAGGCGCACAAACAGGCACAGGCATCGTAGGCGTCGTAGGCGCAGAAACAGGCGCACAAACAGGCGCAGGCGTCGTAGGCGCACAAACAGGCACAGGCGTCGTAGGCGCATAAACAGGCGCACAAACAGGCGCAGGCGTCGTAGGCGCAGAAACAGGCGCACAAACAGGCACAGGCATCGTAGGCGTCGTAGGCGCATAAACTGGCGCACAAACAGGCGCAGGCGTCGTAGGCGCAGAAACAGGCGCACAAACAGGCGCAGGCGTCGTAGGCGCACAAACAGGCGCACAAACAGGCACAGGCGTCGTAGGCGCAGTACCAGGCGCACAAACAGGCACAGGCGTCGTAGGCGCAGAAACAGGCGCACAAACAGGCACAGGCGTCGTAGGCGCACAAACAGGCGCACAAACAGGAGCACAAACAGGTGCAGGCGTCGTGGCGCAGAAACAGGCGCAGAAACAGGCACAGGCATCGTAGGCATCGTAGGCGCAGAAACAGGCGCACAAACAGGCGCAGGCGTCGTAGGCGCACAAACAGGCGCACAAACAGGCACAGGCATCGTAGGCATCGTAGGCGCAGAAACAGGCGCACAAACAGGCGCAGGCGTCGTAGGCGCACAAACAGGCGCACAAACAGGAGCACAAACAGGCGCAGGCGTCGTGGCGCAGAAACAGGCGCAGGCATCGTAGGCGCAGAAACAGGCGCACAAACAGGCACAGGCGTCGTAGGCGCACAAACAGGCGCAGGCATCGTAGGCGCAGAAACAGGAGCACAAACAGGCGCAGGCGTCGTAGGCGCAGAAACAGGCGCAGGCATCGTAGGCGCAGAAACAGGCGCACAAACAGGCGCAGGCGTCGTAGGCGCACAAACAGGCACAGGCGTCGTTGGCGCAGAAACAGGCGCACAAACAGGCGCAGGCATCGTAGGCGCACAAACAGGCACAGGCGTCGTTGGCGCAGAAACAGGCGCACAAACAGGCACAGGCGTCGTTGGCACAGAAACAGGTGCACAAACAGGCGCAGGCATCGTAGGCGCACAAACAGGCACAGGCGTCGTTGGCGCAGAAACAGGCGCACAAACAGGCGCAGGCATCGTAGGCGCACAAACAGGCGCAGGCGTCGTAGGCGCAGAAACAGGCGCACAAACAGGCGCAGGCGTTGTAGGCGCAGAAACAGGCGCACAAACAGGCGCAGGCGTCGTAGGCGCAGAAACAGGCGCACAAACAGGCGCAGGCGTATAAACAGGCGCAGGCGTCGTAGGCGCATAAACAGGCGCAGAAACAGGCGCAGGCGTCGTAGGCGCATAAACAGGCGCAGGCGTCGTAGGCGCAGAAACAGGCGCAGAAACAGGCGCAGGCATCGTAGGCGCATAAACAGGCGCACAAACAGGCACAGGCGTCGTTGGCGCAGAAACAGGCGCACAAAGAGGCGCAGGCGTCGTAGGCGCACAAACAGGCACAGGCGTCGTTGGCGCAGAAACAGGCGCACAAACAGGCGCAGGCATCGTAGGCGCACAAACAGGCACAGGCGTCGTTGGCGCAGAAACAGGCGCACAAACAGGCACAGGCGTCGTTGGCACAGAAACAGGTGCACAAACAGGCGCAGGCATCGTAGGCGCATAAACAGGCGCAGGCGTCGTAGGCGCATAAACAGGCGCAGGCATCGTAGGCGCAGAAACAGGCGCAGAAACAGGCGCAGGCATCGTAGGCGCATAAACAGGCGCACAAACAGGCGCAGGCGTCGTAGGCGCAGAAACAGGCGCACAAACAGGCGCAGGCGTCGTAGGCGCATAAACAGGCGCAGGCGTCGTAGGCGCATAAACAGGCGCAGAAACAGGCGCAGGCGTCGTAGGCGCATAAACAGGCGCAGAAACAGGCGCAGGCATCGTAGGCGCAGAAACAGGCGCAGGCGTCGTAGGCGCAGACACAGGTGCACAAACAGGCGCAGAAACAGGCGCAGGCGTCATGGGCGCACAAACAGGCGCAGAAACAGGCACAGGCGTCGTAGGCGCAGAAACAGGCGCAGAAACAGGCGCAGGCGTCGTAGGCGCACAAACAGGCGCAGGCGTCGTAGGCGCACAAACAGGCGCAGAAACAGGCACAGGCGTCGTAGGCGCACAAACAGGCGCACAAACAGGCACAGGCGTCGTAGGCGCAGAAACAGGCGCACAAACAGGCGCAGGCGTCGTAGGCGCAGAAACAGACGCACAAACAGGCGCAGGCATCGTAGGCGCACAAACAGGCGCAGGCGTCGTAGGCGCACAAACAGGCGCAGAAACAGGCACAGGCGTCGTAGGCGCACAAACAGGCGCACAAACAGGCACAGGCGTCGTAGGCGCAGAAACAGGCGCACAAACAGGCGCAGGCGTCGTAGGCGCAGAAACAGACGCACAAACAGGCGCAGGCGTCGTAGGTGCACAAACAGGCACAGGCGTCGTTGGCGCAGAAACAGGCGCACAAACAGGCGCAGGCGTCGTAGGCGCAGAAACAGACGCACAAACAGGCGCAGGCATCGTAGGCGCACAAACAGGCGCAGGCGTCGTAGGCGCAGAAACAGGCGCACAAACAGGCACAGGCGTCGTAGGCGCACAAACAGGCGCAGGCGTCGTAGGCGCAGAAACAGGCGCACAAACAGGCGCAGGCATCGTAGGCGCATAAACAGGCGCACAAACAGGCGCAGGCGTCGTAGGCGCAGAAACAGGCGCAGGCGTCATAGGCGCATAAACAGGCGCAGAAACAGGCGCAGGCATCGTAGGCGCACAAACAGGCACAGGCGTCGTAGGCGCATAAACAGGCGCACAAACAGGCACAGGCATCGTAGGCGTCGTAGGCGCAGAAACAGGCGCACAAACAGGCACAGGCATCGTAGGCGTCGTAGGCGCAGAAACAGGCGCACAAACAGGCGCAGGCGTCGTAGGCGCACAAACAGGCACAGGCGTCGTAGGCGCATAAACAGGCGCACAAACAGGCGCAGGCGTCGTAGGCGCAGAAACAGGCGCACAAACAGGCACAGGCATCGTAGGCGTCGTAGGCGCATAAACTGGCGCACAAACAGGCGCAGGCGTCGTAGGCGCAGAAACAGGCGCACAAACAGGCGCAGGCGTCGTAGGCGCACAAACAGGCGCACAAACAGGCACAGGCGTCGTAGGCGCAGTACCAGGCGCACAAACAGGCACAGGCGTCGTAGGCGCAGAAACAGGCGCACAAACAGGCACAGGCGTCGTAGGCGCACAAACAGGCGCACAAACAGGAGCACAAACAGGTGCAGGCGTCGTGGCGCAGAAACAGGCGCAGAAACAGGCACAGGCATCGTAGGCATCGTAGGCGCAGAAACAGGCGCACAAACAGGCGCAGGCGTCGTAGGCGCACAAACAGGCGCACAAACAGGCACAGGCATCGTAGGCATCGTAGGCGCAGAAACAGGCGCACAAACAGGCGCAGGCGTCGTAGGCGCACAAACAGGCGCACAAACAGGAGCACAAACAGGCGCAGGCGTCGTGGCGCAGAAACAGGCGCAGGCATCGTAGGCGCAGAAACAGGCGCACAAACAGGCACAGGCGTCGTAGGCGCACAAACAGGCGCAGGCATCGTAGGCGCAGAAACAGGAGCACAAACAGGCGCAGGCGTCGTAGGCGCAGAAACAGGCGCAGGCATCGTAGGCGCAGAAACAGGCGCACAAACAGGCGCAGGCGTCGTAGGCGCAGAAACAGGCACAGGCGTCGTAGGCGCAGAAACAGGCGCAGGCATCGTAGGCGCAGAAACAGGCGCACAAACAGGCACAGGCGTCGTAGGCGCACAAACAGGCGCAGGCATCGTAGGCGCAGAAACAGGCGCAGGCATCGTAGGCGCAGAAACAGGCGCACAAACAGGCGCAGGCGTCGTAGGCGCAGAAACAGGCGCACAAACAGGCGCAGGCGTCGTAGGCGCACAAACAGGCACAGGCGTCGTAGGCGCAGAAACAGGCGCAGGCGTCGTAGGCGCACAAACAGGCACAGGCGTCGTAGGCGCAGAAACAGGCGCACAAACAGGCGCAGGCGTCGTAGGCGCACAAACAGGCGCAGGCGTCGTAGGCGCACAAACAGGCGCACAAACAGGCGCAGGCGTCGTAGGCGCAGACACAGGCGCACAAACAGGCGCAGGCGTCGTAGGCGCACAAACAGGCGCAGGCATCGTAGGCGCAGAAACAGGCGCACAAACAGGCGCAGGCGTCGTAGGCGCACAAACAGGCGCACAAACAGGCGCAGGCGCCGTAGGCGTACAAACAGGCGCACAAACAGGCACAGGCATCGTAGGCGCACAAACAGGCGCACAAACAGGCGCAGGCATCGTAGGCGCACAAACAGGCGCAGGCATCGTAGGCGCAGAAACAGGCGCACAAACAGGCGCAGGCGTCGTAGGCGCACAAACAGGCGCACAAACAGGCGCAGGCGTCGTTGGCGCACAAACAGGCGCACAAACAGGCGCAGGCGTCGTAGGCGCAGAAACAGGCTCACAAACAGGCGCAGGCGTCGTAGGCGCACAAACAGGCGCACAAACAGGCGCAGGCGTCGTAGGCGCAGAAACAGGCTCACAAACAGGCGCAGGCGTCGTAGGCGCACAAACAGGCGCAGAAACAGGCGCAGGCGTCGTAGGCGCACAAACAGGCGCACAAACAGGCGCAGGCGTCGTAGGCGCAGAAACAGGCGCACAAACAGGTGCACAAACAGGCGCAGGCGTCGTAGGCGCAGAAACAGGCTCACAAACAGGCGCACAAACAGGCGCAGGCGTCGTAGGCGCACAAACAGGCGCAGAAACAGGCGCAGGCGTCGTAGGCGCACAAACAGGCGCACAAACAGGCGCAGGCGTCGTAGGCGCAGAAACAGGCTCACAAACAGGCGCACAAACAGGCGCAGGCGTCGTAGGCGCAGAAACAGGCTCACAAACAGGCGCACAAACAGGCGCAGGCGTCGTAGGCGCAGAAACAGGCTCACAAACAGGCGCACAAACAGGCGCAGGCGTCGTAGGCGCACAAACAGGCGCACAAACAGGCACAGGCGTCGTTGGCGCAGAAACAGGCGCACAAACAGGTGCACAAACAGGCGCAGGCGTCGTAGGCGCAGAAACAGGCTCACAAACAGGCGCACAAACAGGCGCAGGCGTCGTAGGCGCACAAACAGGCGCAGAAACAGGCGCAGGCGTCGTAGGCGCACAAACAGGCGCACAAACAGGCGCAGGCGTCGTAGGCGCACAAACAGGCGCACAAACAGGCGCAGGCGTCGTAGGCGCACAAACAGGCGTAGAAACAGGCGCAGGCGTCGTAGGCGCACAAACAGGCGCAGGCGTCGTAGGCGCACAAACAGGCGCAGGCGTCGTAGGCGCAGAAACAGGCGCAGGCGTCGTAGGCGCACAAACAGGCGCAGGCGTCGTAGGCGCAGACACAGGCGCAGGCGTCGTAGGCGCACAAACAGGCGCAGAAACAGGCGCACAAACAGGCGCACAAACAGGCGCAGGCGTCGTAGGCGCACAAACAGGCGCAGAAACAGGCACAGGCGTCGTAGGCGCAGAAACAGGCGCAGGCGTCGTAGGCGCATAAACAGGCGCAGGCGTCGTAGGCGCATAAACAGGCGCAGGCGTCGTAGGCGCATAAACAGGCGCAGAAACAGGCGCAGGCGTCATAGGCGCACAAACAGGCGCAGAAACAGGCACAGGCGTCGTAGGCGCATAAACAGGCGCAGGCGTCGTAGGCGCATAAACAGGCGCAGGCGTCGTAGGCGCATAAACAGGCGCAGGCGTCGTAGGCGCACAAACAGGCGCACAAACAGGCGCACAAACAGGCGCAGAAACAGGCGCAGGCATCGTAGGCCCATAAACAGGCGCAGAAACAGGCGCATAAACAGGCGCAGAAACAGGCGCAGGCATCGTAGGCGCATAAACAGGCGCAGAAACAGGCGCATAAACAGGCGCAGAAACAGGCGCAGGCATCGTAGGCGCACAAACAGGCGCCGAAACAGGCGCACAAACAGGCGCACAAACAGGCGCAGAAACAGGCGCACAAACAGGCGCACAAACAGGCGCAGGCGTCGTAGGCGCAGAAACAGGCGCAGAAACAGGCGCAGGCATCGTAGGCGCAGAAACAGGCGCACAAACAGGCGCAGGCATCGTAGGCGCACAAACAGGCGCAGGCGTCGTAGGCGCAGAAACAGGCGCACAAACAGGCGCACAAACAGGCGCACAAACAGGCGCAGAAACAGGCGCACAAACAGGCGCACAAACAGGCGCAGGCGTCGTAGGCGCAGAAACAGGCGCAGAAACAGGCGCAGGCATCGTAGGCGCAGAAACAGGCGCACAAACAGGCGCAGGCGTCGTAGGCGCACGAACAGGCGCAGGCGTCGTAGGCGCAGAAACAGGCGCAGAAACAGGCGCAGGCATCGTAGGCGCACAAACAGGCGCACAAACAGGCGCAGGCATCGTAGGCGCACAAACAGGCGCAGGCGTCGTAGGCGCAGAAACAGGCGCACAAACAGGCGCACAAACAGGCGCAGGCATCATAGGCGCAGCAGTACTCAGTAACTTGTTTACGAAGAAGAAGCTAACATGAGACACGAGAGAGAGAGAGAGAGAGAGAGAGAGGAGAGAGAAATGTAGTTTCATTAAAGGTCTTTGAGAGCAGAGTTTATGAAAGTCCAGAGAAAATTCCACTTTGTGACACAACTCTTCTGTTGCAGGAGCCGCTGCTACAAAAGGGAACACGTAAATACACCATGACCTGCCACTCTGTCACAGCTAACCACTCTGCCACTGAGACTCGGGGCCTGTTGTTTCAGAGCCGTACAGTCGGTTGATGGATTGATGGTAACTGTCGGTGTGAGGGGCAGCTGCAGGTGCAGAGCGAGGGACGGGACCGGACTGAAGCCACTCCAGGCCCCGTGCGGTTTGTAAACAGAGATATTAAGCGTTGTTGGTAATTGAATTTGTTTGCTAATCTTAGCAAATAGCCGCATCCTTGGGCTAATTTCCATCTCACGTCCCCCACGCGCACTCTCAAACACATTCTCATTCATCCTGACCTATTGGACATGTTTTAGTGGTGGGGAAGCCCGAGTGCCCGGAGGAAACTTGCACAGACACAGGGAGGGGCCCGGTCCAGGTGGGAATCAAACCCGGGACCTTCTAGCAGTGAAGCACAAGCGCTAACCGCTGCGCCACCGTGCTACACACACTGACTAACCCCTTGACTTTGTTCTTTGAGCATCAAACTTGCTTTCACTGCATCAATCCTTTGCACCAGCTTAATTTAAGTGCTTACATGTGTTCCGGTGCTGTTGGTCTTGTTTTCCATATGGAATGTTTGAAATCTGCATTTGCAAAATGAGCAGCAAGAGACAAAAACAAGTGCTCAGGAAACGTGTTACATTCCTTGGATTTTCTCCCAAAATGTCAGACCTGAAAATTCAACACAGAAGTGCACACCTCGGACCCCGGAGACTGGAGGCGCTCTCGCAGTCAGCGGGGGCAGGTGTCTGGTGTCTGACTCCATCAATCATGTCGAGGGGGGACAGAAAGTGTATAGAAACAGGCCTGTCCACACCTCTCCTCATGATGAAACATTATCAAACACAAACAATCACAACATTTCTGAATAGGTTTGTGTTCATCCAGTCAAGAGTTCATTGTTTTGCATTGTCTTTGGTTTATGGTTCACTAACAGTGGTGTACGTGCATGTGCTGATCTTCTGGTCGTGATGTGACGTTCATGACCGAGCGGCTCTTTCGAACGTTGGCTCTTTAAGGTGAAAAGAGCCAGATCTTTATTCAGTCAATTTTACCAAGGCCTCCCCCGAACGAACGCGAGGATCAGCCCAACACTGGAGCAGGAGAAGTAAAAACTTTGATCACTAAAGTCAAAGCTAAATGGACTTCTCATGATTGGTCAGACGGTTGCAGCCTCCTCTTTATTAGTTGTGGCGCAAGATCCGGCCCTCCACCACAGAACCTCTGGCCCCCAAGACGATTTTGAGAAATATTATATATATAAAAGATATAAAAGATCAAATACCTGTTAAATTAAGTCTTAAAATGCGAGGAAATAGTGTCAGTGTTTTAAAAATGTCCTGTCAGAACATCCCGCTTGGTCATTGTTAAACGGTGATTCTCAACTGGTGGGTCGGGATCCAAAAGTGGGTCACGGAGCCATTTTCAGTGGGTCGCGAATCTACAGGAAACTTTTATTCAATATTTTCCATCAGGAACTGCACGGAAACACTAACTGTGTCTGTTAGAATGAATGTTATTGGGTTGTTTTGATCATAATTTCAGTCTTAAAGAACTGCTTGTTCAACAAAAACTTGTGTGGAAAACACAATATTTTATACCATGGTCTGGGTGAATACTGGATTCTGATTGGCTGGTGCATTATTTTGGTGTAACCGCACACGTAGTCCGGTAGTTAAATCACTGGGATATCACTCCGCTGTGGCGTCGCCATAGCAACGCCTGACACAGCTGAATCCGATAAAGGCGTAATTAGTGACTGACAGGAACGTATGAGATGGATTTAGTGTTAATTTCAATGTTTTTGGCCAAAACCAAACGTTTGCTAAATGTTTGTAGAGGAGAGTGAGCAGCTAGGTTAGCTACTGTTAATAACACATGAGCTTTACATTTCTTTTGAAAACGGTTAAGGCTATTCATCATTTTCAGGCGTACATAAAATGATCCTGCATTGAAGCATATTTGTCTGGATTAGTAAAGTCAAACATAAAAGTTTCAGTTGGGGGGGCCCAGGTGTGAGCGACTCCACCGCAGCTGTTTCCATATTTAGTGAGTTTAGTAAATGAAAAACACATTTATTATAAATGTTACGTTTGTGGGACCCTGGTATAAGCGGATTAAACAACGAGGAGCCGCGTTAGACGTTATAATGCAGGAGGAACAACACTGTGTCGAGGTGTTCTTGACTCCGCGTCGGGCATTATAACCGTCTAATGCACTAAGGCTCCGAGTTGTTTAATCCTTACTTATATGATATATGACACATTTCAGTTTTATTTGGGTCCTCAGCTTGTCATCCGAGGATAATGGTGGGTCCCAAAGCTTTGCCACTGATGTAAAACATTGGCATTTGCAGAAAATAGTTCACCCATGGGTGTTTTGGCAATGATAAAAATTGTCCCTCCACGAAGAAAACTTGCCAACCCCTGCAATAGCTGTTACCGCTGTCCTGTGTGTGGGGTTTCAGAGTTCACTCACTCAAACACACATAAACTGATCCACAATAGGCGTTTGTATAAAACTGACTTTTTGCGAGGCATTTGTTCTCTAAAGGATGTGTCAACAACGCAAACCAAAGCAGCGGTGCCTCCTCACGAAACAACAGGAAACAGGAGACGAGCGGATTCTAACGTGGAAACAGAGACATCAGAGATCAACTCAAATTTGCAGGAAGTTTTTCTATCGCTGAAACTGCCGTGAAGTGTGGTCCTGTCTGGGGAGCAAAGCAGCGTCTCTGTCCCGCTGTCGCTGCTTTACTATCAAGGCTCTTCTTTGTGACGTCCATCCAACACAACCCGGTGTTTACCCAGAATGTAAATACACACTAAACAAGCCGGTTTGAACCTAAAAGTTTACGCTTTTAAATATACCATTATTGCTAGCTTAAAGCAGTACTAAGTAACTCTTCCCCCTAGAGGCCATAAGCGCAACTGCAGGTATCGTAGCAAGTTACGATTTTTTAATTTATTAATTGTCTTGGAGAGTAAATACTACGCTGACAGGAAAGGCGAAGGGACAGAGGGTTACTGTGCATCCAATTATACAACGGAAATATTTTTTTTTCACTCAAACTTGGCTGTAAATACTGTTTAGGTGACGCTAGCCCGCAGTTAGCTTTGCCCGTTAGCATGTTAGCTTCTTGTTCGGGATTCCATTAGTGTGTATTGGTGGCTCCGGACCGGTGGCAGTCAAGTTGCAAACATGGTTTTCTGGCCAGAGACACCAGGGGGAGATGAAAGACCCTCCAATCATCCCATAAACACTTGTATTACCCCCACAGGGACGAGGAAAGGATTTATTAAGGTAAATAAGTTACTTAGTACTGCTTTAAACATGGAGAGGCTTCTTCGTGGCTTCAACTGAACGATTCTGCAAAAAAACGAAACTTGGGCTGCCGACTTGTGTCCCTGGTTCTAGTGACTGGGCACATATTGTGAGTTATCTGGCTGGACTTAGCTTTGCATTTTAAAAAAACAATCTTTTGAACGGTTATGTGAAATGAATGGATCCCACTGACTCGGCTTCCAGAAAAGAACCATGAATCCCATCCTTATCTTCTGCTGTTGATGCTTCTGATTTAGATGTATACAGGCAATAACTGTATTTCTCTTCTCTATTTTGTCTTTCCATGCCACTTGTAGATTTTATCAGCTGTGTAGTTTCCCATATTCACTTTTACACAGATGCAAAAGAAACCACAGACCAGCATGAATCGTTAAGTTCCTGTCCATGTGCGTACTCTGCATTAAATATCAAATGAGAGACAGCTCTGACTGTAGCATCTGCTCCAGACTGTGCCCTTGAGTCTGTATATTGTGGGATATTTGCATGTTTCCTCTGTCTGAGACACTCCTGTCCTTCATCATCATCTGTCCCGTATTAACATTACTTTTCCCTTGTTACCTTTTCCCCCACACTCCCAGCTTTCAGACTGTGTTCACTCTTGTTGTTGTCGGGTACATTTTCGTGATGTCCTGAGAATCTGTCAAAGGGTTACACACCATGTTTGTTTCCAAAAGAATTTAGTTTTCCCATAGTGTCTATTCAATTTGGGCCACTCCCGACGGTTGCATCCACTGACAATAACGAGCCATAAGTGACTATCGCGATCATTCCAAATGGTGAGTAAATAACATGGAGGCTAAACCTGGTTTTGTCTGGAGCTGCCACAGTTCAACCCAAAATGTCACAATCAGGGACAAAACCTGGTGAACTTGGTGAACGGTGGGTCAAATACACAGATCTTTCTGCAAGGATGTACAAAACAAGTGCACCAGGATTCCAGTCCGGACAAATTCAATCCTTTTTAAAGACTTTTCATTATAATGCCATAATACAATACCGTAAATGCTCTAATATAGGCCGGGGCCTTTATTTACTCAAGGGCATCTAGGACCAGGCCTTTATTGGAACCAGGCCACAATTAGAGACAGGCCTTTATTTCTATTTGAGCAAAACGGACGACCAGGAAAATGAAGAAAAACGAGATTTGTGTCCATTTGCACCTAAAATATTAGGTTCATTTAGCAGCTGGACGTGCTTTGAAGACGCGATGGTGACTTTATTAAAACCCTGGAGGGTCACACAACATTTGCCCTGTTTCCAAATATCGTCACAGGAGGTTTGAAAAGTGGCTAAATCTGTGTCAAAGTTACGCTCGGATCAGCTCCTCCGCAGCGTCCCCCTCCGCGCAGTAATCTTCACTTTGCTGTGCGGATGCCAAACTACTCCTGGTATTGTTACGCCTTACAATATAGTTCCCCCTTTTATCCGCTTAGAAAATCCAGTTTAATTTTGTGTAATTATACTTTGTAGTGGAACACTTCACGTAACCATATTTAAATAGGGAAAACGTGGAAGAGCTTGGTAGCTTCTATCTTGACCTGTTTTGGAGCTATAGAGGAGAGAGGGAGAAGCTAAATGCTAACGCCGTCTGCGCTGTGTTTACGTGACTGAAGGCACGGGGGAAGATCAGACAGGTCCTAAAGAACTCGTCAAAGCTATGGTAAGAACATATCTCAGTATGTAAAAACGGTGGCCTATTCCTTTAACCCCATTGAGAATCTTTGGGATGAGCTGGAGAAGGCTTTGCACAGTGATCACATTCTCCCATCATCAATACAAGATATTTGTGAAAGATTTATGCAACACTGGATCTTTTGACATGGCAGAAGATGAAAAAGTAGCACATGTGGCCTTTTTTTTTTTTTTTTTTTGGTCAGGCAGAGCATGATGTGCCCTCAGTTTGTTCCGGAGCGCACTTCATTCATTTTTAACGCCCTGTGGAAACTACAAGAGACCACCAACTTTCCAGTTAATAACTTTTATTCACTCCTCTGACTTGTTTGGTAAAGTTTTCTCAATAACTACTCTGTTATTTCCTCTGTTATTCTTCGTCTTTGTTGTCGAAAACATGAAAGTGCTCCCTGAACACCCCCCCCCACACACATCGCACTTTAAACCACAAACATCCACCGGGCTGTTGTTCCGCTCAGAGGCACAAAAGAGCTGCTTTCAACCGCACCTTCCCCACTGTTAGCGCGAGTTCCCGCACCGTCCTCTCGGGCCGCTCTGAAGGGGGTTCATGTTCCAAAAGTATGTACAGAACCAGAAACTCTCCACGACCTCAGACTTTTGAATGCCTGTGCAGGGATGGTTTTGCTCATGTGCCGCTGAGAGAGAAATGGTCTCAATGTACAGTGCGGTTGTTCTAATGCTATTACCCACAGAGAGCACATAGACCATCCTGAAGGCATTACGGCACTCGATGCAGAACTGTTGTGTTGTCTACACGCAAATATGTGGGAGCAGCATGGATGATTTTCACCAAAGCAAAAAGCATTCTATAGTAGAGACGCTTGACATGTAGAACCTTGTAATATCAAAGAGACGGGGCAAGCGTTTGTCAAGCAACAGAACGGCAAGGATGCTCCTCCTTTGTGTGGGTTTCAGCTCCATTACTTGTGAACGCAAACAGACTGAGGGTGCATCATCATCAGTCATTATCATATTAGTCCAGTGCTCCGGTCTCTGCACTGGCTTCCTGTCACTCAGAGAATGGACTTTAAAACAGCTCTGCTTGTGTACAAGTCTTTTCATGGTTTAGCACCAAAGTCCATCTCTGACATGTTACAGCCGTATGAACCATCTCGGGTCCTGAGAACTTCAGGTAGCCCTTTTCCACCAAGCTGGTGCCGGTGCTGGTTCTGGGCCAGTTCCAGTTTCAGAACCGGTTCATCACCAGTGATGTCAGCGGCTGGGGGCGTGGCTCTCTCCTCAAAACAAACAATCAATATTAGTTAGTTTGTGCTTAGAACTTCCTGGAGAAGCCAAAACAGTCTCTGCGGAGGAAACTGTTGTTTTGCTTTATGCTCTTCAGCTAAAACAAGAGTTAGAAAGAAGAAATCAAAATGTTAACGGCTGCTGTGACTGAAACATAAACTTATTTTTCTGTATTTTATAACCAGAAGTGGCTGTAGTGAGATGTTACTATCCATTTTTGATGTTGACTTCCCAAAGCGTTGCTATGACAATAGGCACAGCTCTCATTTTGGTGGCAAACCAAGTCAGTCTGGAACCAACCCGGCACCAGAACCAGCCCAGAACCAACACCTTGGTGGAAAAACCCTAAGGGAGGGGCCTCCTGGTGGTTCCCAGAGTCAGGACTAAACATGGTGAGGCTGCGTTTCAGTTTCATGCAGCTAAAATCTGGAACAGTCTTCATGGGGATGTGAGACAGGCCTCAACTCTTGATTAGTTCTATGTTGATGTTTTTATTGATTGTATTCGTTTTCTTATATTTATGCAAATGTGAAGCACTTTGAATTGCCTTGTGTATGAATTGTGCTCTACAAATAAACTTGCCTTGCCTTGCCAGAGGTGGGAATAAGTCACTTGGTCATGGGGTCAAGTCGAGTCATAGCTTTTTGGAACCCAGCTAATAATAATAATACATTTACTGCAGTTGCCCTAAGAACTACATTTCCCATGAGCCTTTGCGTGCCTCCCTGGACGTCCTGTTACGGGGAGTCACTAGCCAATGTACACAGTAGCCACCGGCTGCCAGCTACAGTGGGTGCGTGGGACAAGCGGGGCTCGGGTAATTCAACCTGGATAGACTCAAACAGACAAAAGCAGCGATTAGGAGGATTTATTGACATGTATGTTAGTTTCAGCGATCAGACATCGATGTATGAAAGTCAGTATGTGTCATGATTCGTCTTTTGTTCACATGTTTTTGTATGTTTTCTTGTGTTTGGTTTAGTCCTGTGTTTTATTTTGACATGTGTTCTGTCCTTGTGATTTTGCTTTACTTCCCTCGTTACCTGCCGGCCCCGCCCTGATGTGTTTCACCTGTGCCCCGTTTCCTCTTGTATTTATACCCCTGTGTTTCCCTTGTCCTTTGTCTACGTCAGCCCCGGTTTGTTTGAGTTGTTGGTTACTTCTGGATTTTGTTATTTAAGTTTTGTCCATCATTGAACATCACCAGTTTTGTTCCAGTCCTGCATTTGGGGTTTTCTTTTCTTCACACCACCACAAACCATGACAGTGTGGATGAACAGCTTGGAGTCAGGGATGTCTTCCCCTGGAGCCTGGACACTGGTGGTGGTATGGAGGACCCGTGAAGCTGCAGCAGGGAGAAGCCGTGGGCAGAAGAGGCGGAGATGGGGTGGAGGTGGGTCGCACCTCAGCAGGGAAGCGAACAAACCATGATTGCTGCGGCTTAAAAGCGGGACCGAGGGCGATGATTGGCTGAGGTGGAGGAGCGGCTCTTACGCTGATGGCTGAGGTGGGAGGTGTGGCCCTCACGGAAGCGATCATTGGCTGGAGGTCAGTGATGCTGAAATGAGTCTCCCAGGTTGAATTAACGCCTCGGCTTCATAACGCCAAATCCAAACATCTAAATTGCGTATTCCTTATGAATGGGTTGTGACATGTTGTGCTCCTCAACCAGGTGGTTCTAAAACTTTTTTAAATCTAATGGATTTGTATTTAAAGTCTAATTCATTTAAATCACCACAAAATTGCATTTTAAGGAAGGGGGCCCAGGGGACGACTTAAAAATAAACAGTCTTTTAAGCATGAGTTGCTTTTCCCTGCAGTCTGAATGATAAATATAAAATAACATTTATGTCAGTGGTTCCCCTGTAATGCCCCAGCCCCTGTATACTCGGATTCGCCCCTGCTCAAAGTATATTCCACGCAGCCTTCAGTCCTGCTGTCACTGGGCTCTGTGTGGCTGCGGAAAATAGCTTCTAAATACTGTAACTTTTGTGAGAACGCCTTAAAACACCAAAAAGCCCCCAAGATTTCTGTCATTTCCTGTCTGTTCTGTAGCGTCAGTCATTGCTTCACACGTTTTCCTGTCCTTAATAAATGTCTATGAATCTTCACCTCTTCGCTCGCTGTAGAAAACTTTTAATGCATCCAAAGAAACACGCATTTCCTCCTGCCTTTTCCCGCCGTATTGATTAGACGGGATCCATCGGAAGCAGAAAAAGCATGTGGCTAATTACCATATGTAAATAAAGATACACCGCTTTTACTCAATGAATCCTGTTCTTTAAACAGTTTCACTCAAATAATAACCATAAAGTCACAGCGATGCATTGAGAGTCATTGGCATCAAGTCCAAGTTTAGTCTCAAGCAGGGCCGGACTGGGACTGAAAAACAGCCCTGGACTCTGACCAGACTGGCCCAAATTAGTGTAATTGTGACACTTCCACAAATACATATTTTAACCTCTTACCACCCGCCTAAACCAAATGCATTCTGTCCTCTTTTGGCTGTGTAACACCTCATTTGAAAACCCACAAAACTGATCTTTTTCCTCGCGCTGTTGCTGTGTTGTGTCACCTTTTGTATGTTCATTTTTGTTGAATTTTTGTTGAATTTTTGTCACATTTTTGTTGCATTTTTGTCACATTTTTGTTGAATTTTTGTCACATTTTTGTTGCTTTTTTGTTGCTTTTTTGTTGCTTTTTTGTTGCTTTTTTGTTGAATTTTTGTCACATTTTTGTCGCATTTTTGTCGCTTTTTTGTTGAATTTTTGTTGAATTTTTGTTGAATTTTTGTCACATTTTTATTGAATTTTTGTTGCATTTTTGTTGCATTTTTGTTGCATTTTTGTTACATTTTTGACACATTTTTGACACATTTTTGTCACATTTTTGGAGCTTTTTTCCCAAGAATCTTTTTGATTGGGGTAACGCCAAACTGGAGAACATGGCATCCGTTCAGGTGGGAGTTAAGGGGTTTAACCTCTTACCCCCCGCCTTAACACTAACGAGTGCATTTTCCCCAGTTCGGCTTTTTATTATTATTTTTTTATTGGCATCATCAGCAAAAAGAACGGGAAAGGCGGTCGTAGAAACAGAAGCAAAATCATTAATATAAATAATAAATAATAATGGTCCCAAAACTGAACCTTGTGGTACACCATACTCCATGGAATTCCTTTTAGATTCATGTTTTTTTATACTGGGCTTTACCCAAATCTAAAAGCTTCTCGACTGGAGATCAAAGGAAAGCTAAGACCTACAAAAGTGATGGAAACTTTTCGTCACGTCGCCACATTTTTGTTTTTGTTTTTTTGTCCATGTTTTTCTAATGTTTTCATCCTCTTTTTCTCGCTGCTTGTCTTTATAGCTTTTAGATTTGGGTAAAGCTCGGTTGAGGCGGGACTGGTGGCCCTAGAGCCAGTGGCCCTTCTGTGCTCTTCCAGAACGGACAAATGGCCAGTCCGCCCCTGTCTCAAGTCACAAACAGCAATCATATCACGCATTCTAGTTTACCCAGTGTCAGTGCGCCTTTAATCCGTCACGTAATGATGGAGGCTTGTAGAATCTGTGCATCTGGAGAACCTTTATTAAAAAACGATTGTTCTTGTTGTACCAATGTCTTATTCACCTTTTCAGCCAGACTTAGACACCGGAGTGGATTTATTATTGGTTCAAGACAAAAAGTATGAAAAACAATTGCCAACACAGCTTGACTAACCGAGCCTGCACTTCCACATGAAAGCGGTGAAACTGCTGCTGCTAAACTGATTTATGACGTGACCTCTTGACTCACAGCCACCAACTGAGAGCGCGTAAAGTGTAGAGGGTTCAAACTACGTGCTGACTGAGACTATGACTATTTATGGCAGCAATAACACTCACAATCCTGCCCAGATTGAAAAGTTATTGGTCACGATTGGCAAACGCCAGCGCCAGGCCATGATCATTTAATATAAAACTTTTATTTTTAAGTGAGGTCACCACAAGAACTACAAATTGAATCAAATTGACTTTGTTGTTTGTTGGCCTGAGTGGAGACTAGCTGCTATTTCACAAAAGCTTTTTTTCCAAACTACTCACAGTGGATTAGTTTTGTTTCTTATAATAAGACAGAAGGTTTAGTTTATCTGCTTGACTAGTTTCGATCACTTCCTGTGATCTTCCTCAGAAGCGACACCTGGTGGGGCAGGTGCCGTGTCGTAGGCAGTGCTCATGGATGTTCAAGTTTCAAGTTTAATGGTTTTGTACAGCCCAATATCACAACAGAAGTCGCCTCACAGCTGCGCCAAACACTAAAGCAATAAAACAGAGAAATAAATATGACAATTAAAAGTTCAGGTGAATCCAGGCAAATACAATGTCCAATAGGAGGCAGCGACGAGCGGCGTGGGCGTCCCCCGCCCTTAGACTCTCCAGCACGGCAAGGAAAAACTCAAAAACCCGGCAGGAGAAAAGAGAAACCTTGGGGAGAACCACAGAAGGAGAGATCCACTCCCATGGACGGACAGGCTATAGAGACCCAGGGCCGAAGGATCCCTCAGCAGACGGGCCAAGATCGCAGACCGTCCAGTCCTCAGATTCCAGAATGCAGGTTCCTCCGTTCACCCAGGTTCCTCCGTTCGATCTAGACGGGCACTCCCGAGGGGGGGGGGACAGGAGACACCATGTGAATAGTGATGAACAGACTACAGATAAATTAAATATTGTATCATGATAAGACAAAGTCTGCAGTAAGGATAGTGCTCAGTGGACCGTACTTCCCACAGCAGTGTTTCTCCTAAGGCAGCTTTACTTCAGGCTGTGGGTTAGAGCTTTACCAAACTGACCTGATTATAAGCTAATTCAAAGTCAGTAGGGAGAGCTTACGCCCCCTACTGACTGGCACCTTCTCCAGGTGTGGGATAAGGTGTACGCTCCCTCGTCCCGGTTCATAGATGTTGGTGTTTCCTGATCTCGATGGCTTCTCTGATCCAGCGGTGGTACTTGTTACTTTGGGCACGGATGACCCTGGCATTGTCCCAGTTCATGATGTGGTTCTCCCTCTTACAATGATCTGATATGGCTGATTTGAGATTTTCTTGCATTGCTTGTTCTTTTATTGCTCTTGTTTGTCTGTTTAGCCGTCTCCTTTTCACATTCCTTCTGGTGTTCTTTCTTTCGTGAGCTGAATGATCGCCCCGTCTCCCCCACTTATGTTTTATTGCATGGGATTTCGTAAATGACATCGCATTTCCGGTCCTGATGGATGGCGTCTTTGGGTCTGACTAACAACTGTCTGAGTTTGGTGTGTGGTTTGACTGGAGTGTTTATGTTGTGTTTCCTCATGGCTCTCTGTATGCGCTCTGTGACCCCCCCTGATGTTCGGTAAAGTGACAAATGCTCAGTGGAGTGTTGGGTATTTTGTTCTTGAGATATAGCTCAACAACAATGACATGGACACTGCCCAATGACAGACATCTCAATGGGAGGTCGGTCTTTTCAGTCCCTCCTCATGAAGAAGACTGCAAGGTCTTGATCTGGATCAGGTTTAACTGACTGAAAGGTCAGAACGAGGAGGCAGCCAAGGCACTTTGAGGTACATGAGGCACATGAGGCACACCACCAGCAGAAATCCTGTATTCTGTATTCACAATATAAAGTTGTTCTCATCAAAGTGTCTTGAATAGAAACACCGTATAGCCACCTGTCGAACCCATGCATCACTAATTCTCTTGTCTCGGCCACTGACTGATATGGAGGAGTATTACAGGGTTACTCTGCCAAACACTTGACAGCAGAGAGACTCAACAACAGCTCATTGTTTGCGGATAATAATTAATAGTTGAAATTGGATCAATTCCCAAGGCACACCAGACAACATCGGCACAGTGGTTGAAAAACACTGCCCTTTCCACACACATTTCCTCCAGATATCCTGAAGGGATCCCAAGAGAGACATAGCCCTCCAGCGTGTCCTAGGTTTTCTCCTGGGACATACTGAAAACGCTAATGTACCTTCCTATTGGCAGCTCCTTTCTATTAGAAGGGGCAGCTTTATTCTGAGCTCCTCCTGAGTGACTGAACTCATCACCCTGTCTCTAAAGGGCCTATCTCACCGGCCTGGACACTAGTTGGAGACTCGGTTTGCCGCAGGTCACGGAGATGTCCCCTGGAGATAAAGCGAATCTCCAGGTAGTCTTGGTGAAATATACCGATACGATAGGTCCTTAAAGGAACAACAGGCCACTGTTTTTCCATACTGTGATATGTTCTACCTGTCTGGTCTTTGTGCGTGCCCGTGGAAGAGCTTGGTCGCGTCTGACTTCACCCCGTTTGGAGCTAAAGGAATATACTGGGAGAGGCCAAATGCTAACAACATCTTACGTGACTGAGGGCACACAGTTCTTCCATACTGAGATATGTTCTTACCTGAGCTTAAATGAGTCTGTCTGGTGTTTGTTCATGCCCGTGGAAGAGCTTGGTCGCGTCTAACTTCACCCCGTTTGGAGCTAAAGGCATATACTGGGAGAGGCCAAATGCTAGCAACATCGTGGGTCGTTTTGCGGGACTGAGGGCACGGACAAAGACTAGACAGGTACGCATCAACTCATCTAAGCTCAGGTGAGAACATATCTCAGTATGGAAAAACGGTGGCCTGTTCCTTTTAAGGAAGGCTTCACACCAATCAAATTCTCCGCTGTTGTTTGGAAAGTAGGTGGAATCTCTCCTTTCACCGAAACAAAGTAGAAACACAGACAGTAGCATGAGACCTTCTGTGTGAAGAGCAATAATGTCTACAACGGCAAGTGAGTAATTATGACTTCTGTAAACAAACTACACTTCACTCTTGTGTTTCACTCATGTGTGCCCAGCCATCGTGCAGAGAATTACCGTAAATGCTCTAATATAGGCCGGGGCCTTTATTTACTCAAGGGCATCTAGGACCAGGCCTTTATTGGAACCAGGCCACAATTAGAGACAGGCCTTTATTTCTATTCAAAACGGACGACCAGGAAAACGAAGAAAAACGAGATTTGTGTCCATTTGCACCTAAAATATTAGGTTCATTTATTAATGAACATTTCAAACCCTCTCCCAGCGGCTGGAACATTGACGCCTTTTATTTTGTCGGGACAACAGGAAGTGTTTCGTTGCTGTTAGCGGAGCTTTGACATCAGTGTCACTGCAGGTTTCTGTTTCGTTTTTACCGGACCGGATTATTATCTTGTGTAAAGGCGAGTTTAGACGGAGCGTTTGTGTTTGTGATCGATCATGAGACTGACCCGAGAGAAGACGAGACGCTCGCGCTGATGGGAGGAGTTATTTTGAGGCGTGGGACTGACCTGCACACGGAGCAGCTGGACGTGCTTTGAAGACGCGATGGAGACTTTATTAAAACCCTGGAGGGTCACACAACATTTGCCCTGTTTCCAAATATGGTCACAGGAGGTTTGAAAAGTGGCTAAATCTGTGTCAAAGTTACGCTCGGATCAGCTCCTCCGCAGCGTCCCCCATCGGCCCGGGTTCAGTTTGTTACTTCCTGCACGTGAGTTTTCATTTACACCAGTATGAGACAAATTCCTAACATGGGGAATATTTCTACTGCTATAGTTTCTAATAAAAGCCCCGGCCTGTTTTAGAGACTTTAATTTGCCTCCGCCAGCCGCGAACCCGGCCTCTGTTAGAGACCCGGCCTCTAATGGAATACAGGCCAGTATTAGAGAATTTACGCTAGACCACCTATAACAGCCATTTTGTCCTTTCAACCCGGGTGTACACAGCTCGATTTTGGCCGTTTGCGACAAATGATCTCTCATGAGGAAAGTCTTAGGTTGTAGCTCAAAATCGCAGGTCGTAGGTCGTACAGTGAGACGAGGACAAAGATTTAAAACCGTTGTATGACCAAAGACGAGCTGCGACGGGAGAGGCTCACGATTTTACGATCTCCAATGTACACTGGGCATTAGGTGAGAGTATGACAAGTGAAGTAAATAATCGTACCTTGGTAGAAAGTACTTTCAGTAAGAAGAACCAGAGGGCTCTTCGGCGAGCCAGTGTCAATCTCTCTTCAGTCCTTCCACGTGGACGAAGTGTAGCTTCACTTCACAGAAAGGTGCCGTAACATCTTTGAACTAGAAGATTTTTGGGGGAAGCTTGGTCCAATTTTCACCCAGAGCGCACCTGTGAGACGCCGCTATTAAGCTCCAGATTTACGGCTCTCAGGCCCCTAATGCGTGCCGCTCAGACATTCTCTGTAATTCCGTGAACATTTTCCCTTGTGATCTTTTCCCGGGTTTTTTTTGCCTAATTGTTTTGGGGAATTTCGACTCCACATACTTGAGTGAGTTGTTTATAAGTCTTTTCTGCTCCTTTGTCCGATAAACATGTTTTTCTGATCATCCAGAGGCATTCTTGATTTTGGAGATGTTCGATTCCACGTGGCACCCGCAGATAATGGGCAACAGTCAGCGCTGCTTTAATCCTCGTATCAAGTGCAGGTGAAGCCAGTGCAGTGTCTGTGCAAGCTGTTGCTCTCTGGCCTCGCATCGAGAAGTCCCCAGGTGCTAACTGGACCACACGGGGTCTTTTCGGTGGAGTTTGCATGTTTGTTTTGTTCTTTTCACTTGGGGATGACAATCTAACAAAACATGCACAATAAGGTACTTTTGACTAGTTCCCTACGGGTCAAAATGGCTGCACTGCGGTCGCCCAATGCTAGGAAATATAAAATAACTTTTTAAACTAGCTTTTGCCATTTTGTAAACCGAAAGCATCCTATTAAAGCAGTACTAAATAACGTGTTTACCTTAATAAATCCTTTTCGTAGTCCCTGTGGGGGTAATACAAGTGTTTATGGGATGATTGGAGGGTCTTTCATCGCCCCCTGGTGTCTCTGGACAGAAAACCATGTTTGCAACTTGACTGGCACTGGTCCGGAGGCCGCAATACACACTAATGGAATCACGAAGAAGAAGCTAACATGCTAACGGGCAAAGCTAACTGCGGGCTAACGTCACTTTAAACAGTATTTACAGCAAAGTTTGAGTGGAAAAAAATATTTCCATTGTATAATTGGATGCACAGTAACCCTCTGTCCCTTCGCCTTTGCTGTCAGCGTAGTATTTACTCTCCAAGACAATTAATAAGTTAAAAAATCGTAACTTGCTACGACACCTGCAGTTGCGCTTATGGCCTCTAGGGGGAAGAGTTACTTAGTACTGCTTTAAAAGTTTATGTATCTATTTCTGCCTATAGATTTTTGGATCAATATTGATTTTGATCTAGTTTCTGTGTCATTCCAGTTCAGACTTGTTGTATTATTAAACTTGTTCATGTAATTGTTGAGAGACAGTAAAATGCTTCTTCCCTTTCTTTTTTTGGGTTTTTTTATCACCTGGCACTTCACATGAGCAGATGAGAGGAGTGCACAGAGAATATGAACCATCTTTATGCCCCGCTGAGAGGACATCTGTCTTCATGACCACATCCTTATGTGTCCAAAACACGTGTCTTTCCATCCACAAAACTTATATTATATGTAAGGATTAAACAACGAGGAGCCGTGCATTAGACGGTTATAATGCACGACGCGGAGTCAAGAACACCACGACGCGCAGCGGAGTGGTGTTACTCCGCGAAGTGCCGCTTATACCAGGGTCCCACCACAAACGTAACATTTATAATAAATATTTGTTTCATTTACTAAAGTCACTAAATATGCCAGACCACCGGGACTATTTTATGTTGGTTATTAGCCGGTCACTGAAGGCTGGTCTCAGAGCGAGTCATTCTCCGCAGCTACGAGGATCTCAGTCAGGCTCAACGACACAACATCAGCACACGCTGCATCGCCAGAATCACAACAAAACAGGACTAACCCGGCACTTTTCCCTGGAAGTAAACACCGATATGCGGCACTCGTGGGCAGGAGTTATTTCACTTTTACAAGGTTTAACCTGAAGCTAAAGCTAGCTAGCTCAACCAGCTCAACTGTTTATGGAAACAGCTGCGGTGGAGTCGCTCACACCTGGGCCCCCCCAACTCAAACTTTTATGATTGACTTTACTAATCCAGACAAATATGTTTAAATGCAGAGATCATTTTATGTACGCCTGAAAATGATGAATAGCCTTAACCGTTTCCAATAGAAATGTAAAGCTCATATGTTATTAACAGTAGCTAACCTAGCTGCTCACTCTCCTCTACAAACATTTAGCAAACATTTTGTTTTGGCCAAAAACGTTGAAATTAAACAAAATCCATCTCATACGTTCCTGTCAGTCACTAATTACGCCTTTATCTGATTCAGCTGTGTCATGCGTTGCTATGGCGACGCCCACAGCGGAGTGATATCCCAGTGATTTAACTACCGGACTACGTGTGCGGTTATACCAAAATAATGCACGCTTGTTAGCCCCCACCAGCCAATCAGAATCGAGTATTCACCCAGACCATGGTATATTACACATTACGTTTGGATGCACAGCAAATGTCCCGGTCATAATTTGACACTATTTGGTGTCTATAAGCTTCCAACCCACCACTGTTACTGTGAATTGACTCTCAGACACCAGGTGACAGTAACAAGGCTCTAAATGGAATACTCTCTGTATTTTTAATAAAAAAGGCTGAGGCCATGTTGCACTTCAGTCTGTTACAGATCGACAGGTGAAGAGGGAAGTCATGGAGTCATTCTGCATTAGACAGAACTCATTCTTTTTCTGGATGTAAGAGTTAAAGGCTGAAACTTAAGTCGAACTCAATAACTGATAAGTATTAGTGTGAAAATAATAGAAATGTATTTGCATTAGTATAGATACAGACGGCGTCGCGTCATAGAAGGGGGCGTGGCTTCGCAGAGGGGGAAAATAGAATCTTTTGGGAAACACAATTTTCACTCTTTTTAGCCATTTTCTGGTGGAATATGAACTTATTTATCACATACAAACAAAGTCAAGTGTAAATCGGGCCCATATGGATATTTTCTCACAGCAGATTGTTCTGTAGAAGTGAAAAAACTGCAGTTGTAGCAAGCTAACGTTAGCATTAGCCCATTCTGTTTTTTATGTATTCATGGGCTGTTGAACCACTTTGCTCCCCCCATGTCTTTGTTTCTTTATTTAGTAGAAACTATATTCATAATTCAGCGTTTGTTAAAGTATTTTTTGAATAATTAGAGAAAGTTTACATTTTTTCAAAATTGTTTTCCCCCTTAAAGGGGCTGGATGCAAGCTGGCCATTTTATACTCACTACTGCCACCTCAGGCCATATGTGTAACTGCACCTTCTATATTAAAGAACAACTAAACACCAGTGCCCAGCCTTACTCCGCCCACAAGAAAATTTGAAAATTCCATCTAAAAAAGGCGTTGCTCAGCAGACCAGGGGGCAAGCAGGGGGGCATAGAGTTGGGCGTGGTCTGGGCTGTGATTGACACATTGGCGCCGTGACTGACCGCTAGCTAATGATGGAGAGTGACAGTGACAGCAGCTTCGCGACCGAGAGGTCTTTTGAGGTGGAGGATTTTTCTCCCCCTTCATCACCGGAGGTGGAGGTGGAGGATGTTGATGTGGAGGAGGCCGGCGGCCCTGAGCCATACATGTTTGAGCCGATGGCTCGCTCGTTGCCCGAGGCCACCGGTGCGGCCGGTACTGACGAGCCCGCCGAGGCGTCAGTGCCGCGAAGGATGGGTCCCGTTAGCGAATGGTAAATTGGTGTTAGCATTAGCGCTCAGTTTATCTGATTTAGAGCAAACGCAATCGAAAGGTTCATATTTATATTAAATTGTAGACATGTTCATACATGGATATTGAGGTATCATACAGACATAATAAGCTATCACTGAATCAACAGGTGTTTATGCGGCCACTGCACGTCCTTGTCCCCAGTGGAGAATGTGTGCTGCAGGGAGACACCAAAGGTATAATTGAATAAAATAAAAGCACAAGACATAATAATTCAATGTTTAGTTATGTAGTAATATGCACAAAACATTACGACTTTTTCCTCCGCAACTTTCGCTAGCATTAATTGTCCCATTTGTGGTAGGTGATGCACAGATGTCAGCAGGTGGGTGTCAACACCTGCATTACTGAGCACCCGGGTTTCGAGGCAGTTGCCCTCAACCCATATGTTCTGCAGGCAGTCTATGGGACATATGTGCAGCTCTTTGGTGAGATGCCAGAGACGTTGGTGCACAGGTTAGTTTTTGCAGGATAGCCTATTGATTTAAAATGATGTCGTTGACAACACATACATCACTTCTTTCAGCAATTACCGGCACCTTGCGTACCGGAATGTGGTCAGGTGGTGCTGGGGCTACCTCGGGCAGCACATTAGAGTGGTGATCCCGTCCTGTGCCGTCACCCGCATCAGGCAGGAGTTTCCGGAGGATGTGGCCTATACAGGGTTCCTTCCAGCCCTGGATTTTCATGGCCAATAAAAAATATCCAAAGAACACAATTGCCATTCTGAACATTTTTATTGCTTGTATTGTCATATAAATTTAAACACCTGTCATTGCATAGCACACACCACAAATTATCATTCCACCCTTATATACACGCTTACATAATTGTATTGCTAGACAGCTGAAGCTGAGCCTCAGAATGGGATCTATTAGCCTATCTCAGTTGCAGTGTCTCTCAACTGAAGTTGACCCTCCTACATTTCAAGGAAAGCCATTTGACTTAAAAAATATATATAATTTCAGTACATAATACATATTTGGCATTTTAACCATCATTGTAGAGTATATAAATGCCAAAATACATAATTCTAGTTTTTGTTGAAATTTGCCTTGAAGTTTACTGTGCAACACACCAGTTGATAACCAATCAATCAAAGTTTATTTCCGTGGCACTTTACAACTACATCTTGGGAGACTCTTAATGAAAAAATAGTATAAAAAAAGCTATGTTCTGTAAAAGCACATGCAAAATAATGGGAGTGAATTAAGGCACTGCCACGACAAAAGCACGATTGCGCCACTGCCTGTACCTGGACACATACAAAACATCTTAGAAGAGGAGCGCAGGGCTCTGCAGGAGTTATTCTAGTACATGTAATTTATCTGTTACAGACACTTTGCATATCGCACTGTAGTTCTGTGTGACAGTGCATACCTTGGACAGTAAGTAATGCTTATTGATTTCTTTTTTTTTTTTTTTACAGTTATTTACGTTATGGCCCCTTGAAATGAATCATCTTTCAAGGAGTTCCTTGATTAAATCATTATAATACTTTGCCAAAATGCAGAGTACAGATTTGCATCGCAATCATTTTAACATTGAAAGACCTTTAACACCTAAATGTATTCACAAATGGTTTGACAAATAAAAAAATCTTTGAATCGTGGTATGATAAATGATATGTGACACATCTGCACATTGAGGTATAACACACTGCTGATCCTGAGTTGGATGAATTGGTTGATTTTATAAAGTTGTACTTTATCTGTGACATTAGTCCTATCATCAACATGCTAGCCGCATGAGTCGTAGTGTTGTCAAGTACATGCAGAAATACATGTTGTCATTAGTTCTAACAAAACAAAAAATATTAAAAAATCAATTAAAGGTTTATGTGCAGGCTTATGTGGGAGGGATGCATAAGCACCATTCTTCCTGGTGTATACATCGTGAGTTAGGAGCATTGTCTAGAAATAACTGGTACTTATATTAATTCTGCCCATAAACACCTAATGCACATAATGTGGCAAAAAAACAAAATGAATGATGAATTTATAGCTCATTAGCCACAATTCTCCCACCTGCTGGTGTAACATGTAAACTACAATTGCTAAATTATTTTACATTATATTCAGACATTTTTGGTCTTTCACAGACAAATCATAGACCCTGTGACTTATATTAATGATAATTTTTGTAATTCACACATTTTCTTTTTAGATATGACTTGTGAGAGTTAATAGTTAATAGGAAAAACTGGCTCCTGTGACATCATCACATTCTAGAACCTGCAAACAACCAATTCCTGACAAATGGCTTTACCCCGACATTACATACACATTTATATGTATAATCTACACTTGTATACATTCTCCGGCGACAGTGGTGCAGAGAGTGGAGAAGGTCGTCTTGTGATCGGAGAATTGATTCGAACGCCGCAGGTGCACACTGTCGTTGTGTCCTTGGGCAACACACTTCATCCTGCTTCCAATATCTGCATACACTGGTGCATGAATGAGAGTTAATGGGTGACTGGTTCCTTGATGTAAAGCCCTTTGAGTGTCTAAAGCAGGTAGAAAGGTGCTATATAAATGTGACCATTTTACATTCAATATTTCTTTAGTGTCCTACAATGATACATTAATGAAATGTATAATGCAAATTGATCCACACTATGATCATCAATTTATCATCAATATTCTGGTGGGCTCTCATGGAGGTATACCTGAGACTGAGGTCCATCTCGTCTTGCCCACACCTCTGGTTCATTGTTAGCCATGTCTCTTGGCTGACTCATGTCTGCTTTCTGAAAAGATTTTAGTTGTTATTGGCATGTAGGCATGTCAGAAGCAAACCTATAACAATGATCATCTTGCATAGTGTTTAGTTCTGGAAGGTCTTATTGTATATTATCTTCTGGTCACCTTATGTGCTCTTGAAAAACCGTGACCTGTGCCTGCTTACTGCCTCCTTTTTGTCTGGCCTCTCATACTGACCACAGAGTGGTTCAGGCACAGGTATATTGTCCGAGTACTCTTGATATGGCGCCGCATCCTGAACCACGCACTCGAACAGCAGAGCCATCAGCTTGTCAATGTAGACTTGGGAAAAACGTACAACATAATTATTATTACAATACTCATACATAACCGTCAAGCTTGTTTTCGGACATACATGTGGTGGATTTGGTCTTCAGAGCTCTCACAGTATAGTCACCGTGTTTGTACTTCGGGTACACTATGGAGTATCTCAGCTCACCGGTAGAAGTTCTGGCATGTGTGCGTTGCGCGTTCTCATTGTAGTGCATAGCTGAAATTTGTAACCTAGAACAATCAAAACAAACAGAAGGCAGCACTGACATTATTACAGTTTCAAAGAAATATATAATGAGGAAATAAAAATGGATACTTTGAGAAGGTTTTGGTATTCATTACCTGGCCAACATTCCTTTAAAGGAAAAGCCCACACTTTTCGGCGAGAACCTAATGATCAGGCTGTGGAATGCCTCAATGTAGGACGTGTGGTACAGTGGGCTGATTTTCTCCACGTCCTTTAGAAACCGTGGAGCCAATAAAATGGCTGTGAGTCTTTCACATGCTGCTGTGCCTAAACAAAAATGATCATGACATCAATGGAAAATTTACTTGGTTTAGAAAGCCAATGCAAAATTTCCAATGCAACTTAAAATATTATTTAAAAAAAGCATAGTCTTTACATACTTGGCCTGAGCCACTGCCTTGCTCTTTCCCCAACCAGAGGCTCGTGTTGGCAGCATGGGAACAGGGCATTGTCATGGGCGTGAACATCCTGTATATGGTTGGCCACAGAAGTCCACTTAGCCACAGCTTCTTCTCCTGAGGAGGAAGTTGAAGCTGACCAATAAAGATGGTTGACTATGCTCTTCCTCCACGGGCCCACGTCCTGAGTGGTCTTTTTCCTCGCCAGCTCATCAATCTTCTTCCCAATTCCTATATATAAATGGATACACATAGTATTTTTTTATTTTTTTGTGTTAACTTTACACTCAATACATACCCTTTCCCATGTGCCAAGGGTCGAAATAGTGAGTGATGTCCTTTTTTTCCTCCCTTATAAACTTCTGCACTCCTGTGTGTCTGTCTGTCACAATGGCCTGTACTTTGACACCCCTCTCTTCCAGCATGGTCAGACTGCGTATAAATCCCTCCTTCTCCATCCTTACACTGTTTCCAACTTCATTGCTCTGAAAGAGAACAGAATGCTCTACAGAAATGTGCACAATGATCCCTATTTAAATGTCCAAATGTAATCATGATGGTGTTTTACCTGGACAAGTTGGATGTCAATTACTCTGTTACTTTGCAGATTCATCATAGTGTAGCTACCATACTTGGCTGAATGTCCTGCAGCAATGCACATTACACTTTGGCATACTTTTATTCAAACATAAAAAGAATCTTCATTAATTAATAAATGATTTACCTGGAGAGTCAGCGCGCATATCCCCGCCCATTGTCAAAGCCCCACTAGCAGCTGCCTCCCTGATATGTTCATCCTGCTCAAGCTTCCACTGCCAGCTGACCGTTGGGATGAGGAGCTTGGCCTGATGCTTGTGAAAAGTTTGCTCCGACAGCCCTTGAATGTTGAAAGCCCTCAGGAACTATAAATTGTAAAGTAATATTACCAACTGAACAATATGGAAACATAGTCAATACAGATGAGAATTTGGCTCTACCTTGGAAATCTGAGCAAAACACAAGCCAGTGAAGAGGACAGCAGCACAAAGCTGAAGGTTTCCAGCTGGGATGTCCTTCACCATCGGCTGGCTGGACCAGTCGTTGAAGTACTCACAGGTTGGACAGTGCTGTTTCACCCGGAGGAGTGTGCCCAATGTGGCTGTGTCAACTGTACAACGATGAGTGCAGACAGGGGCGTCGGACTGGGGGGGTAAAGGGTACTGAGTACCCAGGGCCCAGAGCAGGGTAGGGGCCCTCAAAAATGCTGCAGAAAGCGTTCTGTATTGTACTTTCTAAGTTTCCTCATAATTGATGCTATAAGAATTGAACAACCGGGCTAAAATACAATGGTTGCTACACAGAATTTTGCACAAACAATAATGATTGATAATATCTCAGGGCCCTGACACCCCTTTAAAAATGTGCCAAATGGTTCAGCCCACACACCGGTGTTCAGCACCGTGCGCTTCAACTCAGCAGTGACTTTGACGAGGTGGACTCTGTAATGTACGCAGAGCTATGAGGAAAGACAGATAATAGTCTGGCCTCGCTCTAATGTGCTTTTATTTAACACTAGCCTGTTCTAGCGGAGCTTAGAGGAAACTTTCTGTCATAAATGACACTTAAACATGAGGTGAGGCGAGTCCTGCCTCTGCCTGCTCTGAGAAGATGATGGTGCAGAGTCCGAGACAGAGTCAGAGCTCCTTATCTCCTCGCTTTAACCTCTAAAGTGTTTCTTTCCTCATATTTATTATAATTGAGCCATCAGGCCAATACAAGGACAAAGCCACAGGTCGCGCACGCCGTTTTCGCCAAATTAATGATGCTAATTAGCCGCGCATTTGGAGACTCACATTATAAATGCGCAGCTTTGAAGACGAGTCCACATGGTTCTAGTGAAAGGTGGAGCTCGAGCCATTTAGTCTATTCCAACGTAACTTTTTACAAAAACAATTTACTGACAACACACTTAAAGGTACAGGCTTCAAATATGGTGAGACTAAATCAGACTGAAGCCTTGAGTTTTTTGTTCAGGGATGTTCTGTGGGCCACAGATACATCATAGTATCATTGTTTTATATAAAATAGCATTTTAATGCCTATTTTAAAGTCACACATGTGTTTTTCTCAGCACAAATATCCTCTGTCCCTGGTTCAGCCCTCCTGTTTAATGTGATGCTAATAATCATTATGCTCTACCTAAAACTAGCCATTTCAATTGGCCCAATGAAAGTAGAATATTCCACCCTCATCTAAATATCTATGTCACCACAGGATTAAAGGTTATTCAATTTCTGTAACTGAAGCCAAATCAGATGCAATTTCAAGTCAAACACTGACTTGAAACAAACAAAGAAACAATAAAACAAACCATGAACTAAGTACCCATTGGATTGGATATGTGTTTGTATATGAAGCACTTTTTTAAAGTTATAATAGAATATAAATGAACTGCACAGTCAATTCACTAAACCACTGTTATATGAAATGTGAATTTTAAATGGGGGGTGGGGGGGGTCCACCAAGATAGTTTGTACCCAGGGCCCAGAATTTGGTGCTACGCCCCTGAGTGCAGACAGGACATTTCTGGAAAAGTGCCAACAGTTGGTCCTCGTGAACGATGTACTTTTTGGCTTTGTGGGGAGGGACTTCAGTGGAAGCGCTATGTTGCAGAAAAAGGCAAATGTAACCATTGAAGACAATACAATCCAATTTGTTCCAACGTATATTTTTAAACATTACAAAAGCATTTCTCCCCCCATAATTTGTACCTTGAACAGTTCAGAGAACTGTCGTTCAGATGGAAGCTGGGGTCAAACACAGACACGTCACACCTTTTCCTTTTCAGTGGTGTGGAGGCTGCCTGGGGACTTTCAGGAAGAGGGATTTCCATGAAGGTCTCGGTACCACATGAAACGCTGACGCTCCTCTGTGGAACCTGCACTTGCAAGCCTGTTTACAAGAATAAAGAAAAAAACATTTTTAATAGCACTAAGAAATAGTTACAGTAGAATCTAGCAACAAATCCAAAGCAAAATGAAAATCTTATACGATTCAAATAATGTATTATCCAGACAATGTTATAAAAGACAAATCACCTTTGCTCCGCCTGCTAGGCTTCACATTGGCCTGGACACATGCATGCCTGCTGATGATCGGATCAGTCTGACAGGCCATTTCTCTGGTTGCTTTAGGCTGAAAACATAAGCAATAATATTAGTAATAACACATAGTTTTAAGGGAGAAAAGTCTTTATTTGTATAGTGGTATAGAAAGACTAATTTCTGCAGTGTAGATTATTGCGTTTTATATCAGAGTAGTAAACAAAGTAGAAGATGTTCCCAGCAATGGTTTGAAGCCTGTGCGCTAAGACATATGTCTATTGTAGGGCTTCAGCAACCCAAACCATGAGCAACATGCAGCTACCATGCACCCGGAAAAATAAAACTAATTCAACACTAGAATTACAGAAATAATCGCATGTGCTTTGTGCAACAAGAATACTGATGAGGCCAGGGACAATTTGCTGTATGGGGTCTTCCTAATGACAGTAATACTTGACTTGTACTTGAGTAACTATTATTTATAAAGAAAAGCAGGCTGTCTGCTAAATATTATGGTACTTGACCTGAGGAGTATTGGGGTAATATTTTTCTATCTTTTAGGAACAAAATCTTGGACTTTTACTGCATTTACCCGTTTTTGGCTATGCTTTTGTGTTAGTTTCACACTGCAGTGAGCAGTGACTGCAAAAGACACAGGATAAGATACTAAACTTGACGTTATAGCTTTATTACTTTTAATATGTTGAAAAGTTAGCAACACAGCGCACTTCAGGAGATACCTTTAGCCTACTGTGACCACGGAGACTGTAGAGCTGAATGTTTTATTGTAATACCGTTGTTCAACACGCAGCTATGTGGACGTGATAAAAACAAACGCTAGTGACAGTCATGTCCTGGAGATCGCGTTAGCTTACGACATTATAAACTCAAGGCAAACGTTAGCCCTCCACTAGCTAACAGAGTGAACAACAAAACCGAGAGCATGTAACATACTGCACTAAACTCAGCAATACAGCGGTGACCTGCTCCGCGGAGCCGCGCAGTTCCCTCGCGGGGCAGGGGGATGTTGAAGCCGGTCTGGAGGCGCAGTCAGCGCCCACAGCCCTGGGGCTGGATCAGGGCTGTTGTGGCGCTGAAATGGCCCCTTCGGTGCATTCAACATTCAAAGTTATTAGCGCTGTTGTGACCACGGCACCGGGTCGCCTACACAAAGCCCTCTACCCCACTCCAAATATGCTTTAGTATAGATATGCACGATTTACGTGGATGACCGTTTTCAGGATCAAAACGGCGTTTTCCGCCAAAAGGTGACAAGTCTGCAGCTCTTGACGTTATGTGTCTGACACTGCAGCTACAAAGATTGCTATTATAAGCGCCAAATCATCAATATTAGTTGTTTTGGTCATGACTTTGTTCACTCACCTCAGCTTGGCGCCCGAAAGCTCCGGGTTGGCGGGGCAGCAGTGTTGGTAGCTCCATCCTCAGTTGTGGAAGACCAAGGGTGGGGACAGCCTCGCTCTTCAAAAGGCGCTTCTTAGCAAAGCCAAGCTCAAACTCCATCAAGTTGGCGAAGGAATCACGCGTAAAATGTTCTTTGCAAACTCCAGCGTAAGGCGGGAGTTCGCAGTTTTCCCCCAGGCCAATTGCGCGTAACCACTGGCGCCTAAAGTCTAAGTCCTGTGGAAAGTAATGTAACCCTACAGTACTATGACAGCCCACAACACTACACTTTCTCCCCATCCTGACAAACAAGACTACAACAAACACTACACGCTAATATTACACACAATAACACTAACTACAACTAATGCTAACACCTAGCCTATACTAAATGCACTCCGTTAATCTAAACTAACACACAATAACAAAATCAAACTAATCTAACCACGCTACGAAACTACCTGACTAAAGTAACTACACTAGAAACGCTAAAGAACTAACTAAATACTATGCTAATATACTGCTAACCTGAAAATCGATGTAAAATGCTCGCTCGCTATTCCAACTCCAACTCGCTACGGGGGCGTGTGCGAGACTCGGCTGGTTTTATACCCCAAGCGCCAGAGCGACGGACGTCACACAGCACAAAGTGACGTCACACAGAGGCCAGAGCAAATGGAGAGACAGGGCACGAAATTCAAATAGCTCAACCGAAAATGGAGAGAGAGAGCCACACAGAAGTTTTTTGGCTCAAAAGGGAGATTTTATCTAATTTGCACTAAAATGTAAAAAAAATGACCAGGACGTGTAGAGAGCACTATAAGAAACATATTTATGCAGTTTATAAGCTAAGAAAAGTTGATTTGGTGCTTAGTTGTCCTTTAAGCTCGTGCGTGGCGGCAATTCGGGCCGAAGTGACACTTTTCTGAGTGACAGTGCAGGATTTTAGAGGCAGTTGTGGTGAACAGGTCTGAGCTCATTCTACACATTAGGACATGGCTGGAACATGTAGCGGGAGGAAAATACTTCATTTTAACATTTTTAAACTCTGTATAGTCCCTTTAACTGTTTTCAAACATGACCATATATGGGCGATTCCAGAGAAGCATCTGTATCTACAGACATAAAATCTGTATTTAGTGTCATGTTAACGTCACGGCTTAAAGGAATAGTTCACCTTTTTTCTTCCATACTGATGTTCTTACCCAAGCTTAAACAAGTTGGTGCGTACCTGTTGTTGATGTTGTTAGCATTTGTTCTCTCCCAATGTATTCCTAAAGCTCCAAACGGGGGTGAAGTTGGAACCGACCAAGCTCTTCCACGGATACGCACAAAGACCAGAAATTTCCGTATCAACTCGTCTAAGCTCAGGGAAGAACATATCAATATGGAAAAACAGTGAACTATTCCTTTAAATAGAGCAACTCTGAGGAGAATCAATTCATAGTAACAGTGGTAGGTTGGAGGCATATAACTCCAAACAATATCAATTTAACACTGGGACATTTGCAGACAATCCAGTTTACACGATCAACCTTAAACATTTACAATTAGGTAGTTCTGAAGATGGTGAGATGATTCCTGGTTTGTAAAAGGCATCCTGGACCGCTTGCTAGTGTTTAGGTGTCCATTTCTTTTGGTTTCATTTGATTTTGTGTCAATATTTATTTTTGACAGTTATTATTAAACCTGCCATCGCTGAGAGACAGTGAAATGCTTCTTCCCTCTCTTTTTTTCTTTCCCTTTGGCACTTTGCATGAGAGCAGAGGAGTGCGCAGAGAATATGAACCATCTTTATGCCCTGCTGAGAGGACATCTGTCTCCGTCTTTATCACCGCAAACTATGTGCCCAGAACACGTGTCTTTACATTCACAAAACTCTTTTGAACGTACAGCCATACCTCACTTATTGTCAAATAAAAGATAAGTAAATGGAAAGCAGGGTTCAATGAATCAATCGAGCAGGACGTTTCTTCACATAATAGGCCGATTTTTCATGACTAACCAAGTCCCCAAGTCTCTTGTCCGGAGGTTTGTGACAGGCTCTCCTCCCAGGTCTGACTCTGGGCGTTGACACTCAATAGCACCTTCTCTCTAACACTTTACATTACGGGCCGGTAAGTCCTCGGTACTTACAGAGGTAATTCTAGATACTTACAGTGGTACTTACAATGGTACTTACAGTGATACTTAAAATGGTACTTACGATGGTACTTATGGTGGTACTTTCAGTGGTACTTACTCCTGGTATTATTACGCCTTACAATATAGTTCCCCCTTTTATCCGCTTAGAAAATCCACATTGTTTAATTGTGTGTAATTATACTTTGTAGTGGAACACTTCACGTAACCATATTTAAATAGGGGAAACGTGGAAGAGCTTGGTAGCTTCTATCTTGACCTGTTTTGGAGCTATAGAGGAGAGAGGGAGAGGCTAAATGCTAACGCCGTCTGTGCTGTGTTTACGTGACTGAAGGCACGGGGGGAAGATCAGACAGGTCCTAAAGAACTCGTCAAAGCTCAGGTAAGAACATATCTCAGTATGTAAAAACGGTGGCCTGTTCCTTTAACTCATCCCTACACAGACACGGGGAGAACATGCAAACTCCACACAGAAAGGCCCCGTCCTGGTGGGAATTGAACCCGGGACCTTCTAGCTTTCTAACCGCTGCGTTACTGTGCCGCCAATAGTGGTACTTCAAGGTACTTATTGTGGTACTTAAAGGATACTATAGTGAGAATTACCAGGTATGTACTTCTGGATACAGTGGTAACTCTTAGTAATGAAGGTCGTACTTCTTGTTTTCTCTAATGCTGTTTTACGTTGTTTTATAGTCACACAATCCTAGAAATTACTTCTGTTTGTAGAAGTACCACATTTACTACCTATGAATTGCTGCTGTAGTATCCTTGAATTACCAATAAGTACCATAGATGTATCACTGTAACTACTAGAAACTTAAAGCTTACTCACTTAAAGCACCAAAATAAATAGAAGTACAACCTTCATTACTAAGAGCATTACCACAGTATCTCTTAGTAATGAGAGATATAGTGGTAACTCTGCATCTCCCTAACCCCTAACCCTAATTACTAGTAATTACCACTTTTAGTACCACAGTAAGAACCTAGAATTACCACTGTAAATCCTAGTAAGTACCACTGTAAGTACCTAGAATAAACTTTAGTTTTTTGGTTTCTTTTTGAAAGACACTAGGTAGAAACAAAAATGTTTAAATACCTCACGCGTTTCGACGGACAAGGAACTACTTCCGTCTTGGTCAGAGGCGTCTCCCGACGTGCCTGATGCGTCTCTTATTGGGATGTTGTTGTTCCCGGGCGTGGCCACACTGACATAAGCAATAAACCTGTCAGTGTGGCCACGCCTCCCGCCGAGTGCTGGTTAGTGGAGAAGTGCGTCCCATGTGAGCGCCAGGGTAAAGGCGCCTCATCTCTGTTGATGGATCTTATTCCTCGCTTTCTGATCTCTATGGCCTCCCGGATCCAGCGCTTGTACTTGTGCTCTTCCGTGCCCACGATCCTCGCCCCCTCCCAGTCCATGATATGATTTTCCCTTTTGCAGTGGTCTGATATTGCGTATTTGAGGTTTTCTTGTGTGGCCTTTTGTTTTATTGCTCTGGTTAAACGTCCCGCTGTCTCCTTTTCGCACTCCTTTTGATGTTCCCGTTATTTGAACAGCTTTGTTTGTTTCTACCTAGTGTCTTTCAAAAAGAAACCAAAAAAGTAAAGTTTATTACTCAAGAAGACATAATGAATGTAATAAAAGAAGTACCTAGAACTACCACTGTAAGTACCACTTTAAGTACCACAGACTTACCCGCCCGTAATGTAAAGTGTTACCAATTCGGTAGAAAAAGAAAGAAAAAACATTTTTCGTTGCAGGCCTCAAAATCTCCTTTTAATATATTTGACAAATTCTTCATTTGTATTTCAAAGTGCCTTGGCAACGGTTTGAGAACCTTCGCTTAAGACTCATCGCGATTTATGTCCCGCTACCCACCGCCTGGTCTTTGATGTCCCACCCCGACTACTGCTCTCAGGCGGTAACTCACTTTTATTTGAAAAGAAAATGGCTCCAAATTGAGGCATTACTTTGGACCTTAGTCATTTGGAGCTCACTGACAGTAAAAACTGGCTGATGACATGCAAATAATAAGGCCATGACTCAGCTTCAGAAACCACAACATAGCCGGGCCTTGGAAACAAGTCATCCGAGATAGACAAGAACGTTATAAATAAGAATGTTATTTATGAATTTTCCCCATCCCACATCTGAAGCTGTCATATTGGGGAATGGAATTTTTGTTTGGAAGCAAAACTCTTCCAATAGCAATGGCATCCGATTTAACATTGTTGAAAGTGAACGGTCAACGTCACCCCCGAAAAGCGTTTGACTTTGTTTGCCCCGGTGACTGTGCATCTTTCAACGCCCGTGCACTGCAGTGTGTCAGCGCCCACTCTGTCACAAGATGAGACTCAACATCTCTGTCCCCGAGAAGAAGGAAAATCGATGGTTCTCAGAAAGTCTAAACATTTCCAGCTGATTTAAAGGGACTATGCTGAGTTTAAAGGGGGGGTATTATGCAAAATCGACTATTTCAAGCTTTCCATCATGTTATTCTGTCACTCCCTCATTAAAACCAAGCCTGAAGTGTTGCCTTGGCACATTCACGTATCTTTGAGTAATCTGTAAAAACTCTGATGGCGGCCATTTTAGAGATAGGTTTGCCTGAGTCCTCCTTGGAACGCCCCCACCTCCTGGAGACGCCTCCGAGCTTTCGTCATCAGCCTTTTACCTAAACACCCAGGATTAAAACCGGTAACAAGAACACTTTTTTCAGTGGCTGGTTCTGCGCTGGGAATGCCTCACCCCGGGATTCCACATCCTCCGCCTGTGCGCTCAGCTCCGCTCCCCCCCGACTCCGAACGGCTGCGACATCAACGCCCACTTGAGTCCGCCCCGGTCCTCTTCGCCAGTGCTCCAGCTCCACGAGGAGCACGCGCACAAAGCAGCGACTTTGAGAAATAAAACTCCCATAGCAACGCATGACACAGCTGAATCAGATAAAGGCGTAATTAGTGACTGACAGGAACGTATGAGATGGATTTAGTGTTTGCTAAATGTTTGTAGAGGAGAGTGAGCAGCTAGGTTAGCTACTGTTAATAACATATGAGCTTTACATTTCTATTGAAAACGGTTAAGGCTATTCATCATTTTCAGGCGTACATAAAATGATCCTGCATTGAAGCATCTTTGTCTGGATTAGTAAAGTCAAACATAAAAGTTTCAGTTGGGGGGGCCCAGGTGTGAGCGACTCCACCGCAGCTGTTTCCATAAACAGTTGAGCTGGTTGAGCTAGCTAGCTAGCTTCAGGTTAAACAGCGTAAAAGGTAAATAACTCCTGCCCACGAGTGCCGCATATCGGTGTTTCCTTCCAGGGAAAAGTGTTTCCGGGTTAGTCCTGTTGTGTTGTGATTCTGTGCTGATGTTGTGTCGTTGAGCCTGACTGAGATCCTCGTAATAGCTGCGGAGAATGACTCGCTCTGAGACCAGCCTTCAGTGACCGGCTAATAACCCACACAAAATAGTCCCGTAGTCTGGCAGATTTAGTGAGTTTAGTCAATGAAAAAAACATTTATTATAAATGTTACGTTTGTGGGACCCTGGTATAAGCGGATTAAACAACGAGGAGCCGCGTTAGACGTTATAATGCAGGAGGAACAACACTGTGTCGTGGTGTTCTTGACTCCGCGTCGTGCGTTATAACCGTCTAATGCACTAAGGCTCCTCGTTGTTTAATCCTTACTTATGACACTGTTATAACGTTGTTCCCTGATCAAAGACAGACCTGGGGTGATATTCCACTACATTCATGCAGTTTTGCGTAATCCTCGGGCAAAGCTGTTTCAAGCTGATTCTTCGTTTACCGTCTCAGCGCTTCGTTCTGTCTCCATGGATACAACTGCGTCATTGTAAAATCCCCAAACTGTCATTATAAAAGCCCATAATCGACATTACATCACTTCTGAGTTGTTCAGCGATCAGTTTGTTTTTCACGCCAAGCTGAAGTTGTGAATCCTGCAGTAAATTGAAACTAAGTTAGTTTAAACCTGCGGTAATGCTCTCAGATCAAGTCCAAGTTAGCTTACCCTCCTCTTCCTCATTGTTTGCATGGGGGGGATGCCAGATTGAGTTTCCTTGCAGGTACATTTCCTCTCCCTCCGCAAACATTTGCTGGCACCAGTGTGGTGGTAATGCTCCTCTCCAGCAGTTCTCCTTCTCAATGCTGAACATGGCGTGGTCGTCCACCTCACAAGCCCACATTTAGCACCTTGCTGCAGGCTTTGCACCAGGCGCCAGGTCTTGTCCAGCTCTAGCAGAGACTGTTCTTTCTTGAACTTCTTTCCACAACCGCAGCAGTTGTGCACAGCCTGGATGGGCTTCCCTACTGCGAGATGTACGACCACACCATGTTCAGCCTCCAGTGTGAGAACTGCGTGTTCTAGAGGCTGGAGAGAAGCATTACCACCAACATGTGCCTTTGCTTCTGAGCAATGTTTGTGGGGGGAGAACAAATGTACCTGCAAGGAAACTGGCATCCTCCACACAGACGAGCGGCCAAGCAGGAAGAGAAGAGTAAAGACCTTTTCATGCTCCACAAGACGCAAGAGAACAAACATGACCTCATTGTGTTCTCGCAGCTCCTGTTCGCTCCTGTTCTTGTAGGTTGTTCTTGACCCCTCAGTTGAGCAGAACTTTTTCATCAGGGCTCCGAGAACATTTCGCTGTGATTGGCGGCAGGGGCGGACTGGGACTGAAAAACAGCGCTGGACTCTGACCAGCCTGGCCCAAATTAGCGTAATTGTGACACTTCCACAGATACATATTTTAACCTCTTAACCGCCTTAACATGAACGAGTGCATTTTCCCCAGTTCGGCTTTTTATTATTATTTTTTTGATCGGCATCATCAGCAAAAAGAACGGGAAAGGCGGTCGTAGAAACAGAAGCAAAATCATTAATATAAATAATAAATAATAATGGTCCCAAAATTGAACCTTGTGGTGCACCATACTCCACGGAATTCCTTTTAGATTCATGTTTTTTTATACTGGGCTTTACCCAAATCTAAAAACTTCTCGACTGGAGATCAACAATGTAACGCCTCATTTGAAAGCTACAAAAGTGACGGAAACTTTTCGTCGCGTCGCCACATTTTTGTCATATTTTTGTTGTTTTTTTAAATTATTTTTTCTAGCATGTTTTGTTTTTCTCACGATTTTTTGTCTGTGTTTTTCTCATGTTTTTGTTGACTTTTCATCTTCTTTTTCTCGCTATTTTGATGCTTTTCTTTTTAGCTTTTAGATTTGAGTAAAGCTCGGTTGAGGCGGGACCGGTGGCCCTTCTGTGCTCTTCCAGAATGGACACATGACCAACAGGACTGCACCAAGTGAAACAAAGGTCAGCGCTTCATGTTTGACCTCACGGCTAAAGCAACAGAGGAAGATGTGTGAAAAACCTGTGCTAAACATGATTAACATTTAGTCAATGTTCAAAATGTCTGCAATACCGTGATTGATAATTTTACAATAGTTTGAGCTCGAATGGCTAGTTTAAACTTTTGAAAACAAATAAGCCACAGTTCATGAAATTAAGCGCCTTTACCTGCTTCAGGCACTCAAGTGTCTTGCCCAATCCGCTTATACCACGGTCCTGCAAATTGAAGGGTTTCATTGTGGCCTGAATAAAGTCTTCAACTCCGTAACTCCGTAACTGAATCCAGCTCTGTGGTTCTAAAGCGACCGCAAAGTCAGACGCAGGTGAAAAAAGCACGTCTGAGATCCATCTAGTTTAACTGCGAGCCTTCGTCCTAGAACTACATTACCCAGGATGCTCGGGAGTCCCATGATCTGCTACGAGGCTTTTGATTGGTGGAGCTTCACGTTCCCACACGTGTTTATTTATTGTAATGTAGACGACATATTAGAAACAATGTATTCAAACATAATGCAGGCAGAGAGTTGACGTTTTATCAAGATCTAACACTGAGAGGAAGAAAAACGTCCAAAAAATGTTCCCAACGATCCAATCAAACGAACCACCATCATTTTTAATCCCATTAGCAGATTCAGATTGTTTAATAGTGAAATAATATAGAACTTTTGTCTGCAAAGTAAAAGAAACTCGCCGTGTTTGCTGAAAACCTGGTTGCCTTGACCAGCGGGCGCGATGTGGCAATGGCTCTTGGGATACGGAGTTTCTATAGTCAGGAAGTGAATGATGTCACAGCCTTGAACCTTTGCCTTTTCTTCAACATGTCGTCTTCTTTATGGATTGAAATGAAACATTTTATGGTCACGAGTTGCTACATCGCTGATCAGCTTTTGCGGTGACGTTCCGGAGCAATAGGACGGCAAAGGGGCGGGACTGTGGAGCTCTATACAGTTTTAACACATGCCAGTTAGCCAATCAGAATCAAGTATTCAGCCAGACCATGGTATAAATCAATTAATCTGACATATTCCTCCTTTAACCCCCTGTAAAGTCGTGGTGTTGCCCCAGTACCTGCTGCTGATCATATAGGCTACAAACAAATCCTGTGCACTGCAAAAAGTAATTAACTAGATCAGTATAAACATATCAATTTGAGCATAATAATCCAAATTTTAGTTGTTTTGACTAGTTAAGAAGTTGTTGGGCATTTGTCCCAGATTATTTCACTTGTTCTGAGATGTTTCTGACTCGTTTCGATACATTTCGTCCTTATTTCAGGTCATTTTCTTTGCCAATGGGGAAAGAAAGTTGGTCTTATCTCATTGGCAATTTTACTTTCTTATTTCAAGCGAGATTTCCCCTAGAACTGGTCTGAAATGTCCTCAAACAAGCAAAGGAAACTCGGTCGGATCAGGAAAAGTGTCTAAATGAGTGAAAACCGCTCAAAACAAGAAACATTTCCTCAATTCAAGTCTTTGAAATTTGACCAAAAAATGTCAAAAATACGACCAAAAAATGACCAAAAAAATGACCAAAATTTGATTAAAAAATGACAAAAAATGGACCAAAAAAAATACAAAAAAATGACAAAAATGTGACAAAAAATGACAAAAATTTGATTAAGAAATGACGAAAATATGACAAAAAATTGACCAAAAAAATACAAAAAAATGTGACCAAAAATTGATAAAAAAATGACAAAAAAAATAACTGAAATTTGATTTTAAAAAATGACGAAAAAATGACAAAAAATTGACAAAAAAAAAAAAAAAAAAAGACAAAAAGTTAAGAAGTTGTTGGGCATTTGTCCCAGATTATTTCACCTGTTCTGAGATGTTTGTGACTCGTTTCGATACATTTCGTCCTTATTTCAGGTCATTTTCTTTGCCAATGGGGAAAGAAAATTGTTCTTATCTCATTGGCAATTTTACTTTCTTATTTCAAGCGAGATTTACCCTAGAACTGGTCTGAAATGTCCTCAAACAAGCAAAGCAAACTTGGTCCGATCAGGAAAAGTGTCTAAATGAGTGAAAACCGCTCAAAACAAGAAACATTTCCTCAATTCAAGTCATTTAAGCCAATGCTTGATATTCACGGAACCTAATCGCTCTACCTTGAGCCAAAACAAACCAACACAGAACCATCTCCTTCACTTTAACTCAGCCTCTCCATCTGCGCCCCCTTCGCCTCTACCTGCCTCCCCCCCACCGAGCGCAGACAAGCACAACAAATTGATTGCTCCGAAACATGTCAGGGTCTAATCGAATCAAACTGTTTTCCCCTTGTTTACTTCAGGGTGGTCACACTTTAAAATCAGAAACAAAAATTCAAACGGCCCGAGTTTACGAGGAGCGAACGTCTAGATATTTTTTTCCGCTCAAAAAAAATAAACAAGTATAATAAAAGTGGCGGCGGCACGAGAGGAGAGGGGAGGGGAGGGCGAGAGGGAGAGCGGGAGGGAGGGAGGGCTTTGGAAATGTGGAACTACTTAGGGCACCTTAAGGGTTAAAGATGGCTACGGGATAAGTGGGGCTCGTTTATTGCAAATTTGACAGAGGTAGTTAGGTGGTGAGCGCAGTCTGCGAGCTGCCAGTCTGCAAACCAGAGCGAGACTCCCTCTTCGGACGAGACCACTGGATATTTCACACAAGTTTTGGAAGCCTGTACCGCTCACTTTTTATCACCCTCTTCCATCATATTCTGAAGCTTGCCTTTCTTTTTTTAATACTTTCCTGGGGAGAAATACATCCACCCTGGCGCCCCCCATGTGCCCAGTCTGGCGGTGAAGCGGGCGCGTGCAGCAGCAGCAGCAGCAGCCCAGATGCAGTGGAGGGTCGTGTCCATGGTGGTGTCTCTAATGTGCGAGGTGATCAGGATGGGAACCGGCGTCCTGCACAGGCAAAGTGGTCAGTAACTCTCCCTCGGACGCTCATGTGTTTGTTTATCTACGGGGATGGATCATTAAAATATAAGCAGTTTATTCGGAATAACTAGATTTGTGATTTAGGAAGCCTTAACGGTTGTGTAATATCGCGCATTATCGTCAGAATCACATGCATTTCGAAACATTTGTAAGTGAAACTACAGGGTTATACGTTTTGTACTGATATACACTTTTATATCGAATTCCCAGCCTGATTTATGGAGTTTTGCATTTCTCATATCGACCTTTATTAAACCAGGAAAGTCCCGTTGAGATCACGAATCTCTTTTCCAAAGGAGAGCGGCTCATGTAGAATTACAGGACAGATTTCAAGCAACAATTTCACAAAACTATTTAAAAACATTGACAAACCATGGATTTCATTTCCAAACCTTTGAGCAATACTTTAAACTGTCCTAATTTTTTTAATAAACAGCTTATTTTAAGAATCACATGCATTTCGAAACATTTGTACTTGAAACTACAGGGTTATACGTTTTGTACTGATATGCACTTTTTAAACAGTGCATATTAAACCTCACGGACGCTGGATATTCTGGTGCTTTAAATTTGTCTCTTAGCCTTAACAAAAGCACCAACAATTCACAATTTATTGCACTGATTCAATGTTTCACTACAAAAAGTAAATATCAAGCATTGGCTTAAATGACTTGAATTGAGGAAATGTTTCTTGTTTTGAGCGGTTTTCACTCATTTAGACACTTTTCCTGATCGGACCAAGTTTGCTTTGCTTGTTTGAGGACATTTCAGACCAGTTCTAGGGTAAATCTCGCTTGAAATAAGAAAGTAAAATTGCCAATGAGATAAGAACAATTTTCTTACCCCATTGGCAAAGAAAATGACCTGAAATAAGGACGAAATGTATCGAAACGAGTCAGAAACATCTCAGAACAAGTGAAATAATCTAGGACAAATGCCCAAGAACAACTTAACTTTTTGTCATTTTTTTTGTGTTGTTTTTGTCATTTTTTCGTCATTTTTTAAATCAAATTTTTGGCATTTTTTTGTCACATTTTTGTCATTTTTTTTGTATTTTTTTTTGTCAATTTTTTGTCATTTTTTCGTCATTTTTTAATCAAATTTTTGTCATTTTTTTGTCACATTTTTGTATTTTTTTGGTCATTTTTTGGTCATATTTTTGACATTTTTTTGTCAAATTTCAATGAGGAAATGTATCTTGTTTTGAGCGGTTTTCACTCATTTAGACACTTTTCCTGATCGGACCGAGTTTGCTTTGCTTGTTTGAGGACATTTCAGACCAGTTCTAGGGTAAATCTCGCTTGAAATAAGAAAGTAAAATTGCCAATGAGATAAGACCAATTTTCTTTCCCCATTGGCAAAGAAAATGACCTGAAATGAGGACGAAACGTATCGAAACGAGTCAGAAACATCTCAGAACAAGTGAAATAATCCGGGACAAATGCCCAACAACTTCTTAACTAATCAAAACAACTAAAATTTGGATTATTGTGCTCAAATTGAGATGTTTATACTGATCTAGTTAATTACTTTTTGAAATTCTCCATAGACTCACATGGAAAACGTATTAAATCACGTTGGTGCGACAATATCTCAACATAAGCAGCACCTACAGACTTTCCAGTCACACAATTATTTCATCCTCCTTTAGCTTTGTAAAGAGCGTGCATCAAATTATAAAACATTTGTATCAATTTGATGAACTTTCAGGCTATTTTTCGAGCATTTTTGTGAAAATTGACCCTGAAAGTTGTGAGACGTGTCTATAAACAATCAAATATATTAGGAAAGTTAGGAATGAGTTTGGACCACAGCTAACATCTTAATTTAGTGACTTCCCCTTTCATTGTTTGCAATAAAAACATCCGGTATAGGGCCTTTAACAATATTTTTCAGAGGGATTTTTTAATATCTAATTCCCAGCCTGATTTATGGAGTTTTGCATTTCTCATGTTAACCTTTATTAAAGCAGGAAAGTCCCGTTGAGATCACGAAGCTCTTTTTCCAAGGGAGTCCTGGACAAGACAGCGGCTCATGTAGAACTACAGGACAGATTTCAAGCAATAATTTCATAAAACTATTAAAAAACATTTACAAACCATGGATTTCATTTCCAAACCTTTGAGCAATAGTTTAAACTGTCCTATTGGAACCAACAATAGGACAGGTTAAACTATTGTTCCTTTAATTTATTTCAAAACTAAACGAGATATCCAAAACACCATCTGAAGAAGTCGTTGTAACTCATATGTCAATAAAATAAAACCATGAATTTAAACCTGGCTCAATCCATGATTCAGATTGTGGGAAATTTGGGTCATTTTTAGGCATAAAAGGCCTTATTTTTTTTATATGAAACATAAAATGACAGAAAACTTGCAAACTCTAAATGTAAGAAGTTTCCCTTTTCACCTGTAGTGTCTCGTTTTAATAATTAAAGCCTTTGTGATTCTCTGTTTGCGTCCATTCAGAAATGCTTGAGGTTTTTATTTTGTTTTTCACCTTTGGCCATCGAGGTTTGTGTTCACCGCACTCATAATTTCTAGTCTTTGTAACTTTCGGAAAACAAGAGCTGCTTTTTTTTTACTTTTTCTTACATGTTGCGCAAGTGGAAATTTGAATTCTCGACCTCACTTAAGCAATGCGCTCATGTTACACTGCAAAAGTCATATCTTGATCAATTCAAATGAGTGGAAGGAGTTGCCAATCTGTCAATGGTATGAGTATTTTGAACTTAAAATGAAAAAACTACGTATATTTCAAGTAAAATGAGATATTTCTTTCTTGTTGTATGGGCAAAAATACTGGTTCCATTGGGAGATAATCAGACTCATGTACCTGCTCAAATGACGGACTTCAAATACTTATTTCAAGTAAATTTGACCTATTTTGTATAGATTTTCGGTCTGACAGTTCTGTTACACACTGCAAAAAGTATTTAACTAGATCAGTATAAACATCTCAATTTGAGCACAATAATCCACATTTTAGTTGTTTTGACTAGTTAAGAAGTTGTTGGGCATTTGTCCTAGATTATTTCACTTGTTCTGAGATGTTTCTGACTCGTTTCGATACATTTCGTCCTTATTTCAGGTCATTTTCTTTGCCAATGGGGAAAGAAAATTGGTCTCATCTCATTGGCTATTTTACTTTCTTATTTCAAGTGAGATTTACCCTAGAACTGGTCTGAAATGTCCTCAAACAAGCAAAGCAAACTCGGTCCGATCAGGAAAAGTGTCTAAATGAGTGAAAACCGCTCAAAACAAGAAACATTTGCTCAATTCAAGTCATGTAAGCCAATGCTTGATATTCGCAGTCGAAGCTTTTCCATCAGTGATTGATTTGAAGACGGCGCGATTTTGTTTTTGTGAGTGAAACTAAACTATGAGAGGAATTCAGTTTTGCAAAAGAAAAAAAAAAATTGTCCTAAGGCAAGGAAATCCAGGTACGTTGAGAAACTATCTTGGCGAGAATATCAGAAGTGGTTAGAGAGGCCAATATATAGAGATCAGTGCAATAAGGATCATGTGTTTCTCAAATTCAGTCAAAAGAGGCTCTGTAATGGGAGGCACTACATATGAATTTGCTTCCTTCCCGCTGTGATTGTTCCACTGTCTGTGTTCAGTCGTCTCTGTCTTTATCCTGTGCTGTGTGTAAATGTCTGTGCTGCTTTTGTGTACATGTCTGTGTATATAGTGAATAGTTTGCGTTTCTGTGTCTTTGTGACATCGACCGTGGCGGCACGGTAGCGTGGCGGTTAGCGCCTCCGCTTCACAGCTAGAAGGTCCCGGGTTCGATTCCCACCAGGACGGGGCCTTTCTGTGTGGAGCATGTTCTCCCCGTGTCTGCGTAGGTTTCCTCCGGTTTCCTCCGGTTTCCTCCGGTTTCCCCGACCACTAAAAACATGTACAATAGGTGAATCCTCCAGCCAGGTGATTCTGACCATCAGCCTGGCTCCACATCATGGAGATGGGTCCCCGGGCCCGGCAATGAAGTAAAAAATACATGGACAATAAAGTATAACCAGTTCAACCTGCCAGTGTGTCTGCAGATGGAAATTAACCTAGGGCTGTAATCTGGCATATTTACTTTATTCTTTAAAATGTTCATTATTAATATGTATTGTTCCCCCTTTCTCTTTAATTAAATAAACACAAATAAAAATAATAAATATATTAAACTCGCATTACTCCAAGCATAAATTATGTAAAAATATATATATATATATTTACACATACACTGGACAAATTCTACTTCTAATTCTACACACACAAAAAAATCATAAATCCCGGTTGCATTTAATTCTCCAAAAACCTTATCTTCACTGCACTCGGTTCAACTGAGTCGGAAAGAAAAATGATCTGCAAATGGAACAAGTATTTCTACACATAAGAAGAAAAAAGATCTTACTTTACTTTAAACATGTGTGTTTTTTTTTTTCTCGTTCTGATTTACATGCTTAAATACTCATTCCATTGGCAGATTTCTCTACTTACTCCAAATCAGGGTAAAACATTCTTAAAGCCGCAACTCGTAGAATTTTACTCGAAAATATCTGTCGTAAAATAAACGCTTGTATTTAAATTGTATTTTTTATCGTTGAAAAATACCTCATAAATGTACAAACACCCCTCCTAACATATGACTGTGAACTTCACCGGGAGTGGGTGCGTCTCCACCTCGTCTCCATGGAGATGTGACTAAATTTGAGATTTAAACAGGTTAGTTTCTCATCCAAATCTACTCTTTGATTACCCACTGGGAGCATGTTTGTTTGGCCGGCAACAGTATCGTCCAAAATGTTACGCAGTAAGTAATTTAAACATAGATATGACTTTTTGCAGTGAATGTCTATCGCAGGGGTTCTCAACCTGGGGGTCGCGAGACAAATGTGGGGGGTCGCCAGAGCATATAGATAATAAATATATTTTAATTTTAGTATTATGGTGTTGTAGCAAACATGCTGTTTTACCAGGGTGCCATTAATTGTTCTAGATTTAATTCATTTTTGTTTTAGCCATCGTTTTTTCTTTGTTTTTTAAGAGTTGTATAGGTTAACCTCTTAACTCCCGCCTGAACCGAGAGAATCTTTTTCCTCACGTCAGCAGATTTTTTGTCCATCACTTTTTGGTTGGGTATTCAACTCATTTTTGTAACTTTTTTTGTCATTTTTTGCCACATTATTGTCATTTTTGTCAATTTTTTGTAATTTTTTTTGTCATTTTTGTATCACATTTTTTTTTAATTTATTTTTGTCATTTTTTTGTCATTTTTTTTAATCACATTTTGAAAAAAAAATCTGTCATTTTTTTGTCAAATTTTTATCAAATGTTTATCAAATTTGTGTCATTTTTTTGTCATTTTTTATCACATTTTTTATTTTTTTTGTCAAATTTGTATCACATTTTAGTCATTTTTTTGTCATTTTTTTGTCATTTTTTTGTCATTTTTTAGTCAATTTTTTATCACATTTTTCTCATTTTTTGGTCATTTTTTATCATTTTTTGTCATATTTTTGCCACTATTTCATCAATTTTTGTCACATTTCCATCATTGTTTTCGTCTCAGTTCACACCTTTTTCCAGAAGCTTTTGGATTGGGGTAAAGCCAAACTGGGGAAAATGTGCTCGGTTCAGGTGGGAGTTAAGGGGTCCCTGTTTTCCCCATGGTCTGACCCGGGTGGGGGTCACGATCCTAAATAACTGTTACAATGGGTGTCGCTCTAAAAGGTTGAGAACCACTGGTCTATCGGCACATATTAAGACATAATAGTCCCATTTTAGATTCATTTTAGACACTTTTCTGATCTGGTTTGGTCCTGATTGGATCTTGTTTCAGTCTCAGTGTTGCCGTGGCCTCCTCTCCGCCACTTGGCCGCCCTCCAGCCGCCGCTCTGCTGTTTCTCCCTCACATGTCTCGCATTAAAGTCTAAACCGTGGTGTCGGTCCTCGTTAAGCTCCGCGCTCGGCGACAGGATCCCGCTCTCGGATCCCGCTCTCGGACAGGCCTCTTCCCTCGGCAGGTATGTCTCGCTCCGGACCCCGCGCTGGAAATCCCACTGCTCCAAATTAGCCAGATCCGGTGTGAATTACCGGCCGGCGCTGAGGCTTTTCCCCAGCGCCGTCAGAGGCGTTATTAGAGATTATGGGGCTTTGTGGCGCCGTGACACTGAACGTCTCAGGATAACTCGCACTGACGGACCAGATTGTGGAAGGAAACGGTCGGGGAGTCGTGCTTGATGATTTGGCAAATGGCCTGAAAACAGATAGTTTCGACAAATAAGATGATTGCGTTCAAATATTTGTCTTTGGAAATGATTCTATTTTGCGTAGATCAGAGGGGTTCTTATTGGGAGTCGAGAGGCACTGAATATGTGACATATTTGTAAAGCTAGGGGAGGGGAGGACTCACATGCACTTAAAGGGATGTTTCAGGATTTTTGACATAGGGCCTCATTTCCTAGTTATCCAGAGTGTTGCTGATTTATAGAGATATTTTTTTTGTTGTAATTCATGCAGTTCTTATATTTGAAGCTTTTCGTGGCGCTAGGCCAGTGGTTCTCAACCTTTTCGAGCCGCGACCCCCATTATAACAGCTAAAGGGGTTCGTGAACCCCCGCCCTGGTCACACCATGAGAAATAGGCACATTAGCCCTCATCTTAAAAAACAAGTGGCTAAAGTAAAGTCCATCAAATGACATACAAATAATGGCACTCTGGTAAAATAGCACACACATACTACAATAAAATATTAGATTATATGCTAATAATAATATGTATATTTTATCTATGATCTGGTGACCCCCTCAAATTGTCTCCCGACCCCAAGGTTGAGAACCACTGTGCTAGGCTAGCGCATGTCTATGGTATCAGCTAGCCTGCATTAAGAACAGTGTGACCCGCTCCACAGAGCACCTGAGGCAAATCACTGATAACACCAGACTAACCATATAAATGTCTGTGTCCATAGAATAATTTGAACCATTTTGCATTTAAAAGAAGCAGCATCAGCTTAGTGGTTGTATAAGCTACGCGGCGGCGGAGTGATCTGCTAGAAAATAGTCCCTCAAAATGCGATCATTCATGTGATGCAGGTCAGTTATATTCCAAAAATTACGCCTGCGCGTCATCGGAAAGGTCTCACGTCCAGTAATCCACCCGTGAGGTTCATCCACCCGTGAGGATCGCGTTGCGCTCGTATTTGACCTCTTCTTTGTCAATGTTTCTAAATGCATTTTTTTTCTTTTCAGATTTTTGTGTGTAGTAGTACTTTTTTACTCTTACTTGAGGAAATATTTGAAAGTAACTTGCTATAGTCTTACTGTATTTTGGCTGCACTACAAAGCTCTGCTTACAATTAAAGCAGTTTGGACAAAGTTGATCTTCTAACACGTTCATGTGTCGCTCGATCTCCAGATCTTAAACTGTGTCGGATCAAAAGGTCGTTTGGTCGAGTTGTGAAATGAAAAGGATGAATTTAATCGTCTGCCAAACACGATCAGACACAAGGAGGTCCACAGAGAGAGCGATAATGTGAATGGTACGTTTTTACAACTATATAGCATTTCTTTATTCGTTTGTGCTTCTTGTAGCTTCAAAGTTTGTTTCCAATGCTCTCCAGACGTGTTTTAGGATTAATGGAATATTGACAAACGTGGATTTTGAGGAAACTGAAACCTCAATGTTTTTCAGTAAAAGATTTGATTTTCGTCCCTCAATGCTGCCCCTGGACCAACAGCATCAAAACCTGGATCTAGAGCAGGGGCGTCAAACTCATTTTGGGCCGCGGGCCGAAATTAAGCTCCCTCGGCGGGTCGCGGGCCGTGTATAGTAGAGAAGACTTTCCCAATAAATGAATAAAAATAAGCTGTGATTTGGTCAAAACCTCAACTTAACTGTAGCTTCATTAATACACTCACACTTACACTTGTATTGCACCTCAAAGTACTACACTACAGTACTACAGACTGTCCATTTACCACGTGGCTATATCATGTGGTGTTCATATCCTGAGCTCTTATTATGTCAGTGCCCTCTGCTGGACACATGTGGAACTCTCTCTTTTTTTTTTACATTTAAGGCCCCCTAGTGGCGAGAATGAGCATTCTGGTTATTCTTTAAAAAATCATAACTCCGCACAGTTAGACTAGAGGACTAGAGACTTACTTTTATTTTTACATACTCTGGAACATATGCTCTACAGGGCAGGGGCCGGGTTAAATCATCTCGCGGGCCTGATCCAGTCCGCGGGCCGTATGTTTGATACCCCTGATCTAAAGAAATACTTCTTTTTTTTTTTTTCAGTTCCTGCTTTCGATACTTACATTTTTCCCGATACCAAACTAGTATCGTTTAACAGGAACTTATATATAACAATAAGGTGCTCTACTACGGAACCCATCATCAACAAATTATGACCCAAATAAAACAAAAGTCTAGAGTCTATTTGCAGAAAAACTGTTTTGTTTACACTAATATGGAACAAAAATGCAAAGATTTGGATCACCCAGCTGACAGTACAAGAAAACTATCAGAACAACACATGGACCATCCTGCGACCCACTGAAAACGACCCTGTGACCCACTTTTGGGCAGTGTTAATTTCGTCGACTAAAATATTTAGTCTTAATTAAAGTGTTATTTTTGACGAAATTAAAAGTTTCTCTTGAGACGAAAACTGTGACTAAAATGTCCAGATGTTTTAGTCGACTAAAATCAGACTAAATAAAAATGAAAAGGAGAGACTAAAATCATCCAAACTTGTATTGAGCGTCTGAAAGAGCCTCAGATCATGTAAATTCTCTGTCAAAGGATCAGCTGAGCTTTGTTCATGTGGAGCAGAAACATGAAGCAGAGGAACAACATTAAATATGATTATAATGAATATTATAAATGTAAAGTCGACTGAATTAGTCTTGGTCTCTGAACATATAAGCTTTCACCCGTAAACAGAAAATATGCCTAATCTTCAGAATAACATGTTTAAATATTGCGCTGATTCAATGTTCCCCCATAGACTTATATGGGAGAATGCAATTTCAAGGCCCTTTTTCTCAAAACACATTTTTCTGTCATTGTGGCGACACTATGTCCACGTCAGTCGGACCTAAAGACTTCACATTTTCCAGCCTCGGACTGAACAATATGTGGAAGATTTTTTCAGAGGGATTTTTTATTATTTAATCCCTTAAGCCCCATTTATTGAGTTTTTTTTCCACTAAAAAACAGCTTATTTTAAAACTAAACAAGAAATCCAAAATCCCCTGTGGAAAAGTCTTGGTAACTCATTTATCAATAAATAAAATGAATAAAATGAAACCATATATTTGAATGTAGCTCTGTCCATTATTCAGATTTCATCGCAGAAAAATGGGAAATTTGGGGCATTTTTAGGCATAAAACACCTTGTTCTTATATGAAAAGATAAAATGACAGAAAACTTGTATTTTTTCCTCACATTTATGCCAGTGATCGACAGCAACAGTTTCAAATTGATATCTGTAAATATACATTTTTTCCCCCATTCACCTGCAGCGTCTCGCCTTAAATTTAGTCGACTAAAATTGAAAGTTTTTTTTGACTAAATCTTGACTAAAATGACACTACATTTTATTCAAAAGACTAAAACTAAATTGAAATATATTGTCAAAATTTGAGCATCATATCCACGTTATTTATTTATCTATTTGGCTATTCACCTACGCATGTATCTTTCTTTTGCTGAATTACTCTGCTGAACTCTGTTCCTATGAAGAACTTTGTGGAGCTCAGATGCTCAAATAAAAAAGATGAATTGAAATTGAATTGAATTGAAAATTAACACTGCTTTTGGGTCCCGAACCACTGATCCAGCCTCCAAACCCATCCCATTGTTTGTTTTCTGTGCTCATTTTGGCGTAGACGTTGGCGTTCTCTGCGGTTTGCGAGCGATTGTCCTCCTGCCTTTTCCAAACCCTCGGCCGATATTCCACATCGCTGAACCCCAGGTGTGTTTCATTCTCGGAAAACTCCTCAGAAACGTCTTTGCCGTCGCCCGCAGACTCGTTTCGACATAACCGGGTGCGGACGGCGACTGATGTAATAATAACGTGCAGAGCGCCGGGGGTCGAAGGTCAAACGCTTCACAGCTTGACCTCCTGTCACCTCCAATACGTCCGTCCTCCGCCTCGTTTTCCTTCTCGCTCCTCGCCTCCTCGCCCGATGACTGGCTCTGTTTCTGCCCGTGGGAGTTTACGGCAAATCGCGGCGGCCGTGATTGAGCAACAATTTACCAGAAAAGACAAGACAATGAGGGGCAGCAATTTGATTTAATCCTTGTGTTGATCTTCAATCTGAACACACAATAACAGTGTTGTGTTGTCATCACCTTAGTGGGTTAAGTGCGAGAAATGACTTCCAGATTTCACATGATTCAGTATAAAATGTTATGGTTGAAATCCCGTTATTGGGCCCGACAGTCCGATCAGTATGAGGAACTTTTCAGGGATCCAAACAGTGGTTCTCAAACTGTGGTACATGTGACTTCAGGTGGTGTTGATACAGACGAAAATAGAATCTTTTGGGAAACACAGTAGGGATGGGCGATACCACGTTTTTTGGAATCGATACCGATACTTTTGGGGTCATTTTTGTCGATACCGATACCGATGCTGGTCATTTCATATGGGTGAATGTATTTCAATCAATATACATTTCTAAAACTGGTTATTTTATATAATTAACTGGTCCATTTAAATTATTTTACTTTAACTGGTTAATTAAACAACACTAATGTGAAATTAAATACATAAACAACATTTAAAATGAATATTTCAATGACAAACAGAACCTAAACCAGAATGACTCAGTTCAACCCTTTGCTGTTGTGACTGTTTTGGCTCAGAACAAAGAAATAAATCATCCTTTTGTGTTGATCATTGCTGCCCCGCCTTCTTTTTACATATGCAAATTAGTATCGATACTTTTTGCCCAATATCGATACTTAAAAAGTAGCCGTTTGGTATCGATCCGCCCATCCCTAAAACACAATTTTTCACTCTTTTTTTAGCCATTTTCTGACAAAAGATAAACTTTTTTATCACCTACAAATAAAGTCCAGTGTAAATCGGGTTCATATGGATGTTCATTCACAGCAGATTGTTCAATAGAAGCGAAAAAAAATGGCAGTCGCAGTTATCGCTAGCGTTAGCATTAGCACGATGCTAACATGAAGCATTCTCCGTTTTTCATGTATTTATGGGCTGTTGAACCACTTTGCTCCTCCCCATGTCTTTGTATCTTTATTGAGTAGAAACTATATTCATAATTCAGCATTTGTTAAAGTAGTTTTTGAATAATTAGAGAAAGTAACTGAACTGTTTTCAAACATGACCATATATGGGCGAATCCAAAGGGGAAAACAATTTGGAGAAAAATCTTTCTCCAATTATTCAAAAACTACTTTAACAAACGCTGAATTATGAATATAGTTTCTACTAAATAAAGATATAAAGACATGGGGAGGAGCAAAGTGGTTCAACAGCCCATAAATACATAAATAACAGAGAATGCTAACTTGATGCTTCATGTTAGCATCGTGCTAATGCTAACGCTTAGCTAGCGCTAGCTACAACTGCCGTTTTTTTCACTTCTACTGAACAATCTGCTGTGAGAAAATATCCATATGGGCCCGATTTACACTTGACTTTATTTATGTGAGAAATAAGTTGATATTCCACCAGAAAATGGTTAAAAAGAGGGAAAATTGTGTTTATAAAAATTCTATTTTCCCCCTCGGCGAAGCCACGCCCAGTTTAATCACAATTTACTCCATCTGGACGGGAAAATCTACAAGTAATCAGCATTAAAACTACTCAAGCACAAAAAAGTATTTACAAACTATGAATGAGCTGCCAAAAAAACACAGAAGTTACTACAACAAAATTACACAAGTTTATTTATTTTGGCAACTAAGACGATGACATGTCATGCCAGTTAGATCAGGGATGGACAACGTCAGGCCCGGGGGACAAACCTGGCCCTCCAGCGTAGAAACTCTCTGGTCCTCAAGATGGTTTTGAGAAACGTTTTCACACAAAATACTGCAAATACTGTGGGGCTAGAATTGGAAGGTTCGACCCTCCATCAAAAACATACCTCGAGTAGTATCTCACTTCATTCATAACGTTTTGAGTGATACTTTTCACTTTACTCGTTGGTTCTTCTACTGTTGAGATGATGCATTTGTTCACTTTAATGTAATGTATTGTAACTGTTATTATGCAGACATTGCTTAACCTGGCGTATAAGTTTAATTTACTGTAAAGACAAACATTCTGAAGGCTCAAAAGTACAGAAAAGTAGGAGAATAAGTACAACATATCTGGAAAGCACGCCTCTCTGCCCGCGTTCCTCTCGTTCCTCTCGTTCCTCTCGTTCCTCTCTCCGTCTCTCCGTCTCTTCGCACATTCTCTACAGAAGCCGTCCTGAAGTGAAAAGCGTCCTGAAGCGCGAGGAGCGGGGCCGGGAGTCAGCGGGTCAAAGCCATGATCAGCCCATTACTGCTGCTGGACTTTGTGCCCGTCTGAGGTTACTGTAGGTAATGGCCCACATCTGGAACGCCTTTGCTGCGCGTTTAGGACGGGTTCAAGGGCCACTCTGTAAAATATTGTAGCGCGGAGTTAAAGAAAATTGGACAAAGTATGTTTCCAATTTCGCAAAGTCCCGTCAAAGGTTGGAATATCCTGGGAGTTACAGAGGTGCATGTCAGAAAGATGGATCGTAATGGCGGTAATTAAGTTCAGTTGCTTATTTTATCGAGATGCTTCAAAAGTTCTTGAGTGTGTCTTTGAGTCTGACATGTTTTTTGATCATTCAAACATTTGCTCATTTAGGATCATTTTGTTTTAGAAAACCTTGGCAGTCCGTGCTAATACACTTGACTGTTGTTAGTTTTCTGCTGAACGGTTTAGACAGTTTTCTGCCATCTTAGGGTTAGCAATTATGCCCATCCAAATCTCCCCTATTGACAGGAGAGCTGACTGCCTGTATGCCAGTGTGATACCTCATTTGAAAGCCAAGACCTTCTAGTTTCTAAAACTATGTGTAAGCTCTATGTGTGTGAAACGCAACCTAGATCACATTTGCCGTTAAAGCAGTACTAAGTAACTTGTTTACCTTAATAAATCCTTTCCGTGGTCTCCTGGGGGTGATACAAGTGTTAATGGGATGATTGGAGGGTCTTTCATCTCCCCCTGGTGTCTCTGGCCAGAAAACCACAATTGCAACTTCACTGCCACCGGGTAGGAGCGCCAATACACACTAATGGAATCACGAAGAAGAAGCTAACATGCTAACGGGCAAAGCTAACTGTGGGCTAACGTCACTTTAAACAGTATTTACAGCCAAGTTTGAGTGAGAAAAATGATCTCCATTGTGTAAATTGATGTACAATGTCCCTCCCTCCCTTTGTCTTTTTTGTCAGCGTAGTATTTACTCTCACGGACAATTAATGAGTAAAAAAACCACAATGTGCTACGACACCTGCAGTGGCGCGTGTGGCCTCTAGGGGCACGAGTTACTTAGTACTGCTTTAATTAATCGATTTGAATCGTTTTCCTTTGAATAGCTACGAAGAAGCGAAACGTCCTCAACTTTACCAAAACCCAGTCCAGGTGATGATTTAACTTTTCTACAATGGATACTCCCTGGATGAATGAGAGCTTCACAAGCCCTTGTGAAAGTAATCGAATCGAATCAATTTGGGAAATCCGAATCGATACCCAGCTCTAGTTGTTAACCCTGAAGGCTCATTCATACTTCAAGTTCTTGAGCCTGATCTTGTGCATCAAAACGGAGACATTTTGCCTCAGTAGCAGCACTTTGTGATCTTGCCGCTCCAGACTTAGCGCATTTAAGTGGGTGGAGACACACATTTTCCTCCAAACAGATCGACTCCGCCTCCAGGAGAGTGGTTGTGTGGGAGTGAGGGGTGAACGTGCTTTTGTTTTGCTTGTAGCTGTAGCTCTTTTTCTCTGGAGACGTGAACATGGTTTAGCTCACGATGGGGTAAATAAAGTTTTTAGTTTGACCTGTGAGAGCCTAAGGCTTAAGAAAGAACGCAAGACAGCGCAATGTAAACCAGGAAGTGAATGTCAGCCGTGTTTCCATCAGTGCAGTCGCCTCCTCTTGTGACGCCCCCTCACAGGTGGCGGAGGCCAATGGCACATATAGCGCCGCCAAGAGCCAGCGCCGCCCCGTGCGCCGCCACAAGATCTGGCCCCTTGTGTGTTATGAAGTATGAATGAGCTCCTGACGCTAACCCTGACCCTGACCCTAATTACCTGATCGGGGGGACCACAGTGGGGTCCGGGGCCCCCCATGTGCATCATACACACAGACATTGCCATTTGTTATTTATTTTATATCATTTTAAGCTGTAAAACCTGCCAAATGATCTTTTGATTAGAATATTAATCCTGGGGGGTATTTTCACTTTAAAACAGGAGCTGCAGCGCTTTGGGACTTTGGGAAAGGCTGGTTAGACTATAAATATTTTAGCCGTTTACAAACATTTTATCGTCATGTCATTCGATAAGATTAAGCCGTTGGAATGTGACGTTCGTGACCGAATCAGCTTTTCTGGCATGAACGAAGCAGATTTAATTTTTGAAAAGAGCCAGATCCTTTTCCACAAAGAGGTAACAACATAAACAGCTTGGAGACAGAGAATTCAACCCCAGTGGAAAGGTTTTGGTTAAGTTTTGGTTCCCCCTCTACCACCAACACGGTCCATTGAACTATCAGCCGCCTATAGCGTTTATGTTTTTGAATAGCTGTATGACTGTCTCTGTGGAGCATTGATTTCAAGGATTTTTTAAGACAAAATGGTGTCCGTTTCCTTCAGCACGAGTGGACACAGCTGTAGATTACTTCAAAATCCGGGAGCACAGCACAGAAAACATCTTTCATTTTGGAACGGCAGTTTTTTTAGAGCTGCCGGCTGCTCGTGTCCTTCAGAACCAGGAGATGAGCTACAAAAATGCAGTTGCCATTGGAGCGAGCAGGAGGATAAGATACAAGCAGCTATTACTTTATTTTTTATGAATCGAGTCCGTGAAAACCCACAGTTACCATGGAGATCCGCCGTGTTTGCAGCTGTTAATATACATTCTCCATTGACTAGCATTGGATAGAAACAGGATAAAAAGTGCATAAAAAGGCAGCTCCGTTGGCTGCTGGTAAATACCTCTATCTCACTGTGGAGTCCGAGTGTTTTAATGGGACCTGTAACTCCAGTATTTTACCCTTTAAAATCTCCATCCGTTTATAATTGCTGCTAATCCCATGATGCTTAGCGATATGACATCACATTCCCGAACTCTACACATTACAGTGCTAAATTTTAATTTAGTTTTAGTCTTAGTCTCGAGATTTGGTCGACTTTTAGGCGACTGAAATTGCATGTCAATTTAGGCGACTAAATTTAAGACTAATTTAGTCGACTTTGCATTGATAATATTCATTATCATATTAAACCTCTTGACTCCCGCCTGAACCGAGAGCATTTTCTCCAGTTCAGCTTTACCCAAATCCTGTAGGCCAGTGTAACGCCTCATTTGAAAGACCTACAAAACTAAATTGATCTTTTTCCTCACAGCAGATTTTTTTGGACCACTTTATTTGTTGGGCAGTCGTCTCATTTTTGTCAAATTTTCGTGACTTTTTTTGGTCATTTTTTCATCAAATTCTTATCACTTTTTTGTCCATTTTTTTCTCACTTTTTTGTCAAATTTTTGTAAATTTTTTGTCACTTTTTCATCCGTTTTTTCTCACTTTTTTCACATTTTCATCCTTGTTTTCGTCTCAGTTTTGTTGCTATTTTCACACCTTTTTTCCAGAAGCTTTTAGATTGGGGTAAAGCTGGAGAAAAAGTGCTCGGTTCAGGTGGGAGTTAAGGGGTTGATCTTGTTCCTCTGCTTCATGGAGCCGCTCCACATGATAAAGCTCAGAGCGGCTCCTATAGCAGAAAAGTTACATCAGGGGTCCTCAGACTTTTTTCTCTGGGGGCCACATTATTGTTCCTGACTGTGATGGGGGCCGGACCGGGTTGGCTATAACACAGGATTGTATGACTCAGACCAAAATGCCTCTTTGTGAAGTAGAGATGACTCGCCTGCACAGTCGACCCCACGACTTTATCCACAAGATCAACACTTGATTCAGGCTCATATTTGTTTCACTGTAGTGGTTTGCAAAAATAGTAATCAAGTCTTCACAATTTCCATTTATTTGTATTTCTTCTTATTCTTATTTTTTATAACTTCTTACACTTGTATTGTGCGTTACAAGCCTGTTCACAAGTTTCTCAAAGTACTGTAGTCATTATTCATTCTCTCCACACTCTGTGGTTAAGCTTCATTAACCACGTGGCTGTAATGTGTTTATATTCTGATCTCTTATGTAAGTGCCCTCTGCTGGACACCTGTGGAATTATGTTTTACTTATTCAAATTGCCTCCTAGTGGCTGGAATGAGTAAACTGGTTATTTAGTTAAAATATCCTAACTCCCCCCCCTAATGGGCTAGAGACTTACTTTTTTTTTTTGACATACTCAGGGATTTGTGCTCTACAAATCAGGGGCCGGATTAAATCACCTCGCGGGCCGGATTTGGCCCGCGGGCCGTAGTTTGAATGAATCATGTAGCTCAGGGGTCCTCAGACTGGTAGTAGTAGTAGTAGTAGTAGTAGTAGTAGTAGTAGTAGTAGTAGTAGTAGTAGTAGTAGTAGTAGTAGTAGTAGTAGTAGTAGTAGTAGTAGTAGTAGTAGTAGTAGTAGTAGTAGATCTTAGTCTCTCCCTTTCATTTTTATTTAGTCTGATTTTAGTCGACTCAAATATCTGGCCATTTTAGTCACAGTTTTAGTCTCATGAAAAACTTTTAATTTAGTTTTAGTCCAATTTTACATTTGCGAACTCTTTCCTCCACCTGTGGCTCTAGCCTTTAGCCCAAGATGAGCTTTTTAACCTCCGCTTCAGCTAGCGGCATGTGAAATTATATATTTGACTTTTGAATTTTGTCGCTTTCATTTTTCACTTTATTTGTTGGGTTTTCATCTTCGCCTTCGTTGCCGTTTTGACGCTTTGTTCAAGAAGCTTTTCGATTCGGGTTAAGAGAACGTGGGTTAACCAGGCTCGTCTACCTCCCGGCTCTGAGGCACAATGTCACCACACAAAATATCACAGCGTAAAAATGTACTTTTCACACAAGCAAATCTCAAATCGTTCCTTCCAATATCTCGTACAAAGTGATAAAACGCTGCTTTCAAAACATCAAATTCTCATTGTAAAAACCCACTCCAATCGTATAATCTCTATTGCAGCGCAGGGAAATAATCATTAAACACCCTTTTGCACCTCGAGGATTCAGAGTGTGGAGGACTTGGCGTTAAGACCCCGCTTAATGTTTCACAACTCGTGTCTTTTCGCATTAGGAAAGACATTTTTACGAGCGTTTGGAACTCGCAGCTGAGCCCCTGCCCTGTTTCATCATCATAACGGGCTCTGACGCCGCCAACAAAAACATTTCCTCCGATACACAGACCCCGGAGCTTGTAAACGTAATGCCTTCCGATGGACGCGATATCGCTTCATGGAACACACGGCAGATGAAGCGGCGATACATGGGGGGATTTGAGCGTTTGATGCCGGTTCCTCTGCGCCGCCTCCAGCTGTGTGTAAATCAGGCTCAGGTTGTGGAGCGGAGGAAAAACAAACCCTTCCCCTTCGCCTCCGTGTGAAGCCATTTGAATACAGGCCATGAATTGACATAGTTTATAGGTGCGCGGACAAATAGTGAGATCTGCGTTATGTAATGCACCCAGTGTTTGCCGAATGTGCGGAGAAATGATTCCTTAAAAGGTAAAGCGGGATGGTTTGTGATCTCCTGCTGCTTTGCCTGTGAGTTTATTATGTGATACGTGGAGAGTGTCTTGCGGTGTTAAATTATTCAGCTACATTATTTCGTCATCATTTTAGTCAAAGTTAAACCAAATGAAAAGTTGTTTGTGAGACTTAAAGGAACAGGCCACCGTTTTTACCAATTTGGCCCAGAACCTTAAAACTGAAACAATAGTGTCTCCCCTTAAGAGCCAGTTCTTGAAGCAGTACTCAGCATTTATGTTGGATTGTGCGAACAGCCACAGATTTCAGACTTGGCATGGCGTGATGTCCACCATGTTCTTCCCTCGTAGGCGCCGATTTATGTTCTTCTCAGCGGGTGTTCATTAGTTAAACGACCCACCAGGAAAACATTGTGGAGCTCCCGGCTACATCCCACAATTCACTTTCTTCTTATTGAGCTACATTTAGCTTATTGACCTTGGGCGAGTGCTTGAGTTCCGCATAGGGAGGCACCGATACCACTTTTTCTACAACCGATACGAGTACGAGTACTTTGTTTACTTGCTGATACCGAATACCGATACGAGTACAAGGCATTTTCTTCAACATAATTACTTTTTCCACAGCAGATTGGTTTGTAATTAGTTAATTTACTCATGTACATTTCCTTAAGTAAAGTCGGCGACACATTTAAGAGCAGTTATATTAGAATTGTGCTGATGCCATTTATTTATTTATTTTATTTTCATTCAATATAATTTTTGTCCATGTCCTAAAGCTCCCAATGCCTGAGCTTTATTCATGTATGTGTTTTTATGTAACAATAGTATTGAGATGTGACTTAAATGGTCTCTTTTCGTCTTTACTTCAGCTCCTGTAGATTCTCTCGTGTGTTTGTAGTAACTTAGCGAGTAGCTACAGCGTTTTCATTGTTCTGCTGCAGCTCATTTTCCCTCAATATAAACATGCTGTATGTCTTTAATGTGGATTTTCTGAGGACTTTTTAGTCGCTGGGTTAGTTTTTCAGATGAATAAACCCCTGGGTATAAAACGGCGTCAGAATGGCCAAAACTGTTAGCCGCGAGTTAGCAACGTTAGTCTGTTGTAAACACTGCAGACGCTGCAGCGCTAACATTAACCATTAATAACACCTTTAAAAAAACTTGCGTTAAGGGAGCTTCGACACAAACATGTGCTTGCATATTATAGCTTTATAAATATTTTAACCCTTCAAATGCCAGCTGTCTAACCCAAAGTTACAATCGTGCATGTTCCAAAAATACAAAAAGTACTAATATTGGAAATAACAGGCATGTTCTTCCTCTTCCCACACTAGGTAAAAATGACCTCATGGTGAAAAAACTGTGTCAGGGCGTTAGTTTGAAGCCTCAAGGTTCAGAAAATATGCAGAAGTTTGAAATTAAATTTTTGATCCGTTTTATAGAAGCGTTATAATAATGTAAGTCTATGGAGTCAATGGGCCACAATGGAAATCCATTAGTGACTTTGCGACAGAAAGTTGGCAATGAAAGGGTTCTAATATTTTAAAAGTTTGATTATTTTTATATGCATGACAAGAGGAGAGGTCAGCCTCCAAATTAAAACCAAAAAGTTTTTAAAAATATTGTTCATTTTTTTATAGCTTTCTAAAGTGAAAAGCACATTTTTGTGTGGAAGCTCCCACAACGCAACATGTTATACTAAAATTGCCGCTACATAAACAAATTTCAACTTAGAAACAAATCCTTCGGGTCATTTCACACAGACGTCAGGCCACGTCAGCCAGACCAGAAACTTCCCATTTTGGGTTTGAAATTTTAAAAATATATAATTTTTTTGTGTTTTTGGAGCATGCGCTGTAGCAACTTTGGGTCAGAAAGTTGGCAATGAAAGGGTTAAAACATTATGAAAGTTATATTTTTATATGTATGGAAAGAGGAGAGTCAGACCTTCACAATAAAAAAAAAGTGAAAAGAGATATTGTTCCTTCATGGAGTTATAGCTCTAAAGTTTCAAGCACATTTTTGTGTCGAAGCTCCCTTAACGTGAGTATTTTATTTATGAGTGTTTACAATGGGGTAAAAATCCAAATGACATCAAATAATTTTAGATTAAAAAATACACCCCCTGAGGAAGTTTCACCCAACTGGCTTTAAAGGAATAGGCCACCGTTTTTACATAGAGATATGCTCTTACAGTAGTAACTCCTAAAGGTTATTGACGGAAGTGAGCGGGGAAGTCTTTAGGAGTTACTGCGCGGACGTTGTGCTCCTGTATCATTACGCCTCACAATATAGTCCCCCTTTTTATTTGCTTATAAAATCGACACGCTACATTTCTGTGTAAATATACTTCGCATGAAAACACTTCACGTAACTTTATTTAAATAGGGAACACGTGGAAGAGCTTGGTAGCTTCTATCGTGAGCTTTTTCGGAGCTATGTGACATGTGGGAGAGGCTGCGTATGTGTGAGCGCACGGACAAAGACCAGACGGGGATATGTTAACTCGGCTAAAGTGAGGTAAGAGCATATCTCAGTATGTAAAAAACGGTGGCCTATTCCTTTAAAAATGTAGGAGTTATTCAAAAAACAAAAGTCCAAAAGCACAAAAATGTGCTTGGGTGTAATTAAGGGTTAAGCTCTGGTTAAATCCAGCTCAGACTCTGGTTTAGAGAGTGCAGTCTGTAATAAAGTCAGCTCTATGTGGATTATTGTATTTGCACTAAAGAAATCTCCAGTTTGTTGCTTCTTCTCTCCTCAGCTGAGAGCGGCGCCTCGTAGCTGCGCCTCGTAGCTGCGCCTCGTATGTGCGCTGGCCGCTCGTCAAATGGTGATTCAACTAATGTAACTAAGATCAGACCCAGACGTACATGTAGGGAAATTGTAATTGACCAGAGTTTACAGACGGCTAAGGCCAGGGTTAGCGCTAGATCGTCTGCTCCGGAGGGGCGGTCTGCTGTTTGTATAGATCTATGAGTTGGTTTGTCTAAAAATACAAATAATCCTAATCCGACCCCTTAACTCCCACCTGAACCGAGCACATTTTCTCCAGTTTGGCTTTACCCCAGTCCAAAAGCTTCTGGAAAAAAGCTGTGAAAATAGCAATAAAACAATGATGGAAATGTGACAAAAAAGTGAGAAAACGTTGACAAAAAAGTGCTGAAAAATGTATGAAAAAGTGGCAAAAATGTCACAAAAATGTCACAAAAAATGGACAAAAAATTGATAAAAAAATGGACCAAAAAAATGTAAAAAATGTGACAAAAAAATGATTCAAAATTGATTCAAAATTGACGAAAAATTGACGAAAAATGTCAAAAATGTGACCAAAAAAAGTGACAAAAAAGTGACAAAAAATTGATAAAAAATGGACCAAAAAATGTCAAAAATGTGACAAAAAAATGATTAAAAATTGATTAAAAATTGACGAAAAATTGACAAAAAAATGTCAAAAATGTGCAATTTGTGACAAAAAAATTACAAAAAAGTGACAAAAAAGTGACAAAAAATTGATTAAAAATTGACGAAAAAAATGGACGAAAAAATGAGAAATGTGATGAAAAAAAATACAAAAAAGTTACAAAAATGAGTTGAACACCCAACAAAAAAATGTTGGGAAAAAAAATCTGATGACTGTTCAGGCGGGAGTTAAGAGGTTAACCATTTCCCTGGCCCTAACCTTCATTTGTGTCATGATATCTCACGTTTTCACAGCAGACTGTCCCTCCGGATCAGACGATCTAGCACTAACCTAAGGCCAGGCTTGGTCCCTATACTTCCTTACACTGTGGCCATGTGACCTACATAATGCCCACTTTACTTACACTCCCGTGAGGCGAATCCCCTCGCTGCTTTCAAAGTATTTACTCAACATAAGTAACGATGAATGCGGTCATAGAGTAAACATTACTCAGTTGCATCAATAGTTGAGAGAGACTCCATTTGCAAACCTCCAGGACACAAGGCATTTGTTTGAACGGTCTGACTCTACACAAGCGAGGAATCTGCACCGCTTTGATCAGAACAACGTCCCCAAAGGAGCCGAAGCCAAAAGCCCCGCAGACCGCCATTATGGAAACTCTAATTGTATTTAAAACACACTCAATTACGGAGGCTAAACATTTAGATAGCCTTCCCCATACAGCCCATCATGTAAAGTGTAGCGGCGTAACTCGATTAGCGCTGTTGTCGTAGCCAGAGCGGAGGATCCTCGGCGGGTTTCTGGTTGCGTAAGCCGCGGTCAGGGGTATGTTGCGTTTCGAATTCATAGTATTTTTCACAAATACGACATCTGGAACGATTTCTGCTGTTTGGCCCAAAAAAAACCGAAGGACACAGAGTACAAATCTGAAGCCAGCTTTTCAATCAGACGTGAATGTGTTTTATCAAGTGGGAAAGAGCAACAGTAAAACGTATATACAGCCACTGTTCATTCTACAAAAACGGGCTCTGAAAACAATACATAATGTTAGATATAGAGATCCATCGAATCCACTTTTTATTAAATGTAATTTTCTAAAATTTGAGGATATAGTCGACTATAATATCCTCCAGGTTTTGTATAAAGCAAATAGAAAAATATTGCCAGTGAACATGTTTGAAATGTTTGAGAAAAGAGAAAGTCAGTATAATCTGAAAGGAACGTCTTTAACAAACCCAGGTTCGATTCTAAAGCAAAGGAACGAACTGTTACAGAGACAGGAATCAGTTTATGGAATAAACTCCAGAAAGAAGTGAAAAAGTCAGAAACTCTCCTGGAGTTTAAAAAACACATAAAAGCTACAATGTTAAAAAAGTATGAAGTATTTGGACATGAATAATGTGGGATATTTGATTTGAACAAACATGAATACGACGGTTTGTTTCTTTTTGACCATTTGTAAACATTCAAGAATACGAAGGTTCTGTATTTTATATATTGAAAAACTGAATATAGAATATAAAACATCTGTTAATACTGTGAATATACACATGTATATACATAAGACTGTAAATATATGTATGTAGACATACCACAACAATGTGAAGTGTAAAGTGTGAAGTAACAAAAGGGGCAGATATTATAAGACTTGTTCTTCTCCTCTGCTCCGTTTCATTCATACTGTGTTGGCCTTGGCGGTTTTATTGTGATTGTGAACATCACTTTTGAATGAAATAAATAAATAAAATGAAATGAACAGACAGGAGCGGCTCTCGGGTCCTGGAGACATTGTAGGAGCTTGTTAAAATCTCACGGTACGATGTTGTCAATGTGGTCAGGGTGAGGTTCCCCCTGCGCTGCTGTTCCCTGGTGACCATCGCCATTTTCACCTTGTAGGGCTAAGGTCAGGCTATTTACTGATTATTGCTCTAATGAAGCTGTCCTGCTTTTTGTCGGCTGGTTGAATCTGGAGTCAGTCCGGTTTAGTCCTGTCTAAACACGAGCGTCGCCGGCCACACACTTTTCCAATTATTGACTCTGGGACTGGGTGTTATCTCCGCGAGTTCCGATGCGTGTGATCGGCGGATTATCCAATCACTACACGGTAAATAAAACATGAAATATCACGCCTGAATCCCGCCTCTTCTGCCAAATCAACAGGCGAACTCCTAAACCCTTTCAATTTGCAGGTGAAAGACGTTAAAAAGTTGGTTCCAATCCCAGCTCGGTCTCTCAGTCTCTTTTTCCAATTGATTTTTTCCTGCGATGGGATTCTAAAGGGCCCATCTCACCGGCCTGGAGACTAGTTGGAGACTAGAGTCGCCGCTAGTGACGGGGATGTATCCGAGACGTCTCCCGGCAAACACTAGTTGTTTCTCCTCAACCCGTGAGACGTTTTCCGTGTCCCCCTTTGAGATCTCCTCGGTGTCCGACAGGTCTCTGAGACATTGCGGTGATGTCACAGAAACGTCTCACAGGTTGAGGACAACAAATTGTATTCACGACACAACTGCTTAAAGGAACAGGCCACAAGGAGTAATTTGGCATCCGCACAGTAAAGTGAAGATCACTGCGCGGATTTCGAACTACTCCTGGTCTTATTACGCCTTACAATATAGTTCCCCCTTTTATCCGCTTAGAAAAATCCACATTGTTTAATTTTGTGTAATTATACTTTGTAGTGGAACACTTCACGTAACCATATTTAAATAGGGGAAACGTGGAAGAGCTTGGTAGCTTCTATCTTGACCTGTTTTGGAGCTATAGAGGAGAGAGGGAGAGGCTAAATGCTAACGCCGTCTGCGCTGTGTTGACGTGACTGAAGGCACGGGGGAAGATCAGACAGGTCCTAAAGAACTCGTCAAAGCTAAGGTAAGAACATTCCTTTAAAGGGATGTTTCAGGATGTTTGACATAGGGCCTCATTTCCTCGTTTTCCAGAGTGTCGCTGATTTCTGGAGATATTTTTTTTTGTATTTCAAGCAGTTCTTATATTTGAAGAGCTTCGTGGCGCTAGGCTACTGCAAGGCTAGCTCATTTCTATGGTATCAGCTAGCCTGCATTAAAAACAGTCTGAACCGCTCCACAGAAATGTTAACCATTTTTGCATTTAAAAGACCTTATATTTGAGCAGCATCAGCTTCGTGGTTGTATAAGCTACGCAGTGGCGGAGTGATCTAGAAAATAGTCCCTCAAAATGTGATCATTCATGTGATGCAGGTCAGTTATATTCCAAACATTACTCTATGGACACAAACATTTATATCGTTAGTGGGTCACACTGTTTTTAATGCTGGCTAGCTGATACCATAGCACAATCCTAGCGCCACGTAGCTCTTCAAACATTAGAACTGCATGAATTACAAAAAAAAAAATATCTCCAGAAATCAGCAACACTCTGGATAAGTAGGAAATGAGGCCCTATGTCAAAAATCCTGAAACATCCCTTTAAGACCGTGTAGACCCCTCTAGATTTGAGTCTCCACCTAATCTCCAGGCCGGTGAGATAAGCCCTTAAAGAGGGGGTATTATGCTTTTTTCAGTCCCATAGCACCAGTCTATATCACACTACAACGATGACCAAACCTTCTGTTGGTCTGTAAATGCAGTAAATTAGAATAACTGCCTTGTATAAAATGTCTCTCTCAAAATGGCTGTAGTGAATGTCTTGAAATAGGCCTCTGTCTCTTTAAGAACCTCTGAGCCTTTAGACACGCCCCCTCCACACGCTGTCTGTGGCATCAGTGGGGAGGGGGTTCTGCTGAGGAGCAGTGGTTGGTTATTCGGCTGGTGACCAAAGCTCGGAGGCGTCTCCAGGAGGTGGGGGCGTTCCTAGGAGGACTCAGGCAAACCTATCCCTAAAATGGCCGCCATCAGAGTTTTTACAGATTACTCAGAAATACGTGAATGTGCCAAGGCAACACCTCAGGCATGTTTTTAATGAGGGAATGACAGAATAACATGATGGAAAGCTTGAAAAAGTCAATTTTGCAGAATACCCCTGCTTTAAAGGTTGCAAACTCCTAGATTTTAGGCTGAGAGTTGGACCCAAAAATGGTGAGAGTATAAGGAGGGAACTTTGGGTGCAGGTTAAGGACCACAGGTGCTGATCCCGTGGGTGCTGCAGGACTCAAATCTCCAAATCTTTAGACTCTCAAATGCCCTGATTATAAAAGGATTCAATAGAAATCACCTGTAAATCACGAGAGACTTCTTTCTCCTCACATGTAAGCACAGGTCAGCCCGTAATCTCAACAAGGAGAGTGTCTGACTTTAAAGAAGAGCTCGTGAGATCAAGACCGACGCGCAGGGGTGGACTGGTCATATGTCCATTCTGGAAGAGCACAGAAGGGCCACTGGCTCTCGGGCCACCGGTCTGGCCTCTCCATTTTCTCTTATCCCTTGCCTTAACCGAGCTTTACCTAAATCTAAAAGCTTAAAAGAAAAGAATGTGACAAAAAAAACGTTGCAAAAACCTGACGAAAGCAATGAAAAACCCACAAAAACATGACAAAAAGAGACGAAAACACAACAAAGCAATGGAAAAAGCAACAAAAAAGCCACAAATACACAACAAAAAAGTGACAAAAAAGCAACGAAAAAAGTTTCAAACACTTTTGTAGGTCTTAGCTTTCAAATCAGGCATTACACTGTTGCTCTTCGGGTCAAGAAGCTTTTAGATTTGGGTAAAGCTGAACTGGAGAAAATGCACTCGGTTAACCCCTTAGAATACCTGAGCCCGTATAGGACCCACTGTCATGTTCCGGGCATTTGGATGCAAGGTGACACAAGGGGGCGCCTTCCAACCTTCTCAGTGTAAAAGTGAGTTGACTTTCTTCAGAGTGAGACTTTAGGTCAGACACCATGAGTGACAGTAACATGAGGCTAAATACAGTGAGCTCTTTGTTTCCAGTAAAAAGGCTGAGGCCTCATTGCTCTTCAGTCACAGACTGAGAAGTGAAGAAGGAAGTCATGGAGCTTCTGCTTTAGACAGAACTTCAGACTTCTGCTGCAGGTAAGAGTCATATCATATTCTGAGAGTCAAATATGGTAAAAGCAACAAATATAGGAGAAATTATTACAAAAAACAAACACGTGATTGATGCTTATAAAGGTTGAAGAAATATCCAAATATATGATCTGCTGTAGGTCATGTTTGTCCCGGTTCCTCTGAGTCGTGGTGGGTCATGGTGGACTGTGACAGATGTGGACAGGACTGTGGTAGATCTACCTTTACTTTATCTTTTATTGTTACATCCAGCAGAAGTGTAATGTTCTAACGCAGAATCTCCATGACTTCCTTTTTCACTTCTCAGTTTGTGCCTGAAGAGCAATGAGGCCTCAGCCTTTCTACAGAAAATAAAGAGCTCAGTATTTAGCGTCATGTTACTGTGACTCACGGTGTCTGACCTACTGTGTAACTCTGAAGCCAATCAGATCACAGAGACTCAGAGTGGGCGGAGCTCAAATGTGACCAAACGCCAAGACCCAAGATCTGAGACAAGAATAATATTTCAGCGCTTTTAGAGGTTAAGGGTTAAATATGACTTTGTGGAAGTGTTGCAGTGTTGGGCCAGGCTGGTCCAGAGTCCGGGGCCGTTTTTTAGTCCCAGTCCGCCCCTGCCGACGCGTATCCATCTTTTCTGGTTCGGCCGTTTTGCCTGGGCACCCACTGGGAAAAACATTCATCAGCGTCTATATGTAGGACTGGAGCTGTCATTGAGTGTACGGAAAACAGCTGGAATTCTCCGAGGCCGGAATTCCAGATTCTTTGGTACTCAGTGTAGTCAAGGTCAGGCGTTCAACTTCTATCTGATACGTGTTTCTGCAAAATGAACTATCTGGTGCTCGCTTAACGAAAGCAAAAGGCAACAATTTAGTCTACGCACATTTTGATTTTGGCATAAAGACGGCGAGTGTAGTGGAAAGTACACAGTTCGCCTAGTATTTCTTGAGTTCTATTGAGAACATCTGTGAATTTGAAGAGAAAATAATCTTTTGGGCCCAAGGCTTTGGAAATAATTCTTTGAGGAAAAAAAAATGTTTACACTTGTGGAAAACTTTCACTTCAAATACAGTAATATCAGTGATGGGTAACCCTTTACATTACGGGCCGGCAAGTCCGTGGTACTTACAGTGGTAATTACTAGTAATGGCAGTGGTACTTATTGTGGCACTAAAAGTGGTTACTAGTAATTGGGGTTAGGGTTAGGGAGTCACAGAGTTACCATTGCATCTCTCATTATGTATTAAGAGATACAGGGGTAACTCTTGGTAATGAAGTACTTCTATTTACTTTGGTATTTTAAGTGATCGTTTCTAGTACTTACAGTAATACATCTATGGTACTTACTGGTACTTCAAGGATACTACAGCAGCAATTCATAAGTAGTAAATGTGGTATTTCTACAAACAGAAGTCATTTCTAGGATTGTGTGACTATAAAACAATATAAAACAGCATGAAGGAAAACAAGAAGTACAACCTTCATTACTACGAGCTACCACTGTATCTAGAAGTACATACTTTGTAATTCTCACTATATATACACAATATATCCTTTAAGTACCACAATAAGTACCACTGTAAGTACCACCATAAGCACCACTATAAGTACCTAGAAGTACCACTATTAATACTAGTATTTACCACTGTAAGTACCACCAAAAGTATCTAGAATTACCACTGTAAGTACCACAATGAGTACCTAGAATTACCACTAATATTACTAGTATTTACCACTGTAAGTACCACCATAAGTATCTAGAATTACCACAATAAGTACCTAGAAGTACCACTATTATTACTAGTATTTACCACTGTAAGTACCACCATAAGTACCTAGAAGTACCACTATTATTACTAGTATTTACCACTGTAAGTACCACCATAAGCACCACTGCAAGTACCACAATAAGTACCTAGAAGTACCACTATTAATACTAGTATTTACCACTGTAAGTACCACCATAAGTATCTAGAATTACCACTGTAAGTACCACCATAAGCACCACTGCAAGTACCACAATAAGTACCTAGAAGTACCACTATTAATACTAGTATTTACCACTGTAAGTATCACTATAAGTACCTAGAATTTCCACTAAGTACCACCATAAGTATCTAGAATTTACCACTGTAAGTACCACCATAAGTACCTAGAATTACCACTATTATTACTAGTATTTACCACTGCAAGTACCACCATAAGTACCGAGAATTTCCACTAAGTACCACCATAAGTACCTAGAATTACCACTATTATTACTAGTATTTACCACTGTAAGTACCACAATAAGTACCGAGAAGCACCACTATTATTACTAGTATTTACCACTGTAGGTACCACTATAAGTACCTAGAATTTACCACTGTAAGTACCACCATAAGTATCTAGAATTACCACTGTAAGTACCACCATAAGCACCACTGCAAGTACCACAATAAGTACCTAGAAGTACCACTATTAATACTAGTATTTACCACTGTAAGTATCACTATAAGTACCTAGAATTTCCACTAAGTACCACCATAAGTATCTAGAATTTACCACTGTAAGTACCACCATAAGTACCTAGAATTACCACTATTATTACTAGTATTTACCACTGCAAGTACCACCATAAGTACCGAGAATTTCCACTAAGTACCACCATAAGTACCTAGAATTACCACTATTATTACTAGTATTTACCACTGTAAGTACCACAATAAGTACCGAGAAGCACCACTATTATTACTAGTATTTACCACTGTAAGTACCACCATGAGTACCGAGAAGCACCACTATTATTACTAGTATTTACCACTGTAAGTACCACCATAAGTACCTAGAATTACCACTGTAAGTACCGAGGACTTACCGGCCCGTATTGTAAAGCGTTACCCAGTTATGCTTTTTTTCTTTCATTCATTTCACTTGCATTTTGTCCGGGCATCCAGTGACCCATCATTTCCACAGATCCTTCCTCCTAACGTGCACCTTCTGGCAAATGAAGACACAACACCAGCGCTCAGTCTTTTAGCTCCGGTGAATCGAGGCGTAGCTCACAACCATCTAATTTCAGACAGGCCGGCGTTTGAAAAATCACACGGTAAAAAAAAAAGGTGTGAAATGCATTCGCAGATGTACGATAGAAAAAGCAGGACTCCCAGGGCGCCTCGGTCTGCGCGAGTGAGATCCAGCGCCTTCGCCGGACATGCGCTTCCCATTAACGCCGATATCGGGGGGTTTGATGCGCTCTGAGCGGCTCCCAAAGTGTAATTCATTAGAAGCATATCGGACTCTGGTTTAAGTTAACAACATTCTGTGTCTCAGTTTCGCTAAATAAAACACAGCTGATGCGATGGGAGTTGTCAGAAATATTTCTTAACATTTTCATTGCAAAAATACGAGGAAAAGGAAATGACCTCTTCGTATAAGTAGCAAACTTTAACGTTGATTAAATTAAATGCATTCAGGGCTGTCGACCTTTCACCAAACTTTGGAGAGAGACATCAGTCGGTCCTGAGCTGAGTGACCCTTGTCTATAGTGTCTGGTAATCATACAAAGTTATAATCAAAAACAAGTTTATGCTTTGGGTGGACAAACACGAGTTGCACCTCAAAGTATGTGAATGGATCTGACAGATCTGACAGACTCCCCCCCCATTGGCCATTAGAAGCTGATAAAAAGATGAGAGAGCAGTTGAAGGGGAGTTTGAGGTCCTCAAAAAATATATAATTCAGATGTGATTTCCTGCATTCTGGTGCATTTTAGATCATAAATAATACTTTTAGTTGGTCCATTTGCTGGTGCTAACCCTCGTGTCGCCTTCGCGGGTCATTTTGACCCACTGTCACGTTCCAGGCATTTGGATGCAAGGTGACACAAGGGGGCGCCTTCCAACCTTCTCAGTGTAAATGTGAGTGGACTTTCTTCAGAGTGAGACTTTAGGTCAGACACCATGAGTGACAGTAACATGAGGCTAAATACAGTGAGCTCTTTGTTTGCAGTAAAAAGGCTGAGGCCTCATTGCTCTTCAGTCTCAGACTGAGAAGTGAAGAAGGAAGTCACGGAGCTTCTGCTTTAGACAGAACTTCAGACTTCTGCTTCATGTAAGAGTCATATCATATTCTTTATACTCACTGCTGCCACCTCAGGTCATTCGTGTAACTGCACCTTCTATATTAAGCTGTGCATGACGGCACTTCAGACCCGAAGTAACACCTTTCTGAGTGACAGTGCAGGATTTTAGAGGCGGTTGTGGTGAATATGTCTGGGCTCATTCTGCACCTTAGGCCATTGTTGAAACACGAAGGGGGAGGAAAATGCTTAATCTGAACATTTTTAAACTCTGTATAGTTCCTTTAAATATCAACTTGGCCTCATGTACTACAGTAAAAACAAAACAAAAAACATTGGGTGATTGGCTAATAGTGTAACTATTGGGTGAAGTGTGTATGTTTTCTAGAGGAAGAGAGGCAGAGTGCTCGCTGGATCACGATGGTCGGATGGTAAATGCTAGAAGAAAGCAAATACACTTACAAAACAGGTGCTCTTCAAGCTTGTAGGGCCAGGCATACTAAATGACGAAAGAGATGGGCTGGGGCATTCTGAATTTGCAGATAAACCTTTAAAGGAATAGGCCACCGTTTTTCCATACTGAGATATGCTCTTACCTCACTTTAGCCAAGTTAATATATCCCCGTCTGGTCTTTGTCCGTGCGCTCACACATACGCAGCCTCTCCCACATGTCATATAGCTCCAAAAAAGCTCACGATAGAAGCTACCAAGCTCTTCCACGTGTTCCCTATTTAAATAAAGTTACGTGAAGTGTTTTCATGCGAAGTATATTTACACAGAAATGTAGCGTGTCAATTTTATAAGCAAATAAAAAGGGGGACTATATTGTGAGGCGTAATGATACGAGGAGTAAAACGTCCGCGCAGTAACTCCTAAAGGTTATTGACGGAAGTGAATGGGGGAAGTCTTTAGGAGTTACTACGCGGACGTTTTACTCCTCGTATCATTAAGCCTCACAATATAGTCCCCCTTTTTATTTGCTTATAAAATTGACATGCTACATTTCTGTGTAAATATACTTCGCATGAAAACACTTCACGTAACTTTATTTAAATAGGGAACACGTGGAAGAGCTTGGTAGCTTCTATCGTGAGCTTTTTTGGAGCTATGTGACATGTGGGAGAGGCTGCGTATGTGTGAGCGCAAGGACAAAGACCAGACGGGGATATATTAACTCGACTAAGGTTAGGTAAGAACATATCTCAGTATGGAAAAACGGTGGCCTATTCCTTTAAATGCACTAAGTCTGGAGTGGCAAGATCACAAAGTGCTCCTACTGAGGCAAAATGTCACGCTATCGTCTCCGTTTTGATGCACAAGATCGGGCCCAATGAGTCTCAGGATGAGTCATGTGTATGTTTTGTATTTGACCTACCAGTAAAATACATGACCAAATAATGTTTTGTACTCTGATGGATTCTCCTATGGCCAACAAAGGTCTACATCAACTCAAGCTACCGAAACACAGTTTGCTCCTCATACTAGAAGTGACTGTTGTAAGAACAATGAACGCACAAAGACTCTACTTCAATGTGCAGATAATTAGCGGGTGATTAAATGCATTAATATAAGTGAAAAAGCACATATTCGTGAGCCAGGTTGTTAACACATCATTCACTTGGTGAGACAGTCCGTTTACGACTATGTTCATGACCTCATTCAAACTATTTTCAGGTAGATAACATAACAAGTTTACCACAGAAAACATATTTGTTTCACTGACTCACCAGGCCTGTAGTCTCCATGAGGCAATGAGCTCCAAACACGAAAAGTCCGACTTCTCTTCATCCTTCTGATATGCCCATGTTTCCAGTCTTCTCTCACAGTATTTCCTAAAAAGACAAGCTTCCTCTGGTTGTTTGCTGCGTCGTCCTGTGCCTATTTTAGGTCATTTTTAGTCCAACCTGTGGAGATCATTTGAACTGTAGCGCGTTTGGAGCTTAGTGCAGCACATGGCCCTTTGCTGTACAGTTCGAAGATCAGGGAAAAATGTTTAACTCGTGGTCCTTTTAGCTTATTATATACTCTCTCGCATACAGACATGACGCAGGAGCAGAGGAGCCGCCGACAGACACAAGAATATGAAAGTAAAGCATTTGCAGCCGCTCTTGCTAAAAGTCGGGAATATTTTTTTGGTTGAATGTGAGATGTGCTTAGTGAGGTGTGAGCGTGTGTGAAGGCGCTCAGATGTGTTCCTTTACGGACCATGGACGTGATGAATGAAAGCCAGAGCAAAAACATCTTTACAGGTCAAGTTAAATTCCTCCATCCACTGAACTTGAGAGATTTTGGACAGTTTCTGCTTGGATTTCTTTGCAGGATGTCAGAATAGCCTTCCAGAGCTGCTGTTTGGATGTGAACTGCCTCCCACCCTCATAGATGTTTCGCTTAAGGCTCCAAAGGTTCTCAATAGGGTTGAGGTCAGGAGGTTGAGGAGGAGGGGGTCCACATCATGAGTTTCTCTCCTTTTATGCCCATAGCAGCCAGTGATGCAGAGGTTTTCTTTACAGCAGGACATGGTGCGTTGTCATAATGAAGATGATTTTGTTCGGGTTCGGTTCTTTGTACCATAGAAGAAAGTGGTCAGTCAGAAGCTCTCTCCCCATGATTCCAGGCCAAAACATGACTCCGCCCCCTCCTTACTGACGTCACAGCCTTATTGGGACATTGTGGCCATTCATCAACCATCCACTACTCCATCCACCTGACCATCCAGGGTTACACGGCCTCATCAGTGAACAAGACTGAAAATGAGTCTTTAGTTTAGGGGAGGCCGGATAGAAGGTTTATGCACAACTGCAGCCTCTGGAGGGTCCTACACCTTGATGTTCGGGAGACTCCAGAGGCACCAGCAGCTTCAAATACCTGTATGCTGCTTTGTAGCAGCTGTTCCTTTAATCCGACATATTTGTCTGGCAGAAACTTCCCTCATTGTGTCATTATCTGCACAAACCCGTGTGTGTCTCTGAATCAGCCACAAATCTCTTAACAGTACGATGATAATGCTTCATTTTAGTTTTTTGGTTTCTTTTTGAAAGACACTAGGTAAAAACAAACAAAGCTGTTCAAATACCTTACGCGTTTCGACAGACAAGGAACTACTTCCGTCTTCGTCAGAGGCGTCTCCCGACGTGCATGATGCGTCTCTTATTGGGATGTTGTTATTCCCAGGCGTGGCCACACTGACATAAGTTGTTTTTACCTTGTGTCTTTCAAAAAGAAACCAAAAAACTAAAGTTTATTACTCAAGAAGACATAATGAATATAATAAAAGAAAGGATTATGTTTCATCTTTCATGAATCATCAAGAGTTTTCATACCTTGTCCAAGACATTCTATTTCACACTTTATCAGCAGAGAGATCCTTTTTCTTTTAGCCAAAGTAAGTTGTGTCTCATTGTATTTCATCAAAGTAAGTTGTGTCTCATTGTATTTCATCAAAGTAAGTTGTGTCTCATTGTATTTCATCTTTATGGGGTTTAGAGCGAGCCAAACAAGAGCTCATTTTGCACGGGTGCCTTTGGTCTGAGTCGCTTCGATAGTCAGTATTCAAAGGTTTTCTGCAACAAAACAAAATGTTCAAATGTCAAGGAACTAAGACCGCAATCGGGGCTTGTGCAAATCTAGATATCTCTGCATTCTGTCAGTGGAAAAGGCCCTACGTTCAAGAATGACAAGCCCATACGAACAACGCTCTTAGATGTGGAGTTATCATATAGGGATGCACGATAATATCGGCCGCTGATAATTATCGGCATTTTGGCGCCATCCCCGATAAAGCCGATTAAAAAAAATTGGGCCGATAATTAGGCCCGATAATTATAAGCTCAAATTGCATTGAATCTGTGGCTCCAGCTCTGCCTTTCTCTCGGCGGCGCTGCCCCGCACGTCCTGCAGCCCGGAGCTGCTGCAGACTCAGGACAGCACATTTACAGCAGCAGATATACGCTCTCCACGGCCGACATCTGCACGGTTTCAGCAGAAAAATACGACGAGTATTCCAGCGAAATAGCTGTGCAGGCGCTCTCTCCGTGAAGGAAGAGTTTTTCGACTTTTTACATTGAAGTCACTTCAACATTAGCACCGTAACAAAATGAGAAAAAGACGAGGAGATGTGAACCTCTGACCCGCTCAGGTGAGTTACTGGAACACAGCGGGGCCTAAAAACCCACATATTATCTTCGTATTTCTGATCAAATAAACACGACAGCCCCGCGACTGAAGCGTTATGAACGAGAGGAGTTTTACATTGATGAAATGAGCCGCTGCTCGTCACAAATACATAAATGAGCCCAATGCAGGAGAGAGTCTTGTTTTTGTGCTGTAGTATCAGATTATTAGTCAGAAACTGTCACAGATTTGGCATCACTTCTCTGTCATGTCAGAGACGCCTCTAGACTCAGAGAAATACTATAATACTGTCTATATTCCAGTGTTGTAAATAAGAATTCATTAGTATGATGTCAACAAAAAGACAAATACTAGGAAGGAAGTACCTTCTCAGATGATGGAACTGTAAAAAACCCAAGCTTTAGAAAAAGGTGGAGACCCAAACCCAAAGTAAAACTCATTATTTGGTTTATATTTATACACTTGTATATTGCTTGGTAGAGTTACTACATTTTGGGCACAACTGTGAACTGTTACATTGAGTTCTTGTCACAAAATAAAGTGCAAATATATATACATAATTATCGGTGTCATTATCGGTTATCGGTATCGGGACATGCGGAATTATCGGTTATCGGTTCAAATTGGCATTATTGTGCATCACTATTTATCAAGGAAGCAACAGCATGTAAACGAAAGCTCCCAGCTGAATGTCTCGACCAAACCGCATTAGTGTTAGTTTCTGTGGCATTATAAGGTCTTCAATAATATAGTTTCCTGCCTCAATACATCGAACTTCACATTTCGTCATCGTGTCAGGCCTAAGTTTGGGTCAATCTCTGCTATTGTGTTCATGCCACTTCGCTTCTTTGTCTATCCGGGGGGACTTCCAGACTTCCCAAACCCCAGACACTCCCTCCAGCTCCTCAAAGGAGTCTCCAAAGCGTTTCAGAGTGAAAGATATTTCCTCCGACATACGTAGGCCTCTCCTGCAGGTCATTCAGAGACATTCCAAAAATACCTCGGCAGGATGCGGCTGAGCCCTTTTTCAATGTGGAGGAGCAGTGCCTCTACTTTGAGCTCTTCCTGGGTAATGGAGCAACTCACCCTTTATTTAAGAGAAGAGTTACACCTTGAAAAGTTCTAGTTTTCTAATGTCAGGGTTTAAAAAAGACAAAAAAGACCTAGCGAGATATCCAGAAAGTGACACCAACATCGCGCGCATCAGCCTTTGTCCCAAGAGTGTTCATTCACAAATTTTGACATGTTTTGTGTTCCTCGAGTACTGTGAAAAGCAGTGCAGATGATTCTGTAATGGAAATAGGGTCACGTCCTTTCTGGGAGACAACCGTGGCTAAATAAAAATGTACTCACGGGGGCGCATTTCAAAACGTAAGAGCTCGGATTCTCAAAGTGAGGTTTTCATTTCACTAAATTTCCACTAAAGTGTCTCCTACAGAGTCCAAACTTTCCAGTCTTGGACCGAATATTTTGAAAGTTTTTAAATGTTTTTTTTTATGTCTCATCCCTTGCCTCATTTGAACTCAAAAAAACAAAGTGAGCTAAACAAAACTAAACAGGATATTCATCTGAAATAGATGCAGATGTGCTCAAAAGTTTACATACTCAGGCAGGGTTTTTGACTATTTTTCAAAGAATATGAAAGATAACACGAAACGTTTTTTGTTTTCCCCCCACTCATAGTTAGTTAGTTGCTCTTTTTAAATCACATTGAAAAAAGAAAGTAGGATAAGTTAAATAACCCTGATCCAAAGTTTACATACCCCTGTCCTGTGTATTGCCTCCTTTAGCTTAGACAGCTTAGAGTCTTTTGTGGTAGTTGCACTGCAAAAAGTAATTAACTAGATTAGTGTAAACATCTCAATTTGATCATAATAATCCAAATTTTAGTTGTTTTGACTAGTTAAGAAGTTCTTGAGCATTTGTCCTAGATTATTTCACTTGTTCTGAGATGTTTCTGACTCGTTTCGATACATTTCGTCCTTATTTCAGGTCATTTTCTTTGCCAATGGGGAAAGAAAATTGGTCTTATCTCATTGGCAATTTTACTTTCTTATTTCAAGCGAGATTTACCCTAGAACTGGTCTGAAATGTCCTCAAACAAGCAAAGCAAACTTGGTCCGATCAGGAAAAGTGTCTAAATGAGTGAAAAACGCTCAAAACAAGATACATTTCCTCAATTCAAGTCATTTAAGCCAATGCTTGATATTCACTTTTTGCAGTGTGTGGAGAAGGTTCTGTGTAATCTACTGGTAAAGCGGCCCATTGCTCTTGATCATAAACTTTTGGTACTTTTATTTTTCATTATGATTTAAAAAAGAGCAAGCTCAGTTTTTTCACCATAAATGGTTTTTCATATTCTTTGAAAAATAGTCAATTTGTTTTAAATTCTGCCAAGGCATGAAAACTTTTGAGCACAATATCATAACTAACATATCAACAAATTATCCATCCATCTATTTTCTTCCACTTGTCCGTTGCCGGGTCGTGGGGGCAGCTGTTGGAGTTGCCCAGATCACACTGCACCAGCCCCTTATGGCGCCTCCTGCAGGTGGTGGGTCCACAGAAGGACGGCCTCATGGTTCTCAGGCCTGTTGAGCCCAGGATCAAAAGAGGGCTTCTGAACTGTTCTTTGTCTGACCCGTCACCTATAGGACCTGTTTGCCCTGGGAGACCCTACCAGGGGCACGAAGCCCCCGACAACAGAGCCCCAGGATCATTCGGGTGCTCAAACCCCTCCACCACGTCAAAGGGGGGGTATTCTGCAAAATGGACTTTTTCAAGCTTTACATCATGTTATTCTGTCCCTCCCTCATTAAAAACATGCCTGAAGTGTTGCCTTGGCACATTCACGTATTTCTGAGTAATCTGTAAAAACTCTGATGGCGGCCATTTTAGGGATAGGTTTGCCTGAGTCCTCCTAGGAACGCCCCCACCTCCTGGAGACGCCTCCGAGCTTTGGTCACCAGCCGAGTAACCGACCACTGCTCCTCAGCAGAACCCCCTCCCCACTGATGCCACAGACAGCGTGTGGAGGGGGCGTGTCTAAAGGCTCAGAGGTTCTTAAAGAGACAGAGGCCGATTTCAAGACATTCACTACAGCCATTTTGAGAGAGACATTTTATACAAGGCAGTTATTCTAATTTATTGCATTTACAGACCAACAGAAGGTTTGTCATCATTGTAGTGTGATATAGACTGGTGCTATGTGGTTGATAAAAGCAGAATACCCCCTCTTTAAGGTGCCGGTTCGAGGAGGGGATCAACAAATCAAAACCATAAATTTAAACCTATCCATTATTTACTGAAAATATATAAAATTTTGACCATTTTTAAGCATAGAATATCTTAATTTTATATGAAAACATAAAATGACAGAAAACCTTATTATAAATCACACTTAGGCACAGCAAAAGTTTCAAATGACCTATAAATGTATGTTTTTTCCCCTCTCATTTGCAGTGTCTCGCCTCAACACAAAGAACTAAAATAAATCCTATTTTAAGAACGGTGGATGTCGTGACCCCTGAAATGAGTGCGAACTCTTCCGGCCCCCAGTTGTTCACATCAATGGGGGGTCGTGACCTTTAGGTAACCCACTATTTTTGACCAAAATCCTGAGATCTTATCCTTTTGCTCTTGGCCCTGGGTGAGAGAATGTAGAAAGTGAATTGAGAACTTTGCTTTTCGGCTCAGCTCCTTCTTCAAAAGTCCCATTTACCTACTGAAAAATAGCGAGTACAGTATTTAATGGATGTTGTTAGAGATTTCTCCATGATTGAACGTTTGAATGTTGTTAAAGCACAGGCAGAGGAACGTGATCTCCCTCTCACTGAGTGCCATCTGTTACGGTAACGCTTTGCTGGGACATACTTCTCATTTCAGCACAATTTCACGCTGTTGCTCCGCTCGGACATCAGGACATGTCTGGGCCCCTCTGCGCTCTCTATATTGGCTCTTTCTCATCTCTTCATATGAGCCCAGCTTGTCGGGGTGGAAGTCTCCGTGTGTTAGCCCTAACCCCAGCGGTGCCGGCTACACCTGGTCCTTGTTAAAAAAAGCCGGTGCAGTCCCATGCGAAGGTCAGAGGTCACCGTTTTTACGCTACCTAAACCTGCCGCTGCTCTCCCGGTCCCCTAAGCCTGCAGATCGCTTGCACATGTGCGGGGAAACGCTTGGCAGACAATAGGGCTAGACCTCAAAGCTCTGTGTAATGGGGCCGTGGATTATTTAGGAGGAATTTACACACGATGGGCTACCTCCGAATAAGATCTTACCTGCGATTATTTACATCCATATTCCTGGCACTAAAAGGGGATGTCAGGGAGTTTCATTAAAGCATCTGGATGTGTAACAGTTGGACTTAGACCCTCAATAGTATACGAAACAGTGGTCCCCATGGCAGGGAGTGGACTTTGCTGTAATACCAGAGGTGGGAGTAAAGGCCTATTCATACTCCACAAGACGCGAGAACTTTGTTCTTGTTCTTGGGGCAAAAAGAACGAGAACAAAGTTTGTCTGGGCTCTGACATTTCATACTCCACAAGACGTGTTGCTGCCTAACTGCCACGCCCCCTTTTTCCGCATCCAAAACAAACAAGGAATGACCGAAATAAAATGAGCTATTTGAGTTTAAACTATTAGAAAATGTATCAGTCACGATATTGCAAACATGTTGAAGATTGACTTCATGTTTAGCCACATCTCCTGCTGGTTTATTATGTTAGAAAACGTTAACGTTAAAAGTTTACCTCCGTGTCACTCGGTAAAACCATGGTGTTTGAGTCTGTGTAGCTCAGTACAGGTTTTGTCCATCCAAGAACCTTCACTGAACATGTTGGTGACGTTTCCCGGTGTTTGATGAAGGTCTAAGATGTACAAGCCTGGTTTTCCTCCGTCCACGAACCTGAACCACTTTTTTCTTTATCACTCGCCTCTTTCACGCAGGCAGCGCCAGGCTCTTCTGTTTCCTCTTCGTCCTCGCCCAAAACGTCCGCGTGTTTCTCCCCAGGACTTTGTTTCCGTGTGCGTGTCCTTGTCCTTCAGCAAAGTATTTTACTGCTGTGAGCGGGGCCACAAAACTATCCATGTTGTCTCCGTTTTCCGCACCGGTGTTAGGACGTAAACATTGGATTCTCGCTTCCCGCTTCCGCCAAACTAACCCCGCCCACTAAAAATCCAGCCAATCACAGCCAGAGTTCTCGCAGCCCTGCCGAACAAAGTTCTGCTGAGCGGATGCGTCAGCGAGACCTGCCGAACAGGAGCTGCAAGAAGAAAATGACGTCATTTTGTTCTCGCAGCTCTGGGTGCGAGAACAAAGTTCTCGCGTCTTGTGGAGCATGAATAGGCCTTTAGTCACTAAATGCAAGTCTCGAGTCAAGTCCAAGTCGTGAAGGTCCAAGTCCCAAGTAAGTCCAAGTCAATCGGTCATGGGCCCAAGTCAAGTCAAGTCAAGTCATAGCTTTTGTCAAGTCAAGTCAAGTCTTGCTTTAGCCGGCAAGTCACTTCAAGTCACAAACGCCAGCGTGTCTACTTTTCATGTGTTTAATCTTGAAAATAACGAGTGCTTTCACAAGATATAGCGAATTTAGGCTAAAATCAAACTTTTTAAAAACTCATGGATTTGGATTTAAAGTGTAATTAATATTTAAACGCCACAACATTCAAAATATATATATTTTAAATAAACAGTCTATGTACAACATTACTGGGACAGCATTTTAAGGAAGGGGGCCCGGGGGGGCAACTTAAAAAAATAATAATGAAAGAGTCTTTTAAACATGAGCTGCTTTTCCCTGCAGTCTGAAACATAAATAGAAAATAATATTTTTATTTTTGTTAGTCTCTGGCGGTTTTTCTATCAGTGGTTCCCCTGTGCTGCCCCAGCCCCTGTATACTCGGATTCGCCCCTGCTCAAAGTAGATCCCGCGTAGCCTTCAGTCCCGCTGTCACTGGGCTGTGCGGATGTAAAATAACCTCTAAATGCTGTAAACTTTGTGTGAACGAATTAAAACATGGAAAAACCCCAAGATTCCTGTCATTAATCAGCTCTTACATGGTGGTTCTGGAGGCTCCGTCTGCGCTGTAGGTCCAGCCCATTGTTTCAAACGTTTTCCTGTCCGTAAATCTCCTCCTCTTCACTGTCTTTAGAAAACCTTTAACGCATCCAAAGAAATATTTCCTCCTGCCTTTTCGCGCTGTATTGATTAGAAGCGCTGTGTCTGTAAAACCGAACACGCATGTGGATAATCACCATAATGTAAACATAGATGCGCCGCTTTTACAAAATGAATCCCGATCTTTCGACAGTTTCACTCAAATAAATAATAACTATAAAGTCACAGCGAATCATTGAGAGTCACTGGCCTCAAGTCCAAGTTAAGTCTCGAGTCACAAACAGCAAGTCCCAAGTCAAGTCTTTTCGGAGCTTTGGTCAAGTAAGTCTCAAGTCCCGAAAATTGCGACTCGAGTCAAGTCATGTGACTCGAGTCTCCCACCTCTGTGTAATACCACCCCCTGGTGTTCAGGGGCGTCTCCAAAAGACATTTAGTAAACAGGATCCTTATGTTTTTTTGGCCTCGTTTAATCTGCCTAAAAGCCTGGCTCCAAAGAATTGTTCTTTTTCTGAAAATTGCTATGACCCATGTAGCCCATGATGTAGGTTTCATCATTTTAACTGTGCTGGTTTTTGTACATTAGAAATAAAATTTGGAAGCCAAGATCTATGATTGAGCGGCTCTGGAGCTCTGTGGAGGATCACAGCCTCCCGGCTTCCTGACGTTTTGCACTTTTAAAGAACAGGCTTCGCAGGAGGAGATGTTCATTTCACAGAACACTCGGGATCATTGTGTAAATGGGGCTGAATGGGACACGCCGATCTCTATTGTTTAGCTCTATGATCACACCTCATAAAATACAGAAAATCAGTTAAATATGATGTAAAACACTGTCATTGCTCACTCATTATTTATAATCTAGGCGTCAAATAGACCCATAAATCTGATATGATCAAAACAACGAATCACAAGAAATCACTGTCTGTTCCAGCAGCTGAGTTGGCACGGTTAGCGCTCTTGCCTCAAAGCAAGAAGGTTCCTGGTTCGATTCCCAGACGTTCGGCCTGTCTGTGTGGAGTTTGCATGTCTCTCTCCCCGGGTCTGGATGAGTTTCCTCCAGATTAACCGGTTTCCCCCATTAACCAGAACACATGCACAATAGGTGAATCCTCCAGCAGGTGATTCGGACCATCAGCCTGTCTCCACATCTGGAGATGGGCCCCCAGGTGCTGCTCTGCGGTCGCCCACTGCTCCTTATGGCCCCAGAGCCGTCAAAGGTCAAATGCAGAGGACACATTTCCCAATAGGGGACAATAAAGTACATCTTAACCTTGCCCTGATCACAAAAAGATTCACTTGTAAGTATCTGCGCATTACTTTAATGTATAGATATGGCGGTGGTGCGACGTTCCACACAAATAGCTCAACAAGGAGAGCGCCCGACTTATCGCCAGGAGACTGTGGATTTGATCCTGCCGCTTGTCTATCTTTTTTATTTGGTTCAGATTGTTTGACTGGGAACTCACTGGGAAAAATAAATCTGTGCCTTCTCAACCCACGAGTTGAGAAGTTTTATTATTATTTCTCTAGTTTATTTGAGCAACAGGTGCATACAGGTATAGTATACATATAACATACAGAATTTTTCACAACATAAGAGGTATTAGTGCTGCTCAAAGGGAGTAGGAAGAAGTTAGTTCTAACTTCTAAGGCCCTCCCCCTCCTTTCACTTACACAACTTAAACTACTGCTCAGGCACAATCATTTTTAATGTATAATTAGGCTTTAACCATGAGATCTATGCGCCAATTCCAGACTGAGGAATTGCCTTTGTGGCGAATTAAATCAACAAACGGCTCCTCTTAGCAAATCCCAAACAGTAAAGTCATTAGTTCATGACGTTCTTGTGTTGCTCTTGCATAAGGCTGAAGCTGCACATTCTGGACATCACATAATCAATCCGGATTCATAACATCCTTCTCATTATCGAATCAAAATAACAATTCACAGTTCAGGAACAGATGATAAATTACAGGAGTTTTGCAGACTTTTCCAGTATTTGCTTTCTGTACATTATTTTAAATTGTGCTACAGTTGAACACATTTTGAAATCCTCTTCTAATGAGTTCCAGTGGTCGACTCCACTTCGTGTAACAGACAGACTTTTTTGAGTTGTGCGGGAATATTTTTTCTGAAGATTCATTTTCCTTCTTCGGTTCTAACCCCCATCGCGGTCTGAAAACATGATTTGAATGTTTGCAGGGAGTGAACTGTTTTTGGCTTTGAAGAAAACTAGGGAATCAAAAGCTATCGATTTGAGTCTGTTAGTGTCATGAAGGCTACCATGAACATCCTGAGCGTCGTCCAGCAGATCTTAAATGACCACAGCTGCTTCAGGAAGTAAAGGCAGCTCAGACAGCTCTTTATTCTGAATCCAGTTTATCGTCCAAGTCCACTCCTTTCCAAGAGCCAGCGTGGGGCTCTCTGGATGGAAGTGAAGGTCACAGGAGTCCTCTTCAGGTCCTTTACCAGCTCTTTGGTCTTTACATTGAGCTGAAGGTGAATCCTCTCTGAAGGTGACCGGACAGCTGTTGACGTCTTTATTAAGTCAGAATTGATGGACTACACGTGCTAATCCATCTCCGTCGGTTTCGTGGTAATCTCTCTGGTATTTTAATGACATTATTGACTAACGCTCGGTCTGTTGTGTGTGAAACGTTGGCTCCGTCTTCATAGCTTACATTTCTACAGAGACTATGTCATCACTGGACCACGGGCCTCCGCAGGTTCAGATTTGGACTCTGTTAGCTTTTGGACACGGTTTCGGGGCGATCTCTGAGTGGCCTCTTTATCCCATAATCCTTTGCATGCAGGCCTGTGGTTAAGCGCTTTAGTTGTCAGTCACTGTGGTTCCATGGGAGCGCGGCGTACGTGTGAAGTATTGAGAGCAGACCCCCGTTCAGGGCCGGGGAAAAAGTCATGTTCACTGTGTCGCGTTTGTTCAGATGTAGATGTAGATGTAGATGTAGATGTAGATGTAGATGTAAATGTAAATGTTGTAGACGTAGACGTAAACCTAGATGTAGATGTAGATGTAGATGTAGATGGAGGTGTAGGTGTAGGTGTAGGTGTAAATGTAAATGTAAATGTAAATATAAATGACGTGGACGTAGACGTAGACTTAAACGTAAACCTAGATGTAGACGTAGACGTAAACCTAGATGTAGATGTAGATGTAGACGTAAACGTAAACCTAGATGTAGATGTAGACGTAGACGTAAACCTAGATGTAGATGTAGATGTAGACGTAAACCTAGATGTAGATGTAGACGTAGACGTAAACCTAGATGTAGACGTAGACGTAGACGTAAACCTAGATGTAGATGTAGATGTAGACGTAGACGTAAACCTAGATGTAGATGTAGATGTAGACGTAGACGTAAACCTAGACGTAGATGTAGACGTAAACCTAGATGTAGATGTAGACGTAGACGTAGACGTAAACCTAGATGTAGACGTAGACGTAAACCTAGATGTAGACGTAGATGTAGACGTAAACCTAGACGTAGACGTAGACGTAAACCTAGATGTAGACGTAGATGTAGATGTAGACGTAGATGTAGATGTAGATGTAGACGTAGATGTAGACGTAGATGTAGACGTAGACGTAGATGTAGATGTAGATGTAGACGTAGACGTAAACCTAGATGTAGATGTAGATGTAGACGTAGACGTAAACCTAGATGTAGATGTAGATGTAGACGTAGACGTAAACCTAGACGTAGATGTAGACGTAAACCTAGATGTAGATGTAGACGTAGACGTAGACGTAAACCTAGATGTAGACGTAGACGTAAACCTAGATGTAGACGTAGATGTAGACGTAGACGTAAACCTAGACGTAGACGTAAACCTAGATGTAGACGTAGATGTAGATGTAGACGTAGATGTAGATGTAGATGTAGACGTAGATGTAGACGTAGATGTAGACGTAGACGTAGACGTAGACGTAGATGTAGATGTAGACGTAGACGTAGACGTAGACGTAGACGTAGATGTAGACGTAAACCTAGATGTAGATGTAGACGTAGACGTAAACCTAGATGTAGACGTAGACGTAGACGTAAACCTAGATGTAGATGTAGATGTAGACGTAGACGTAAACCTAGATGTAGATGTAGATGTAGACGTAGACGTAAACCTAGACGTAAATGTAGACGTAAACCTAGATGTAGACGTAGACGTAGACGTAAACCTAGATGTAGATGTAGATGTAGACGTAAACGTAAACCTAGACGTAGACGTAGACGTAAACCTAGATGTAGACGTAGATGTAGATGTAGATGTAGATGTAGATGTAGACGTAGATGTAGACGTAGATGTAGACGTAGACGTAGACGTAGACGTAGACGTAGATGTAGATGTAGATGTAGATGTAGACGTAGATGTAGATGTAGATGTAGATGTAGACGTAGACGTAGACGTAGACGTAGACGTAAACCTAGATGTAGACGTAGATGTAGACGTAGATGTAGATGTAGATGTAGATGTAGACGTAGACGTAAACCTAGATGTAGATGTAGACGTAGACGTAGACGTAGACGTAGACGTAAACCTAGATGTAGATGTAGACGTAGATGTAGACGTAGATGTAGATGTAGACGTAGACGTAGACGTAGACGTAGACGTAGACGTAAACCTAGATGTAGATGTAGATGTAAACGTAGATGTAGACGTAGATGTAGATGTAGATGTAGATGTAGATGTAGACGTAAACCTAGATGTAGATGTAGACGTAGACGTAGATGTAGACGTAGACGTAGACGTAAACCTAGATGTAGATGTAGACGTAGATGTAGACGTAGATGTAGATGTAGACGTAGATGTAGATGTAGACGTAGACGTAGACGTAGACGTAGACGTAGACGTAAACCTAGATGTAGATGTAGACGTAGACGTAGACGTAGATGTAGACGTAGACGTAGACGTAGATGTAGATGTAGACGTAGACGTAGACGTAAACCTAGATGTAGATGTAGACGTAGACGTAGATGTAGACGTAGACGTAGACGTAAACCTAGATGTAGATGTAGACGTAGACGTAGACGTAGATGTAGACGTAGACGTAGACGTAGATGTAGATGTAGACGTAGACGTAGACGTAAACCTAGATGTAGATGTAGACGTAGACGTAGACGTAGATGTAGACGTAGACGTAGACGTAGACGTAGACGTAGATGTAGACGTAGACGTAAACCTAGATGTAGATGTAGACGTAGATGTAGATGTAGATGTAGACGTAGATGTAGACGTAGACGTAAACCTAGATGTAGATGTAGACGTAGACGTAGATGTAGACGTAGACGTAGACGTAAACCTAGATGTAGATGTAGACGTAGATGTAGACGTAGATGTAGATGTAGACGTAGACGTAAACCTAGATGTAGATGTAGACGTAGATGTAGACGTAGATGTAGACGTAGATGTAGATGTAGATGTAGACGTAGACGTAGATGTAGACATAGACGTAAACCTAGATGTAGATGTAGATGTAGACGTAAACCTAGATGTAGATGTAGACGTAGATGTAGACGTAGATGTAGACGTAGATGTAGACGTAGATGTAGATGTAGATGTAGACGTAGACGTAGATGTAGACATAGACGTAAACCTAGATGTAGATGTAGATGTAGACGTAGATGTAGACGTAGACGTAGACGTAAACCTAGATGTAGATGTAGACGTAGATGTAGACGTAGACGTAGACGTAAACCTAGATGTAGATGTAGACGTAAACCTAGATGTAGATGTAGACGTAGATGTAGACGTAGATGTAGATGTAGACGTAGACGTAGATGTAGATGTAGATGTAGATGTAGATGTAGATGTAGATGTAGATGTAGACGTAGACGTAGATGTAGACGTAGACGTAGACGTAGACGTAGACGTAAACCTAGATGTAGATGTAGACGTAGACGTAGATGTAGATGTAGACGTAAACCTAGATGTAGACGTAGATGTAGACGTAGATGTAGACGTAGACGTAAATGTAGACGTAGACGTAAATGTAGACGTAGATGTAGACGTAGACGTAGACGTAGATGTAGACGTAGATGTAAATGTAAATGTAAATGTAAATGTAGATGTAGATGTAGACGGAGATGGAGATGGAGATGGAGATGGAGATGGAGATGGAGGTGTAGGTGTAGGTGTTCGCCCACCTGAACAGTTACTCATGATGTTATCTAGTTGGTAATGGAAGCAATCATGGGTTTGACGTGATGTCACTAGCCGCCATTTTTAGGAACGTTTCAAACAAAATCAAAACATCACAAGTTAAATGTTGCAACTTAGTAAAGCAAAAGATGTGACTGAATCCCATGAAAAGTCTGTTAGTATCAAATCAAAAGAGAATGAGTAATGCAAATTAGGATGTTGTCATATAAGTAAGGACAACTCTGAGCCGTGCATTAGACGGTTATAATGCACGACGCGGAGTCGAGAACACCCCGACACAGTGTTGTTCCTCCTGCATTATAACGTCTAACGCGGCTCCTCGTTGTTTAATCCGCTTATACCAGGGTCCCACAAACGTAACATTTATAATAAATGTGTTTTTCATTGACTAAACTCACTAAATGTGCCAGACTACGGGACTATTTTGTGTGTGTTATTAGCCGGTCACTGAAGGCTGGTCTCAGAGCGAGTCATTCTCCGCAGCTATTACGAGGATCTCAGTCAGGCTCAACGACACAACATCAGCACAGAATCACAACACAACAGGACTAACCCGGAAACACTTTTCCCTGGAAGGAAACACCGATATGCGGCACTCGTGGGCAGGAGTTATTTACCTTTTACAAGGTTTAACCTGAAGCTAAAGCTAGCTAGCTCAACCAGCTCAACTGTTTATGGAAACAGCTGCGGTGGAGTCGCTCACACCTGGGCCCCCCCAACTCAAACTTTTATGTTTGACTTTACTGATCCAGACAAATCTGCTTCAATGCAGGATCATTTTATGTACGCCTGAAAATGATGAATAGCCTTAACCGTTTCCAATAGAAATGTAAAGCTCATATGTTATTAACAGTAGCTAACCTAGCTGCTCACTCTGCTCTACAAACATTTAGCAAACACAAAATCCATCTCATACGTTCCTGTCAGTCACTAATTACGCCTTTATCTGATTCAGCTGTGTCAGGCGTTGCTATGGCGACGCCACAGCGGAGTGATATCCCAGTGATTTAACTACCGGACTACGTGTGCGGTTATACCAAAATAATGCACCAGCCAATCAGAATCCAGTATTCACCCAGACCATGGGATAAGTAACAATAGAATAGTCAGAAGTCTTCAAAAGAACAGGGAAAAGTCATGAACCCATGAACAGCAGAAATGTGGGCAATAGTCTGTTTCATAATAGGCAGCAGAGCCTCTACGTCTAACCAAAGTGTCAGAAAGCACAATGTCTCAACCTGTTGATTATCTCCCTGCTCTTCCTCTCATATTCAAAGCAGTTCAGAAAACAGGGCAGGAGGTTTAGGATCGAGGCAAAAATGGTTGTGTTTCTGGTTGAATTTTTGCTTCTATTCACAAAACTAAACAGAATCCCGTCTTGTTTCTGTGTGTCTTCGTTCAGCTCAGAGGGACGCAGACGACTGCCGCAGCTGTCTGGAGTGTTCCCGTGACAACGGCTGTGTGCGTTGCCCTGAGCGACTCTTCCTGTTCCTGCAGAGGGATGGGATGTCTCACCACGGGACATGTCTCCTCACCTGTCCCCCGGGACACTACGAGCAGAAGAGCAAGGACATGAACCGCTGCATGAGTACGTGTTCAATACTGCAGTATGTTGAATACTAGTTTGGTAACATTTTTACTTTGTCTATACATGTGTTTCCAATGATAACACGCATAGTTCTGGCGGCCATTTTGAATACCGAAGTAGAATTATGCAGTACTAAAACAGGAAACGAAATCTCTACTCAGGATGAAAATGAAAGATAACTGATCGACAGTGGCTTTTTTATGTGCTCGTAATCAGAAGATAACAGTTAAAACACGGCCTCAGAGAGCGCACGCTTATGTGATATAACCAGTAAATGTGGCACAGATGTAGCAGCGCGATCTGTCGACAGGGGCAGAAAAACAGCCCTGGACTCTGACCAGCCGGGCCCAGATTACCGTGCAGTTTCTCCAGTTTGGTTTTGCCCAAATCTAATAATGGGCGTTTTCATCACATGTTTTTTTGTTGTTTTATCATTGCTTTTTTTCGTTACTTTGCCGTTGTGTTTTGGTCAAATTTTTGTGACATTTTTGTTGTGTTTTTGTAATGTTATTATGGGTTTTGTGTTAGTTTTTCTTTGCTTTTTTTCCCATTGCTTTGTTTTGTTGCTTTTCCGGCACAATTTTTTCCCGTGTTCATCCTCGTTTTCGTCTCTATTTTGATGCTTTTCTGTTAAGCTCGGTTAAGGCGGGGAATAAGAGGCAGGGCCGGACTGGGACTGAAAAACAGCCCTGGACTCTGACCAGCCGGGCCCAAATTAGCATAAATGCGACACTTCCACAAATACATATTTTCACCAAATGCATTCTGTCCTCTTTTGAAAGCTAAGACCCACAAAAAAGACCTTTTTCCTCACATTTTTGTCACATTTTTGTTGAATTTTTGTCACATTTTTGTTGAATTTTTGTCACATTTTTGTTGAATTTTTGTCAGATTTTTGTTGAATTTTTGTCAGATTTTTGTTGAATTTTTGTCAGATTTTTGTTGAATTTTTGTCAGATTTTTGTTGAATTTTTGTCACATTTTTGACACATTTTTGACACATTTTTGACACATTTTTGACACATTTTTGTTGAATTTTTAATTATTTTTTCTATCATTTTTTGTTGTGTTTTTTTGTCCATGTTTTTCTCATGTTTTCATCCTCTTTTTCTCGCTATTTTGCTATTTCTTTTCAGCTTTTAGATTTGGGTAAAGCTCGGTTGAGGCGAGAGTCCAGAATGGACATATGGCCAGCCGCCCCCGTCTGTGGAGCTACAGCAGGATTTATTAAAGATCTGCTTCACTCCTCAGACTAAATCAACCCATCAAAGAGGAAACAGAAAACATTTCTCTGTGATTTTTACAGTTTGTCATGTCAGCAGATTCTCAGTCTGAGTCAGTGTTTAAGCTGCTCAAGACGCTAGCATGCTACCGGTTAGCAACTGTCAACCTTCAACATGATAAACACATGTGAGGCTGAGGAAACACCACAGTAACAGCTCAGCTCTGACCTCTATGGTGTATCCAAGGTTTGAAGGTTTGGAGTTGATTCAAGGCTTTCTCTTGGAGAGGTCAAGGCTGAGCTGTTGAAGCTAAATGCTATCCGGTAGCATGCTAACGTCTTAAACACTGACTCACTGGTTTCTTGACATAAACGTGTGTTCTCTGGGGCCGTGTTTTGTGATTTTGAATTTTCTTGTGCAGCACTTTGGAAACTGTATAACTTTATAAAATGTACATCCATGATCAAGCTAGCATTTTCAACTTTAGGTACACAGTATTTTGTTGAGTAAGTTGAATTTGCTTCCTTGCCTGATCAGGAGGCCAGGGTTATGATTAGGTTCAGGGATTAGGGCCATGATTAGGGCTAGGGACGTCAAATGTAATGTAAGTTGTGTTTCACCCACACAGATCTCACACATACTTTTAGAAACTAGAAGGTCTTGGCTTTCAAATGAGGTATCACACTGGCGTATAGGCTGTACAGTCTCATGTCAATACGCTTTGAGATATGGATATGCATAATTGCCAGAGGTGGGAGACTCGAGTCAAATGACTTTTTCGGGACTTGAGACTGACTTGACCAAAGCTGCAAAAAGACTTGACTTGACTTGGAACTTGCTGTTTGTGACTCGAGACTTAACTTGGACTTGAGGCCAGTGACTCTCAATGACTCGCTGTGACTTTATAGTTATTATTTATTTGAGTGAAACTGTCGAAAGATCAGGATTCATTTCGTAAAAGCGGCGCATCTTTGTTTACATTATGGTGATTATCCACATGCGTGTTCGGTTTCAAGACGCAGCTTCTAATCAATACAGCGCGAAAAGGCAGGAGGAAAAACCACGTCGAAATACGTGCATTAAAAGTTTTCTAAAGACAGTGAAGAGCAGGAGATTTACGGACAGGAAAACGTTTGAAACAATGGGCTGGACCTACAGCGCAGACGGAGCCTCCAGAACCACCATGTCAGAGCTGATTCATCTACAGGAATCTTGGGGTTTTTCGATGTTTTAATTCGTTCACACAAAGTTTACAGCATTTAGAGGTTATTTTACGCATCCGCACAAACAGCCCAGTGACAGCGGGACTGAAGGCTGCGCGGAATCTACTGTGAGCAGGGGCGAATCCAAGTATACAGGGGCTGGGGCAGTACAGGGGAACCACTGACAGAAGAACTGCCAGAAACTAACAAAAATAAAAATATTATTTTATATTTATCTTTCAGACTGCAGGGAAAAGCAGCTCATATTTAAAATACTATATATATATTTTTTTTTTAAGTCTTCCTTAAAACGCTGTCCCAGCAATTTTGTACATAGACTGTTTATTTAAAATATTTATATTTTGACTTTAAATCCAAATCCATGAGATTTTAAAAAGTTTGATTTTAGCCTCAATTTTCAAGATCTTGAGGAAGCACTTGTTATTTTCAAGATTAAACACATTATGAAAGGTAGACACGCTGGCGTTTGTGACTTGAGGTGACTTGCCAGCTAAAGCAAGACTTGACTTGACTTGACTTGACTTGACAAAAGCTATGACTTGACTTGACTTGAGCCCATGACCGATTGACTTGGACTTACTTGGGACTTGGACCTTCACGACTTGGACTTGACTCGAGACTTAACCCTAAACCTAACCCTAACCCTCAGAGGGCGGGTAACAGGTTAATAACGTTAGTTTTTGTTTCGTGGTCTTTTGTTTCCTTTGGAGAAACTGGGCCTTTTTACGTAAGTTCATCTGAAATGTCATGGGCTTTTAACACAGCTCCTTGAAGTAATCATTAAGGAAATTAACTTTTTGGTTTCTTTTTTAAAAGACACTAGGTTGAAACAAACAAAAGCTGTTCAACTACCTTACGCGTTTCGACGGACAAGGGAACTACTTCCGTCTTCGTCAGAGGCGTCAGACGGAAGTAGTTTTGAAACCAAAAAGTTTATCACTCAAGAAGACACAATGAATGTAATAAAAGAAAAGCATTAAGGAAATTGTTGCTTACTTTGTACTAAGACGGCGAAGTGAGGCTGACATATATTTTTAGCAACTTCAAATCTTGAATTGTTCTTCAGTATAATCTGCACATTTTACAACCGCACATTTTCTCATCAGCCTCACAGAACGACCCTTGACCCCCTCGCCTTTATACAGTGGGAATCTGCATTTCACTCCTCAAACCTCAAACACGAGCGCTATTTCTCCGACTGCGAGCTTACACTACGACCTATTAGCCAGTCCAATTAGCCTACATTCTTCATGCGTCGTAACCGCGCGGCTATAAAACCCACGGTTAAGGAGATACACCTTGTTAACTCACGTAACGCACTTCATTAATGAAAGAAAAACATCCTCCCGAGAGCATAGCTGGGCTCTTCATTAAAGGCTTTATGTGAAGATGCCGATAAAGACCACAGAAAGTCCCTCCGACCGCAAACCACAAGCGTCGAACTGCAACTCCGCCGCGTCTTTCCGCACGGCACACACGCGAGAGCGAAAAACACAAATAATATCATGCAAAAATGGATCTTTTATTGAAAATTCTAAACGCTTTCGTGTGATCCGATCCCAAACCATAATGCAGTAAAGTTTCCATTAAAAGCGGGCTGAAAGCTTTTGGGATTTGCTCGGTTCGGGGCGCGGGGAGAGGTGCCAGATGATCCCGGATGGATGTGGTTTACACTTTGTTTATTGTGGGCCTACAAAACAGCATGTACAGACGGAGAGGGCTGGAACGTAAAGGGTCCTCCGCTAAGCAACAATATAGACAGACTAAACATCACGTAAATAAGCCAGAGACTTAATCTGTGTGAGACAATCGAAAGCTGTTGGAGTTTATATAATCGTGTTGGAGTTTATGTATATGGCGCTTTGCGAATTTGTAGGAATTTCAACTCTCGTCATCTGTATTGGTTGTTTTTATGTTTCTATTTTCGGACTAAGGACATTTTGCCTCTCACCCAAACACCCTCAACTCACGGAAAGATAAATGGAAAAACACCCAGCCCAGTGTATATACCGTAAATTCTCTAATACTGGCCTGTATTCCATTAGAGGCCTGGTCTCCGACAGAGGCCTGGTCTCCGACAGGGGCCTGGTCTCCGACAGGGGCCGGGTCTCCGACAGGGGCCGGGTCTCCGACAGAGGCCGGGTTCGCGGCTGGCGGAGGCAAATTAAAGCCGGTCTCTAAAACAGGCCGGGGCTTTTATTAGAAACTATAGCCGTAGAAATATTCCCCATGTTAGGAATTTGTCTCATACTGGTGTAAAAGATAATCAATCAAACTTTATTTATAAAGTGCTTTTCATACCGAAAGGTATCACAAAGTGCTTTACAGATTACAACATTTAAAACAATGCGCCTGGGACAACCTCCCATATATATGTATCTTATATATTAGGATTAAATAAATAGATTAGTCAGTTAAAGGCTAAGCTAAAAAGGTGGGTCTTGAGCTGCTCTTAAAAAACAACTCACGATAACTCACGTGCAGGAAGTAACAAACTGAACCCGGGCCGAGGGCGACGCTGCGGAGGAGCTGATCCGAGCGTAACTTTGACACAGATTTAGCCACTTTTCAAGCCTCCAGTGACGATATTTGGAAACAGGGCAAATGTTGTGTGACCCTCCAGGGTTTTAATAAAGTCTCCATCACGTCTTCAAAGCACGTCCAGCTGCTCCGTGTGCAGGTCAGTCCCACGCCTCAAAATAACTCCTCCCATCAGCGCGAGCGTCTCGTCTTCTCTCGGGTCAGTCTCATGATCGATCACAAACACAAACGCTCCGTCTAAACTCGCCTTTTACACGAGATAACAACAAATAATCCGGTCCGCGGTAAAAACGAAACAGAAACCTGCAGTGACACTGATGTCAAAGCTCCGCTAACAGCAACGAAACACTTCCTGTTGTCCCGACAAAATAAAAGGCGTCAATGTTCCAGCCGCTGGGAGAGGGTTTGAAATGTTCATTAATAAATGAACCTAATATTTTAGGTGCAAATGGACCCAAATCTCGTTTTTCTTTGTTTTCCTGGTCGTCCGTTTTGCTCAAATAGAAATAAAGGCCTGTCTCTAATTGTGGCCTGGTTCCAATAAAGGAACCAGATGCCCTTGAGTAAATAAAGGCCCCGGACTATATTAGAGCATTTACGGTAGATGAGCAATTCATAAACTTTACTTTATGAACATACAATTGGCCACTCCAGCAGCAGTGACCAATTTTATTTTATTAAGATGCTTTAGGTGATTGAATCACAGTTCCTGCCTCAGCTTTTATTAGTTTCCCCTGGCATTAGCATCCTGTTGCTAACCGCTGTGTTTTACGCCGATCAAAAGTCCGTTTGTGGAGCGACTCCATTCTCCAGGTTCTGAGCTTCAAAATGAGGGACAGCATATCCTGAAATTTAGATAGATCAAAGTTGTGTTTTTAAAACAGTGAAAGCCAAAACAGGTGTCAGTTCAGGAGTTCGGGAAATTCCACTGTTACCATGGAGATCCGCCATCTTTGCAGCTGTTAGCGAACATTTTCCATAGCCTAACATTAACAACTCTGTTTGCTGTTGAGCTAATACACTGTGGTGTCCAAGAGTTTTAATATGAACAATAACTCCAGTGTTTTAACTTTTATAATCTCCAAGTTTATTATTGCTGCTAATCCCATGATCCATAGCGGTATGACATCACATTCCCGAACTTTATATCATTCTTTTTCTTCCCAGTATCGGAAAACTATGAAGATTTTTTGTTTTAATACCAGTACTGGATCAATGCATCCCTAATGGCCGGTGAGCACATGGAAGATGATGTCACATTCCGTGTCGTGGGGATTGTAAAATCGTGAGCTGCTCTCGTCTACACTGTGCGATGGTTCAACAAGACAATCGTAGCTACAGTCAACTTTTGTCGTAGCACTTTCAGGCGTCAGATCGCGTGTGTTTAGCTGAGGCAAGTGCCGCTCGCTAGTGGGGTTTATTCTGGCAGAAAAGTGCAGGGAAAGTCCTGTAAAAGGCGGAGTCGGCCCCGCTCATGCCTTTGACTCTGGCGGTGTGAGACACTTGTGGCAGTGAGAGGATGGCTCACTCTGCCTGATATCAATCACTGCTCAATATCACACTGTGAACATCTGGCTTCATGCAAACGGTTTCACCTCTTAACTCCCGCCTTTCTGCAGTTCAGCTTTACCCAAATCCTGTAGGCCAGTGTAACGCCTCATTAGAAAGACCTACAAAACTAAATTGATCTTTTCCCTCACATCATCAGATTTTTTTTCATCACTCTTTTTGTTGGGCAGTCTCATTTTTGTAACTTTTTTGTAATTTTTTTGTCACATTTTTTTTTTTTTGTATTTTTTTTTTTTTTTTTGTTGTAATTTTTGACACATTTTTTGTCATTTTGTTCGTCACATTTTGGTAATTTTTTTGTAATTTTTTGTCATATTTTTTGTCATATTTTTTGTAATTTTTTAGAATTTTTTTTGTAATTTTTGACACATTTGTCATCTCATTTTTGTCAAATTTTCATGACTTTTTTGTCACTTTTTCGTCAAATTTTTCGGATTTTCTTTGTCAATTTTTTTGTCAATTTTTTTGTCAATTTTTTTGTCACTTTTTTGTCACTTTTTCGTCAAATTATTTGCATTTCTTTGTCAAATTCTTATCACTTTTTTGTCAATTTTTTCTCAATTTTTCGTCAATTTTTTTTCCATTTTTGTAATTTTTTTGTCCATTTTTTGTTAATTTTTTGTCACTTTTTCGTCAATTTTTTCTCACTTTAGTCACATTTTCATCCTTGTTTTCGTCTCATTTGAAAGCTAAGACATACAAAACTAAATTGATCTTTTTCCTCACATCATCAGATATTTTCTCATCACTTTTTTGTTGGGCAGTCGTCTCATTTTTGTATCTTTTTAGTAATTTTTTTGTCACATTTTTAGTTTTGTAATTTTTTGTAATTTTTTTTTGGAATTTTTGACACATTTATTGACACATTTTTTGTCATTTTGTTCGTCACATTTTGGTAATTTTTTCGTAATTTTTTGTCATTATTTGTCATATTTTTTGTCATTTTTGTCAAATTTTCGTGACTTTTTTGTCAATTTTTCGTCAAATTTTTCGTCAAATTTTTTCAGTTTTTCGTCAAATTTTTTTGACTTTTTTGTGATTTTTTTTTGTCAATTTCTGCCGTTTTTTGGTAAATTTTTCTCACTTTTTTCACATTTTCATCCTTGTTTTCGTCTCAGTTTTGTTGCTATTTTCACACCTTTTTTCCAGAAGCTTTTGGATTGGGGTAAAGCTGGAGAAAATGTGCTCGGTTCAGGTGGGAGTTAAGGGGTTTAAATGCTTTGTTTTGAGGAAAAATGGCAGCAACAAAATGGCTGCTTCGCAATATCAACTTAAACATCCAATATTTTTGCTTAATTTGGGCTTTAACAACTTTCAACATCTCAGCCTTGGTGTTTGTTGTAGTATGATGTTCAGAAAATGCACCAACATAAACCTGTAATGTTTATTTCATTGTATTCTCCGTACAGTTGTGTAGCTCACTCCAGTCTGCTCTCCTCCTCAGAGTGCCGGTCCACGGACTGTGAACACTGCTTCAGTCGAGACTTCTGCACCAAATGTAAAGCAGGCTTTCAGCTTTACAAAGGCAAGTGTCTGAGCCGCTGCCCACAGGGGACCTTCCCTCATCACACCGACTGCCTGGGTGAGTACGGCCTCAGATTAGGACTCTCGCTTCGCAGCTAAGTTTGATTTCAGGATCGTGTGGGGCCATCCCGTTTCTCTCTCACCAGGTTTAGATGGGTTACCTCCAAGGGCTTCTGTTTCCCTCTTGAACCTATAGGACAACCCTCCAGGTGGATGCTCTTGATGATGAAGCTATAGCTCAAATTCAGAACATCTGTTTCAAGCGAATGTCCACCAACTCTCGATAAGAAACAAATTCCTACTGTGATCGCAATCGGGATATACTCGTACTAACTTTATAAACACATTTCTAGCATCACATTCACATTGCCGACAAGGGAAGCTGCTCCTGCTTTGTGTTGCTATTGCCACTTACAGATACAGATCATGACAAGCACAACGGCTCAGAACTAGCCCTAATTTGGACCTGGTTTAGACACTGCTTAGCTCTGGTTTAGTTTACTGTTTGGACTTGGTTTGGTTGCTGATGTAGGAACATTTCTCCTAAATGTATTAGGCCGAATTATAAAATTTGGATTTTAACGACCAGTCAATGTATCAACAAAAGGCTGAGAGTAAAAATGCAGAGTATAACGTTGCTACAGGTATTTGTCAACAATATGTTGACAAGAAGAAATATTCTGAGCTTCCCTTTCTCGAACTAAACTCAGACAAAACTGAGATCATTGTTTTTGGCCCACAGACACAAAGACTTAGGGCCAGATCTTGTGGCGGTGCACGGGGCGGCGCTGGCTCTTGGCGGCGCTATATGTGCCATTGGCCTCCGCCACCTGTGAGGGGGCGTCACAAGAGGAGGCGACTGCACTGATGGAAACACGGCTGACATTCACTTCCTGGTTTACATTGCGCTGCCTTGCGTTCTTTCTTAAGCCTTAGGCTCTCACAGGTCAAACTAAAAACTTTATTTACCCCATCGTGAGCTAAACCATGTTAAAGAAAAAGAGCTACAGCGTCCGCTGTGGAGCGGATCGGCCAAATCCAAATCCAACTCTGACAATGTCCAAATCCAGGCTGAAAACAGTTCTTTCAACCCATGAATATGACTGAAAGTATTTTATCTGCACTCTCGCCTTTTATTGTGACTGATTCATTTTTATGTTGATGTTTTTTTTAATCTGTTTTCTTGTCGTTTTATGCAACTGTGAAGCACTTTGAATTGCCTTGTGTATGAAATGTGCTCTACAAATAAACTTGCCGTCCCCTGTTTGTAAAGAGCAGCCGCCACTGGTTTACGAGCACATTTCACAGCTTTCAGGGAGAAATACGATCAATAAAAAGGCTTGATAATTAGATGCACGATGTCTGCTTTAACAGGAATAGCAGGAAAGCTAATGAAACAAACACTTTTGGAGATTTACAGAGAGACAAAGTTGCATAATTATATGAATAAACGTGACCTTGAAGCTGGGGGTGCCCTCACACTCGCTGGTGATCTCTGGAAACTCACAAACGCTGTGATTTGAATGTGCTGTGACGGCTGTTTGAAGTTGCGTTCATGGAGTGGGTGCAGTGGATATCGGCTGATCTCCAGCCTCTGGTCAGCATCTGTTTTCATCCTGCTTATCTGCAGTAGTCGAGTGTACTTCATATTTATGTGTCAAAGTCTGTCCATGAGTTTATGCTTCTTAAAAGTGCCGTTTTAAAGACGGATAAATTCCTCTCTAGTCATAAAAATGTCGGTTTCTTCTTGAACTTTGCTTGACTGATTGTTTAAATCACGTTAATGACAGTTCAGCGCATATTTCATTTCTGAGGATTTGCAAACATCTCATCAAACAGAAGAAAGACAAATGGACGACAGCTTATAGCAATAAATTTGACATATTTGTTTTAGACCATCATTTCGGGATTTTCGATGAACTTAGGCAGTAAAGATTTTTTAGCAATGTCATCATTTTCCAATAAAATTTAGATTTAATGCCAGTTTGAATCCAATTTATTGCATTTTAATGTAATTTAAGGGTTTACTTTACATTACGGGCCGGTAAGTCCTTCGTACTTACAGTGGTAATTACAGTGGTACTTATGGTGGTATTTACACAGGTAATTCTAGGTACTTATTGTGGTACTTAAAGGATACTATAGTGAGAATTACCAGGTATGTACTTCTAGATACAGTGGTAACTCTTAGTAATGAAGGTTGTGCTTCTTGTTTTCTCTAATGCTGTTTTATGTTGTTTTATAGTCACACAATCCTAGAAATTACTTCTGTGTGTAGAAATGCCACATTTACTACCTATGAATTGCTGCTGTAGTATTCTTGAATAGGTAGCGTTCACGTGACATCACAACATTCTAAAGAGCCATAGTTTAACATTGAGGTGGATCAACTGACAGTAACTATGGTAACTGTGGTAACTGACAAAATGCATATTTTTATGTCTTTGTTTTTTGGCTCATATCTCAGTCATTACTGGAGGAATCCACATGAAACAAAAACTGTCACAAAGTTCATCGTCTCCTCTGTCGGCTCATATGAACTAATGTACAATTATTTTATCAGAAAAATGTCGAAAAGTGGCGACAATATGCGAAAACATGATGTTGTCCAATAGAAAAGACTTTCAGACAAAAAAGTAATATGTCAGGTTTGTGAATCCAATCACGATCAAACACTGAAGAGGAAAAACATTTGTCAATTTTCGTTTTGGAGATTTCTTCCAAAAACTGCATTTCTCCCATAGAGTTGTATTGGCCCTGCCCTCCATCTGACATTATGACATCATCACATTCTAAATTGTGAACGCCACCTATTACCAATACGTACCATAGATGTAAAACTACTAGAAACTATCATTTAAAGTACCAAAGTACATAGAAGTATGACCTTCCACAGTATCTCTTAGTAATGAAAGATACTGTGGTAACTCTGTGTCTCCCTAACGCCTAACCCTAATGACTAGTAATTATGACTTTTAGTACCATAATAATAACCTAGTAATTACCACTGTAAGTACCACTGTCATTACTAGTAATAACCACTATAAGTACCACAGACTTACCGGCCCGTAATGTAAAGTGTTACCAATTTAAGGCCTTGACTAATTCAATACCTTTCAGTGCTTTTAAATGAACGCCCCGTGGAAACATAATCCAAAACTCCATTTTTCCTTGAGGTTATATGACATACTGTTGTTGTGTCTTTGGGCAAGACAGTTACTGCCTACTGTGATATGGTGTGAGTGATTGTCAGTGGTCAGAGAGGCCATTGGCACAGATCGGCAGCCACTTCTCAGGGCGGCTGTGGCTAGAATTCATCAGGAATGCAGAGTTTCCCACTGTAGAGGATAGACATATTATTTATAAACCATCATTACTCACTCCTCCCTGTTTGACAAAATAATACGTTCAAGGGGGAAATCATGGCGGATTTACAGACTCCTCCTCCCCACCTCTGATGAAGACTGTTCCTAAAAAGGACATAAGGGCGGGATCTTCACCGTAGACTCCGCCCTTAACGTGACATGTAGCTCGTGCTGCTCCAATGCTAACAGTCCGACCCTCATTAGTACGAGATTTCAAACATTTTTCTCACGAAAACCAGCCTGGTTTCTTTAATTGTATCTAACGCTGCTTCAATGAAGGTATTCGAGTCGACTTCTGGACTCAGTGGTCGGAGTCTCCAACGTTTCGCCTCTCATCCAAAAGGCTTCGTCAGCGAACTAAGGTCTCATTCAGCCCGCAGCCTAGATAAAGACCAAAGGGAGCAAGGCCGGGGGAACCCAAGGTGCTGAGGGCGCTGCAGCACCCCCTGGTGGATAGCTTGTGAACTGCAGGCAATATTAACCCCTTAACTCCCACCTGAACCGAGCATTTTATCTTTCCTTATTATACGGCTCTTCACAACGTAAGTAGAAGCTCCGTTGATTTGAATGGGATTTCCCAACGTTCTCCCGGTCATTATTTTCTGATAAAGGACCTCTGAAAAACACAACTCCGCTGCCAATGGCACCTGAGTTGGTGCTTTCATATCACTCCGCGCGTACGTAGCAGCGACACTATCTGTCCCGTCACTGAGAGAGAAGTCGGGGAATTGCTCGTGAAGTTAGCGTGAGTCAGACTTTCAACTTACCCAGAGATTCACCACCTCCTCCAACTGCGCCTTCAACTAAGTAGCTAGGCTAGCTGCTAGCCTTGCTGCTTCTAGCCTAGCCAAACGTTGCCGAGCAACGCGCAAACTTTTTGGAACTATTTGTCGCGGAAGTCATTAAATAAACCTTTCACCTTCATAAAAGTGTACGAAGTTTATGTTGTGTGTGTTCAGTTGGCAAATGGCCGAATAATAAGCGGGATAATGTATAGAACGCTGGTCATTATTGGGATAATAAGCACCTTCAGGGCTGTCGGTGCTTATTTTCCCGATAATGACCAGCGTTCTATACATTATCCCTTACATATAAGAACAAGGTGTTTTATTCCTAAAAATGCCCCAAATTTCCCACCTTTTCAGCGACGAAATCTGAATAATGGATAGAGCTACATTCAAATTTATGGTTTCATTTTATTGATGATTGAGTTGCCAAGACTTTTGGATTTCTTGTTTAGTTTTAAAATAAGCTGTTTTTTAGAGGAAAAATGTGTCATTCAAAACTCAATTAAATGTTCTGGGGATTAAATAATAAAAAAAACCTCTGAAAAAATCTTTAGGTCCGACTGACGTGGACATAGCGTCGCCACAATGACAGAAAAATGTGTTTGGAGAAAAAGGCCCTTGAAATTGTGTTCTCCCATATAAGTCTATGGGGGAACATTGAATCAGCGCAATATTTAAACATGTTATTGTGAAGATTAGGCATATTTTCTGTTTCCGGGTGAAAGCTTATGGCCCAAAACCTGAAGACTGAAAAAATTGAGTTTTGCCTGTAGTGTCTCCCCTTAACAAACATATTACTACTTCAAATGGAAAGATTGTTGTGTGCGATTTTCACCTGATGCTTCCTGAGGTGTTTATTTAAATCAGAGCTTAGTTACAGAGCAAGGGAGGCATATCTGTTTGTGAACACTGGTTTTGCAAATAATACTACTATCTATTCAATATATTCATCCTGCCAAAGTCCTGGACGTAAAAAAAACAGCACGATCTCCTATTCCAGCTCTTCCGCCAAATGCATATGTTTTAGAGAAACGTTGACGACACATGACTCGCATTACGGAGCGGGATTCATCTTTATTCCTGCGCTTGTACGTCGCTCCCATCTGAAGTAAGTGAGATCTATTGTGCGTCTTTCTGCCGTCCACCTGCAACATCTGGGGCTACTGGACTATCCTTGGCAGAACCTTTCACATCTGGATCTGATGGGACGAGTTTAAAAACGTTTTCGTATCTGCCCCCTCCCCCTCCGGCGAGCCTTTAACGCAAATCAATGCCGCTTAATCCCCAGGTCTGACTATGATAATGATGATTACCGACGGAAATGCCGGGCCTCCTGTTTTCTTTTTAAAGGGACGACGTGGAAAAAACTTCAAGGAGCAGGTGACGTCGTGCGAAGACGGCGTTCGATCTGTTAATGCCAAAGTTAAGGCGAGACACTGCAGGTGAATAGGGAAAAAATGTATATTTACAGATATCAATTTGAAACTTTTGCTGTCGATCACTGGCATAAATGTGAGAAGAAAATACATTGCAAGTTTTCTGTCATTTTATCTTTTCATATAAGAACAAGGTGTTTTATGCCTAAAAATGCCCCAAATTTCCCATCTTTTTGGCGACGAAATCTGAATAATGGATAGAGCTACATTCAAATTTATGGTTTCATTTTATTGATGAATGAGTTACCAAGACTTTTTCAGAGGGGATTTGGGATTTCTTGTTTAGTTTTAAAATAAGCTGTTTTTTAGTGGAAAAATTTGTAAAAATTAAATTCTCGCCTTATTTGTTGACATTCAAAACTCAATAAATGGGGCTTAAGGGATTAAATAGTAAAAAATCCCTCTGAAAAAATCTTCCACATATTGTTCAGTCCAAGGCTGGAAAATTTGAAGTCTTTATGTGCTACTGACGTGGACATAGTGTCGCCACAATGACAGAAAAATGTGTTTTGAGAAAAAGGCCCTTGAAATTGTGTTCTCCCATATAAGTCTATGGGGGAACATTGAATCAGCGCAATATTTAAACATGTTCTTGTGAAGATTAGGCATATTTTCTGTTTCCGGGTGAAAGCTTATATGTTCAGAGACCAATTTGGCCCAAAACCTGAAAACTGAAAAAAAATGAGTTTTGCCTGTAGTGTCTCCCCTTAATGCGGACCTCGTTTGAACTCCTAAGCGCGGTCTATATATACACTTAAAAGAAGCGCAAATCTGCCCACCAGCTGATCCCCGAACATGCCGAGGAAGTGGAGCTGTGAGCGGAATATCCATCCAGACAAGCGGGCTCCTCAGATGTGGCGGTTAAAGTTTATTGGATGGATATAAAAAGCCTGATATGTTTGCTTCGCCGTTCTCTCTCTCTCGCCCCGTACAGACCACTGTCTCCTGGCGCCGACGGGGGAGTGGAGCGAGTGGGGCGTGTGCCAGCGGGACGGGGCCACCTGCGGGTACAGATGGGGCAAGCAGACCAGGACCAGGGGCGCGTCCGACAACCAGACCACCACCTACTGCCCCCTGCAGGCCGAGATGCAGCGGTGCCGGATGAGGAAGAGGTGCGCGGCGGCCAAGCAAGGTAAGGCGAGCACCTGAACACGGAAAGGTATTGAACTAGATCAGTATAAACATCTCAATTTGAGCATAATAATCCACATTTTCGCTGTTTTGACTAGTTAAGAAGTTCTTGGGCATTTGTCCTGGATTATTTCACTTGTTCTGAGACGTTTCTGACTCGTTTCGATACATTTCGTCCTTATTTCAGGTCATTTTCTTTGCCAATGGGGAAAGAAAATTGGTCTTTTCTCATTGGCAATTTTACTTTCTTATTTCAAGCGAGATTTACCCTAGAACTGGTCTGAAATGTCCTCAGACAAGCAAAGGAAACTCGGTCCGATCAGGAAAAGTGTCTAAATTAGTGAAAACCGCTCAAAACAAGAAACATTTCCTCAATTCAAGTCATTGAAATTTGACAAAGAAATGACAAAAAAAATACCAAAAAAATGACAAAAAATTGACAAAAATAATCCAAAAATGTGACAAAAATTTGATAAAAATGTGACAAAAAAATGACAAAAATGTGACAAAAAATGACTAAAAAATGACTAAAAAATGACAAAAAATGACAAAAAATTGATTAAAAAAATGACAAAATGTGACAAAAAATTGACAAAAAATTGACAAAAAATTGGCAAAAAATTGACAAAAAAACGACAAAAAAATGACAAAAAAATGACTAAAAATGACTAAAAAAATACAAAAAAATGACAAAACGTTAAGAAGTTGTTGGGCATTTGTCCTGGATTATTTCACTTGTTCTGAGATGTTTCTGACTCGTTTCGATACATTTCGTCCTTATTTCAGGTCATTTTCTTTGCCAATGGGGAAAGAAAATTGGTCTTATCTCATTGGCAATTTTACTTTCTTATTTCAAGCGAGATTTACCTTAGAACTGGTCTGAAATGTCCTCAAACAAGCAAAGTAAACTTGGTCCGATCAGGAAAAGTGTCTAAATGAGTGAAAACCGCTCAAAACAAGAAACATTTCCTCAATTCAAGTCATTTAAGACAATGCTTGATATTTACTTTTTGTGGTGAGGATAGAGACACAGAATGTTGAAGTTTGTTTTGTGACGGCGGCCGAAACGAAATGTCCAGTTCAGTATCTTTAGATTTCCACTGTTTCGTGGAGAGTATGAAAACTATATGTTTTTGGAAACCTTGTGATATAAGCAATGAGGAAAAACAATGTTTCTTGCCCGGCCTGCCAAACTACCTGCTTTTTCATAGACATTTCAAAGATATATATAGTCTGGGAGCAGCATGATCTCAACGATTTCCTGGTGGGCGTGATTGACAGACGGCATCAACCAATCAGAGCGACGCTAGATACGTCGCAGCGACAAGCGGCAGAAAAGCCTTTCCGAAAACGTCCTTATTTACGAGGAGCTGTTTCTTGCTGCTTTCACAAGTATCTTACAAAAACAGGTAGATCCTTGACGTTTTTGCTACATAAAAGTAGTTAAAGTGCACCTAAACGGGCGTGGCAGGGCCTTTCCCCACCCACAAACTAAAGTCAAAAAGTGCTGAGAAAGGGGTGGTCTCGGAGGCTTTGGGGGAGACGAGGGGGGTGAGTGTGTGGGCGGGGTCTGCTCTGTTGACAGTCTCAGACCACGCCCCTCGATCTGACAGGACTGACAGACGGCTGTTACTGTCACGACTGTGCGCAAGGTTTATTTTTTCGTAGGAGAGTTGGTGCATCTCATGACTTGTGATTGCTTGATGTAGCAACTAGTGATGCGGGTCAGGGGTTTATTTAACCCGCGGGTCCCGCATTTGGAGCAGGTTCTAACCCGCCCCAGCCCGCCCCGCAACGTTGTTCTATTTTTACAGCCCGCCCCGCCCCGCACCCGCAACCATTAAATATTACGCGTTACAAATATGATCCGTATGAACAGTACCGGCGTGTCATCGCGCTCTCTCTCTCTCCCTCTGAAGAGCGCTGGGCAAGAGGGAGAGAGGAAGAGCAGAGGTCGGCCTAACGTGAAGTGGCACATACTGTGGAAAACAGGAGACATGAGCTCCACAAAAGCGTTCTCTGGATCACAAGCTGCAAAACGCTGCTTGTGTTATGATAATCCGACGTATATTAACGCCAAAAACCTGCTGTAAAGACGACGGTGGAACCCGCAACCCGCGCATCACTAGTAGCAACTATCCTACGAAAAAAAACAAAAAAGATGGCCGCTGGTAGATACTCGCTCGCTGTCAGTGACTGTGAACAGAGAGAGAGCATCGTACAGTAGCTTTTCTAAGGGATTTATTCCTCTACACCTCAGCCGAAGTGTGAGCATCGCAGGGGCGCCATCTACTGGTTTGACTGCGCGACGCGTGTCCTGGTTGCTACGTGACGGAGGCGGAGGAGTGTGTGGGCGGGGCCACAGAGGCGTGTGTGGGCGGGGCCACAGAGGCGTGTGTGGGCGGGGCCACAGAGGCAGAACTGATGACGTTTTCTGGACGCCGTGGACACACTCTCCTCCAACCACATAATATCAAATGCAGTTGCTGCGTGAAACCAGTAGGGGCGCTAACCCTGCGGTTTTAGACACAAAAGTGAGATTTTGAACAAGTTTGCACAAAATGTCAACATATTGACTGGGACATGTAGCTAACTCTATTCAACAACCATTTAGACCGTTTATCAGCAAAAATTGATTTGGTGATTAGTTGCTCTTTAAAAAAGGCTGGAGACGCTTGATTTAGAGCATGTGGTTCCCAGACTAGGGGGCAGGCTCCCGAAGGTCAGGGTGCCCAAACGTTTGAGGCCACAAACTGCAAAATGACGACACAAACCACCTGGGAAACCCCACTGTAAATGCAGGGCTGGGACGATACACTTTTGTCACGATCTGATACGTATCACGATACTCAGGGGCCGATCGATACGTATCACAATACAGTAAGTAATTATGAGGAGTATTGTGTTTATCGTAAAACCTGAAAACAGTCATGTGAACAAAGTTTAGTAAAGAAAAACACAAAATGGGACAAAGTGCTGTGTAACTGTTTAAAACAAAGGAGTACAGGACAAAACTGCCTCCAAACACAAGTATTGAAAGTATTACCTGATAAAGCATCGATACTTGGTATTACAGCACAAAGCAATGCGATCCGATAATTTGTCCCAGCCGTGGTAAAATGAAATGGCTGCAAAGCGTTGAAGGTTTTGTATATTTGACCTCGATTTATCCGCTGTTTCCAATTTAGCATGACAGTAGTATCTGAAAGATTCTCTTGAAATGATCTTGGCCTTTTCTTTCTTCCAGCCTGGGCAGGAGGGGATTATTGGTTTCATATTTTTGTGCAGCTGAGCGATTATTATTAAACTTTTTTTTTTTAAGATATTGCTCCTAGTGTGCTATGATTGTTATACTGTGGCTCTTAAAGGGGGGGTATTATGCAAAATGGACTTATTCAAGCTTCCCTAATGTTATTATGTCACTCCCTCATTAAAAACATGGCTGAAGTGTTGCCTTGGCACATTCACGTATTTCTGAGTAATCTGTACAAACTCTGATGGCGGCCATTTTAGGGATAGGTTTGCCTGAGTCCTCCTAGGAACGCCCCCACCTCCTGGAGACGCCTCCGAGCTTTCGTCACCAGCCGAGTAACCAACCACTGCTCCTCAGCAGAACCCCCTCCCCACTGATGCCACAGACAGCGTGTGGAGGGGGCGTGTCTAAAGGCTCAGAGGTTCTTAAAGAGACAGAGGCCGATTTCAAGACATTCACTACAGCCATTAAGCCCCTTAACTCCCACCTGAGCCGAGCACATTTTCTCCAGCTTTACCCCAATCCAAAAGCTTCTGGAAAAAAAAGGTGTGAAAATAGCAACAAAACTGAGACGATGAAACAATGAAAAATTGACCAAAAAATGACAAAAATGTGACAAAATGTGACAAAAAAATTAAACAAAAATATGATAAAAATTCTACAAAAAAATGACCAAAAAATTGACGAAAAAATGAAACAAAAAAAGAAAATGGACAAAAATATTACAAAAATATGCTAAAAAATGGACAAAAAAATGACAAAAAAGTTACAAAAATGAGTTGAATACCTAACAAAAAAAATGATGGAAAAAAAATCTGATGACGTGAGGAAAAACATCCTCTCGGTTCAGGCGGGAGTTCTTAAAGAGACAGAGGCCTATTTCAAGACATTCACTACAGCCATTAAGCTCCTTAACTCCCACCTGAACCGAGCACATTTTCTCCAGCTTTACCCCAATCCAAAAGCTTCTGGAAAAAAGATGTGAAAATTAGCAACAAAACTGAGACGATTAAACAATGATGGAAATGTGACAAAAAAGTGAGAAAAAATTGACAAAAAAATGACAAAAATGTGACAAAAAAATTATACAAAAATATGATAAAAATTCTACAAAAAAAGACCAAAAATGTGATAAAAAATTGATGAAAAAATGACAAAAAAAAATCACAAAAAAGTTACAAAAATTAGTTGAATACCTAACAAAAAAAATGATGGAAAAAAATCTGATGACGTGAAGAAAAAGATCCTCTCGGTTCAGGCGGGAGTTCTTAAAGAGACAGAGGCCTATTTCAAGACATTCACTACAGCCATTAAGCCCCTTAACTCCCACCTGAACCGAGCACATTTTCTCCAGCTTTACCCCAATCCAAAAGCTTCTGGAAAAAAGGTGTGAAAATAGCAACAAAACTGAGACGAAAACATGGATGAAAATGTGACAAAAGTGAGAAAAAATTACGAAAAAGTGACGAAAAATGGACAAAAAAATGACAAAAATGGACAAAGATTTGACAAAAAAGTGAGAAAAATTTGACGAAAAATTGAGAAAAAATTGACGAAAAAGTGATAAGAAATTTGACAAAGAAATGCGAATAATTTGACGAAAAAGTGACAAAAAAGTGACAAAAAAAATTGACAAAAACAAAAAAATTGAACGAAAAAGTCACGAAAATTTTACAAAAATGAGATGAAAAAAATGACAAAAAAATGACAAAAAATTACGAAAAAATTACCAAAATGTGACGAAAAAAATAACAAAAAATGACCCAAAAAAATGACAAAAAATGCGACCAAAAAAAAATGACAAAAAAAACTAAACAAAAAAGTAACAAAAATGAGACGACTGCCCAACAAAAAAAAGTGATGGAAAAAAATCTGATGACGTGAGGAAAAAGATCAATTTAGTTTTGTAGGTCTTAGCTTTAAAATGAGGTGTTACGCTGGCCTACAGGATTTGGGTAAAGCTGAACTGGAGAAAATTCAGGCGGGAGTTAAGAGGTTAAAAGATATTACTACTAGCATGCTATGATTTTTATACTGTGGCTCTTAATCCTCTTTCCACTGCTAATGCTATGATGTTTCTTTCTTCAGTGTTAGCAGTTTTTTTTTGCACAGCCTTGATTCGATTTGTTGCTTAATCCACGGTGGCATCAAAACAAACTGTTGTGTGTTTCTAATGAGCGCAGCCTGACAAAACCAATCAGGGGCTTTATTTTTCCAGGCTTTTGTTCCTGCCAACATGTGTGCAGCGCGGCTCTGCGCTGACACACGCTGCAGATTTATAATGCCAAGTGTGCCCCATAAAAACATTCCAACATGTGCTACTTCCAATTAACACTTGTAAAGGCCCGCTTTAACGGGTTTGCTCGGATTCAAACCCAGAGGATTTTTAGAGCTCAGAGAAACGAGCTTCTTTCTGGCTTTTTCATATTAAAAAAATGTAACGCTTGTTTTTTGAAACGTATGTGAAAGAAGGACTAAGGCACGATAAAGCCTTTAAACATTTAATAAATATCTAACTTTTTAAAATTGGAAACATGTGTGAAGAATAGACTGTAAGGAGTGAGAGACTGGGCAGGAAGTAGAGTAAACGATACAATGAAGCAGTGAAAACAAGCTTTCATTATTAGCTTGTAAATCAATAGCACGGCTCAGATCGGAGTGATTCTGTGATTTAAAAGTGTGAATGGGACACGTTCTCTTTCTCTCGTGACACGGACAATGTTTAACTCACAGTGGAACAAAGTTTATACAAAGTTTAAAGCAGAACTCGGTAACTCGTGCCCCTAGAGGCCATAAGCGCCACTGCAGGTGTCGTAGCATGTTGTGTTCTTCACTCATGAATTGTCCGTGAGAGTAAATACTGCGCTGACAGAAAAGACAGAGAGAGAGCGAGGGATATTGTTCATCCAATTGCACAATGGAGATCATTTTTTTCACTCAATCTTGGCTGTAAATACTGTTTAAGGCGAGACACTGCAGGTGAATAGGGAGAAAATGTATATTTACAGATATCAATTTGAAACGTTTGCTGTCGATCACTGGTATAAATGTGAGAAGAAAATACATTGCAAGTTTTCTGTCATTTTATCTTTTCATATAAGAACAAGGTGTTTTATGCCTAAAAATGCCCCAAATTCTTTTTGGCGACGAAATCTGAATAATGGATAGAGCAACATTCAAATTTATTGTTTCATTTTATTGATGAATGAGTTACCAAGACTTTTTCAGAGGGGATTCAGGATTTCTTGTTTAGTTTTAAAATAAGCTGTTTTTTAGTGGAAAATGTGTAAAAAAATAATTTTCGCCTTATTTTCTGACATTCAAAACTCAATAAATGGGGCTTAAGGGATTAAATAATAAAAAATCCCTCTGAAAAAATCTTCCAAATATTGTTCAGTCCAAGGCTGGAAAATGTGAAGTCTTTAGGTCCGACTGACGTGGACATAGCGTCGCCACAATGACAGAAAAATGTGTTTTGAGAAAAAGGCCCTTGAAATTGCGTTCTCCCATATAAGTCTATGGGGGAACATTGAACCAGCGCAATATTTAAACATGTTTTTGTGAAGATTAGGCATATTTTCTGTTTCCGGGTGAAAGCTTGTATGTTCAGAGACAGATTTGGCCCAAAACCTGAAAACTGAAAAAAATTGAGTTTTGCCTGTAGTGTCTCCCCTTAAGTGGCGCTAGTCCACAATTAGCTTTGCCCGTTAGAAGAAGAAGAAGATCTTTATTTATATAGCGCCTTTCACAGACATGGTCACAAAGCGCTTTACATGAGACACTTGTACAGTCACTCCATACTCAGTGGTGTAAACTACGTTTGTAGCTTCAGTTTCCCCTGGGGGAGACTGTCAGAAGCGCTTTCGCGACTGCACACGTCTGCGCCAACGGTCCCTCTGACACCACCATACATTCACTCACACACATCATTCATCCTGGCCTATTGTGCATGTTTTTAGTGGTAGGAGAAACCGGAGTGCCCGGAGGAAACCTACGCAGACACGGGGAGAACATGCAAACTCCACACAGAAAGGCCCCGTCCAGGTGGGAATAGAACCCCGACCTTCTAGCTGTGAAGCAAGAGCACTAACCGCTGCGCTGCGTTAGCCTGCTAGCTTCTTCTTTGTAATTCCATTAGTGTGTATTGCGCCTTCAACCCGGAGGCAAGGAATTGTTTTCTGGCCAGACACACCAGGGGGAGATGAAAGACCCCCCAGTCATCCCATTAACACTTGTATTACCCCCAGAGGGACTAAAAGGATTTATTAAGGTAAACAAGTTACTTCTTTTAGAGCTCGAAAATGATGTCGGAAGAACGTGAAGCCACATACAAAGATGAGGAAAGAAAATAGCCCCACGAGCCATACCATTCTGTTTATTGTAAACTGTGTTTTTTGGAGATTATACTGGAGATTATATTTCAAATATAAAGAGAAAGAAGTGTGTATGGCTGGCCAGGCTAGAGAGAAAAGGGAAGAAGAAGTGCTTGATGTAGTCACACTTACGCCTCAGTCGATCTTTTTCCTCACGTCATCAGATTTTTTTTCCATAATTTTTTTGTTGGGTATTTAACTCTTTTTTTTTTACTTTTTTGTCACATTTTTGTCATTTTTTAGTCCATTTTTTGTCATTTTTTGTCATTTTTTGTCATTTTTTTGTCACGTTTTTGTCATTTTTTTGTCACGTTTTTGTAAAAAAAATTGTCACATTTTGTTAGATTTTTGGTCACATTTTGGTCATTTTCTTGTCATTTTTTTGTCAATTTTTTATCACATTTTTGTATTTTTTTTGTCACATTTTTGTCATTTTTTTGGTCATTTTTTTGTCAAATTTTTGTAATTTTTTTCGTCACTTTTTGTCAATGTTTTCTCACTTTTTTCTCACATTTCCATCATTGTTTTCGTCTCAGAATGAGGTAAAGTTACTGTAGGTGCTGCAGATACAGGTGTTTTTTTTTTGGCACTAAATGCTACAATCGGCATAGTATACCATTTGTTTTAATATAGCATGTTATTTGCAGTTATATGTGTTTTTCGTGCTTGACATCGCTGTGTTTGGCCCGCGACTCACAGGCACTTTTTTAATTTTGGCCCTCGGAGACAAAAAGTTTGGGCCCCCCTGCTCTAAGCCCTGCTTTGCACACAAAATGCAAACTGCTGCTGTTGCACCGAGTGAGAGGTCGGGCCAACAGATCGTAGTGTTTTAGCGGTGGAAGAAGTGGCCAAAGAGAAATGCTCAAGAATGTGTGACTGAAGAACTGCACAACTTTGCAACATGGTCCACAAAAATGTCCACTTTGCTGATACTACGTGTTTCTTTGAAGGTTGATGAAAACAAACACATACTTGGAGCTAGCCTGGTTTTAGTTTTTTTTTTTAGTTTAGTTTAGTTTATTTGAGCAATTTCAAGTTCCAAGTTTTTACAAAAGAAAAGAAACACAATAATGCCCAAAAGGGAGTTGGCTGAAGCAAACAATGCTTATTTATGCCGACCCCTTTAAACGTATTTACAAACTTTACAACTGCCGTTCTTTTACATTCCGGTTTGTTCTCTGAGACCAGCTCATTATGGTACAATTAAGGTACAAACATAGGAAATAAGTTTACATAGTCTTTGGTACAGAATAGGAAATAACATAGGAAATAAGTTTATATTGTCTTTGGTACAGAAACAGGTTTGGAATACTGTCTTATAGCACATTCTTAAGTATGGAATGGAACGGTGACAGGTTATTGCTGCCGTCTGATGCTGCCCCATATAGAACCATCATTGCTATATTTATATACACCTGTACATGGACAGTACGTGCATATATAAACATATGGTTTCCTTCTTGTGTGTTTTAAATATTTGTCATCTGTGAGTACATTTCAGTGTGTCCTGGTCTATGCGTTAAAAGAAGCAAGATTTGGGAAGCTGTTGCCAAAAGGGGGCGCCCTTCGAGCACCAGCTCACCTCCCGCTCAACCTGTTCTTCATTGTACATTCGGAGGAGGAGCCTTTGGGTGTCCTGGTCTGTGCATTAAAAGAGCAAGATTTTGGCGACCCTGTACCAGGGTGGTCCCACTCGAGTACCGGTTACCTCTTGCTTGCCCTAATATTTTGCTGTATGTATTTGATATATTTATTTAGGTAGGAGAGTGGAAGGTAACAAGGACGGCCACATGGAAAAGCAGACAAGAGGCGATAACAACTGCAGCCCTGACACTTTCAATTCTTAGTGTATTCTTGAACAAGTAGGTTTTTGCACATACATTTAAAGTGCTTAATAGTCGCACATTCTTTTAGCTTTTCATCCAGTTTATTCCATAAGTTTCATCCGCACATGTCCGAGTAATTCCTTTCGAGAGATGAAACAGTTTGATTCCGCTTCTTTGCGTCGTCCGTTGGCGTTCAAACTCAAACGGCTTCACTCCACAGTGGAAACAACAGGTGGAGTTTAACGAAAAGTCAAATTTCATTGTTCTTCGTTGTTTAGGGAGCAACAATCGTTAAAAAACATTGCGCTGATCCCATGTGTAGCCCCCAGACAGCCCTCTTCAGGGGAGGCGCAATTTAAATTCATGCCTGCGCGTAAAAATCGCGACTAATAGCTAAATTTGTTTGGAGTTCTAAAACGGTTTCCATGCTTGTGGTCGGGAGCGGACGCCTTGTTGTGCAAACGTTTTTGAGTCGTGAATGTTTTTTGGCAAAAGCTCCGCTCCGAAAAACCGGCAACTCTCCAAAAGCCGGAGCCAAGTTTGGTCTTTGCAGTTCATTCGAAGCCAACGCTGAACTCATAACGATGAAGTCGCAATCGATTCTGACTCGGGCATTTCAAACTTATTAAGACTGGATTATTAGGCATTTTTCAAAAGGTTTTTCTTGAGAGTTCAGGCTGTGGCCGTAATTGAAAACACACGATTGAATGCAGCAAAATGGAGAAATCCTTAACCAGTTTTGATGTCAAGAAATTCCACAAATAAGTTCCACTGTAGTAACTAATTGTTATCGGAAATGTCTGTTTGATTGAAAAAACCTCTGGATGACTCTGCACTGACACGATGACAAAGACAATTTTACTGAATAAATATGAGACGGGCAGACACGCACTTCCCCCATAACAAAGGGTGATGAAGGGCTAAGACGCTCAGAGCCTTACTTTGTGGTGCCAAGCAATAAAATATCTCTGGGAGCTCTCGAACTGTGCATCATTTTTTCACAGAATTAATATGAGTCAGCTGAAACAATTACGTTCGTGTCCGCAAAGAACATCCATTTCTCCTATTTCAGTTTTCACACAGACTTCAGAGTGAATCTGTCAGGATGCGGCTCATGAGCTGGTCACATGAACCGCAGGGGCTGGAACTCAGGCAGCTGATGGAGAACATCCTGTAGATACAGACTCGGCATCTTCGACAACGGGGAAAATAGAATCACAATTTTTCACTCCTTTTAGCCATTTTCTGGTGGAATATGAACTTATTTACAACATAAATAAAGTCAAGTGTAATTCAGGCCCATATGGATATTTTCTCACAGCAGATTGTTCAGTAGAAGTGAAAAAACGGCAGTTGTAGCTAGTGCTAGCTAGCCGTTAGCATTAGCCGGATGCTAACATGAAACATCAAGTTAGCATTGTCCGTTATTCATGTATTTATGGGCTGTTGAACCACTTTGCTCCTCCCCATGTCTTTGTTTCTTTATTTAGTAGAAACTATATTCATAATTCAGCATTTGTTAAAGTAGTTTTTGAAAAATTTGAAAAATTTTAGATTTTTCTCAAAATTGTTTTCCCCTTAACTGTTTTCAAACATGACCATATATGGGCGAGATGCCGTCTGTATCGATATGCAGCATTTCAAAATAAATAGTAATAGCCATATATGAAAACAATTGGTATAACATTTCAATACAATTATTTACAGAGTTGTTCAAACATATTCTGTGAACAGAACTAGTGCTGTATTTTGAAATGCTACTCATAGGATGTACTGCATCAGCTGGCTCAGTTCCAGCCCATGGTGCCTCAGCTTTGTATCTTTTTAAAGTCATGCTGATCCCTGCACTGAAGAGAACCAAAGCCACAACTTTTGAAAGAACCAGTATCGCTGGGTTTCACGTGACATCACAACGTTCTAAAGGCATATAATATTATATAGAGGTAAAATTATTTTGTTTTTGAGGACATTTTCGTCTTGTACAGAGAGATCATGGACCCAGTGACTGATATTAAAGATCATTTTTGTAATTAATACATTTTTGTAAAAGTGTAATGCAGTTCATAGGGAAAACTGGCTCCTGCCCCCACTGGGTCCAGTGACATCATCACATTCTAGAACCTGCAACCCAGCAATTGCTGGGTTGTATCTATTGGTTGTTTTCAGGTTCTAGAATGTGATGATGTCACTGGACCCAGTGCGGGGCAGGAGCCAGTTTTTCCCATTAACAGCATACACTTTCACAAGTCGTATCTAAAAAGAAAATGTATGAATTCCAAAAATGATCATTAATATCATTGATTCGGTCCATGATCTCTCTGTACAACAAACTCCTGGCATATGAAGATCTGGCAGATGGACAGAGGAGATTGGGACAGAGCTTGGGGACCGGGCTGTGTGCACCGCTCAGTCCCGGAGGGGCCACTTGCACTCGCATGTGTCCACACTTTCCTTATCGCTCTCTGTTGTGACTGACAGTAGCTATAACAATGTTGTGGTCTCCAAAAGTCCGGGCCCTGCGGTCGTTTTGCCCAAGCAGAGATTAGACGCAGAGAACTTCAGAGAGCAGAGCTGGAGATGGTTCGTTGATAAGTGTCCAGCCCGACTTAAAAGAGACTGTGTCTTTATACCGGCTTTCTCTCTCTGCCTGATAACATCTCACATCATCGACCTCACTTCTGCTGCTGCTCTGTGTGCCTGAAAACTGGACTCTTATTCACACAAAAGTACTCATAAAAAGTGGCCATGAATGAAAAACGGGAGAGAGAGGCTAGTTTTTGATCGTTTGAGTCGCTGCTGTTGGTCAGGTCCAGGTTCAGCAACACTAAAAGTATGAGATGAGCGGACGAACTGAACACCCTGGATGACGATGATCCATCGGGCTCACATTGTTAAAGAGTGGTTCAGGGAGCGCGAGACATCATTTTCACACATGGATCGGCCACCACAGAGTCCAGATCTTCACTCCACAATTCAGCATTTGTTACAGTAGTTTTTGAATAATTAGAGAAAATATACATTTTTTCAAAATTGTTTTCCCCCTTAACTGTTTTCAAAAATGACCATATATGGTCATTTTTGAAAACAGTTAAGGCGAGACGCTGCAGGTGAATAGGGAGAAAATGTATATTTACAGATATCAATTTGAAACTGTTGCTGTCGATCACTGGCTTAAGTGTGAGAAAAAAATACATGGCAAGTTTTCTGTCATTTTATCTTTTCATATAAGAACAAGGTGTTTTATGCCTAAAAATGCCCCAAATTTCCCATCTTTTCGGCGACGAAATCTGAATAATGGATAGAGCTACATTCAAATTTATGCTTTCATTTTATTGATGAATGAGTTGCCAAGACTTTCTCAGAGGGGATTTTGGATTTCTTGTTTAGTTTTTTTTTTTTTGTGGAAAAATTTGTAAACATTTAATTTTCACCTTATTTTTTGACATTCAAAACTCAATAAATGGGGTTTAAGGGATTAAATAATAAAAAATCCCTCTGAAAAAATCTTCCAAATATTGTTCAGTCCAAGGCTGGAAAATGTGAAGTCTTTAGGTCCGACTGACGTGGACATAATGTCGCCACAATGACAGAAAAATGTGTTTTGAGAAAAAGGCCCATGAAATTGTGTTCTCCCATATAAGTCTATGGGAGAACATTGAATCAGAGCAATATTTAAACATTGTGAAGATTAGGCATATTTTCTGTTTCCAGGTGAAAGCTTGTATGTTCAGAGACCAATTTGGCCCAAAACCTGAAAACTGAAAAAATTGAGGTTTGCCTGTAGTGTCTCCCCTTAACAAATGCAGAATTATAAATATAGTTTCTACTAAATAAAGATACAAAGACATGGGGAGGAGCAAAGTGGTTCAACAGCCCATAAATACATAAAAAATAGAGAATGCTCACTTGATGCTACATATTAGCATCGGGCTAATGCTAACGGTTAGCTAGCGCTTGCTACAACTGCCGTTTTTTCACTTTTACGGAACAATCTGCTGTGAGAAAATATCCATATGGACCTGATTTACACTTGACTTTATTTATGTGATAAATAAGTTCATATTCCACCAGAAAATGTCTAAAAAGAGGGAAAATTGTGTTTCTCTAAAGATTCTATTTTCCCCCTCGGCGAAGCCACGCCCCCTTCTATGACGAGATGCGTCTGTATCTATAGACAACACTTTCTCCCAGTGTTCGCTCTACATTGGACATACTCGTTTACTCTCTACGTTTGGTGACTCTGAGCTATTTTGCGTATGTTTGGAATCACTGGCTGTGTTTTCAGTTTCACGAGAATTAAGCAACACATACGTAACCCCGAGCGTTCCGCATCGTGGTTCTACAAAACACTGATAAGCGCCCTATTATCATTTGTCTAAAGGAGTTTAACACGTGTGTGGCATTGGCTTGACAACGCGAACATCTGCTGTGAGATGGCGAGACTGTTTTACGAGACTGTTTGTTTTTGCTTGCTTTTTCTTCTGAACAACTGGGGACGGTGGTTCCCAGTTTTTGGCCGTTATAATCCTGCACAAAACAGTTTAACGCACGTGTGAATGCAGGTGTTCTGCCCAGACTTTAACCCAGTGCAGCAATGGAAACTTTAGCGATACATTCCTGTAAGGAAAACCAGTAAACAAACAAGCTCACACTATCAGAGGATGATTTTGGGGTTTAAAATTTGGTTGTTGAGCAAAAAGGAATTGTGACTTTTGATCCAGACGGCCTCGCGTCATAGAAGGGAGCGAAATATAAACTTATTTATCACATACAAAATCAAGTCTGAATCGGGTCCACATCAGTGTTAATTTCGTCGACTCAAATATTTAGTCTTAATTTTAGTCAAAGTGATATTTTTGTGACTAAAATTGGACTAAAACTAAATTAAAAGTTTGTCATGAGACTAAAACTGTGACTAAAATGTCCAGATATTTTAGTCGACTAAAATAAGACTAAATAAAAATGAAAAGGAGAGACTAAAATCATCCAAACTTGTATTGAGCGTCTGAAAGAGCCTCAGATCATGTAAATTCTCTGCCAGATGATCAGCTCTGAGCTTTGTTCATGTGGAGCAGAAACATGAAGCAGAGGAACAAGATTAAATATGATTATAATGAATATCATCAATGCAAAGTCCACTCAATTAGTCGTAAATTTAGTCGACTAAATTGACTTGCAGTTTTAGTCGACCAAAACTAGACTAAAATTGAAGATATTTTTTTTGACTAAAAACTAAAATCGAATTACATTTTCATCAAAAGACTAAAACTAAATAAAAATACGTTGTCAAAATTAACACTGGTCAGAACCAAGCACATTTTCTGCAGTTTGGCTTTATCCAAATCGAAAAGTGTCTTGGAGAAAAAGCATCAAAGTAGGGATGAAAACAAGGAAGGAAACACAACACAAATGTGACAAAAACGTGAGGGAAATAATGACAAAAAGCGACAAAAACACTGCAAAAACGACTTGACAAAACTTTTGTAGGTCTTAGCTTTCAAATGAGGCATTACACTGTCGCTCTCCAGCAGTGTTAATTTCGTCGACTCAAATATTTAGTCTTAATTTTAGTCAAAGTGATATTTTTGACGAATAAAACTAATTAAAAGTTTTTCATGAGACTAAAACTATGACTAAAATGCGTTGCTCGGCAACATTTGGCTAGGCTAGTAGCAGCAAGGCTAGCTACCTATTGCTAGCATAGCTACTTAAGGTGCAGTTGGAGGAATGGTGGTGAATCTCTGGGTAAGTTGAAAGTCAGACTCACACTAACTTCACGAGCGATTCCCCGACTTCTCTCTCAGTGACGGACAGATAGTGTCGCTGCTACGTACGTGTGGAGTGATATGAAAGCACGAACTCCGTCACCATTGGCAGCGTCATTATTTTTCTCAGACGTCCTTTATCAGAAAATAATGACCGGGAGAACGTTGGGAAATCCCATTCAAATCAACGGAGCTTCTACTTACGTTGTGAAGTATAATAAATAAAGATACAAAGACATGGAGAGAAGCAAAGTGGTTCAACAGCCCATAAATACATAAATAAAAGAAAATGCTAACATGATGCTATGTGTTAGCATCGTGCTAATGCTAACGCCTAGCTACGACTGCCGATTTTTGCTTTTCTACTGAACAATCTGCTCAGTATAACCATCCATATGGACCTGATTTAGACTTGACTTTATTTTTATGTGATACATTTATATTTTGCCAGAAAATGGCTAAAAAGAGTGAAAAATTGTGTTTTCCCTCTTGGCGAAGCCACGTCCCCTTCTATGACGAGATGCCGTCTGTATCTATAGAGCGTGATTTAACTGTTATTTAAATGATGCCAGGCTAGGTGCACATTATCCACCCAGACCATGGTTTAAATCTCCTTTAATTACTAGCAATACGAATGCTGATGGACGTGATCGTTTTTCTAACTTCTCGTAAACAAGGGCAGCATAAAATAGTGCATAGGCAAGGCAAGTTTATTTGTATGGCACATTTCATGTACATGACAACTCAATGTGCCTCACAGCAGCACCAAACATAGTAAAAATAGAATAAAAAGCATTAAAAACACAAAAAAAAGCATTAAAAACACAATGAAAATGAAGAAAACAAATCATAAGTTACAATTTCATAAAATACAAAAATAAATAAAAAAGTTTCAATCTCCACAGGCCGCAGTAAAAAGGTGTCCTTTCAGCCTGGACTTAAAAATGCTCAGGGTTGAGGCCTGTCTCAGATCCTCATTGAGGCTGTTCCAGACTTTTGCTGCATAAACCTGAAATGCAGCCTGACCATGTTTAGTCCTGACTCTGGGAACCACCAGGAGGCCCCTCCCTGACGATCTCAGGGCCCGAGGTGGTTCGTACGGCTGTAACATGTCAGAGATGTACTTTGGTGCTTGACAATGAAGGGACTTATACACAAGCAGGGCTGTTTTAAACTCTATCGGCTTGTTGCACAATGTGGCTACGCTAGTTCCTCTGAGGTGAAGCTGTGGGCGCTAGTACTTCCTGTTCGTATTCATTTCCATTAAGATTAGCTCAGACCAGTGAGTTCCTGGTAGAAATATTTCCATAGACGAGATGTTTATAAGGATCGGGGAGTTTGTCTTGAAGCTAAAGGCTAATTTAACCTCTTAACTCCCGCCTGAACCGAGAGGATCTTTTTCCTCACGTCATCACATTTTTTTCCCCATCATTTTTGTCACTTTTTTGTCATTTTTTGGTCACGTTTTTTGTAATTTTTTCGTTAATTTTTTGTCAATTTCTTGTGACATTTTTGAGACATTTTTGCCACTTTTTCATCAATTTTTCATCCCTTTTTTGTCAATTTTTTATCACATTTTTGCCATTTTTTTGTCAAATTTTTGTCAATTTCTTGTCACATTTTGTCACATTTTTTGTAATTTTTTGGTCATTTTTCGTCATTTTTTGTGACATTTTTATGACATTTTTTGTGACATTTTTGTGACATTTTTGTGACATTTTTGTGACATTTTTGCCACATTTCCATCATTGTTTTCGTTGAGAAAATGTGCTCGGTTCAGGTGGGAGTTAAGCGGTTAATGCATTACACAACTTGAAATAGTGCCTTTTTATATATATTTTTTCATAGCATGTTAGCCTTTAGCTTCAAGACAAACTATCAATCCTTCATGATCACAGGCGTCTCCTCTGAACTCGTTACATCATGATTTGAACACAATAAATGATCATCTACCGGGAACTCACCGCCCACAACATAATCTTTAGAAAACATGATTATTATTCCAGGAAAAGAAAACAGACAGGAAGTCCAGGCGCTCACACCTTCAGGTCAGAGGAACTAGCATAGCCACACCGTGCAACAAGCCAATTCTCTGAGCAACAGGAAGCCAGTGCAGAGACCGGAGCACTGGACTAATGTGGTCGTATTTCCTGCTTTTGGTCAGGACTCGAGCAGCAGCGTTTTGGATGTACTGCAGTCGTCTAACAGCTCGTTTAGAGAGGCCAGTGAACAGGCCGTTACAATAGTCTAAGCTCTCCAAGTCCAAGTCTGGTTTGGACACTATGCATACTACGGCGGAGAGAGAACGAGAAAGCCGTACGACGAGTAGCACCTTTTAATGCAGTGCAAACCAGTCGACCACTTAGCACCCTTTCAACGCCGTAACTCCCCATAAGCGCGGCGCTAGCTGGGATCATTTTCACATATCAAGTCGTGGCATCAAAACCAACCGTTTTCCACCCGAATCCAAACACGGCAGATTAATTGCTACCTTCTACAGTAATAAAACCCCTGGCACGGCATTTCCTCTCCCCGAAGACTTCAAAACCGCGAGTGAGTAAATCAACACAGTACGACTCTGCTCTGGCCGTGTTATTATATACCTTCTATACGTTCCACATGTCGATCGCTCCAAACTATTTTTAGCGCTAGCACGAACCACACATGTTTCTCCAGCGCTGCAGCCTCATGCGCAGAGTCGACACCAATCTTATTAAGTTGTATTTACGACGGCGCTAATCCGCGTTAGTCGAGCTGATTTAGCGCGATTCCCCTTCAGAGGAGCGTGACGGCAGCGCAGATAACGGGAGATATTTTACTGTTATGAAATTGTAGGAACAGTTTTGCAAATAGATTTTCAGAAGGCAGGGAAGACTTTTGTTTTTCCTCCATTTTGAGATCTTTTGCCAGGTCGCTTCTTTAGTGTCTTTTCACGTGGAAAGAAACATTTGCCTATTTTTTTTACAATAAGGTGAACAATTATTGCTGCAATAACTGAATTTTCTTAGATTCTCCAAAGACTTTTTATGGACATTTTTAACTCAAAGCCCAAGTTCTCCAAATGCATTTTTCTTACACTTCATTTTAGACCACTATTCCTTAAAGCAGTGGTTCTCAACCTTTTGGAGCCACGACCCCCATTATAACAGTTAAAGGGGTTCGTGACCCCCTGCCCGGGTCACACTGTGAGAAATCGGAACATTAGCCTACACAATTCTTAAAAAACAAAGAAAAAAACAAATGGCTAAAAGAAAATTAATCAAATTATGAACATATAATGGCACTGGTAAAATAGCACACACATGCCACAATAAAATATTATAATATATGCTAAAAAAAAGTATGTATATTTTATCTACATGATCTGGCGACCCCCCAAATTGGTCTCGCGACTCCCTTGGGGGTCCCGACCCCCAGGTTGAGAACCACTGCCTTAAAGGGACGATACAGAGTTTAAAGGAACAGGCCACCGTTTTTCCATACTGAGATATGTTCTTTAGCTGTGACGAGTTCTTCAGGACCTGTCTGATCTTCAGTCATGTAAACACAGCGCAGACGGCGTTAGCATTTAGCCTCTCCCTCTCTCCTCTATAGCTCCAAAACAGGTCAAGATAGAAGCTACCAAGCTCTTCCACGTTTTCCCTATTTAAATATGGTTACGTGAAGTGTTCCACTACAAAGTATAATTACACACAATTAAACAATGTGGATTTTCTAAGCGGATAAAAGGGGGAACTATATGGTAATAATACCAGGAGTAGTTTGGCATCCGCACAGTAAAGTGAAGATTACTGCGCGGATTTCGAACTACTCCTGTATTTTTAATCTGAATTTATTTATTGTTACAAATGTTTATTTTATGAAACAGAACGACTGTTTTGTCACTTTTACAGGCGTTTTATTTGTCATTTCAATTAAAATTAAAACTATCATCACAAAAAAAGGAAGAAAAGTCACCCCAGCGTGAGCTCAGAGACGCTGAAAGTCGGTCACAGCCCGGTGTCCGAACACCAGCAGATTGAGCGACTACATCTGATAAAAGTCACTAAACTCCGGGAATAAAGTATTTCTGTGATAAAAAACAAACTCAGAGACAGTGGAATATTTATGATAAATACGAGTCAGATACTTTATATTTCACATGGATTTTACATGAATGTCTTGGATTATTCGAGAGGAAGCTGTCGGTCATTTAACAGCTCCAGCTAAAGGTTAGCAGCTAACGTTAGCATCTTTTCACCGTAACCGTTTATATTTAGGTCGTTTATTCCTGAGAAACACAAACACTCGACTGAAACAGCTGATTTACTTCAGTCGTGTTTAGTTCACAGACCTGTCTCTGTCAGGCTCTTCTCCCACTCTCGCAATGCATTGTGGTCTATATTGACCCGCTTAGTGACCATCGATGATAGTCACTATATAGTCACTATATAGTCACTATATAGTCACTATATAGTCACTATATAGGGAATAGTGTGGACATTCGGATACAGCCTATGACTATGACGTTTTTTCGTTTCTACTGAACAATCTGCCGTGAATAAACATCCAGATGGACCCGATTTAGATTTGACTTTATTTGTATGTGATAAATAGATATTTCGCCAGAAAATGGCTAAAAAAAAGTGAAAAATTGTGCTTCCCAGAAGATTGTTTTCCCCTCGGTGAGGCCACGCCCCCTTCTATGACGCGACGCCGTCTGTATCTATTAACTCCACTACACTTTCACTAGTATCTAAAAAGAAAATGTATGAATGACACACATGATCATTAATATCAGACACTGGGTCCACGATCTCTCTGTAAAACACCAAAACATCTCCTCAAAAGCAAAATAGTTTTTTCAGTCCCATAGCACCAGTCTATATCCCACTACAATGATGACAAACCTTCTGTTGGTCTGTAAATGCAGTAAATTAGAATAACTGCCTTGTATAAAATGTCTCTCTCAAAATGGCTGTAGTGAATGTCTTGAAATCGGCCTCTGTCTCTTTAAGAACCTCTGAGCCTTTAGACACGCCCCCTCCACACTCTGTCTGTGGCATCAGTGGGGAGGGGGTTCTGCTGAGGAGCAGTGGTTGGTTACTCGGCTGGTGACCAAAGCTCGGAGGCGTCTCCAGGAGGTGGGGGCGTTCCTAGGAGGACTCAGGCAAACCTATCCCTAAAATGGCCGCCATCAGAGTTTTTACAGATTACTCACAAATACGTGAATGTGCCAAGGCGACACTTCAGCCATGTTTTTAACGAGGGAGTGACAGAATAACATGATGGAAAGCTTGAAAAAGTCCATTTTGCATAATACACCTCTCCTTTAAGGGAAGAAAACATTCTACTGTGCAAAAACTACAGGACTAATTTCTACTTTATGACCCGTGAAGACTTGTCTCTTTAACACAGCTTGCTCCTTCATGTGAACCACTGTCCAGGCATCTGTCTTCCATCCACTGCACGGGCCTTCACATCCCCATCGAGACCCGCTCCTCTATTATACTCCCATTACGGTGGTATAGCGCAATCTGTTCTCAACTTCTCCTTCTTCTTCTCCTCCTTCTTCTTCTTCTCCTCTGACACTGAATGATGTGCTTCAACATTATGTCATGATACAAACCTCCGGCCCCAGGTGGCTCGCGGCCTGGCCATCTCCGCTCTCTCCCCTTGGCTGGGAAAAGACGCCGGCGAACCTTAATATATTCAAGCGATGTCCCCGGAGAAGAAAAAACGCCGCAGCTGTCTGTCAGTGTTTAAAGTTTAACGGCTCTAAAAATCAAATACAGAACCACTCAGGGGCTTGCACGCCACCGGACCGCCGTCCAAGCGCCAGTCAAAACGCATTAGGGTTCTCAAATCGCGGCGGAGTCCCGGTAAATATACGATCACGGGACGACACAAGCACGCGCAGAAGCCGAAACATCAGGGCGGCAACGGAGCAAATGTGGTTCCGATCAGAGGAAACTGAGGTATTCGTAATAGAAATTGTTTATGGTTATGAGGTGGATTTGAAGAGAATGGAGAGGGAGGGGATTTAAGGATCTTTCTCATAACTTTTTATGTGGTGATATTGTCCTGGTTATTACGGCGTTCGCCTGCTCTTGGTTAAAGGCACGAGGGAGTAAACAATGGAACTGGGGTTTTCTAATCAGGGCATTGTTCTGAAGCTGTGTGGAAAGAGGCGGGTCACTTCCTAATCAGTTATCAATCAATGCATCATCTGCATCGTGAGCCCTGTGGCCAAGGGTCAGTTTCCTTATGGGACGATAACAACTCTATCAATATGGAGGACAGTACTGTGCTGTTTTTTTATTTGTTATGTGCAGACGGCACGGACAAGGCTTTCTGAGTGGAATTTGCATCTTCTCTGTTTTACCTACCACTAAGTAAGGATTAAACAACGAGGAGCCTTAGTGCATTAGACGGTTCTAACGCACGACGCGGAGTCAAGAACACCACGACACAGTGTTGTTCCTCCTGCATTATAACGTCTAACGCGGCTCCTCGTTGTTTAATCCGCTTATACCAGGGTCCCACCAACGTAACATTTCTAATCAATGTTTTTTTCATTGACTAAACTCTCTAAATCTGCCAGACTACAGGACTATTTTGTGTGGGTTATTAGCCGGTCACTGAAGGCTGGTCTCAGAGCGAGTCATTCTCCGCAGCTATTACGAGGATCTCAGTCAGGCTCAACGACACAACATCAGCACAGAATCACAACACAACAGGACTAACCCGGAAACACTTTTCCCTGGAAGGAAACACCGATATGCGGCACTCGTGGGCAGGAGTTATTTACCTTTGACGCTGCAGGATCATTTTACGCCTGAAAATGATGAATAGCCTTAACCGTTTCCAATAGAAATGTAAAGCTCATATGTTATTAACAGTAGCTAACCTAGCTGCTCACTCTCCTCTACAAACATTTAGCAAACACTAAATCCATCTCATACGTTCCTGTCAGTCACTAATTACGCCTTTATCTGATTCAGCTGTGTCAGGCGTTGCTATGGCGACGCCACAGCGGAGTGACATCCCAGTGATTTAACTACCGGACTACGTGTGCGGTTACACCAAAATAATGCACCAGCCAATCAGAATCCAGTATTCACACAGACCATGGGATAATAAAACATATACAATGGGGCCAGGATGAGTGTGTTTGAGAGGGGGAGGGCAGTGGATGGATATTTGCCCATAGCTCAGACATGTCTTCCGTCTCTGCGCCTTCCCCTCTTTCCTTTTCACTTGCCCTGAGAGGACAGACGCCAGAGGACTCGATACATGACGCAGCTGTCAGGATCTGGACTTAAGTTTGCAGCGTTTGTATGAACAGGCCGTGCGTAAAGTCTCTTCAAGCGACGCAGGGATTCCCATGTGCAGGCCCACCTCAATGCACCCACAGGCCCCGGGGCTTAAACAGAATTGTAGCCCATTTGGGCCCTGCCCTCTTCTCCTTGTATCTGCTGCCACTTGGAGAAATATTTGAAAAATACAACATCGCTTTTCATTGTTTTGCTGATGATGTTCAGATATACATTCCAGTAAAACCCAAAACCATTGAATCCCTCTTAAAGTGTCTGCAAGAAGTAAAAACTTGGTTGGCCCAGAACTTCCTAAGTCTTAATGAGAAAAAGACAGAAGTTATTGTTTTTAACAAATCTGCAAATGACCCGCATGAGGTTCTTGGCTCTCTGGCTCCTCACCTTCGAGCCTCTGCCAGAAACCTTGGGGTAGTTTTAAACAACACCTCCAAATTTGACAAACAAATCAATTCTGTGATAAAAGCCTCTTCCAGCTTAGAATTCTAAGTAAAGTGAAAGCTTATCTTCCGCACAGCGATTTTGAGCGAGTTGTTCATATGTTTATATCGTCGCGTCTTGACTATCTCATTTAAACTCTTCTCTTATTGTCTCTAGCAGAGCATCAGTAGTTTGGAGAATAGACGAGAGTAAAGCCGTGTCTGTGGCCTTTTCGTCTCAAAGAGGAGTCGAATCCACACAGTTCTCATGAGCACTGTTACTTACAGTAACCCTGGTTCTCTGAATGTGCACAGTCTATAACGAACTGGCTACTCACAGGCTAATTCTCAGTGGTCAGACAGAAATAACCATCAGGTGCAGGTGTCAGTTTGTTTTAAATCAGCGGTTCCCAAACTGTGGGTCAGGGACCAGTAGTGAGAGAATGGGACCATTTACCATTTTAAAAGGTGGGGGAAATAGAGTAATAGTCGTCCTAAATCCCAGTCTCACAGTGGCTTAGTGGTTAGTGGTTCTCACACAAAGGGGCGGGGCCTGACTTGCGGTCATTATGTTCCCCTGCTGCCCTGCTCTACTGCACAGTGGAACTGTTTTTACCGTAAATTGATTTGCTCTTTGTTGAATAACCATGGGACGTGTACTGTAGTGTTAATTTTGTCATATTTTAATTTAGTTTTAGTCTTTTGACGAAAACGTAATTTGATTTTAGTCAAGATTTGTCAAAAAAAAATATCTTCAATTTTAGTCTAGTTTTAGTCGACTAAATTTAAGACGAAGTGGACTTTGCATTGATAATATTCATTATAATCATATTTAATGTTGTTCCTTGACTTCATGGAGCTGCTCCACATGAACAAAGCTCAGAGCTGATCCTTTAAACATGATCTGAGGCTCTTTCAGACGCTCAATACAAGTTTGGATGATTTTAGTCTCTCCTTTTCATTTTTATTTAGTCTTATTTTAGTCGACTGAAATATCTGGACATTTTAGTCACAGTTTTAGTCTCATGAGAAACTTTTAATTTAGTTTTAGTCCAATTTTCGTCACAAAAATATCACTTTGACCAAAATTAAGACTAAATATTTTAGTCGACGATATTAACACTGGTCACTGTAGGGCCCACGTCTGGATTTTTACTTCGGGCCCCAGAAGGGCCAGCACCGGCTCCGTCTGTTACTACTTGTGGCTTTTTTGGGTCACTTTTTGACGCTTTTTTGTTGCGTTTTCGTCTTCGTTTTCTTCTAATTTTTGTCACATTTTTACACAGTATCGTTTAGATTTGCGTAATGTCAAACTGGAGAATGCGCTCGGTTCAGGTGGGGGTTAAAGTTTTCACATGTCGTGCCAGCTTTTGTGGGGCCGCCCAGTGTTGGGGCACAACGCACACATAACCGCGCTGATGCCAGGAAACACCACTGGAAAGAAAAACGTCTGATAATTATTTGATTGTCGTGTTTTCCCTTATGTCTCAGAGAAACCTGCTTTTGATTCAGACCTGGAAACACTTTGGAGTTTACACTTTGGTGACTCAAACTGCACTGATGTGATGACTATCCGTGACTGGGACATTTTTATCATGTGTGCCCTCCGGTAACTCATCTCCTTCTCCCTTAAAATTCAATTCGCCAATTAGGCCACCACTAAGGAACCGTTTTAACATCCAAAAAGCATGTCTTATCAGATCACAGAGTTTATCCAACGCTTAAATGGACATAGAGAAAATTCCTAATCACAATTACCATCAGCTTGAACAAATATTGTCCATGTAACCACAGCAGTCGCAGCGGGGGCAGGTTCAGGCCGCCATTTTGACCCAAGGCCCAAATTTGTGTTTATGGGTTTATTCAATTGAGCTGTGTCCTCCAACGGCAGATCATGTTCAAATAAACCAAGCTCTGGCTGTTATTAAAAAGTAAAAGACACACATGCCACGCAGGGCAGAAAATAACCCACGGAGCTTAGCAGGAGAAATTGTTTTAAAATGACAAAGATCAAAAACCGTAACATTGGAGAGAGTGGCTTTTATTAGGAAAAGTAAACGAACACCAAAACTTTCTTTTTGTTTTGTTTCGCCACTGAACTCAGCTCGGTTGTTGTGAAAAGGTCACGAGTTGTGGAAGTTGTAAATGTGTGACTTTACGGTGATCTTTTATATGAAAAAAAAAAAATGAAAAAAGGTTGGACCTAGAATGGGTCCTTGTGGGACTCCAGACATAAAGCATTTTTAGAGGCCGGGTTCGCGGCTGGCGGAGGCAAATTAAAGCCGGTCTCTAAAACAGGCCGGGGCTTTTATTAGAAACTATAGCGGTAGAAATATTCCCCATGTTAGGAGTTTGTCTCATACTGGTGTAAATGAAAACTCACGTGCAGGAAGTAACAAACTGAACCCGGGCCGAGGGGGACGCTGCGGAGGAGCTGATCCGAGCGTAACTTTGACACAGATTTAGCCACTTTTCAAACCTCCTGTGACAATATTTGGAAACAGGGGGAGAGTTGTGTGACCCTCCAGGGTTTTAATAAAGTCTCCATCGCGTCTTCAAAGCACGTCCAGCTGCTCCGTGTGCAGGTCAGTCCCACGCCTCAAAATAACTCCTCCCATCAGCGCGAGCGTCTCGTCTTCTCTCGGGTCAGTCTCATGATCGATCACAAACACAAACGCTCCGTCTTAACTCGCCTTTTACACAAGATAACAACAAATAATCCGGTCCGCGGTAAAAACGAAACAGAAACCTGCAGTGACACTGATGTCAAAGCTCCGCTAACAGCAACGAAACACTTCCTGTTGTCCCGACAAAATAAAAGGCGTCAATGTTCCAGCCGCTGGGAGAGGGTTTGAAATGTTCATTAATAAATGAACCTAATATTTTAGGTGCAAATGGACACAAATCTCGTTTTTCTTCATTTTCCTGGTCGTCCGTTTTGCTCAAATAGAAATAAAGGCCTGTCTGTAATTGTGGCCTGGTTCCAATAAAGGCCTGGTCCCAGATGCCTTTGAGTAAATAAAGGCCTATATTAGAGCATTTACGGTATACACATTATGTTTCCCTTACTTCAGCAACACCAAGTGACAAGAGCATATATGTACAGTAATATACAGTATTTACATTAAATCCTCATAGTGCGGAATAGGGCTGCTACTAACGATTATTTTGGCATTTGAGATGGCATTACGGATTATTTTTTATGGTGAATTATTTGTTATTAAAAATTGTATTTTCCCACAAAGCTTAAAGGGGCTGGAAGCAAGTTCGCCATTTTATACTCATTACTGCCACCTCAGGCCATATGTGTAACTGCAGCTTCTATATTAAGCTCGTGCATGACGGCAATTCGGGCCGAAGTGACACATTTTTGAGTGACCGTACAGGATTTTAGAGGCAGTTGTGGTGAACAGGTCTGAGCTCATTCTACACATTAGGACATGGCTGGAACATGTAGGGGGAGGAAAATACTTAATTTTAACATTTTTAAACTCCTTATAGTCCCTTTAAGTGGCACTGCTTAAGGACATGTTGGATGGAGTAAATTTTAAGTGTAGGAGGTTTTTTGAGCAAATTCTGCTTTCCGATTGGATGAGACACAGACATTTATGAAATTTGCAATGTAGAAAATACTACATATCCGAAGAACTAATGGTGCGTTCCAGGCAACTATAACGATAACTGGTGTCTTTCCCACTTGAAAATTGGGACTTAGAACTTCAGAGCATTCCAGGTGATTGAAGTCGTATGTTACAAACGGCTAATGCTACAAAAGTTAGCTCATACGATGCTAACGTTACAACTTAAAGCTACGTTGAACACTGTGACCAAAAGTGACATTCACGTCACTGATGCAGTGGTTTTGTTACAGTTTTAACATCAGCTGCTCCACCACCAGGGCAGCCATTACTGTCTTCATCTTACGTACAAACCTGTAGCTACAGGTTTGTACAGGTCTAGAGGTTTCTGAGTTTACAAGATGTAATTACCTGTTCGAGCGGCGTTCCAAGGCATTTTTTACAAGCGAGAGGTTGGAAGTTTACCAGATGTCTGGAGGTGTACTAAGTAAATTTTCATCAAAAAAAACAAAAAACATTTTTGCTCTATTTGATTCTGTGTTTACTGATTATTAATCAACTACTACAATAGTTGTCAGCTATTTCAAGAATCGATTAGTTGTTTCTGCCCTAGCGTGGAGGGAAGATTAGGTGTAAGAGCATAAAAGACATACATTACAAGAGATGTGAAACAAAACAGAGAACTGTCTTGGTTGTAAATATAAAGTACAGTATTAAAGGAACAGGCCACCGTTTTTACACACTGAGATATGTTCTTACCTCAGCTTTGACGAGTTCTTTAGGACCTGTCTGATCTTCCCCCGTGCCTTCAGTCACGTAAACACAGCGCAGACGGCGTTAGCATTTAGCCTCTCCCTCTCTCCTCTATAGCTCCAAAACAGGTCAAGATAGAAGCTACCAAGCTCTTCCACGTTTTCCCTATTTAAATATGGTTACGTGAAGTGTTCCACTACAAAGTATAATTACACAAAATTAAACAATGTGGATTTTCTAAGCGGATAAAAGGGGGGACTATATTGTAAGGCGTAATAATACCAGGAGTAGTTTGGCATCCGCCCAGTAAAGTGAAGATTACTGCACGGATTTCGAACTACTGACCTGTTTTGGAGCTATAGAGGAGAGAGGGAGAGGCTAAATGCTAACGCCGTCTGCGCTGTGTTTACGTGACTGAAGGCACGGGTGAAGATCAGACAGGTCCTAAAGAACTCGTCAAAGCTGAGGTAAGAACATATCTCAGTGTGTAAAAACGGTGGCCTATTCCTTTAAGAGCTTAAAATCATGAATGTTCATTATTATTAAGTCTAAATGATACATTTTATAGTATATTATATTGAAAAAATTATAAAATCCATATTTATAGTGTAGGCTTGCAAAATTTCTTTGTGTCTAATTCAATCAAATGATTACCGTAACATATACCTGATCAGTTTCCATCTATTCTTTAAGCTAATAATTGCATTTTCCCCCATGATCGTACGTCAAACATGATTGGAACGTTTCTAATCGTCATGATCGTTGTTAACTCAGTCCCCCCATAATCAACCAGCTCCACATTTTACACATTTTATTTATTTATTTGAATTAGGACAATACATATAAATCAACATGTCAGCAAAAAGCGTCAATGTAAATATGCCGGAGTTAGCACAGTAGCTAATTTTCATCCATTGTCCGAAGGCAGGAGAGATCAACAAACATTAACATAGACAATATACACTGTTAAGTTTACCCATATTTGCAGTAGGGATATCGCGAAGAGTTTCCCATCCGACTGTCATTCCTGTATCGACTTCTGCACTGCCACACATGGATCCAGTCATGTGTTCTGCTCTGCACGGCGGCAGGTCCAGAGCTTTGACCCAAATATCACATGCGTTAAGTTAAAGCTCTGTCATCAGTGTGCAGACATGGCCTCGGGGAGAAACCGGCTCCTGCGATGAGTCGAGAGCTTTGTTCATTCACTTTTTGCAGAACCAAAGCAAAACAAATACACGCCGTAAGATGTGACGGGGCAAAGACGGAAGAGAATGCCAAGATTTAGCGGATTCATTGTGTTTTATTGCATATTTTCCATTGTAAGACACAGACGTACTTGTGCCGCAGACACCTTTGAGTCGCTTCATGAAAAGACCTTGAAAGTCTCGCTCCGTCTCGTTTACCTACATCTTTGAATATGTCACCAACTATAAAATGTGCCATTGCCTTTACTACCCTGCTGGCCAAACGCCAAATTCTTCTTAAATGGAAACATAAAGCACCTCCAACAATCAATAACTGGTTGCAAGAAGTTTTACAATGTATACAGCTTGAAAAAATAAGGTCCTCCATTATTGGATCCCATAAACGGTTCTACAGTACATGGAACCCGTTTTTAAAATACATAGAGGATGCATTTTCACACAACACTGAGGTCATGGATGACGAGAGAGAAAATGAAACATAACGCCTAAGACAATACCTTTCATCCACTAATATATTTACCACAATTGACTGTCTTACTTTTCCCCTCCCTGCTTTTTCACTTCCCCCTCCTTTTTTTTTGTTTTTGTTTTTGTTTTTTTTAATTATTATTATTTATTTTTTCCCTTTCTTTTTTTTTCTCTTTTTTTTTTGTCCCTTTTTTTTTTGGTCCCTTTTTTTTTTTTTTTATTATTATCTATTTTTGTTTTTTTAGAAAAACTTTTTTTTAATCATTTTTATCTTTTCCCCTCCTTTCCTACCCTTCTTCACGGTATGTATGTGTGAGTGCATTTCTGTTTTTAACTCTATTAGATCTTTTTTTTTGCTCACTCCTTTATTTTACTCCTTTTCTCTTCTACTGTCCTTTCCTTTTCTTTTCTTTTTTTTTTCCAATCTTTTTCTTTCTAAACTTATTTCCTACTGCTTCTTCTCTTTCTTCCTTTTTTCTTGACTCTTCTTGCTTTACAGGTTTTCCTTTCTTTCAGGCCCCTAGCAGATGGGGGGAGGGGGGGATCATGGGTGGGAAGGGTGGGCTGGGGGGTTCAGTGAAGGGGTTAGAGACAGGATAGGAGACCTGAGTAGTGGGGACATTTTTTATTATAATTTTTTCTTAATTTTTTACTTTTTTCAGACCAATATATTGTCCTCAAATCCTGCCTGTGTGAAATTTAAAAAATGCTAATAAAGAAATTTGAAGAGGAAAGTCTCGCTCCGCAGAGTCTGAGAAGTGCCTATATACTGTATCTTAAATGGAATGAGAACAGTGTGTTGTGTGGTGGATTCCCAGGCATTTCGTGAGGTCGCCGCCGACGCCGTGACGGATTTGATTTGACCGGAGCGGGTCCGTGTTATTGCGCTCTCGTCGGTTCCTTATCAGCTCGCTCTATCTGGGACCGCGATGTGCAACGGCGGCACAGGTGGTCCCGAGTCGAGCCCTTTTGAAGTGGAAGAAGCACCGAAAGGCCGCATTCGACGTGGCGCCTTTCGACATGCTCGGTTTTTCACGTCCGATTTAGCACGACACGTCTCAAAGGCTCAGGGTGAAGTAAGGATTCTGTAGGTCGTGAAATTCAATATTGTTCGAGATGAGATGGTGGTGAAGAGTCTGAAAGGATGTTATAGGAAGAAAGAATTGAAGTAGACAAATGTATTCAATATATTTAGCCGCCAAAAGTGTCGTTTTGCACCAAAATTCTCCACAGCAGCAAAGTATTGAACTGAACCATCCATTACAGTCATGTTTAGGTTCTGTTTGTCACGAAAGTTTTATACTTATAGTCCCTTATAGTCTTATGGTTTTAACATTTTTATAGCAATTCTGATTCTGATTCTTTGCTTAGTTTGTATAATTTCACACTGATATTGTTTAATTAACCCTCGTGGTGCCTTCGCGGGTCTTTTTGACCCGCTGTCATGTTCCGGGCATTTGGATGCAAGGTGACATAAGGGGGCGCCTTCCAACCTTCTCAGTGTAAATGTGAGTTGACTTTCTTCAGAGTTAGACTTTAGGTCAGACACCATGAGTGACAGTAACATGAGGCTAAATACAGTGAGCTCTTTGTTTGCAGTAAAAAGGCTGAGGCCTCATTGCTCTTCAGTCACAGACTGAGAAGTGAAGAAGGAAGTCATGGAGCTTCTGCTTTAGATAGAACTTCAGACTTCTGTTGCATGTAGCGGTCATATTACATCAAATCAAATGTTGTAATCTGTAAATCACTTTGTGATACCTTTCGGTATAAAAAGCGCTTTATAAATAAAGTTTGATTTTGATTTATTTTATCATATTCTGAAACTCAAATCTGTAGTAGAAACATAATATATGGAAAATATTTTTTAATTAGAAAAAGAAAAATATTTTAAAATCCTGTATCTAATCAAAAAAATATTATTTTATTTTTATTTTATTATATATATTTTATTTATTTTATTTAAATTTACTCTCATTCTAAAAAAGAAAACCCGAGCAAACCCTTTTCATTTGTATCTGCTGTAAAGTCATGTTTGTCCCAGTTCCTCTGAGTCGTGGTGGGTCCTGGTGGACCATGACAGATGTGGACAGGACTGTGGTAGATCTACTTTTACTTTTACAGTTACTATAGTAACTGTTGAAGAAATGAACCTCATGAGCTTCTTCTGTAACATCTGTCCACATCAGTCCTGCTGCACCACGACTCAGAGGAACTGGGACAAACATGACTTTACAGCAGATACAAATGGTTAGGGTTTGTTTGGGTTTTCTTTTTTAGAATGAGAGTAAATAGAAAAAAAAGTTTTTGATTAGATACAGCATTTATATAATTGTAATTATTTTCCATTTGTTTTTACTTCAGATTTGAGTTTCAGAATATGATCAATCAATCTTTATTTATAAAGCACTTTTCATACCAAAAGGTATCACAAAGTGCTTTACAGATTACAACATTTGATATGAAGTAATATGACTCTTACCTGCAGCAGAAGTCTGAAGTTCTGTCTAAAGCAGAAGCTCCATGACTTCCTTCATCACTTCTCAGTCTGTGACTGAAGAGCAATGAGGCCTCAGCCTTTTTACTGGAAACAAAGAGCTCACTGTATTTAGCCTCATGTTACTGTCACTCATGGTGTCTGACCTAAAGTCTCACTCTGAAGAAAGTCAACTCACATTTACACTGAGAAGGTTGGAAGGCGCCCCCTTGTGTTACCTTGCATCCAAATGCCCGGAACATGACAGCGGGTCAAGAAGACCCGCGAAGGCGACACGAGGGTTAACCAGCTAAGGTAACATCATTTGAATTTTCATATTATCAATATACAAAATAACCAGTTTTAGAAATGCATGTTTATTTAAATGCATTATAATGACCGGCATCAATAGCAACAAAAATATACCCCAAAAGTATCGGTATCATCTCAAGTAGAAGTGTGTAAGAAAGTGAGGTATTGTCCATCACTACTGCCAACCTTATTCTTGTTTTGGGAGCTCAATTAAAGTTTATGTGTTTTGCCATTGAAATCACAAACAATACTAGCATATATTTGACTCATTTGGTCACTCTCTTTTCCTAAATCATTTTAAAGCATGTTCATTGCCTTACGCTGCAAGCAGGATTATGACAAACTCATGAAAATCCATCTTGGGACACTCCCACTGATTTGTTTGAGTCCAAACAACTGGTGGTTTGAGCCAATCACATGCCAGAACTAGCACGTTTAGGGATGTTCATGATGAATCAGTTAATCGATTCATTGTCATCATGGGCCTAATCGATTAAAAAAGTATGTAAACAATTAACTGTTATGCTGCTGGTTAGGAAAAAAACAACAGTATCTTAACTTTAGTACAAATAAGCATTACATGTGGCACCGGTTGAAGTTTACAAACCTATTATTTGTGTTTGGGTTGATAATTAAACTGATTATTTTCTATCAACAATGTCCTGTACAACAAAACCAATCCATCTGTTTGATAAAGTTACCAATTATTTGATTAATAAAACTGAGCTGAATGTGTATCCCTAATTGTAACAATTAAACTAACGCTGCCACTTTTGTTTAAAGCAGTACTAAGTAGCTCATGCCCCTACAGGCCATAAGCGGCACTGCAGGTGTCGTAGCATGTTACGGTTTTTTACTCATTAATTGTCCGTGAGAGTAAATACTACGCTGACAGAAAAGACAAAGGGAGAGATGGATATTTTACATCCAGTTACACAATGGAGATATTTATTTTCACTCAAACTTGGCTGTAAAAACTGTTAGCTTTGCCCGTTAGCCTGCTACCTTCTTCTTCTTGATTAGTGTGTATTGGTGACTCCGACCCGGTGCAGGGAAATCTGAAAAGTCACCCAGCAAGTTGTGAAACAAGCCTATAAACCCGTCCCTGTGACGAAAATGGATGGCACAAATATGTTATTAGTTTGGACCACAACTAACATTTTAATTTAGTGATTTCCTCTTTCGGAACAGGCTTCCACCTTTTAGCCCATCAGCAACAACGTGCTCTGCTGAAGGTCTGTTCCCTTCATGAATGATTTCAATGAAAGCTGTGTCAGACTGATAAATATTACAGAGACAATTCATCTTTTTTTATTGCAAAATCAATCTGAGCAGATAAACTGTATGTGTTCTGTACTTTGTCTGGATGAAGTTTGACGTTAAAATATAGCTTGGCCTGTAGAAAATAATAATAAAAAAGTGTGAGGAAAAGAAACAAGAGAAAGAGAAAGCTCAGTGTGGTCTTGTTGTTGTGCTACTAACCCGTGTTTTGTGTTAGGTCAAGGTGAATTGTCTAATGAGCGCCTTAACGTCGCCCCTGTTGTGAAAGAGATCACAGAGCTGGGGCTGGTTTGATGACAGAGGAACACACAGCAGCTCCTCTCATCTTCATGCTTTGTGTCTGTGGGGTCTGTGTGTCACTGGGCTGAAGACCATTAGATGGAGTGGGTGAAGTGTGTGTCCTTTACAATGTGCAAGAAGAAAACACGCCTGAAGGCAAACATTTCTGAACAATCTTTCCGTTCCAAATCAGGAGCATCTGGAACACTCATTATGGAAAATCATCTTAACCCTTTCTACACTGGGTTTATTGTTTTTATTCTCAGATCTTAGATCTTGGCGTTTGGTGCAGATTTGAGCCCCGCCCACTCTGAGTCTCTGTGATCTGATTGGCTTCAGAGTTACACTGTAGGTCAGACACCGTGAGTCACAGTAACATGAAGCTAAATAGTGAGGTCTTTATTTTGTGTAAAAAGGCTGAGGCCTCATTGTTCTTGTGAAGAAGGAAGTCATGGAGATTCTGCTTTAGAACATTACATTTCTGCTGGATTTAACAATAAAAGATTTAAATGTGATTATTCCTTAGTAGTAAGTGGGAAAATCCTGAATTTATGTGATTAAAATGTCAATATTCATCATCAGTGACTCTCATTCTGCAGAAACAAACCCAGGTCAGTTGTATCTGCTGTAGAGACATGTTTGTCTCAGTTCCTCAGATGTTACAGAAGAAGCTCATGAAGTTCATTTCTTCAACAGTTGTTATAGTAACCATTTTCTCCAAAGTAAAAGTAGATCTACCACAGTCCTGTCCACCAGGACCCACCATGACTCTACATCAGAAAATATCTATGGACATTTCTTCAACCTTTATAAGCATCAATTGTGTGATTTAAAAAATGTAAAAACGTTTTTAAAAAAGAAGTAGAACTTTCATTTCATTTATTTACTACATACTTTAGTTTCAGAATTGTCCACTTACAGCAGAAGTCTGAAGTTCTGTCTAAAGCAGAAGCTCCATGACTTCCTTCTTCACTTCTCAGTCTGTGACTGAAGAGCAAAGAGGCCTCAGCCTTTTTACTGGAAACAAAGAGCTCACTGTATTTAGCCTCATGTTACTGTCACTCATGGTGTCTGACCTAAAGTCTCATTCTGAAGAAAGTAAACTCACATTTACACTGAGAAGGTTGGAAGGGCGCCCCCTTGTGTCCCTTTGTGTCCAAATACCGGGACCATAACTGGAGCCACATGTGGCTCTTCAGAGTGTGGGTTAACCATCAGATTATAGGACCGTCCAATCACAGCCTCTTGTTTGTAGCCTGTCACTCAGACGTGGATAATATCCGTGCATCAGGGATCGCACACTTTAAACTTCTGTCACCCATGACCGCAGAGGTCTGTACTGTTTTTCTGGGCTTGGTGTGGTTTAATTTTGTAATTTTTCAACCATTTCTTGGTGCGTAATTCTCTTGAAATGTGACTGACTGACAAAGCTGACTGATTCATTTTCCTGGCCCTCTCTCGGGTGTAGAGACAGTGCCAGTGACTTCGTACAAACATTTTCTCAGTCTATCAGTCAAGCATTTGTGGTTAATTTAACCTCGTGAGGGAATTTATGTAGCACGGTTATTGTCCGACTGGTTGTAATGGTTATTCAATGCGAAATCAATCATTTTTCAATCATAATGTTGCTCAACTTAGAATGCTCGATTCCACAAAACTATTAACCAGAAAAGGCTTTACGGGCTTTTTTGGAAAAGAAAATTCCATGGTTTGACAGAAGTTTACAGGAAGGCAACTCATACGGACCAGTATTTGATGTTTGACTCAAACCATCCGCTCCAGCACAAACTAGGGGTCATCAGGACACTCAGACAAAGGGCTAAAGAGGTGTTTATCAGTGCTCTCTCAGGCTGTGGGTATCCTAACTGGTCTTTCACTAAAGCACAAAGGGAGAGAAGACCCAAAGATCAGGACAGACCAACTACAGAGCCCAGGAGAAAAGGGAGTCCCGTATGTCGCCGGGGTCTCCGAGAAACTTCAGAGAATCTTTATGCAGCACAGGATTCCAGTAAACCACAAACCGGAGAACACACTGAGGCAGAAATGAGTTCATCCCAAAGCCAAAACTCCACAAACAAAGCAATGTGGTTTATTCCATGCAATGCAAAGAAGAAGAGAAGAGAAACAAAACAAGTATGACAGAAGAGACTTTATCGACACCGAAGAGAAAGCACGAGCGGCCCCCAGTCTGCTGTGCATCTCCACCTCAAAGCCTCCAACCTTTGAGGACGGAGAGGTCAAGATCTTAGCAAAAGAAGAACGTTGGTTTGAACGAGGAGTAAAAGAAGCTATTTTTGTCAAGAAAGAAAATCCATCCACTCGGAATGGTGGACTCAGACTGAATCTTTCTTCAGTTTACTCTGTCAATCAATCAATCAAACTTTATAAAGCGCTTTTCATACCGAAAGGTCTCACAAAGTGCTTTACAGATTACAACATTTAAAACAATGCGCCTGGGACAACCTCCCATATATATATTTTATATATTAGGATTAAATAAATAGATTAGTCAGTTAAAGGCTAAGCTAAAAAGGTGGGTCTTGAGCCGCTCTTAAAAACATGAACGTTCTCTGCAGCCCTGAGCTCCTCCTCAGGTCTGAGCTCCTCCTCAGGTCTGAGCTCCTCCTCAGGTCTGAGCTCCTCCTCAAGTCTGAGCTCCTCCTCAGCCCTGAGCTCCTCCTCAGCCCTGAGCTCCTCCTCAGGTCTGAGCTCCTCCTCAGGTCTGAGCTCCTCCTCAGGTCTGACCCTCCTCAGGTCTGAGCTCCTCCTCAGCCCTGAGCTCCTCCTCAGGTCTGAGCTCCTCCTCAGCCCTGAGCTCCTCCTCAGCCCTGAGCTCCTCCTCAGGTCTGAGCTCCTCCTCAGGTCTGAGCTCCTCCTCAGGTCTGAGCTCCTCCTCAGGTCTGAGCTCCTCCTCAGGTCTGAGCTCCTCCTCAGGTCTGAGCTCCTCCTCAGGTGGTTCCAGAGGTGAGGGCCGTAATATTGGAAAGACGCCTCACCATGAGTCTTTTTGTTGACTTTAGGAACAACTAGGAGACCCCTGAGGAGCGAAGGGGCCGCGAAGGTTCATAAGGTAAAAGCAGTTCTGAAAGATAAGAAGGACCAAGACCATTAAGACATTTAAAAACCATTAAAAGAACTTGTTGATCCTGAAACACACGGGGCCAATGCAGCGATTCTAAAACCGGTGTAATGTGGCCCCGCCGTGAACCTGAGATCCTCTAATCTCCTTCACAGACTGTCCAATGAGACGGCACATCAGCCGACAACAGAACAATAGGTAATTAGCAGTGATCAGCTTTGAAGAGGACAGGACACGTGGACACTCTGGAGTGAGCAGGTCATTAGAGACGCTCTGCTTCAAAGCTGTTACAGGTGAGAGTAGCGGTGATTTGACAGGAGGAGCCGGGCCAAGCTCCTCCCTGTCGTCTTTATCTACACTGCTGGCTGAGCTGAACCTTAGTTCTCTGACGAAGCCTTTTGGATGAGAGGAGAAACGTTCGAGACTCCAACTACTGAGTACAGAAGACGACTCAAAGACTTTATATCTATAGCTTTATGATCTAATTTTGAGTGCAAGTTGTACGTACAATACAAATAAAATGTTACTTTTAAACTACTGTATCTCTACATTACTTTTAAACACTCTGTACTTCATGGTAATCTCTGTGAAGCCTTTGTAGCCTGGCAGATCCACCGTCCCCAAACCACTAAAGCCTGATAAACAGGGACTGGCCATATGCACAGAGGGGCCACTGGCTCGAGGGCCACCGGTCCCGCCTTAACCGAGCTTTACCCAAATCTAAAAGCTGAAAAGAAAAGCATCAAAATAGCAACAAAAAAAGAGGATGAAAACAAATCAAAAATGTGCCGGAAAAGCATAAAAAAAAGTGACGAAATGTGATGAAAAGTCAACAAAAACACGATAACAAAGCAACAAAAAGGCCACAAAAACGTAACAGAACCATAACAAAAAAATGATAGAAAACATGTGACAAAAATGTGACAAAAATTCAACAAAAAGCCACAAAAAGTAATGAAGAAACAACAAAACTATGACAAAAAATGCGGCGACTTGACAAAAAGTTGCAGTCACTTTGTAGGTCTCTGCTTTCAAATGAGGCGCTACATTGTTGCTCTCCAGCCGAGAAGCTTTTAGATTTGGGTAAAGCCGAACTGGAGAAAATGCGCTCCGTTGAGGCGGGTGGTAATTTGGGCCAGGCTGGTCAAAGTCCAGGGCTGTTTTTTTTCAGTCCCAGTCCGCCCCTGCTGATAAACGTTTAATTAAGTAACTCATTATCTGAAGGTTTTACACATAGACTAAACAAAAAGCACATCAGAGCTGCAGTCTTGCTGAATCTGAACCAGTTGAACCTTTCTCCTGTTACACACAGTGAAAGCTGCGTTCAAACATCCTGCGAGTGTTCCCGGCCTGCGTCTGCCGCCGGTCACTGTCAGCCGTTTGTGTGGTTTCATGTTAAGTGTTGTTCTGGTGTACTGTAGCCGTCCCCTCGGGCTCCTGTCCACTCCTGCAAACCTGATTTACTCTTCACATCCATGTAGTCCAAGCCCAAGTTTGACCGCAGCATGTGGTTCTGAGCGCAGCACGAATCTGCAGTGGATTGTGGAGGATCAGAGGAGCGTTTCTGAGAGCTCTTCACTTGATGCCTTTATCTCTAAAACGTCTGTTCTGAAAGAGTAATAGTGTTCAGACGCCAAGCAGAGGTTTGGGCCTTTTTCCATTTTTAATACAAAGCAGGACCAAACTAGCACTAGGCCAAGACGACAAACCAGATCAGAGAGAAACCCCTTCCAGAAAGTGTGGCTTTAGCGCGCACTATAGTCTGTCCCAGGTTCGATTCCAGAGCGGTATGGGTTTCCTCCAGGTGCTCCAGTTTCCCCAATAACCTAAGGCAAGAACTGTCAAAACCTCTTAATCCTGAACCTAACCTTGTGGTTTATAAATCTGCTGTTTGGCTCCTCAGCATTTATATTTTATGTTTAAGGAAAAGGCTCTTTAGGCCTGATCTTCCACCTGGCGCAACAACAGCATTGCTCAAGATGAACTTGGTATCTTGCACACAAACAATGGCCTTACAGAAAAAAGGGGGTCAGCTGAGGCGTGGGATGCTGACACTAATAATGCTGACACATTCAAATCACGCAACATTGACCTTTATTTAACAAGGACAGTCCCACTGAGATTAAGAATCTCTTTTTCAGGGGAGTCCTGGCCCTGGCCCTGGCCCATGTTTTCTTTTGGGATTTATGTACCACACGCCGATCCCGCGGGTGCTCCCGGGCTCGAGCGCCCGCCCTGGGCTGCCCAACTCTTTGGGCACGAGGCAATTCTGCCCTGATAACACAATTATTCAATAGATGAGAGTAAAGCACGTGTAAAGCACCAGAGCCATCTCTTTCACGTCCATATTGAAGTGCAGCGCAGACACAGACTGATGCCGAGTAGCCACATGAAGCCTTTGATATACTGTTCATGTAGCTCTGTAACAGCGTCCAGTTAGGAGTCGTACGGTCGTGAGTTTGAATCAGAGGATGGACTATGGTGGTTTAGTCTTTTGACTTTACATCCACTGGGAAACAAAAATACTCCTGGTGTCACATTATTGTCACAGACACAATCCTTTATTAAATCTTGGTCAGTAACTTCATTTTTAAAAGGTTGTATCACTGATACTTCTCATTAATTATCATTTCTTTGTTTCTATTCTCATTATCCGGAGCAGTTTTCCTCTTTCTAAATTCTCACTCTCAGCTGTTAAACAGTTCGATCCTGACGATTTGGTTCATATTTGTGAATGAGAATAAATGAGCTCAGTCAGTGTTGAGTTCACTTTTTTCAGGCTCATTGCTGCAATACTTTTTCACCACCAGATGGCGCCTATAAGCCCAACACTGCGCACTGTGTTACACAATTTGTAAAAGTGTGGGACACACACTGAGGCATCATCTGCCCATCACTACTTTAAAGTATTTCTCCCACAGTGAGTTAAACACAGTCTGACCCTCAAGAGACGGAGAAAACATCCATGGTCGCTCTCAAGCGGCAGTGTTAAAGAGCGCGGGGCAAACTCCACGTCACAGAAACGAGACAAAGACACCAGCACGTGCACCCCCCACACCCACTGTCTGGTGTGGTCTGTAGGCAGAAAACAGCCACTCACTGCGGCAGGAATGAAGCTGAAGATGGCACAGAGCGCCCTCTGTCTGCACAGAAATCACAAAACAGTCTGCATTTAGAAACACAAGATCATCACTTAGGGCTATGTTGGCATCTCAAAGTTTGTTGGCAGATGGGTAATTCAATGAGGCAAAAACAATACACATTTTTAGCTAACGGCTAAGCTGCGAAAGTGATTCTTTTACCATCGACATTCGAAGCACATACACACACACACATCTTCTGTGTGAATCCATCCATCTGCTCCGTCGGTCTGTTTTTCCCCAGAGCGTGAGAGATGTACAGCAACACAGCTGTTCGTGTTTTAACCACTGGAGACAATATGGCTCACAGCTCAACAGGTGAAGAAGAACAAATGGCTTCAAAACCGTGATTACAACAATCTGCAAACAGAGATGAGAGTTCGTTCTGAACACTCGACTGCTGTGATTGTGGGAGAAAGGACGGAGAGGGTTAGGGCTGTGCTCAATATATCATAACCACAATATACTTGAGTGTGCGACAATATGTGCATTGTATCGAGGCACATAAATGTTTATCTAACCATAGTCTTTGTTCAGAAGAACTTATGAACATACACCGCGTTCCAAATTATTATGCAAATGACAGTTTTCTAAGATTTTCTAAATTGTCAACTCAAATGAGAGTCAGCATAATTTTCAAGTCTTTAACCTCTTAACTCCCGCCTGAACAGAGAGGATCTTTTTCCTCACGTCATCAGATTTTTTTTCTATCATTTTTTTGTTGGGTATTCAACTCATTTTCGTGACTTATTGGTCACTTTTTCGTCAAATTATTCACATTTTTTTGGTCAAATTCTTGTCACTTTTTCGTCCATTTTTTTCTCAATTTTTCGTCAAAGTTTTCTCACTTTTTTCACATTTCCATCATTGTTTTCGTCAGTTTTGTTGCTATTTTCACACCTTTTTTCCAGAAGCTTTTGGATTGGGGTAAAGCTGGAGAAAACGTGCTCGGTTCAGGTGGGAGTTAAGGGGTGAATATTGCCTGCAGTTCACAGACTATCCACCAGGGGGTGCTGCAGCGCCCTCAGCACCCTGGGTTCCCACGGCCTCTGAGGAGGAGGAGGGGGTCCACATCATGAGTTTCTCTCCTTTTCTGCCCATAGCAGCCAGTGATGCAGAGGTTTTCTTTACAGTATGACATGGTGCGTTGTCATGTATGAAGATTATCTCCTAAAAGGGGCCGACCAGCTCTCTCCCCATGATTCTGGCCCAAAACATGACTCCGCCCCCTCCTTACTGACGTCACAGCCTTGTTGGGACATTGTGGCCGTTCCCCAACTATCCACTACTCTTACCAGAGGTCACAACGTCACTGTGCCCCAACAAGAGCCAGGATTCGAACCCCCAACTTTCCCATCATGAGACGACCTTCTCCATCGAGCACTCGTGTTTGTGAGAAAACGGCTTTTTCTTGATTGCTCAATCTGCACCACTGTCGCCCCAACAGCGACATCCAAAGGTGAAGGAAACCAATAAGTAAGGATTAACAACTCGGAGCCGCATTAGCCGGTTCTAACGCCCGACACAGTGTTGTTCCTCCTGCATTATAACGTCTAACGCGGCTCCTCGTTGTTTAATCCGCTTATACCAGGGTCCCACAAACGTAACATTTATAATAAATGTGTTTTTCATTGACTAAAGTCACTAAATCTGCCAGACTACGGGACTATTTTGTGTGGGTTATTAGCCGGTCACTGAAGGCTGGTCTCAGAGCGAGTCATTCTCCGCAGCTATTACGAGGATCTCAGTCAGGCTCAACGACACAACATCAGCACAGAATCACAACACAACAGGACTAACCCGGAAACACTTTTCCCTGGAAGGAAACACCGATATGCGGCACTCGTGGGCAGGAGTTATTTAACTTTTACAAGGTTTAACCTGAAGCTAAAGCTAGCTAGCTCAACCAGCTCAACTGTTTATGGAAACAGCTGCGGTGGAGTCGCTCACACCTGGGCCCCCCCAACTCAAACTTTTATGTTTGACTTTACTAATCCAGACAAATATGCTTCAATGCAGGATTATTTTATGTACGCCTGAAAATGATGAAGAGCCTTAACCGTTTCCAATAGAAATGTAAAGCTCATATGTTATTAACAGTAGCTAACCTAGCTGCTCACTCTCCTCTACAAACATTTAGCAAACCTTTTGTTTTGGCCAAAAACGTTGAAATTAACACAAAATCCATCTCATACGTTCCTGTCAGTCACTAATTACACCTTTATCTGATTCAGCTGTGTCATGTGTTGCTATGGCGACGCCACAGCGGAGTGATATCCCAGTGATTTAACTACCGGACTACGTGTGCGGTTACACCAAAATAATGCACCAGCCAATCAGAGTCCAGTATTCACCCAGACCATGGTCTAATCGCTGACAATTACAGTCTCTCTGATCATCGTAATGGCCCCTCCTGGCACAGAGATTAAACGCAGTAAAACAATAAGATATTAAAGAGATCCCGGAAAGAATGTTGATCCAGTTCATATCAGTCTTGTTGGCAACTGAAAATTTAGCATGACGAGGCCTAAACCGAGTCTAAACCAGGACTTAACTGACTGTATGAGGTCTTCAGATCAGCTTTTGTCCTAGTTTTTACATAAAGTCTTGTATGAAAAACATTCCTCTATAACCTAAGACTTCAACCAGAGCGTCTGCAGCACCACAGGTCGACAACCGCTGGCCAAGGTCAAACGCTTGGACTGGGAGATGTGGATTCCTGGCTTGTTAGGTCTGCTTTGGGATTTGAGATTGCCACTAGGAGAGCATTTTGCCGGGCTCTCGGGATGAAACGAACAGCCTTCGGTTCGGAGAAGTGTGTAATGTCGAAAACCGCAGCCAGATGGAGATGTTTTGCGCTAATAATGCCATTTTGTGGAAGCTTCCGAGAGGATTTCTTGGTATTGGTGTTGACGGCCTAATGCCTGCTGAGATGTGCGTGGGCATCTGTTATATGTAAAAAGGGTTAGTCAAGGAGAGAAACAAGACACGAGGCGGAACATTCTTCATGAAGTATTATTATTATTATCAAAACATGAAGCACAGCCTTTAACCCTGTGGACGTCTTGTTTGTTTGAATAACAAAGGATGGTTTGCAGGCCAATGTTGTACAGTGAGGAAAAAGAGTCTGGAGAAGAGAAGAGTGTCTCTCTGTGACACAGGAATTTGTCTGTGGTAAACATCAGGGGATTTGCTGTCATAAAATGTGTTTTTGTGTGCAGAACTCAATTTGCCATACATATACTTAAAGGCACGCTGGGTAATCGGGAGAGTCGGGACATTAGACATAGAAGTTGAACCTTGAACCTTGATTTCTTGGTGTGTTGCGCCGTTTTTGGGCCTCATTAAAAACATACCTGAAGTGTTGCCTTGGCACATTCACGTATTTGTGAGTAATCTGTAAAAACTCTGATGGCGGCCATTTTAGGGATAGGTTTGCCTGAGTCCTCCTAGGAACGCCCCCACCTCCTGGAGACGCCTCCGAGCTTTCGTCACCAGCCGAGTAACCGACCACTGCTCCTCAGCAGAACCCCCTCCCCACTGATGCCACAGACAGCGTGTGGAGGGGGCGTGTCGGAAAGGCTCAGAGGTTCTTAAAGAGACAGAGGCCTATTTCAAGACATTCACTACAGCCATTTTGAGAGAGACATTTTATACAAGGCAGTTATTCTAATTTACTGCATTTACAGACCAGCAGAAGGTTTGTAATCATTGTAGTGTGATATAGACTGGTGCTATGTGACTGAAAAAAGCAGAATACCCCCTCTTTAATCAAAAGGAGTGGGCCGAAGCAAGAAATAAAACAATACAAAAGGAACATAGCACAATTTAGTACAATTAGTGATTGTGCTATTCCAGGCCTAAAGGCTTTAAAGGAACAGGCCACCGTTTTCCCCATACAGAGATAGATACAGACGGCATCTCGTCATAGAAGGGGGCGTGGCTTTGCCGAGGGGGGAAATAGAATCTTTAGAGAAACACAATTCTTCACTCTCTCTAGACATTTTCTGGTGGAATATGAACTTATTTATCACATACATATAAAGTCAAGTGTAAATCAGACCCATATGGATATTTTCTCACAGCAGATTGTTCAGTAGAAGTGAAAAAACGGCAGTTGTAGCTAGCGCTAGCTAAGCGTAACATAAAGCATCAAGTCCTCTCTCCTCCATATCTTTGTATCTTTATGTAGTAGAAAACTATATTCATAATTCTGCATTTGTTAAAGTCGTTTTTGAATAATTAAAGAAAGTTTAGATTTGTTTCTCCGCGCGCTAATCGCTGTACCACCGTGCCACCCGACTCGAGTATCATTATCTTTTCGTACCAATGCTTTTTTGTGACAAGCACCTGCAGTCCTTCATCCATGAAAAGTTGCTCAGACACAAAAAAGGGGCAAAGCAAACAAAAAAACTATTCACCGACTTCAGCGGCCGCAGATTTAATGAAATGAGCTCGTGGTTTGCTCAAAATCAACAGGAACATCCCGTTATTCTGTTGAGCTCACGGGAACGTGGGTTTGCACAGAGAACATTGCAATCAAAATATTTGTGCTCAGTAAATAAACTTTTTTTGTAAACATTTAGAAAAAGCACCGAGCTTTTCCTCCGAGCGTGGAAACACATGAGGGGATTGATTTTTGTGAACGATGTTGGAAAGTAAGTCAAAATAAAAGTACTGCATCAGATCCCTGTGCTTTTCACTACTTTAAAAACAAAATCAGAATCGGAAAAATGCCTGATTAAATTGATTGTGTTTTTAGTTTGTGTCAGGTTTCATTAGTTTCCCAAATTTGCATGATATAGTCTTTGCTTCAAGTACAGTCACTGAAAACATTTGCTTCCATTATTCTGTCACTTATAAGTATAATTCTACATGGTTTCTACAGGTGGCAGCGAGTCATATTTAATACTTTTTTAAACGTGTTTACCTTAATAAATCCTTCCCGTCGTCCCTGTGGGGGTGATACAAGTGTTTATGGGATGATTGGAGGGTCTTTCATCTCCCCCTGGTGTCTCTGGCCAGAAAACCACAATTGCAACTTGACTGCCACCGGGTCGGAGTCACCAATACACACTAATAGAATCCCGAAGAAGAAGCTAACAAAGCTAACTGCGGGCTAGCACCACTTAAACAGTATTTACAACCAAGTTTGAGTGAAAAAATACTTCCATTGTGTAATTGGATGCACAATATCCCTCTGTCCCTTCGCCTTTTCTGTCAACGTAGTGTTTCCTCTCACGGGGAATTAGTGAGAAAAAACAACTTGCTACGATCCCTGCAGTTGCGCTCATGGCCTCTAGGGGCAAGAGGCACTGAGCACTGCTTTAACATTAAATCAAACAGGGGAGTGAGGGGAAATTTGGATATTCAAAGTTAAACTGGACACAACGAAGAACTTTTCAGCAAAACATTGAGTAATTTAATGTCACGGTTGTGGTGGAGTGAAGAAAATAAAACCCAAAATGCAGGACTGCAACAAAACTGGTGAAGTTTAATGGACGAAAACTAAAGAAGTAGACAATGACGCAACCAAGGACGAGGGAAACACAGGGGTATAAATACAAGAGGAAACGGGGCACAGGTGAAACACATCAGGGCGGGGCCGGCAGGTAACGAGGGAAGTGAAGCAAAATCACAAGGACAGAACACACGTCAAAATAAAACACAGGACTAAAACCAAACACAAGAAAACATACAAAAACAGGGGAACAAAAGACGAATCACGACAATTTCATGTCCGAACTGCACCTAAACTTGTTTCAGACCAGTTTTTGTGTATGTTACAAATGTATGCAGAACACATAGGGTTCTAAGAAAGTAAGATTCAATGGCCATTTGAATCTGTTAAGACCCGGCTCTTTTGTATCCCGTGAGCACAGATTTTTAGAAACAGCCAAAGCACACACTGGAGATAGAAGTCGTCTCAAAGATAAGGCGTTTATTGCCATTGTTTCTAGTTACAAAGAAGTAAAAGAAGGATCTCTCAGAAGGCTCTCTCCTTCTGTGGTTCTCCCCAAGGTTTCTCTTTTCTCCTGCCGGGTTTTTGAGTCTTTCCTTGCCGTATTGGACATTATATTTGCCTGGATTCACCTGAACTTTAAATTGTCATATTTATTGCTCTGTTTTATTGCCTTAATGTTCGGTGCAGCTGTGAGGCCACTTCTGTTGTGATATTGGGCTATACAAAACCATTAAACTTAAACTTAAAACCAGCTGATGACTTCAGAGAAAGAGAAGAGGTGAAGTCCAGACCTCCGTTGTCCTCGTCTGGCACTTCTCTGCGCAGAGAGGGCGACTGCCTACCAGTGAATCAGTTGTTTGTGTTTATGTGTTTGTATTTTATCTGTACTTCAGGTTATGTTAAAAATGATTATGGTGTTACCGTTGTCGACCAGTTAATCTCACTGACATGGTCTTCACGTTCTGTAACGACTCAAAGCAGGAGTCGGAGGCTTGTTCAGATTTCCTTACAAATCGGATTTAATTATTTTTATTGGCTTTTAACCTCAATGTTGATATAGATTTAATGACTTCTAATGCCCCGCAGAAACCGTGTTCTAAAAAGTGAAGAAATTGCCTCTGCTGTTGGGCTTTAAGAATGAGAAATGTATGTTTTCCTTTGAGGCCGTCTGCAACCATTTGAAGCGTATTAGGTTTGTGACATGCCAGCTCATCACATCTGCAGCAGCAGCTCATGCCGCGAACACGTGAAGAGAGAGATTACAGAGAAATGAAAACTGACCACTGCCTACTGTTCGCCGCATACTTGCGTCATGTGCTGTCCTCCTGGATTTGGCGACTGAGATTAAAGACACAGATGCAATGAGAAGCCTGTGTGCGCAGGCTGCAGTCTGAATAAGAAATGATGAGAAATCTGCTCTTGCCAGTGTCAAGATGTTCTGGAGCTCTGAACTTACGACTGGTTTGGTGTCAACACCTGTCAGCGAGAAGAGCGACTTATTGTGACTCTTGATGTTTTTATGTAGAAACAAGTATTCCCATTTTGTCAGTGTTGGCCTGAAGTTTGTGTGAGTCACATTTTGTTATTGAAAAATTAACTTTCATGTTGCACAATGTTGGTCGATTGTTGGAAAAGATAAACCTGGACTTTAGCCAGTGCTCGAGTCTCTGGTCCTAAGACATATTCCACCACGCGGTCCTACAAGGCAAATCGGCGAAGAGCGACCTCATATGTGGTCAAAAACAGTTACACGCACACTGTAAGTTGTGATCAGTAAAGGTTGCTCTAAAAAACTGCAGACACAAATTGCCACAATTTAATTGGGTAACAGTTCTGTCATTAGAACAAATAAAGCGCACTCTAAATGATCAATGAAACCTTACTCTTTTAAAGGTAAAGTTTGCTTTGAAAAGAGTAAGGTTTCATTAATGACTTTGACTGAAGTTTACTCTAAACTGTAGCCCCTAAAATACCTGAGCCTTATAGGACCTGCTGTTACTCACTGTTCTTCAGTCTGTCACAGACCGACAGGTGAAGAAGGAAGTCATGGAGATTCTGCTTTAGACAGAACGTTGCACATGTGCTGTAAATTCTGAAACTAAAGTAAGTAGTGATTAAATTCAACATGAAAAAATACTTTTTTTTAAAGACTTAAAAAAAAAAAAAAATCACAAAATTGATGCAGATAAAGGATGAAAAAATTGTCCATATGTATTATCTGATGTAGAGTCATGGTGGACCCCGGTCGACCATGACCAGATCTACTTCGACTGTGCAGTCAATAGTTACTAAAGTAACTGGTGTTGAAGAAATGAACCTCATGAGCTTCTGTAACAGGGGCCTGTCCACATCTGTTCTGCTGCACCATGACTCAGAGGAACTGGGACAGACATGACCCTAGTCAGGTAATATATGGATGTTTCAACCTTTATCTGCTTCAGTTGTATGACTTTTTTTTTTTTTAAACATCTGTTTAATAATAATTTTCATTTTATGTTTAATTTATCCACTACATACTTTAGTTTGTAGTTGTGGCAATTTGTGTCTGCAATTTTTTTGAGCAACCTTTACTAATCACAACTTACAGTGCAGAAGTGGATATATATATTTATATAACGGCGTATCTCACTGGCCTGAAGACCAATCGGTTTTGATTTCAGCAGAGAGACTGCATGGAGACTTTTCAAGCAGTGTTGGCAACGTTGCGAACACCATTTGTGAGAAGTTTCTGTGACGTCCCTGAAATGTCTCAGAGACCAAGAACTCACATTCCTAAACCAATAAAATAAAATATATAAGTCCATTCTTTGTACTGACAGCACGAATGTGCATTGGTTTTGTCTTCTGAAGGAGTCCGTCTCAGGAAATGTGATTACTCTGAAATGCTTGAATGAAACAAAATACAGAAGACGAGGCATTGTTCAGAGTAAACCCAGCGGATACTGACATGACACTGGGGACTGGACCTCCTGCAGGGTTTTTTAAACGGGTCCAGCAATAAAAACCATGGTTAGAAATCACATTAGTGTAAATGTGCCCCGTAGACGTATCAATGGTTTCTCTTCAGCCATAATCGCATCATGGAGCTGTTTGTCCAGAGTATTGGTTTACACCATAATCTCTCGAAATGGCTCATGCCCAATGTCGACTTTTTCCAATATATTCATAAGGATGAAGAGACGGGGAAGTCGGGGAAGCAGCAACGGTTTTTCCTCTGCTGCCTACAACTTTCACAGTTTGCAAACAGGATAAACTGCCTGACCTCAAGCAAAGTCACCGCCTGGATTTAACAAACTGTTTTGATCTGGGGTCGCGACAGATGGTCAGGTCAGCAACAGTTTGGACCCGATCTCTCTGTAGACCAGACATTTGCACGTTGATGTGGTGGCTACGTGGTACATTCAGCTTCTCTGTAAGTGGCTGGACAAACACCCATGGGGATTATCACAGCAGTGGTCCCTCCTCAAGCTTTACTTACAAGACTGGCGGCGGGTGCATGTGCTGCTGTTTGAGTATTCAGTTTCAGCATGGAGTTTGCCCCACGCTCTTTAATACAGAGCTCTCAGGACATAGACAGTGTTTTACTCACAGTGGGATAAATAGTTTGGAGTCTGTCCTGCGAGGACTCAATAAGAGGCGCAAGGTGATGTTAATGTAAGAAGAGAATGAAGAGGAATCAGCAAGATATGGTCATGTTTAAAAACAGTTAAGGAGGAAAACAATTTGGAGAAACATCTAAACTTTCTCTAATTATTCAAAAACGACTTTAACAAATGCTGAATTATGAATATAGTTTCTACTAAATAAAGATACAAAGACATGGGGAGGAGCAAAGTGGATCAACAGCCCATAAATACATAAATAACGGAGAATGCTAACATGATGCTACATGTTAGCATCGGGCTAATAGGTTGCGTTCACATGTCAACGTCACAACATTCTAGAGAGCCATAGTTTAACATTGAGGTGGAGCAACTGACGGTAACTGTGGTAACTATGGTAACTGTGGTAACTGTTTTAACTGACAAAATGCATATTTTTATGTCTCTGTTTTTTGGCTCATATCTCAGTCATTACTGGAGGAAATGAAACAAAAACAGTCACAAAGTTCATTATCTCCTCTGTCGGCTCATATGAACTAATTATTTTCTTAGAAAAACGTCAAAAAGTGGTGACAATACGCAAAAACATGAGTGTGATGTTGTCCAATAGAAAGGACTTTCAGACAAAAATATAATATCACAGGTTTGTGAATCCGATCACGATCAAACACTGAAGAGGAAAAACCATTTGTCAATCTTCGTTTTGGAGATTTCTTCCAAACACTGCATTTCTGTGTTGGCCCCGCCCTCCATCTGACATTATGACATCACATTCTAAATCGTGAACAGGAGCAAAGTGGTTCAACAGCCCATAAATACATGAATAACGGAGAATGCTAACTTGATGCTACATGTTAGCATCGGGCTAATGCTAACGGTTAGCTAGTGCTATGCTACAACTGCCGTTTTTTCACTTCTACTGAACAATCTGACAAAATATCCATATGGGCCTGATTTACACTTGACTTTATTTATGTGAGAAATAAGTTCATATTTCACTAGAAAATGGCTAAAAACAGTGGAAAATTGTGTTTCTCTAAAGATTCTATTTTCCCCCTGGGCGAAGCCACGCCCCCTTCTATGACGAGATGCCGCTCTTTTTAGCCATTTTCTGGTGGAATATGAACTTATTTATTACATATAAATAAAGTCAAGTGTAAATCGGGCCCATATGGATATTTTCAGATTGTTCAGTAGAAGTGAAAAAACGGCAGTTGTAGCTAGCGCTAGCTAACCGTTAGCATTAGCCCGATGCTAACATGTAGCATCAAGTTAGCATTCTCCGTTTTTTATGTATTTATGGGCTGTTGAACCACTTTGCTCCTCCCCATGTCTTTGTATCTTTATTTAGTAGAAACTATATTCATAATTCAGCATTTGTTAAGAAGTTTTTGAATAATTAAAGAAAGTTTAGATGTTTCTCCAAATTGTTTCCCCCTCAACTGTTTTCAAACATGACCATATATGGGCGATTCCAGAGAAGCCGTCTGTATCCGATAGATTTTTGTGAACCACTGGATCTCTTGACATTGCAGAAACTCACTGAAACCATTTTGTTTTTGGGTTTAATCTTGCAGCAGGTTCAGATGGGTTTACATGCTTCGAGCGCGTTGTTTACGAACATCGAAGTCATGTTTCGTGGAGTCTTAAATGTTATTCCGACAGAAGTCCTGGCCTCTGTCACCATCGCCACCAGACGACAAATCCACCACAGACAAAGAGCACATGTGATCCCTCTTTGGATTCCAACACAATAATATCAGCCATTTTCATCATTGCCCCGTACTAAGGGTTGACCATAATAACTGTAGCCATCATGTTCCTTCTTACTTATCATCTAAAAACTTGGATTAGGCCTGGCGTGTACAGATCAACGCTTCTCCGGCGAGACTAGCGTGATCCGAAAGAGATTTGCCGATGTGTGTAGACTTTGAATTAGTTCAAAGGACGCTTTAGCCAAGTTTGTTTCATCTCGTGTTCATGAGTAGTCCACTTTTCACTGGCAGCCGAGTAAAGACCTGAGCTTAAAGTAATCGAAAAAAGCTGAAACTAAACCGTGTCAAAACAGAGAGAAATCAGCAGCGACTGGAACTGGGAAAGTGTCTGAGCCCCTTACGAACAGTGCACGGGGCTCGTCTCCGGCAGCTGACGGCCGTTTTTCTGATCGCAGCACTTAGAACGTTGAACTTTGTGTGTCGCGGGACAAGGGAGAGGAGCGAGGAATGAGGATTTACTGGGGCTTTTTTTGGCAGCCAACAACTCAAAGCTGATGTAGAAATTGGCAATGTTTTTTTTTTTTTGGGGTGGTGGTAATTTAAAGGCTGATATATTCACTCTATTTCTCCCAATAAAAGTGAAGCACAAACACATGGTGGAGTGCTGGTTTTTTTTACGCAGAATTCCCCTAAAAGAAGACGCTCGGTATACACGTCACCTGACGGCCAAACAGCCGACTGAGCCTCCAGATGGGAAATGTGTGAAAGGATTAAAGGAACAGGCCACCGTTTTTCCATACTGAGATATGTTCTTACCTTAGCTTTGACGAGTTCATTAGGACCTGTCTGATCTTCAGTCACGTAAACACAGCGCAGACGGCGTTAGCATTTAGCCTCTCCCTCTCTCCTCTATAGCTCCAAAACAGGTCAAGATAGAAGCTACCAAGCTCTTCCACGTTTTCCCTATTTAAATATGGTTACGTGAAGTGTTCCACTACAAAGTATAATTACACACAATTAAACAATGTGGATTTTCTAAGCGGATAAAAGGGGGGACTATATTGTAAGGCGTAATAATACCAGGAGTAGTTCGAAATCCGCGCAGTAATCTTCACTTTACTGTGCGGATGCCAAACCCGGGCCGATGGGGACGCTGCGGAGGAGCTGATCCGAGTTTAACTTTGACTTTTAACGGCCGGGACTCTAACAGGGGCCGGGTTCGCGGCTGGCGGAGGCAAATTAAAGCCGGTCTCTAAAACAGGCCGGGGCTTTTATTAGAAACTATAGCAGTAGAAATATTCCCCATGTTAGGAATTTGTCTCATACTGGTGTAAAAGATAATCAATCAATTAATCAAACTTTATTTATAAAGCGCTTTTCATACCGAAAGGTATCACAAAGTGCTTTACAGATTAAAACAATGCGCCTGGGACAACCTCCCATATATATATATATATATATATATATATATATATATATATATATATTATATATTAGTATTAAATAAATAGATTAGTCAGTTAAAGGCTAAGCTAAAAAGGTGGGTCTTGAGCTGCTCTTAAAAAAAAACTCACGATAACTCACGTGCAGGAAGTAACAAACTGAACCCGGGCCGAGGGGGACGCTGCGGAGGAGCTGATCCGAGCGTAACTTTGACACAGATTTAGCCACTTTTCAAACCTCCTGTGACCATATTTGGAAACAGGGAAACAAATGTTGTGTGACCCTCCAGGGTTTTAATAAAGTCTCCATCGCGTCTTCAAAGCACGTCCAGCTGCTCCGTGTGCAGGTCAGTCCCACGCCTCAAAATAACTCCTCCCATCAGCGCGAGCGTCTCGTCTTCTCTCGGGTCAGTCTCATGATCGATCACAAACACAAACGCTCCGTCTAAACTCGCCTTTTACACAAGATAACAACAAATAATCCGGTCCGGTAAAAACGAAACAGAAACCTGCAGTGACACTGATGTCAAAGCTCCGCTAACAGCAACGAAACACTTCCTGTTGTCCCGACAAAATAAAAGGCGTCAATGTTCCAGCCGCTGGGAGAGGGTTTGAAATGTTCATTAATAAGTGAACCTAATATTTTAGGTGCAAATTGACACAAATGTCGTTTTTCTTCATTTTCCTGGTCGTCCGTTTTGCTCAAACAGAAATAAAGGCCTGTCTCTAATTGTGGCCTGGTTCCAATAAAGGCCTGGTCCTAGATGCCCTTGAGTAAATAAAGGCCCGGGCCTATATTAGAGCATTTACGGTATTTTAAATCTTTGCCCCGTCTCACTGTACGATCTAGATCTGTGATTTTGAGCTGATCCGTCGCAGTCAGACAAAATCAGCTTTTACGCCCACGGAAAAGCTTGCCTTGCAACCCAGGTCTAAAGGGGCTGTTGGAGAAAAATGGCAGCCATGTTTTCGTCAATCTGCAGTAAATCTTATCACGGCTGAGTGTAATGAGTGTATGGAGTGAATGAATACTCTAGTGTGTGAAACTTGAGCATCTGGAAGAGTGCAATATGAGCTTAAATCAGTCAAATAAACCAGACCTATATCATGACAAAGGACAAGACGACAACAACACAACTAGATCTGAGCCACTAACCAAAGTCCATTACCCGCTGGCACACCCCTGCTCCCATTACCCGCTGGCACACCCCTGCTCCCGTGGACGGATGTCTCGCGCTCTTCAGCAGACACTAAAAGCAACATGTGCAAAGACTGAGCTCATGGATGAGTCCAACAATAGCCATAAGTCTTTCCGTGTGACTTGTGGATGTCGGGTTGCCCTGTCCAGCTCTCAGTGGGGAGTTCTCTATGAAGCCGCTCGTATAAAGCAAAGAGCCGTCATCACCGATCCATCTCGGTAATGTCTCAGTTTTACAGCAGGACGGCCGTGGACGTGCAGCTCTTTAATCACGTCACAGCAAACGCAGGAGCCTCCGCTGAACTCGGTGTCACAGAGAGTAACTCCAGTGAGGTCATGCACACTCAAAGCACGGATTGACAAATAAAGACAAGGTTTTATTATTCACAGTGACAATGTATTCAGGAAATCTGAGTGGGGCTGCAGATGGCGACTGAATTGAACTCTAGTATCACTTTTTAGGTTTGTTTTGTCAGACACTAAGGTTAGAGATGTTAAAGATCTTTTACCTTTACATGTTTCAGCGCCATCTGCAGGCCGTCATCAGAAGTGTCGTGTCACTTATCAGCTGTTCTTACTTCCGAGGCAGTTTCTGGTACATCCTAAAGATAAAATACCACAGGGGGACCATGCAAATCATACATAGGAGAAACAGGACGACCTTTCCACATAAGAAAAAAGGAACACCAAACAGAATGTGAAAAAGAAACAAGGGGACGACTCACACGAACAAAAAAAGAAAAGGCAGAACAGGAGAATTTAAAATCAGCTATTTCGGACCAAAAGAAACAACCACATCATGGACTGGGACGAGGCTCGACATTTGTGTCCATTTGCACCTAAAATATTAGGTTCATTTATGAATTAACATTTCAAACCCTCTCCCAGCGGCTGGAACATTGACGCCTTTTATTTTGTCGGGACAACAGGAAGTGTTTCGTTGCTGTTAGCGGAGCTTTGACATCAGTGTCACTGCAGGTTTCTGTTTCGTTTTTACCGCACCGGATTATTTGTTGTTATCTTGTGTAAAAGGCGAGTTTAGACGGAGCGTTTGTGTTTGTGATCGATCATGAGACTGACCCGAGAGAAGACGAGACGCTCGCGCTGATGGGAGGAGTTATTTTGAGGCGTGGGACTGACCTGCACACGGAGCAGCTGGACGTGCTTTGAAGACGCGATGGAGACTTTATTAAAACCCTGGAGGGTCACACAACATTTGTCCTGTTTCCAAATATCGTCACAGGAGGTTTGAAAAGTGGCTAAATCTGTGTCAAAGTTACGCTCGGATCAGCTCCTCCGCAGCGTCCCCCTCGGCCCGGGTTCAGTTTGTTACTTCCTGCACGTGGGTTTTCATTTACACGAGTCTGAGACAAATTCCTAACATGGGGAATATTTCTACCGCTATAGTTTCTAATAAAAGCCCCGGCCTGTTTTAGAGACCGGCTTTAATTTGCCTCCGCCAGCCACGAACCCGGCCTCTGTCGGAGACCCGGCCTCTGTCGGAGACCCGGCCTCTGTCGGAGACCCGGCCTCTGTCGGAGACCCGGCCCCTGCCGGAGACCCGGCCCCTGCCGGAGACCCGGCCCCTGTCGGAGACCCGGCCCCTGTCGGAGACCCGGCCTCCGTCAGAGACCCGGCCACTAATGGAATACAGGCCAGTATTAGAGAATTTACGGTATGTGTGTTTCGTGCTTGACATCGCCGTGTTTGGTCCGCAACTCACTGGCACTTTTTCATTTTGGCCTCTGAGACAAAAGGTTTGGGCACCCCTTGGTTTAAACATCTACAAACACTTTCTAAAATACTTTATAGTCCAGCCTTCTCCAGTGTTAATGCTTCTGAACTTCTGAAATCTAAGAGCATACTCTGTGGTTGTCACCATTTCTAAAACTATACAACCGTGTAGTGTAAAATATCTTCTGTTTGAGTGGGTTCAAAGCTGCCTGCTCCGTAACCCCCCGTCCCCTACGGCTCGCTGCCGAAGTGCTGCTCATTCCAACAATTCTGCTTGTGACATGTGACTGACAGGCGACTGATGGATGTCCAAAGCCGCCGCCGGCTCTGAATGCGGCCCGTTCAGCCTAATGCGCGCTGACGTTTCAAGTGGCAGCTACAGAAACCTGCCGCTTTTTATTGGCACTTTAATGAGAACGTGCCCGAGGGAGGGCCTTCTGGGAGCCCCCCCGCCCGCTTCACGTTTCGGAGAGAGCTGCCAAGTTTTAACAATAACCGTAAATCTATATATATACAGTATATAAGAGAGAACGTTCAGGCCCGAGCAAACTCACTGCCCTGCATGAAAGGCTTCTGTCTCGCATTCGTGAAATTTCAAGCTGAAAGTTGTTAACACGTGTAGATTGTGGACTTTCTCTAGCGTAACAATAGCTTTCAGGAGCAAAGCACGACCACCAGGACTCTGTAGTAAGACCATCATGGGGTTAGGACATAAAATGCAATATAAATCCCTATAGGTTTAACTTACAAAGATAATTAGTATGTGGCGGCAACTTCAGTCTTCTACAGCACAGCTTTAAATGAAGCAGAAATGTTTTATTTATAGAACTTTAACACATTTATTCCCAAGATGTCCATTGCGCCCACTGTCAAAATTTGGGTTACGGTCAACATTGCAGTTTCTGAAACATTTACACGCGTGCGCAGACAGAGTTACTCCAGTATACACGGTCATTGTAATCAATTGGAAATATTCTGATCCAAACCTCCTTCTTTTTTTTCTTCTACAACAGCAGGAGCACGGCGGGTAATGAACACAAGGACCGCTAGCAGTTTTTGTTACTGTGAATATGCACCAAAGCGCAAACAAAGAAATCGGCAGAAAATGGCGGCCATTTTAGGGATAGGTTTGCCTGAGTCCTCCTAGGAACGCCCCCACCTCCTGGAGACGCCTCCGAGCTTTCGTCACCAGCCGAGTAACCAACCACTGCTCCTCAGCAGAACCCCCTCCCCACTGATGCCACAGACAGCGTGTGGAGGGGGCGTGTCTAAAGGCTCAGAGGTTCTTAAAGAGACAGAGGCCTATTTCAAGACATTCACTACAGCCATTTTGAGAGAGACATTTTATACAAGGCAGTTATTCTAATTTACTGCATTTACAGACCAACAGAAGGTTTGCTCATCATTGTAGTGAGATATAGACTGGTGCTGTGTGACTGACAAAAGCAGAATACCCCCTCTTTAAACATGCAAACGTGCTTCTTGTGTATATCCTGAAGGCTGCGCACCAGACGGCGCATACATGTACTTCGTGATTCCTTGAACATCTGCAGAACACAAATGAATGTTCCTTTTGAAGGGGATATTCCAATTCACGTTTACATAATATATCAAATATTCGGGTTAGAAAAGGAGTAACCCAGGGGTCATATTCAGGTTTTAAAGAACGGAATATGAGCACTCGGGTTTCTGCTGATGTTTTCATGGCCGTTACTGCATGAAATCCATTTTTGTTCTTTTTGGGAGGAGCTACAATTAATTATCCTTTTTTTTTGCGGTCTGGGTTATTGCCAGGGGCGGAATGGCCATATGTCCATTCTGGAAGAGCACAGAAGGGCCGCTGGCTCTAGGGCCGCCAGTCTCGCCTCTCACTTCACCTTACCCTTATCCCGGGGGAAACCGAGCTTTACCCAAATTAAAAAGCTTAAAAGAAAAGCGTCCGAAAACAAAAATGTGCTGGAAAAGCAACAAAAAAGTGACAAAAACAAAATGTGACAAAAACGTGATGACAAAGCGATGAAAAAACAAAAAAAACATGACAAAAAAAAAAAAAACGAGACGAAAACACAACAAAAAGCCACAAAAAGGTAATGAAAAAGCAGCAAAAAAGCAACAAAAACGAACATCAACAAACAAAAATGCCAGGTGTGACAAAAAGTTACCATCACTTTTCTAGATTTGAGCTTTCAAATGAGGCGTTACAGTGTTGCTCTCCAGTCAAGAAGCTCTTGGATTTGGGTAAAGCCGAACTGGAGAAAATGCTCTCGGTTAAAGGGGCTATAAGGAGTTTAAAAATGTTAAAACTACTACTAAAAGTATTTTCCTCCCCTACATGATCCTCCATGACCTGATGTGTAGAATGAGCCCAGACCTGTTCACCACAACTGCCTCTAAAATCCTGCACTGTCACTCAGAAAGTTGTTACTTCGGGTCTGAAGCGCCGTCATGCACGAGCTTAATATAGAAGCTGCAGTTACACGTAAGACCTGAGGTGGCAGTAGTGAGTATAAAATGGCTAACTTGCATCCAGCCCCTTTAAGGCGCGGTGTAAGAGGTTAACATATGTGTTTGTGGAAGTGTCGCATTCACGCTAATTTGGGCCAGGCTGACCAGAGTCCAGGGCTGTTTTTCAGTCCCAGTCCGCCCCTGGTTATTGCTAATATTCTGGTTATGAAAGGGTTGTTGACTGCATGTAAACGTAATGAAAAAACATGTGAATAATCCCAGCTGTGATCTCTTTCTACCAAAACAAAGCACTTGTAGTAAAGTTACTATTGTCTATAGTCACGTATCTCAAAGCGAATCTCGAAAGAGCAGCTGTGGTAGTTCAAATCCTGCAGTAATTGTATTGAGTAATTGCAGCCACATGCGATGGCTCAAGGCCTTGCAGAATTTGAAGTTCATCTTTTTAGTCTTAAATCCAAAACTGCACTGCATACTTTTTTACCCTTTGACGCTGCCACACACAAAGTCAGAGGCTTTTAAATCTCACGCAGTCCCGGACTTCAGTAAACAAATAAAACAGTTTTGTTAGACGGTAGTTGGTACTAGGCTGTGGTTAATCCAAAACCAATATCCGACACTGGCTGGTGATCCCTGACAGGGCTGGACTGGCAGGAAAAAATCGACCTCGGACTTTTGGGTCAAGACCGGCCCTATAATGAATTGTCGAGGTCATTAGCAATAGAATAAACCCTTGAACTAAACCCGTATAAGCTACAAAACCAAGGACAATAGTTGCGTGTTGTTTCAGCCGAATTTGAGCAAACGCATCAGAGCACTCACGACTTTGAAGGAACAGGCCACCGTTTCTACATACTGAGATATGTTCTTACCTGAGCTGTGACGAGTTCTTTAGGACCTGTCTGATCTTCAGTCACGTAAACACAGCGCAGACGGCGTTAGCATTTAGCCTCTCCCTCTCTCCTCTATAGCTCCAAAACAGGTCAAGATAGAAGCTACCAAGCTCTTCCACGTTTTCCCTATTTAAATATGGTTACATGAAGTGTTCCACTACAAAGTATAATTACACAAAATTAAACAATGTGGATTTTCTAAGTGGATAAAAGGGGGAACTATATTGTAAGGCGTAATAATACCAGGAGTTTGGCATCCGCGCAGTAAAGTGAAGATTACTGAACGGATTTCTGTATGGGGCCTGACCTCTCATCAGGTCAGACCGGCCCAAAGTACGTCGGCCCACGGGGAAAACCCCTGGTGTTCCCGAAGGCCAGTCCAGCCCTGATCCCTGACCGGTGACACATACCAAGAGTGGAATTTGGCATCCGCACAGTAAAGTGAAGATTGCAGCGTGGATTTCGAACTACTCCTGGTATTATTACGCCTTACAATATAGTTCCCCCTTTTATCCGCTTAGAAAATCCACATTCACGTAACCATATTTAAATAGGGAAAACGTGGAAGAGCTTGGTAGCTTCTGTCTTGACCTGTTTTGGAGCTATAGAGGAGAGAGGGAGAGGCTAAATGCTAACGCCGTCTGCGCTGTGTTTACGTGACTGAAGGCACGGGGGAAGATCAGACAGGTCCTAAAGAACTCGTCAAAGCTAAGGTAAGAACATATCTCAGTATGGAAAAACGGTGGCCTGTTCCTTTAAGGGGGATAAAAGCAAATGCTCAAGTCTCTCAAATTCGCCGTGTTCCCTCCAGACTTTAAGGTTTCATCATGGGCTGGAGAGTCAAGCACGTGGTTTAGAATAATCTTTTCATGAACCCAGAGGACATGCAGCCTCCACACAGAAAGCCCCTATACTCTGAGCGCGATATATGTATGTCTTTGCGTCCAGTTGGCACCGAAACAGACCTGAGGAGCAGTCGGTGCCGCATGAGCGTGATACATGGCTGTGAACTTTCCCCCGTCGTCTTCTCTCCCTCTGAAGTCTAACCAGCCTCTAAATCTGACAGATGAGGATTTTACACTTAAACAGGCCCGAGCCAAAACGTTCAACATCAAACAGGGATTTACGTCTTCAGCTAAAAGCCCCCATAACGCGATCGGACAACTAAAGTAGATCCACAGATACTAGTCAAGTCGATATGTCAGAGAGTGTAGAAAAGTCTCCCAGCGCTGATGCTCCGAGCCGGGAGCCAGAACCGCTGGATCAGGAGACGGGACTTATGCAATCGCCGCACTTTTACGAGGACGATTAGCTTCAGTGTGTTAGCCTCCATGTAACCTCTGGGGCACGAGAGTTTACGAGGCGCCATCTTTGACAATGAAGTTCACCTCATTCAGAGCATATTCCACTGCATTTGGATGTATTTTGTGTTTATATTGCCTACAGATGCAGTAGCTGGTTTGTATGTATTTCATTCTTTAGGATGAGGCTGATTGAAAGTCGTTGCTAGTGTGTGGTTTGGCACTGCTGCTGATAAAAGAGCACCCTTGACCTTTAGCTGAAACTTTGACGATTAATCTTTTTTTAAGGGACTATACGGAGTTTAAAAATGTTTAAAGTATGTATTTTCCTCCCCCTACATGTCCCAGCCATGTCCTAATGAATGAGCTCAGACCTGTTCACCACAACTGCCTGTAAAATCCTGCACTGTCACTCAGAAAGGTGTTACTTCCGGGTCCGAAGTGCCGTCATGCACCAGCTTAACATAGAAGCTGCAGTTACACGTATGACCTGAGGTGGCAGTAGTGAGCACTGAATGGCCTACTTGCGTCTAGGCCCCTTAAAGGAATAGGCCACCGTTTTTCCATACTGAGATATGTTCTTACCTGAGCTTTGACGAGTTCTTTAGGACCTGTCTGATCTTCAGTCACGTAAACACAGCGCAGACGGCGTTAGCATTTAGCCTCTCCCTCTCTCCTCTATAGCTCCAGAACAGGTCAAGATAGAAGCTACCAAGCTCTTCCACGTTTTCCCTATTTAAATATGGTTACGTGAAGTGTTCCACTACAAAGTATAATTACACACAATGAAACTGTGGATTTTCTAAGCGGATAAAAGGCGGGACTATATTGTAAGGCGTAATAATACCAGGAGTAGTTCGAAATCCGCGCAGTAATCTTCACTTTACTGTGCGAATGCTAAACTACTCCTGGTATTATTACGCCTTACAATAGAGTCCCCCCTTTTATCCGCTTAGAAAAAAACTTCACGTAACCATATTTAAATAGGGAAAACGTGGGAGAGCTTGGTAGCTTCTATCTTGACCTGTTTTGGAGCTATAGAGGAGAGAGGGAGAGGCTAAATGCTAACGCCGTCTGCGCTGTGTTTACGTGACTGAAGGCACGGGGGAAGATCAGACAGGTCCTAAAGAACTCGTCAAAGCTCAGGTAAGAACATATCTCAGTATGGAAAAACGGTGGCCTGTTCCTTTAGAGGGATATTTCAGGATTTTTGACATAGGGCCTCATTTCATAGTTATCCAGAGTGTTGATTTCTTGATTTTTTTTTCCTTATATTTGTTTAATGGTGCTAGGCTAGTGCTAGGCTAGTGCATGTCTATGGTAACTACTAGCCTGCATTAAAAACCTCTTCAAAAATCATGGGGTCGTCCTCCAAACCATTTCATATCTGATTTGTAGAAGCTCCTTTGTGAATCCCATGTGTAGTAATGCCGGCCGCAGGTAAACAAACGATTATAGAGCCGAAAACCAAGCAACCTATGCTGCGTAGCTACAACCAGGGAGCTGATGATGCTCAAATATAAGTTCTTTTAAATGGAAAATGGTGATATTTAAAGAAAATGATTCAGTCAACACAGGCATTTATATGGTTAGTCTGGTTTTATAAGTGATTGGCCTCACTTATGTGCTTGGGTCAGACTGTTTTTAATGCAGGCTAGTAGTTACCATAGACATGCGCTAGCCTAGCACTAGCCTAGCACCACTAAACTCTTCAAATATAAGGACTGCAACACTCTGGATAACTAGGAAATGAGGCCCTATGTCAAAAATCCTGAAATATCCCTTTAAAGTCTAGGCATGTAAGCAATTGTTTGAGCGTTATGGACTCAATTTGTGCTCTGATGAAGGAAAGATGGATGCGTTTGAAATCCTCCGAACATCATCGAGTCCTCAAGACATTACTCAACATCTCTGCACTCGACAATGTCTCTTTTTCACACGTTTTTCTCATATTCCCCCCGTCTCGTGTTGACACTTTTGCCTGTATATTCCCAGTTTTTATAGAGAAGGTGTTGAGCAGCTGGAGGAGGATTGTAACTCAGTGGAAGCGCGATGACCTCCTCGCTGTAAACCACAGTCTCTCTGTTAATGGACACTTTTATAGGTTCTGGTGCATCAGGGTGAAGTCAGGAGCCAGATTTATGATGCTCTTTATTTGGCGCGAGGACGTGTGGGGGAAGTGGGTGTTCTTGAACGTGCCCGGATCCCGTTTAAAGACGCGAGGAGACAATCCTTTAGTCCGGCAGCTGCAAATAGGGACAGAGCCGTGGGAAGATGTTTTAGTTAGGGGGCGTTGAGGGACAACATTTACCCCCAAAATACTTTTTCTGTGCATAAATCCTATTTATTAACCTCTTAACTCCCGCCTGAACCGAGAGCGTTTTCTCCAGTTCAGCTTTACCCAAATCCTGTAGGCCAGTGTAACGCCTCATTTGAAAGACCTACAAAACTAAATGGATCTTTTTCCTCACGTCAGATTTTTTTTTTCATCACTTTTTTTGTAGGGCAGTCGTGACTTTTTTGTCACTTTTTCGTCCAATTTTTGTTTTTGTTTTTTTCATTTTTTGTCACTTCTTTGTCCATTTTTTCTAAATTTTTCGTACAATTTTTCTCACTTTTTGGTCAATTTTTTGTCCATTTTTTGTCAAATTTTTGTCAATTTTTGTCATTCTTATCACTTTTTCGTCCTTTTTTTCACCGTTTTTCATCAAATTTTTCCCACTTTTTTGTAAATTTTTTGTCACTTTTTCGTCCAATTTTTCGTTGTTTTTTCGTACATTTTTTCTCACTTTTTTGTCAATTTTTTGTCAATTTTTCTCAATTTTTTGTCCATTTTTTGGTCACTTTTTCGTCAAATTTTTCGTCAAATTTTTCCCACTTTTTTGTAAATTTTTTGTCACTTTCTCATCAATGTTTTCTCACTTTTTTCCCATTTTCATCATTGTTTTCGTCTCAGTTTTGTTGCTATTTTCACACCTTTTTTCCAGAAGCTTTTGGACTGGGGTAAAGCTGGAGAAAATGTGCTCGGTTCAGGTGGGAGTTAAGGGGTTAATATTGCCTGCTGTCCCACGGCCTTGTGTGGATGTTCTTGAACGTGCCCGGATCCCGTTTAAAGACGCGAGGAGACAATCCTTTAGTCCGGCAGCGGCAAATCTCTGGAACATCCCCCCCCAGAACGCTAGAGATGTTCCAATGGTTTAAACCGCTCTGTTTGCGTTGGGGTTTGAGGCGAGTTGAGCTGCGTTTTCACTTGGGTCAGAGCCGTGGGAAGATATTTTAGTTAGGGGGCGCTGAGGGACAAAATGTACCCCCAAAATACTTTTTCTGTGCGTAAATCCTATTTATTAACCTCTTAACTCCCGCCTGAACCGAGAGCATTTTCTCCAGTTCAGCTTTACCCAAATCCTGTAGGCCAGTGTGACGCCTCATTTGAAAGACCTACAAAACTAAATGGATCTTTTTCCTCACGTCAGATTTGCTGATTTACATCACTTTTTTTGGTTGGGCAGTCGTCTCATTTTTGTCAAATTTTCGTGACTTTTTTGTCACTTTTTCGTCAAATTTTTCGTTGGTTTTTTTGTCAATTTTGTCTCACTTTTTTGTCAATTTTTGTCATTTTTTGTACATTTTTTTGTCACTTTTTCGTCAAATTTTTCACAATTTTTCATCACATTTTTCCCGCTTTTTTGTCAATTGTTTGTCCATTTTTTTTTTTTTCAAATAAACTGGGACTCTTATGTGTATTTTTTTTCCCAGGAAAAAAATACAAAACATTTTTGGGCAGCACATGCAGTGACTTGAGTGGACAAAGTGTGCCCAGGAACATGATCAAACGATTTAAAAACACACACAAAAAAAGCAGCAGTGTGTGACCTGTTTCCTTGTCCTCTTTGCAGGTACGAGGAAGAAGGGACTGGGCTTGAAGCGTGAGAGGAAGAGGCTGCGGCTGCTCCGTCTGGCTGAAATGGGCCTCTCAGCCAATCAGACGGCTGCGGGCGGCCTCCGTGTGCGCAAACAAAGACCCCAGCCAATCCCGGGATGGCAGTCGACGACCCCCACCAACCACACCACAGCAGAAGGCCTCGGTCTGCGCAGACAGTGACCTCGGGCTGACCGGATGACAGCGAGTCCAGACAACCAATGAGACGACAGCACAGCACTTAACGTCTCCGCAGACTTTGACCTCGGCCAATCGGACGCTGCAGGAAGTCAATTCAGCCAATCACGTGACGGCGTCCGTACTGAGAGCGACATACGCATCATATTCTGTTCTTCTGTTTTAAATAAGGCGTAACCATATTTGCTGCTTGCCTCTAATACAAGGGTGTCCGAACCTTTTCATTGAGGGAAACATACTGAAGAGTGTACAGAACAATACAGTGGAATATTCAACTGAGTGCATTTAAAGGAACAGTCTGAGATATGTTCTTACCTGAGCTTAGACGAGTTCTTTAGGACCTGTCTGATCTTCAGTCACGTAAACACAGCGCAGACGGCGTTAGCATTTAGCCTCTCCCTCTCTCCTCTATAGCTCCAAAACAGGTCAAGATAGAAGCTACCAAGCTCTTCCACGTTTTCCTTATTTAAATATGGTTACTGTTATGGTAGTGGTTTAGTCCATACGCTACTCTCGAGCGCCCTCTTGTGTCTTGGGGGATTGTCTGGTGAGGAGTTAAAATAAATGGCTGCCAGCACTTCCACACAGAGCCGTCTCGGTTTCATTGATTACAGCTAACCGGTACTTACAACGAACAAGACATGGTGTCAGAAGTGGTCCGGGGGAGCGACGAAACAAAAGAAGGACTTGCTCTTACTGACCGGAGTGAACTCGCGTTTTAAGCTTGAAGAAACAAGCGCAGTAAGTGCCGAGCTAACCGAAGCTAACACGATAGTGGCGCCAGTTAGCATCGATCGTGACACATCATGGCAGCAGCCGCAGCGCCACCAACGGCATTTCAGATCTCGCCGCCACCAAAATTTGACTTCAAAAAGCCAGAAGAGTGGCCGAAATGGACCAAACGGTTCGAACGATTCAGGATAGCTTCTGGGCTCGAGCTACAGCCAGAAGAAAACCAGATAAACACGTTGATTTACACAATGGGTGAAGAAGCAGAGGACGTGCTCACTTCATTGAACCTGACAGATGAGGAGGCGAGTGATTACAACACGATGGTAGCCAGGTTGGAAGCACATTTTGTTGTGAGAAGAAATGTCATTTTTGAACGTGCAAAGTTTAACCAAAGAAAACAAGAAATAGGAGAGACTGCAGACAGTTTTATCACATCATTGTATGCCCTGGCAGAGCACTGTGGCTATGGTGCCCTGCACAGCGAAATGATCAGAGACAGACTCGTGGTCGGGATAAGTGACAAGCGGCTCTCGGAGTCACTGCAGATGGATGCTGAGCTTACGCTGGACAAAGCAGTCATGAAAATTCGCCAAAGCGAGCTTGTGAAGAAACAGCAGGATCTTCTGAAAAATAACTTCAGACAAGTAAACCCCTGCAACGTGGACAGTGTCAAAGCAAAAACGAAGACTTTCACTAAAACATTCAATAAACCACCAAAGGCAATGAAACAAGCCCAAGAGAGAAACACAAATCGTGACACTCAACAATGCAACAGGTGTGGTAAGGCACCCTATCACAGCAACCACATTTGCCCAGCCAGAGATGTATTCTGCAATCAGTGCAAGAAAAAAGGACACTATGCACGAGTGTGTAGGTCAGGAGCAGTAAGAGAAATTCAGGCCGCGGGTAATGACGATGACAGTGAAAGTGAGGTTGCATTTTTAGGCTCAGTAGCTTCAGATAAGTCAGATGATGCATGGGTTACGACTGTCAAAGTAAACAATCTAGACTGTGTGCTCAAGATTGACACAGGAGCAGACGTCACTGTCCTCCCTGAAAAGGTGTACAATACTCTAGCACAGAGACCACAACTACAGCCAACTAAACTGAAACTGTATGGGGCGGGCATGTCGCCTCTTGCAGTTAAAGGGAAGTTCACAGCTAACCTAAGCACAGCCAATAACTCGTCAGTACAGGCAGTGTATGTGGTAGCAGATCTGATACAGGGATTACTCAGTCGCCCAGCAAGTGTAGCTCTCGGGTTGGTGGCTAGAGTGGAGGCAGTGTCACTCACATCGGTAGAGGCAGTGAAGCATCGTTTCCCAAAACTGTTCAGTGGCTTAGGCAAAATGGAGGGGGAATACAGAATTGAGCTTAAAGAAGATGCCAAGCCATTTGCTCTGTCAACACCCCGACGCGTCCCACTACCCCTGTTACCTAAAGTTAAAAAGGAACTAGCTCGTATGGAGGAGCTAGGGGTCATTTCAAGAGTGGAGCAGCCCACTGACTGGTGTGCCGGGATGGTCCCGATTCCAAAGCGATCAGAAGAGGAGGTACGTGTATGTGTCGACCTAACAAAGCTGAATGACTCTGTCAAACGTGAACGACACATGCTACCATCAGTCGAGCACACTCTGGGACAGCTTCAAGATGCAAAGATCTTCTCAAAACTCGATGCAAACTCAGGATTCTGGCAAATCCCGTTGTCAAGAGATTCAGCACTCTTAACCACATTCATCACACCATTCGGGAGATTTTGTTTTAATCGACTCTGTTTTGGTATTTCATCTGCTCCCGAACATTTCCAGAGAAGGATGTCCCAGCTCTTGGAGGGGCTGGAAGGCGTGGTCTGCCAGATGGACGACATACTGGTGTACGCTGAGACGCAGGCCCAACACGACACACGACTGGAGGCAGTTCTGAAGCGGCTCGAAAAGTCAGGAGTGACGCTGAACAGCGAGAAATGTGAGTTCTCTAAAACCTCCATTAAGTTTCTGGGACAGATCATTGACAGCACTGGAGTGAAAGCAGACCCAGAAAAAGTGAAAGCAGTCAGCAACATGGAGGCACCCACAGACGTCAGTGGTGTGAGGCGGTTCCTAGGGATGGTCAATCATTTGGGAAAATACCTCCCTCACCTCGCAGAGAAGACACAGCCACTGAGGGACTTGCTGGGTGCTAAAAACATGTGGTGCTGGGGTGATGCACAACAAAAAGCATTTGACATGATCAAGTCAGAACTGAGCAGGCCACCAAACTTGGCACTCTACAACCCAAAAGCCCAGACAACAGTATCAGCAGACGCATCTTCCTTTGGACTCGGAGCAGTGCTGCTTCAAAAGCAAGAAGACGGCACAGTCAAACCAGTCGCATTCGCATCAAGAGCACTCAGCCCGACAGAACAAAGGTATGCTCAGATTGAGAAAGAGGCCCTGGCCATAACCTGGGCGTGCGAGCGGTTCTCAGATTTTCTCATAGGCATCGAGTTCCATGTCGAGACGGATCACAAACCTTTAGTGCCACTTTTAGGCTCAAAGAACCTTGACGAGCTACCACCACGTGTACAGAGACTGAGAATGAGATTAATGAGGTACTGTTTCTCCATTTCACATGTGCCTGGCAAATGCATTGCGACTGCGGACGTGTTGTCCAGAGCACCAGAAAAGACAGTGCATGACAAAATATTAGGAGAAGAAATAGACTTGTATGCACATCAGGTTGTCACTAATCTTCCTGCAACAGAGAAAAGGTTACTACAAATCCGAGAACACCAAGACAGGGACGACGTATTGAGACAAGTGAAACAATACTGCTGGAATGGCTGGCCGGACAAACACAAAATATCAGGGCCATGCTTTCCCTATCAGCAACACGCCGGTGACCTCACAGTTGAGAATGGCCTACTGTTAAAGGGGACACGTATAGTCATTCCCAAGTCACTGCAAAAGGACATTTTGGGCCGTCTACACACAGGTCACCAGGGCATCGCAAAGTCCAGAGAGAGAGCAAAGCAGTCGGTATGGTGGCCAGGACTCAGCGCACAACTGCAGAAGTTAGTGTCTGAATGTGACACGTGTGCTAAAGAGAGGCCACACCACAGAGAAACACTACTGCCCACAGAGTTCCCATCACATCCGTGGGAGTTGGTTGGTGTTGATCTTTTTGAATGGAATAACAGCCAGTACCTGCTTTTAGTGGACTATTTCAGCAGATTCATAGAAGTAGCCAAGCTCACACACACTACTTCTACGGCAGTGATTGAACACATGAAGTCCATCTTCGCAAGACACGGCATTCCTGTGGAGGTTCGGAGTGACAACGGCCCACAGTTCTCATCAGAGCACTTCCAAAGATTTGCCTATGAATGGGACTTTGCCCACACCACCTCCAGTCCAAGATTTCCCCAGAGCAATGGCGAGGCTGAACGAGCCGTGAGAACAGTGAAAAATCTACTGCAAAAAGAGAGCGACCCCTATCTTGCGCTCATGGCATATCGTGCCACTCCGCTTGCTAACGGCCACAGCCCTGCAGAGCTCCTGATGGGAAGAAAACTTCGCACGACAGTGCCCATCCTTCCATCCTGCCTCAGTCCAGGGTGGACTGACATCACTACGCTGAGAGAGAGAGAACGGAGAGAGAGAGAGAAGCAGTGGAAATGGTTCAATAGCAGACACCGAGCACATGACCTTTCGGGACTACACCCAGGAAATCAGGTTTGGATTACAGACATGAAAGAAAATGGGACAGTTACAGCCAGGGCGGATACACCAAGGTCGTACCTGGTTCAGACCCCCAGAGGACTCCTGAGACGCAATCGGAGTCATCTTGTCACTCTCACAGGGTCTAAGACCGACCCTGAGGACACCCCTGGTTATGTCCTGCAGAACGACCCGCCACTTGATGCACCTGCTACTCCTCGACTCCCAACATCTCCAAATAACCGTCCTACAGAGAAGCGGTATCCAACCAGGGAGAGAAACCCTCCGAGGTACCTTAAGGACTTTGACCTAGGTAGAAGGTACTCTCAAACGCTGAGTGACCAGCCCGGGGCAGAATAGTCCCCTCACTCAGCTGAAGGTATGGGTAGTCTATCCCACCTTCATAGTTAGTTCATTGTTCAAGATAAGAAGAAGAAATGTTACGCCAATTACAAATGTAATAACAGATAATCCTGTACAAATTTAAAAGAAAAAAATAATAGTTCTATTTACAAGCTAAGAAAGAAGTTTGTTATCACAGCCCCAATTGGTAACAGTACATGTAAATAAGATGCAATGTTTACATTTTTGCATGATAAGTTGACACAATTTTGATGTAACGTTATCGCTCATAACGTACTGAGAAAGGGGGATGTTATGGTAGTGGTTTAGTCCATACGCTACTCTCGAGCGCCCTCTTGTGTCTTGGGGGATTGTCTGGTGAGGAGTTAAAATAAATGGCTGCCAGCACTTCCACACAGAGCCGTCTCGGTTTCATTGATTACAGCTAACCGGTACTTACAACGAACAAGACAGTTACGTGAAGTGTTCCACTACAAAGTATAATTACACACAATTAAACAATGTGGATTTTCTAAGCGGATACAAGGGGGAACTATATTGTAAGGCGTAATAATACCAGGAGTTGTTTGGCATCCGCACAGTAAAGTGAAGATTACTGCGCGGATTTCGAACTACTCCTGGTATTATTACGCCTTATTATCCGGCTCTTCACAACGTAAGTAGAAGCTCCGTTGATTTGAATGGGATTTCCCAACGTTCTACCGGTCATTATTTTCTGATAAAGGACCTCTGAGAAAAATAATGACGCTGCCAATGGCAACGGAGTCGGTGCTTTCATATCACTCCGCACGTACGTAGCAGCGACACTATCTGTCCCGTCACTGAGAGAGAAGTCGGGGAATCTCTGACTTTCAACTTACCCAGAGATTCGCCACCATTTCTCCAACTGCACCTTCAGCTAAGTAGCTAGGCTAGCTGCTAGCCTTGCTGCTTCTAGCCTAGCAAAACTTTGCCGAGCAACGCGCAAACTTTTGGGAACTATTTGTCGTGGAAGTCATTAAATAAACCTTTCGACCTTCATAAAAGTGTATGAAGTTTATGTTGTGTGTGTTCAGTTGGTAAATGGCCGATAATAAGCGGATAATGTATAGAACGCTGGTCATTATCGGGAAAATAAGAACCTTCAGGGCGAAACAAGACCGGTTCGCCCTGTCGCTGCTTATTATCCCGATAATGACCAGCGTTCTATACATTATCCCTTACTTACAACAGGGGTGTCCAAACCTTTTTTCATGGGGGGGCCACATATTGAAGGGTACACGGGGTGAAGGGCCACAGATCGGTGGTTAGTGCCATGAAACCTTTGACAAGCAGAGGTTTAAAATGTGCCCCACACCGTCATTTATGCTTAAAACCTTCGTGCCAGCTCTTTGTAAAAGGTTCATACTGTCTTCTTAGCCTATTATAGTTTTGTTCTTTTAGTAAGACAGAAGGTTTAGTTTACCTGCTTTAGTCATCCTCCATGCCAGCTCTGTCTCACGATAAAATGTGAGACAGAGCACATTTTATTGGTTAGTTGTTAGGTTAGAAACAACTAGGTTAGCTGTTTCTAACCTAACAACTAATCCGCGCAGTAATCTTCACTTTACTGTCCGGATGCCAAACTACTCCTGGTATTATTACGCCTTACAATATAGTCCCCCCTTTTATCCGCTTAGAAAATCCACATTGTTTAATTTTGTGTAATTATACTTTGTAGTGGAACACTTCACGTAACCATATTTAAATAGGGAAAACGTGGAAGAGCTTGGTAGCTTCTATCTTGACCTGTTTTGGAGCTATAGAGGAGAGAGGGAGAGGCTAAATGCTAACGCCGTCTGCGCTGTGTTTACGTGACTGAAGATCAGACAGGTCCTAAAGAACTCGTCACAGCTCAGGTAAGAACATATCTCAGTGTGGAAAAACGGCGGCCTGTTCCTTTAAGAGAGATTGAAACCATTCGCTGCACCTTTATTTTGGCTAACGCCAGCTTTGTCTCACAAGCAAATGTTACTTTTTGAGGTTTTAATCGTGTAGAATTATTAAAAGTACCAATTCAACAAGTGTCACTAATTCCCATTATGTTGAACGCACGACGGTCATTTTGTGAAGTTTGGTGTCAGATCTGCACTACAAAAAGTAAAGAGTCAGACTGATGTTACAGTGCAAATAAGAAATCAAGTTCTTTGGAAAGCCCAAAATCACAACACAAACCTTAAAACAGTGAAACAATAACCAGGGCCACAGACATTTACTTTGTCCATAGAGTCATTTGAACCATTTTGCATTTTAAAGACCTTATATTTGAGCAGCATCAGCTTCGTGGTTGTATAAGCTACGCGGCGGCGGAGTGATCTGCTAGAAAATAGTCCCTCAAAATGCGAGCGTTCATGTGATGCAGGTCAGTTATATTCCAAACATTATGGACACAGACATTTATATGGTTAGTCTGGTGTTATAAGTGCCTCAGGTGCTCTGTGGAGTGGACTGTTTTTAATGCAGGCTAGCTGATACCATAGACATGCGCTAGCCTTGCACTAGCCTAGCACCACGTTACTCTTCAAACATAAGAACTGCATGAATTACAAAAAAAAATATCTCCAGAAATCAGCAACACTCTGGATAACGAGGAAATGAAGCCCTATGTCAAACATCCTCAAATATCCCTTTAAAGCCACAACACGTAGAATTTTACAGAATAAATAAAATTGAAATACAAGCATTTATTTTTTGACATATATTGTCATCATTGAAAAATATCTCATAAATGTACAAACCAGATGTGACTGTAAACTTCACCGGGAGTGGGCACGTCTCCACCTCGTCTCCACCTCGTCTCCATGGCGATGTGATGAAAGGCAGCAGAGTTTGACATTTGGTTAGTTTCTCATCCAAATCCATTCTTTTATCACACACTGCAGCAACAGCGTTTTCTGTGTCGAGCGTGTTTTGTTTTGCCGCAACAGTATAGTCCAAAATGTTACGCAGTGTCACTTTAAGTTGTGTACAATAAGACTGTGAAGTAACGCCGACTGTAACAAGTGAATTTCTCCTTTGTGAGATCAATAAAGGTTTATCTTATCTTATCTTATCTTAAGTTAAACCCTCGTGTCGCCTTCGCGGGTCTTTTTGACCCGCTGTCATGTTCCGGGCATTTGGACGCAATTGACCACAAGGGGGCGCCTTCCAACCTTCTCAGTGTAAATGTGAATTGACTTTCTTCAGAGTTAGACTTAAGGTCAGACACCATGAGTGACAGTAACATGAGGCTAAATACAGTGAGCTCTTTGTTTGCAGTAAAAAGGCTGAGGCCTCATTGCTCTTCAGTCACAGACTGAGAAGTGAAGAAGGAAGTCATGGAGCTTCTGCTTTAGACAGAACTTCAGACTTCTGCTGCCTGTAAGAGTCATATCATATTCTGAAACTCAAATATGTAGTAAAAACATAATATATGGAAAATTATTATTACAATTACAAAAAGAAAAATATTTGAAAATCCTGTATCAAAAAATAGTTTTATTTACTCTCATTCTAAAAAAAAAAAAACCCAAACAAAGCCAGGTCATTTGTTTCTGCTGTAAAGTCATGTTTGTCCCAGTTCCTGTCCATGTTACAGAAGAAGCTCGTGAGGTTCATTTCTTCAACAGTTTCTATAGTAACTATTTTCTCCAAAGTAAAAGTAGATCTACCACAGTCCTGTCCACATCTGTCATGGTCCACCAGGACCCACCACGACTCAGAGGAACTGGGACAAACATGACTTCACATCAGATACAAATGGTTAGGGTTTGTTTGGGTTTTCTTTTTTAGAAAAAAAAAAAAAAAAAAAAGTGATTAGATACAGGATTTTCAAGCTCCATGACTTCCTTCTTCACTTCTCAGTCTGTGACTGAAGAGCAATGAGGCCTCAGCCTTTTTACTGCAAACAAAGAGCTCACTGTATTTAGCCTCATGTTACTGTCACTCATGTCTGACCTAAAGTCTCACTCTGAAGAAAGTCAACTCACATTTACACTGAGAAGGTTGGAAGGCGCCCCCTTGTGTCACCTTGCATCCAAATGCCCGGAACATGACAGCGGGTCAAAAAGACCCGTGAAGGCGACACAAGGGGTAATACAAAGCACCAATGAAATCATCTCTAATCAACATAAATCTACGACGGCAGATGACCCGGAGTGCCTCCCCGAAGCCGTCGTTTAAACCGCTGCTGCCAATTACTTTCTGTCGATGCATTTTGTTTCTTCTCCTAAGTCAAAACATGAAGAAAAAAAAGACGTTTAAGCTTTAGAGACACGATTCAAAGCCTGCTCTACGGCTCTACTCAGATGAAAAATGTGAGCAGTTCAAAGCGTCAATAAAAAGCCATATGCGCTTTCGATAATGTATGTGCTTTTAAACGGTTCCTCCTCGATCCGCGGGCCAAACATCTTTCAGTCTCCCGCACCGGCATCGCGCTCCCGTCATCGGAATAAACAGGAATTGACAGATTTGAAGCCCCGCTGCCAAGAAACCGTCCATATCGCACAGAGGCGGCGTGGAAACGAGCGGCGTGCTCTCAATTACCCGACCGAGCGGCTCCAAGTAAAAGATATAGTGCGAGGTTTTCTTTTTTTTTTTAAAGCCGGGGTCGCGTAGGGTCTCGGCAGATTTCGATGACGTTTTTGAAAAGAACCGAGAAAGAACTGCAGATTAAGAGTCGGATTCGGGGCTGTACGGAAATACTGTTCATTGTTTGAAGACGGGGGAAGGTTTTGTGAGCGTAGAGCTGCCTCGCCGGGTCGGCCATGTTGCTTTTTAAATCACACACTGCCTGAGCAAGAGAAAAGCCGCCGCGGAAAACAGCTCACACGCCTTAAAGGGGGGGGGGGTGTTATGCAAAATGGACTTTTTCAAGCTTTCCATCATGTTATTCTGTCACTCCCTCATTAAAAACATGGCTGAAGTGTTGCCTTGGCACATTCACGTATTTCTGAGTAATCTGTAAAAACTCTGATGGCGGCCATTTTAGGGATAGGTTTGCCTGAGTCCTCCTAGGAACGCCCCCACCTCCTGGAGACGCCTCCGAGCTTTCGTCACCAGCCGAGTAACCAACCACTGCTCCTCAGCAGAACCCCCTCCCCACTGATGCCACAGACAGCGTGTGGAGGGGGCGTGTCTAAAGGCTCAGAGGTTCTTAAAGAGACACTGCAGGTGAATAGGGGAAAAAAAAAAAATGTAGAGATGTCGATTTGAAACTTTTGCTGAACATCACAGATATAAATATGAGAAAAAAATGTATTGCACTTTTTCTGTCATTTTATGTTTTCACATAAAAATAAGGCATTTTGAGCATTAAAATGGCCAAAATTGCCTATATTTTGGGAAATCAAAATAATGAATTGACCCAGATTAAATGTTATGGTTTTATTTTATTGACATATTAGTAACTAAGATTTTTTCAGAGGGGATTTTGGATATTTTATTTAGTTTTTCAATAAACTAATCATCAGTGAAAAAATCTGTAAAAACTCCGCCTGTTGTTTTTGTTTCAAAGCTGAATAAATCAGGCTAGGAATTAGATATTAAAAAATCCCTCTGAAAAAACCTTCACAATCTTGTTGTGTCTCAGCCTGTAAAGTTTGGAGTCTGTGGGAGCTTCTATAAGGGCTCAGGCTCTGCCCGAGTGCGGCTTCTCTCATTCAGAGAAAACCAGCCCTGAAGTAAATAAAAATAAAATAATTTTAAAATAAAAAATAAAAGCACACAGCTCGTCTCATTGATTAGTTCAGCAGGTACTTGCAACATTACAAGAATATAATTAAATACACACATGTTAAGTGTTTTGTCTGTTAATAGTGAGGCAGAAAGAAAGTTGAACCAATGAATGAGACGGTGCTTTTATTTTGGCGTGCTGGATCGAAACAGGAAGTCACCTCTTGGGCGGCGCTGTTATGATTTGAAGTTATGCCCAGAGTCACTTGTGAGCCTGGTGAATTCTGGCATCGTCATCTTGGAATATACCGATCAGGAAAGAAGAAAGTCATAACCTGGTCGTTCAGGATGTTCACGGAGGGAGCGGATCTGAATCTAGACCCTGGGTCGGACCGGCCATACAGAAGGGCCACCGGTCCCGCCTCAACCGAGCTTTACCCAAATCTAAAAGCTACAAAGAAAAGCGTCAAAATAGCGAGAAAAAGAGGATGAAAACAAAACAAAAATGTGCTGGAAAAGCAACAAAAAAGTGACAAAAATGTGACAAAAAAGTGAACACAACATAAAATGATAGAAAAAATAATGAAAAAAACAACAAGAAAAATGACGTGACAAAAAGTTTCCATCAGTTTTGTAGGTCTGAGCTTTCCTTTGCTCTCCAGTCGAGAAGCTTTTAGATTTGGGTAAAGCCCAGTATAACAAAACCTGAATCTAAAAGGAATTCCGTGGAGCATAGATACAGACGGCATCTCTGGAATCGCCCATATATGGTCATTTTTGAAAACAGCTAAGGGGGAAAACAATTTTGAAAAAGTGAAAATGTTTCTCTAATTATTCAAAAACTACTTTAACAAATGCTGAAATATGAATATAGTTTGTACTAAATAAAGATACAAAGACATGGGGAGGAGCAAAGTGGTTCAACAGCCCATAAATACATGAATAACGGAGCATCGGGCTAATGCTAACGGTTAGCTAGCACTAGCTACAACTGTCGTTTTTTCACTTCTACTGAACAATCTGCTGTGAGAAAATATCCACATGGGCCCGATTTACACTTGACTTTATTTATGTGATAAATAAGTTCATATTCCACCAGAAAATGGCAAAAAAGAGGGAAAATTGTGTTTCCCAAAAGATTCTATTTTCCCCCTCGGCGAAGCCACGCCCCCTTCTATGACGAGATGCCGTCTGTATCTATGGTGCACCACAAGGTTCAGTTTTGGGACCATTATTATTTATTATTTATATTAATGATTTTGCTTCTGTTTCAACGACCGCCTTTCCCGCTCTTTTTGCTGATGATACCAGTCAAAAAAAATAAAAAAAAGTCGAACTGGGGAAAATGCACTTGGTTTAGGCGGGGGGGTAAGAGGTTAAAATATGTATTTGTGGAAGTGTCACATTTACGCTAACTTTGGGCCAGGCTGGTCAGAGTCCAGGGCTGTTTAAAAACTTTAATCCAGGCGCTGATTTGTTTCCCTTTGGTCGGGCAGTGTGTGTTCTAGTACTGGTTGATTTGAAAGTAACTTCAAGGCGAACGTCACAGAGAAAACCCGGGTTGACACATTTGCTTCGTCATGATCGGAGCTGCAGAAAACGTCCGTAGCTTCACATGTTTGATTTCTCTTCATATGTGAAAGTCATGTTGCTGTTCGGGCCACGAGCATTTTAAAAATATATCAGCTGCATCACCGACAAGATCAAAATGTTACACTGACTTTGGGGAAAATAAAATCTTTTTGGAAACACAATTCTTCCCTCTTTTTAGACATTTTCTGGTGGAATATGAACTTATTTATCACATAAATAAAGTCAAGTGTAAATCGGTCCCATATGGATATTTTCTCACAGCAGATTGTTCAGTAGAAGTGAAAAAACGGCAGTCATGGCACGATGCTAGCATGTAGCATCGCGTTAGCATTCTCCGTTTTTTGGGGGGCTTTTGAACCACTTTGACCCTCCCTATGAGGGGCGGACTGGCCATATGTCCATTCTGGAAGAGCACAGAAGGGCCACTGGCTCTAGGGCCACCGGTCTGGCCCCTCACTTTACCTTACCCTTTACCCGAGCTTTACCCAAATCTAAAAGCTTAACCTCTTAACTCCCGCCTAAACCGATCAGATTTTTCATCATTTTTTTGTTGGATATTTAACTCATTTTTGTAACTTTTTTGTCACATTTTTTTCTTTTTTTCGTCAAATTTTCGTCAATTTCTTGTGACATTTTTGCCACTTATTCGTCAACGTTTTCTCACGTTTTTGTCACATTTCCATCATTGTTTTCGTCTCAGTTTTGTCGCTATTTTCTCACCTTTTTTCCAGAAGCTTTTGGATTGGGGTAAAGCCAAACTGGAGAAAATGTGCTCGGTTCAGGCGGGAGTTAAGGGGTTAAAAGAAAAGCCTCCAAAAACAAAAATGCGCTGGAAAAGCAACAAAAAAGTGACAAAAACACAACAAAATGTGACGAAAACGTGACGACAAAGCGATGAAAAAACAACAATAACATGAAAAAAATGCAGCGACAACGTGACAAAAAGTTACCGTCACTTTTCTAGATTTTATCTTTCAAATGAGGCGTCACAGTGTCGCTCTCCAGTCAAGAAGCCTTTGGATTTGGGCAAAGCCGAGCTGGAGAAAATGCTCTTAGTTCAGGCGGGGGGTCAGAGGTTAAAATATGTATTTGTGGAAGTGTCACATTTACGCTGATTTGGGCCAGACTGACCAGAGTCCAGGGCTGTTTTTCAGTCCCAGTCCAGCCCTTGTTTTCCCCCTCAACTGTTTTCAAACATGACCATATATGGGCGTCTGTATCTATGTCAAGATATTTAACATCATGTCCTGATACAAATCCATGGACGACTAAATGAACTAGCGTGGAGTTTGTTGTGGGTGTTTTTAGAAACTATACAATTTTAAGTGACTCAAAATAATGACTGTACTTCTTAAACATAAATATAAAATAATAGAAAAAGTCTACATAATATATTTAAGTTAGTATTTTCTTTAGTGCAGTGAAAGCACCGTTGCAGACGAGAACGACCATAGTTTATCTAAGTTCTTTTGGCGATAACACGTGACTTGTTTGTGTTGGTAAAGGTAAAGTAAAAGTGTTCTTTAAGTGAATGGACTCCGTTGGATTGTACTAAAGTGAATGTTTTCTGCTGTATATTTCTGAAGCTGCAGTTACCCGAGTTCACATGCTTTTGACTTTATTCAAATAAAATAAAAAGCTTTGACATGAAACTTGCTGTTTTCCTGAACATGAAACGTATCGTCTGAGTGATTCTTTCAGCAAAATATAAAGGATTCACAAAGTTTTCAAACCTCTCATGCACGGCCTCTGTTGGGCGTTGAAGAGAAGTAAAGTATTTTTCCAGTAAAAAGGTTTGTTTTGTAGAAATGTTCAGTAAATGTCAGATTTATGCTCAAAACTATACACATTTTCCTCCAGTCCTCATAAAAATCTGAAAGACAACAAACAAAATTTAAACCAAATTCTAAATAGTGCATCTGAACCTTAAAATGGTTTGAACATTTGACTTTGTTCACTTTCTTCACAACGACGATGAAGCGATATTTTTATCCGAAATATGCAAAAAATCCAGTGGTGGAAGAAGAACTCAATGTTCTTAAGTAAAAGTGCAGATACAGGACCAAAAATGTGTTTTGGGAGCTCTGTGATGAACAGAAGTGAAATAAATGACGATCAAAAACATTTCATATAGAATTTCTTTTCTTTTCTTTCTTTAGTCCGAGGGGTTGAGGGCGAGAGCGCGTTTGACAAAGCAGAGCAGCTTCCCCTGGACAGATCAAAAACAGTTGAGATTTCAACTTTTCTCTGAGTTTTTAAATGGTCAAAATTGATCCAAGGACGGCTGAGAAACATCCTGATAAAGTCTTCAATCCGAGAACCAGGCTGTTTAAACGCACTCACGATATGAGATCGATCACACGCGTGTTTCAAACGTGTCAACAATGTTGTCCTTGAAAATGGACTTGAAACGGAGATATTTCAGCATTTGCCTCTTCACAAAACGTTAGTGTCCGTCCAGAGAGGAGGGAGGAGGAGGGAGGAGAGAGGAGGAGAGAGGAGAGAGGAGGAGGAGAGAGGAGGAGAGAGGAGGAGGGAGGAGGAGGGAGGAGAGAGGAGGAGAGAGGAGAGAGGAGGAGGAGAGAGGAGGAGAGAGGAGGAGAGAGGAGGGAGGAGGGAGGAGGAGAGAGGAGGAGAGAGGAGGGAGGAGGGAGGAGGAGGAGGGAGGAGGAGAGAGGAGGAGAGAGGAGGAGAGAGGAGGAGAGAGGAGAGAGGAGGAGGAGAGAGGAGGAGAGAGGAGGAGGGAGGAGGAGGGAGGAGGAGAGAGGAGGAGAGAGGAGGGAGGAGGGAGGAGGAGAGAGGAGGAGAGAGGAGGGAGGAGGGAGGAGGAGGAGGGAGGAGGAGAGAGGAGGAGAGAGGAGGAGAGAGGAGGAGGGAGGAGGAGGGAGGAGGAGAGAGGAGGAGAGAGGAGGGAGGAGGAGGAGGGAGGAGGAGAGAGGAGGAGCTCGTCAGAAAGGAGAGTGTTGCAGAAAACACCGTTATCTCCGTTTCTAGGAAGAAAAAAAAAACAGTGATTTTGATTAAAACTAGCCTCTGTTTAGCTTAGATTTCTCAAGAACCGAGTCACGTAGAATTAACCTGTTTTCACTTACGCTGCGGTGCTACAAATATCATGAGAAATGGATACATGCATAAAAGTATAAGTAAAAAGTATTAAGGTTTAATGTGCAGGATATTTTTATCATTTGAATCAAACCAGGTCTTAATGAGTAAATCTCTAACTCAGGCAGAGCCGTGGGATCATATTTTAGTTAGGGGGCGCTGAGGGACAAAATGTACCCCAAAAACACTTTTTCTGCGCATATTTCCTATTTATTAATATTGCGTGCAGTTTCCAAACTGTCCACCAGGGGGTGCTGCAGCCCCCTCAGCACTGAAGTCAGGTCAAAAACAGGACTAAACCAGGTCAAAACCAGGTCTAAACCAGGTCTAAACCAGGTCTAAACCAGGTCAAAACCAAGTCTAAACGGGGACTGAGCCAGTTCATTGTAAAGAGGTCACTTTGAAAATAAAATACTTTTACTTTTAGTCCAATTTAAAAACGTAGTGAAGTAAAAGTAAAAAGTAATCATATAATTTACTTAAGTAAAGCAAACTTTACTTTGCTTCTTTCCACCACTTAAAAAGTCTGCTGGCTTTTAGATAACTTAGATTGCACTTAAAAAGATACTTGTTTTTGAGTTAAACAAAAACGCAGAAAAAAACACTTCATGCCTTTTTTTGAGATCACTCTTCAAATATATATATATATATATATATATAGTTTTTGCAACTTTTGTTGTTTCTTGACAATGACGATAATGCAAATATTGAGTATATCTTCCAAACCACTGCCCACCCCCAATAACTTCAATTTTAAAGGTACTTGAGTCTACTTTTACTTTATACCTTCACTGTCAGAGTGCAGTTTATCTGGAAGCTGTGTTTGACTTAACCTCTCAACTCTCGCCTTAACACAGTTTCTCCAGTTCAGCTTTACCCAAATGTTAAAGCTTCTCAACTGCAGCTTTTTTTTGGTCACGTTTTTGTCGCTTTTTTGTGTGTGTGTTTTCATCCTCATTGACGTTTCCTTTTTCATGCTATTTTCAAGAAGATTTTCGTTTTTAATGCAAAGCCAAACTGAAGAAAATGTGCTCGGTTCAGACATTAAAGTGATTAAAGTGACAGTCTGTAAGATTACAAAGTGGGGAGAGTTCCTTCCCTCCTGATTGGACCAGGAAGCTGCTCCTACTTTTCCAAACGAGGAGAATGAAAACAACACTTTCCAACAGTGAATTCTCAAGCTCCTCCCCCTCTCTCCTGATTGGACCAGACAGGCCGGTTCACAGGAAGTGCTCATCTCATTGGTCAAAGTGATGGCACCGGTTTGCTGAAATAAACATATCAAGGGCCTTTTAGATAAAACTATCACTTTAACGTCAAACTTTTAATGGGGGATAATATGTAAAATCTACTTTGAGATTTTCACCATGTTACAATGTTGTTCTCTCATCAAAAACATACCTGGAGTGGTGTTTCGAGCTGCTAGCGCATCTTTGAGTAATCTTTGGATCTTCATCAGTGGATCTTCATAGCACCGCTCCCCGACAGATCCTCCTGAGATCCTCCTGAGATCCTCCTGAGATCCTCCTGAGATCCTCCGCATCCAGGAAATGCTTTCACCCTTCAATCTCAATCCTGGATATTTAGCTTGAGCCTTTTTAGATCAATATTGCATTTTCTAACCAACAAAGTGTGAGATGTTGATACAGATGTGTTTAACCCCTTAACTCCCACCTGAACCGAGCACATTTTCTCCAGTTTGGCTTTACCCCAATCCAAAAGCTTCCGGAAGAAAGCTGAGATGAAAACAATGATGGAAATGGGACCAAAAAGTGAGAAAACATTGACAAAAAAGTGACGAAAAATTCATGGAAAAGTGGCAAAAATGTCACGAGAAATGGACAAAAAATGGACAAAAAAATGACAAATATTTCATAAAAAAGTGACAAAAAAAGTGACAAAAAAGTGACAAAAAAAAATGACAAAAATGTGACAAAATCTGACAAAAATTTGATTAAAAATGACGAAAAAAATGACAAAAATGTGACAAAAAAATGACAAAAATGTGACAAAAAAATGACAAAAAATGGACGAAAAAATGACAAAAATGTGATTAAAAAATGACGAAAAAATGGACGAAAAAATGACAAAAATGTGACAAAAAATGACAAAAAAAATGACAAAAATGTGATTAAAAAATGACGAAAAAATGACAAAAATGTGATGAAAATGTGACAAAAAAATGACGAAAAAATGGACGAAAAAATGACAAAAATGTGACAAAAAATGACAAAAAAAATGACAAAAATGTGATTAAAAAATGACAAAAAAATGACAAAAATGTGATTAAAAAATGACAAAAAAATGACAAAAATGTGATTAAAAAATGACAAAAAAATTACAAAAATGTGACAAAAATATGACGAAAAAATGACGAAAATGTGACAAAAAATTGACAAAAATGGACGAAAAAATGACCAAAAGATACAAAAATGAGTTGAATACCCAACAAAAAAATGTGACGACGTGAGGAAAAAGATCCTCTCGGTTCAGGCGGGAGTTAAAAGGTTAACGAGTCACCGGTTTGCGATGTCGAAGAAGAAAAAAAACCACAGGAGCCAGTGTGAACCAAATGCGTTTGTCTTTGAGGAGTAACAAAGCCAGCCTTTAGTCAGTCGGGGACAACACTGTGAGACGACCCACCGCTGTACAATAAATACATCATTTATGAGTTTACAACATGTCCAGGTGGCCCTCGCGAGAACATCGTCCGAAACATCTCCGGAACAGACTGCAGTAAAACGTGGACGACACCGACGGGAAAAAAAAAGAAAAAACAAAGGCAATGAGAGACCACGAACCGTCAACACCACAGTCTTACAGCGGGACCCGAGGATCCCGGTCACGCCTCCGAAAAACACTTCGACCACACGCTAACAGAGGAAATGCACACGGAATGAGAGAGATTTGAATCACTGCGGCGCTGAGGGAAAAAAAAGGCCTTAGTGTTTTTGAATCAATGGACCATCATCAGCTGTGGACTAATCCAGACGGGGAGGAGAAGCTCATGTGTTTTGGTCACGGTAACGAGAACTTCTACTCCAGGAAGTCCCACGATGATCTCCCGGTTCCTGGTAAAGATACTGTTAAGCAACTGCCATCAAAGATATAAAAGAAAAGCCACTGTTTTGAGAAAAATGTAAAGGACTGGATGATGTGGGAAAAAAAAAAAGGGCAAATTGGGCGATTTGATCATTTCATATTTAAAATTAATCAATGTAGCTTATTCATTAAACTAGATAGACCTTTTTAAACAAACCTCAGCTCAAACCTACGCTTTCCTCCAGTATCGTTTAACACAGTGGTTCTCAACCTTTTGGCGCCGCAACCCCCATTTTAACAGTGACCTCCACCTCAATGTTAAACTATAGGCTCTTTAGAATGTTGTGATGTCACGTGAACGCAGCCTATAGATAGATACAGACGGCATCTCTGGAATCGCCCATATATGGTCATGTTTGAAAACAGTTAAGGGGGAAAACAATTTAGAAAAAATGTATATTTTCTCTAATTATTAAAAAACGACTGTAACAAACGCTGAAATAAACATATGAACATAATGAACATAGTTTCTACTAAATAAAGAAACAAAGACATGGGGAGGAGCAAAGTGGTTCAACAGCCCATAAATACATGAATAACGGAGAATGCTAACATGATGCTACATGTTAGCATCGGGCTAATGCTAACGGTTATCTCGCGCGAGCTACAACTGCCGTTTTTTCACTTCTACTGAACAATCTGCTGTGAGAAAATATCCATATGGGCCCGATTTACACTTGACTTTATTTATGTGATAAATAAGTTCATATTCCACCAGAAAATGGCTAAAAAGAGTGAAAAATTGTGTTTCTCTAAAGATTATATTTTCCCCCTCGGCGAAGCCACGCCCCCTTCTATGACGCAAAGCCGTCTGTATATAGTTTAAAATGAAGGGGGAGCAGCTGAAAATTTTATGGTGTAACTATGGTAACTGGCGACCTCCAGATCGCTTTGTCTTGGTTTTGTTTTGTTTCAGTCATTACCGGGAGAATCCACATGAAAACTGTCAGAGTTCATCGTCTTCTCTGTCAGCTCAAATGAACTAATGTCCAACTATTTTCTCTGAAGGGCGTCCAAAAGCGGAGACAACATTCAAAAACAGGAGCTTGAGGTTGTCGAGGAGAAAGAACTATTTCTAAAAATGATATCACAGGTTTGTGAATCCAAGAACTATCAAATAGTGATGAGGAAAAACATTTGTTTTGGAGATTTCTTAGAAAAACTATGTTTCTCCCATAGAGTTATATTATGGTGCGTTCATGTGGACTGCGGAGCTCGTTTTCCCGAGATGTGACGTCTTTGTCCCCAGTTTGCGTTCATGTGTTTTTTTATGTGGGAAAGTGGAGATTTTGATGTCAACAAATAAAAACGGTCTTTCATCACTGATTAGCGCTTAGCTTTTTGTCGGGCAGTCGTCTAATTTTTGTCAAATTTTCGTGACTTTTTTGTCACTTTTTCGTCAAATTATTCACATTTTTTGGTCAAATTCGTATCACTTTTTCGTCCTTTTTTTCCGCAGTTTTTCGTCATTTTTTTCTCACTTTTTGGTCAAATTTTTGTCCATTTTTGTCATTTTTTTGTACATTTTTTGTCACTTTTTCGTCCTTTTTGTCTCAATTTTTCGTCCTTTTTTCCTCCATTTTTTGCAAAATTTTCCCATTTTTTGGTACATTTTTTGTCCATTTTCGTAAATGTTTTGTCACTTTTCTCACATTTTCATCCGTGTTTTCGTCTCAGTTTTGTCGCTATTTTCTCACCTTTTTCCCAGAAGCTTTTGGACTTGGGGGTAAAGCTGGAGAAAATGTGCTCGGTTCCGGTGGGAGTTAAGGGTTTAATATTGCCTGCAGTTCACAAACTATCCACCAGGGGCCCCCATCTTCCTAAAAGTCATGCAAACTTGCTCATGAACTCAACACTGCGACGAAACGGGATGTGAGAAACGCTTTAGGAAAGTCGGGGATGAGTTTGCGCCGAAACCAACATTTTAAAACGCGTGTGGAAAGATCAGAGAGAGAAATCGAAGGCGTCGTCGTTCGTCGTTAGCGTGACCAAAACACCAGATCTCGAACCGAAATTTCGTGAAGCCGATTCCTTCCCAGACGCCTCAGTCCGACTGCGAGTGGCCCATTGACGATGACAAATTAGAATCACAGCCCGACGCGACGAAAACACGTTACTATCCAGAGGCACTGATAAGAAAAAACAGCCACTTTCGAACTGTTTGTGCTTTTTAGGGGAAAAAAACGATCGACTAGATTTGGACAGTGGTACCTTTGCATTTCAGCTTTAGCTTCTTTAAGACAACACACGTAACGAATACAACACAGAGATGTAGCTATATATGGACACGTAACAGCCTCTATACAAAAAGCTAAATAAGGCAATAACTTCGAATAATACATTATAAAAGTAAAAGAAACATGGCATATTTGGTGAAAGCAACCGATGACGAGTACGATAAATTAAATGCGGCCACACATTCGAGAGCGCAGACAGTAAAATGGTGGACCGGCGGACCGGGATGGCGGCCATTATGCAACATGGATGTCCGGGGATTGCGATTGGCTTGTTGCACAATGTGGCTACGCTAGTTCCTCTGAACTGAAGCTGTGGGCGCTAGTACTTCCTGTTTGTATTAATTTCCATTAAGATTAGCTCAGACCAGTGAGTTCCTTTGAAGCTAAAGGCTAATTTAAACTCGCCTGAACCGAGAGGATCTTTTTCCTCACTTCATCAGATTTTTTTTCCCATCATTTTTTTTGTTGGATATTCAACTCATTTTTGTAACTTTTTTGTCATTTTTTTGTCACATTTTTTTTTTTTTTTTTCAATTTTTTATCAAATTTTTGTCACATTTAGTCACATTTTTGTCATTTTTTTGTCCAATTTTTTGTCATTTTTTGGGTCAAATTTGTATCACATTTTTGTCACATTTTGGTCATTTTTTTCGTCATTTTGTAATCAAATTTGTGTAATTTTTTTGCCACTTTTTCATCAATTTTTCGTCACTTTTATGTCAATGTTTTCTCACTTTTTTGTCACATTTCCATCATTGTTTTCGTCTCAGTTTTGTTGCTGTTTTCTCACCTTTTTTCCAGAAGCTTTTGGATTGGGGTAAAGCCAAACTGGAGAAAATGTGCTCAGTTCAGGTGGGAGTTAAGGGGTTAATGCATTACACAATTTGAAATAGTGCCTTTTGATGTATATTTTTTTTATAGCATGTTAGCCTTTAGCTTCAAAACAAACTATCAATCCTTCATGATCACAGGCGTCTCCTCTGAACTCGTCACATCAAGATTTGAACACAATAAATGATCATCTACCGGGAACTCACCGCCCACAACGTAATCTTTAAACAATATGATATTATTCCTGGAAAAGAAAACAGACAGGAAGTACTGGCGCTCACACCTTCAGGTCAGAGGAGCTAGCATAGCCACACCGTGCAACAAGCCAATTGGTAGATGTGGATGGTAAACCTGCCCCACCCAGTGTTTATCAATTCAGGCCCAGATCGAGATAAAATCACGGGTAAACAATGTGTGAAAGTGTCTGAAGTTGGTTTATATTGGACCAAACCAGAGAAATACTGTCTAAAGCAGAAAAATCAGCCAACGTAGATGCATTAGTAAAGTGTAAATGTAGCTCCGGAGCTCGTATCGCTTCATTCTGAGGCTTCGAAGCCCCGCCCCCGGAGTCTGATTCGCTACAGCCGGTCACGTGACTAAAGTGTCAAACGTCTGGAAAAGTGCTTCGAAACTTCTATTGCTCACATGGATTTGAGTTGAAGCTGACATTGCTGTAACACCACCCCCTTGTGGCCAGGGCTGACTCCAAGAGATTCTAATGGAACTTCAGACCTCCCTAGGACGGCTTAAAGGCCTGGCTCCAAAAAGTTTTTCTTTATCTAAAAATCGCTATGACCCATGTGACCACGCTGGTGTAGGTGAAACACTTTTAACCACGCTGGTTTTTGTTTATCTGGCCGAAATAGTGGAAGCTCTGGAGCTCTGTGGAGGCTCCGCCCACTCCATAAGCACAGGGCTTCCCACCTTTTTGCCCTTTTAAGGAAAAGGCTGCGTAGAAGGAGGAGGAGTCTGAGCGGCCATTAAAGAGTAACTAAACGGGCGTGGCAGAGCCGTTCCCCACCCACAAACTAAAGTCAAACATTGCTGAGAAAGGGATGGTGTCGGAGGCTTTGGGAGAGACGAGGGGGGTGAGTGTGTGGGCGGGGTCTGCTCTGTTGACAGTCTCAGGCCACGCCCCTAGATCTGACAGGACTGACAGACGGCTGTTACCCGTGTCACCACTGTGCGCAAGGTTGATTTTTTTGTAGGATAGTTGGTGCACTCTCATTGCTTGATGCAGCAACTATCCTACGGAAAAAAATAAAAAGATGGCCGCCGGTAGATACTCGCTCGCTGTCAGTGACTGCGAACAGAGAGAGAGCATCGCACAGGAGCTTTTCTAAGGGATTTATTCCTCTACACCACGTCAGCCGAAGTGTGAGCATCGCAGGGGCGCCATCTACTGGTTTGACTCATGAGCTCAATATGAAACCTCCACAATCTCAAACTATAAGTTAGCATCGTAGCTAAGGCTAAATAATACTACTCTCCCAAGTGAGCTGAATAAAATACCAGTAGAAATATTTATTACGTCGTTTGTTGTAAATGTACGTGTGTGTGGGCGGGGCCACAGAGGCGTGTGTGGGCGGGGCCACAGAGGTGTGTGTGGGCGGGGCCACAGAGGCACAGAGGCAGAACCACGGGCAGAACTGATGATGTTTTGTGGACGCCGTGGACACACTCTCCTCCAACCGCCAAAAATATCAAATGTAGTTGCTGCGTGAAACCAGTAGAGGCGCTAACCCTGCGGTTTTAGACACAAAAGTGAGATTTTGAACAAGTTTGCACCAAATGTCAACATATGGGACATGTAGCTAACTCTATTCAACAACCATGTAGACCGTTTATCAGCAAAAAAAAAGTGGATTTGGTGTTTAGTTACTCTTTAAGGTTCACACAGGACTCCTTTTCTATGAATGGGGCTGAATAGGTATTAATCTCTCTCTAATTATTATATCTAAGCTCTGAACCCTTACGAAGCTTCACTCACCCATCACTACGTCAATGAAACAGTCTCTAATTGAAATGAATGAAGCCCAAGTCCACTGAAACCCAGCGGGGAGATGATTCCATTTGAAAGATGTGGGTTTAAATCTAGCAGCACATGTGAAATGTAAGCAACAGTGATTCTAACAGACTGAGGTAATGTTTTAACACTTTTCCAGCAGAAGAGTGAAAGAAATGTTCCCTGGGAAAAGCTCAGAGTTCACTGAAAAGGGTCCTGAACCAACATGATTAATGTGGAATCATCAGAAGTCAAGTCTCCGGCAGCTTTAGGGAATTATTTTGGTTATTTGTTCTCCAAGTAAACGCTGCTTTTACCGTATAGCTAAAGCCATGCTAATAAACAGAGAACACCAAACTTTTCCTACAAATGTTTAACAAAGGGGTAAAAGTATAAAACGCCGAGTATTTTCCTCATCCTTCGGTCCACCATTTTGACCCGTCTGCGTCTGTGACAAGGCAACATTTGTTTTTCTTTTATATAACAATGTCAGAACACGACTGAAATAAACATAAGAGTGTGCGCATGCATGGTCACACCGTCCCACGTGATGTACATAAACAAACCCCCCCCCCAAAAAAAATAAAACATTCACAATCGAAAGACGCTGTGCAAAAAAAAACACACACAAAAAAAACAAAAACACGACGAGTCCATGAACATGAACCGTTTTTTTTGCCCCTCACAGAACACCCTGTCGTGAAGATGATGCGCAGATCAGCATCGGTTTAATGTACAGTACACTGTCTTTGATACAACGTGGAACTCATGATACAATACTGTGCAAAAGTAACGGCGATGTGTTTTTAAAAGCACACGGAGACGAGCTTTTGTGTCAGATAAACCGGCTTGAAACACAGTTTAAAGGGATGTTTCAGGATTTTTGACACAGGGCCTCATTTCCTCGTTATCCAGAGCGTTGCTGATTTCTGGAGATGTTTTTTTTGTACTTTGTTCTTATATTTGAAGAGTTTCGTGGCGCTAGGCTAACGCAAGGCTAGTGCATTTCTATGGTATCAGCTAGCCTGCATTTAGGGCGATCATTTTAGTAATCGATTTATCTACCGATTATTTTTGCGATTACTCGATTAATCGCTCGGCTGTGAAAGGTGCATGGAAATTGTATTTTTTGACCACATAAGCTAAAGTGGCGCCGCTTGAGGACATGTCGATGGAGTAAACTTAAAGTAAACGTTTGTAGGAGGCTCTTTGTGCTAATTCTGCTTCTGATTGGACGAGACAAAGACAGATATTTATGAAATTTACGATGTACAAAACACTGCAGACCCTCACTTTAAAAACAAAGTAGGTTTTCATCCAAAATACATAATTGTCATGTTATTTTTGCTCAATTTTAACCTGTGTTCACTAGAAAACGATTAATCGATTACTGGAATAGTTGACAACTATTTTAGTTATCGATTAGTTGTCGATTAATTGATTAGTTGTTTCAGCTCTACCGGCATTAAAAACAGTGTGACCCGCTCCACAGAGCACCTGAGGCAGATCACTGATAACACCAGACTAACCATATACATGTCTGTGTCCATAGAGTCATTTTAACCACTTTGCCATTAAAATAACTTATATTTGAGCAGCATCAGCTTCGTGTTTGTATAAGCTACGCAGCGGCGGAGTGATCTGCTAGAAAATAGTCCCTCAGAATGACCAGCTTAAAGGGATGTTTCAGGATGTTTGACACAGGGCCTCATTTCCTCGTTATCCAGAGTGTTGCTGATTTCTGGAGATTTTTTTTTTTTAATTCATGCAGTTCTTATATTTGAAGAGTTTCGTGGCGCTAGGCTAGTGCTAGGCTAGTGCATGTCTATGGTATCAGCTAGCCTGCATTAAAAACAGTGTGACCCGCTCCACAGAGCACCTGAGGCAAATCACTCATAACACCAGACTAACCATATAAATGTCTGTGTCCATAGAGTCATTTAAAAATAAAGTAAAAATAAAAAATAAAATAAAAATCATGAAATCAACTGGAGTTTCATATCAAACTAATCTAAATGAATAGTGTGCTAAACTTTGACAAAATAATAATTATAATAATCCGTCTATGTGCAGATATAACATACTTTCTTGTATAAAACAAAAAATAGTGGGAATGTGTGTATTAGGGCTGCAACTAACGACTAATGTTGATGCAGTAAACTTAAAGTGAGTGTTTTTGGAGGCTGTTAGTGCCAACTCTGCTTTACAACTGGATGAGACACAGACAGATATCTATGAAATTTACAATGTACAAAACACTAAAGTTAAACTAACTTGTAAAACAAAGTAGGTTTCCATCAAAAATAAAAAAAAACAATGTCATTTTTGCTCTTTTTAAGTCTGTGTTTACTAGAAAACGAGTTGACAACTATTTCAATAATCGATTAGTTGTTTCAGCCCCAGTGTGTATATATATGTATAGAAACGTATATGTGTGTAATATCTGCTTATACAGGAGGTTGCAAAACTCACACTGCTGACATGAATGAATTTTATTATCTTATTTTTCATTTTACATTATTTATTTATCTATTTTGCCGTCGTTTTCTCCTTCTCTGTTTCCGTTTTTCTGTTTATTGTTAAGAAGGGAAAAAAAATGAAAAGAAATAGTAAAAAAAAAAGAATCATGTTTGGAATATAACTGACCTGCATCACATGAATGATCGCATTTTGAGGGACTATTTTCTAGCAGATCACTCCGCCGCCGCTGCGTATAGCTTATACAACCACGAAGCTGATGCTGCTCAAATATAAGTTATTTTAAAATACTCTATGGACACAGACATGTATATGGTTAGTCTGGTGTCATAAGTGATTTGCCTCAGGTGCTCTGTGGGTCACACTGTTTTTAATGCAGGCTAGCTGATACCATAGACATGCACTAGCCTTGCATTAGCCTAGCGCCACGAAACTCTTCAAACATAAGAACTGCATGAATTACAAAAAAAATATCTCCAGAAATCAGCAACACTCTGGATAACGAGGAAATGAGGCCCTATGTCAAACATCCTGAAACATCCCTTTAAGCTGGTCTGGTTTAGTCGCTAAAAGCTGTGGAGTTTGTGAACCAACTTTAAAAACTGAGGCCTTTGGAAGCTTTCATTTGATTAAAACGGGCGATTTATTCCATAATAATGACACGTCTCGACCTTTTTACTCTAAGTTTTATATAACAGGATAAATTTGGTTCGAGACACTGGCGACTGCAGTTTAGTAATAAATGTGTCAATGTCTTGCGTATTAAAAATATGTGGAAAACAAGCTTTCAGTCAGAACTGTATGTTGTTTTCAAATGTCAAACATAAAACATCTGAATAAAAAGGATTAGTTTTAATTAATACATTTGCTGAGGTTTATCTGGCTGAGGATAATTAGCATTTACCCCTGAAATAGTGGATTTCCTGGTCCAGATCTGGTCCCGTTTCTGGTAACCGTTGGAACTGCAAAGAGGGGAAATAAAATGAGCTTCCTCCCTTTTCTCCACCGTTACCTTAACAAACGCTGACCTAAAGCAGAACTAAGCAACTCTTCCCCCTAGAGGCCATAAGCGCAACTGCAGGTGTCGTAGCAAGTTGTGATTTTTTTTAACTTATTAATTGTTTTGGAGAGTAAACACTACGCTGACAGGAAAGGCGAAGGGGGAGAGGGATATTGTGCAATGGAAATACGTTTTTTCACTCAAACTTGGCTGTAAATACTGTTTAAAATGACGCTAGCCCGCTGTTAGCTTTGCCCGTTAGCCTGTTAGCTTCTTCTTCGTGATTCTATTAGTGTGTATTGGTGTCTCCGGTCCTGTGGCAGTCAAGTTGCAAACCAGGGGGAGATGAAAGACCCTCCAATCATCCCATAAACACTTGTATTACCCCCACAGGGACTACGGGAAGGGTTTATTAAGGTAAATAAGTTACTTAGTGCTGCTTTAAGAATATATTTTTCCACTAAGTAAAGATACAGAGACATGAAGTGGAGCAAAGTGGTTCAAAAGCCCATAAATACTTCAAAAAACGGACAATGCTAACCAGGAAGCTATCGTTAGCTTCATGCTACGTTAACGAGTGCTGTTTTTGCGCCTCTACTGAACAATTTGCTGTGAAAAAACACCCTGATTTTGGCTCGACTTTCCCGGTGTGTGATGAATAAGTTCACAGTCCGCCATAGACCCCCCTCCGCGAGGCCACGCCCCCTCGCATCACGCCTACTTTTGCACAGTACCGTACGATATGTCAAGTATTTCTTCTTTTTTTTTTTTTCTTCAATGGAGAATCAAAGGCAAAGAAAGCGAATCAAAGAAATGTTAAAAAGAGCAATGTACAGCGACAGATTTACATATTTAAAAAAGTGTAGCGTGTCAGTCTGTGTGTGGGACAAAAACGAGGCACTCCAAGAAATCCGTACATCCCTCCTCCTCCTCCTGATAAAGCAAGTCTATTCCCTTTCAGTAGAAACATGTACAAACTAACGATGAAAGTGCACGGAGGACAGCTTCACGGCGCTGCGGGTTCGTCGTCGCGAACGTTGTGCAGGAATACTTTGTTTGGGGGGTGATTTTAAAAGGGGGAAAAACATATGTATTTGAAAAAGAAAAGCATTGGCAGGACAGGCTGAAGTCGCGCTGCCCTCTGGTGGCGATACTCGGGCGGTTAAAATCTTCTGTAAAGTGACTGCGTGGCGACTAAACTAACATGATTCTGAATCAGGGGGTTAATCTCATGATTGTTCTTTGCTCCAAATTATTGAAAGCAAATGAATAGTCAAAAACAAATTAACTATCTGGTCATGTGGTGAAAAGAACTGCGGATTTTGTTTTAATCTGATCACGATAACAATACGTGGTTTGGGTTTATCCATCCCTCAAAAACAAAAAAAAGATAAACATCGAATCAATACTAAGGTAGTAGATTATGTAATGTGTTATCTTCCATAAATGCTCGATTTGTTTTTCTGTTTGTATTTCCCTCCTTCTGTAAAACGTAATTTATAATAATCTAAGGAGCAAAACATTCAAAATCAGGTTTACTGGTGTTAGTTTGGATGCTGTTTTTTTGATATATGACTTAAAGTGATAGTCTGTAAGTTTGCAAAGTGAGGATAGAGTGAAATTTGAAAGTAAACAATCAGATTTAACCAGAAAGCCCCTCGTGTGGCGGGTGTACACGGCACGATTTTGTATGATCACAAGAGAAAAATCTTAAGTCTTAAGTCTTACACTGCAAAATGTATTTAACTAGATCAGTATAAACATCTCAATTTGAGCACAATAATCCAAATTTCTGTTGTTTTGACTTGTTAAGAAGTTCTTAGGCATTTGTCCTGGATTATTTCACTTGTTCTGAGATGTTTCTGCCTCGTTTCGATACGTTTCGTCCTTATTTCAGGTCATTTTCTTTGCCAATGGGGAAAGAAAAACGGTCTTATCTCATTGGCAATTTTACTTTCTTATTTCAAGCGAGATTTACCCTAGAACTGGTCTGAAATGTCCTCAAACAAGCAAAGCAAACTCGGTCCGATCAGGAAAAGTGTCTAAATGAGAGAAAACCGCTCAAAACAAGAAACATTTCCTCAATTCAAGTAATTTAAGACAATGCTTGATATTTACTTTTCGCAGAGTACGCAGTGTTAATATCATCGACGAACATATTTAGTGTTAATTTTAGTCAAAGTGATATTTTTGACGACTAAAATTAGACTAAAACTATGACTAAAATGTCCAGATATTTTAGTCGAGTAAATAAAAATGAAAAGGAGAGACTAAAATCATACAAACTTGTATTGAGCGTCTGAAAGAGCCTCAGATCATGTAAATTCTCTGCCAAAGGATCAGCTCTGAGCTTTGTTCATGTGGAGCAGAAACATGAAGCAGAGGAACAACATTAAATATGATTATAATGAATATTATCAATGCAAAGTCGACTACATTTCCTTCCATTTTTTGACTAAATCTCGACTAAAATTGGACTAAAACTAAATCAAAAGTTTTTCTTGAGACTAAAACTATGACTAAAATGTCCAGATATTTTAGTCGACTAAATAAAAATGAAAAGGAGAGACTAAAATCATCCAAACTTCTATTGAGCGTCTGAAAAAGCCTCAGATCATGTAAATTCTCTGCCAAAGGATCAGGAGCAGCTCCATGAAGCAAAGGAGCTGATTAAAAATGATTATAATGAATATTATCAATGCAAAGTCGACAAAATTTCCTTGCAATTTTAGTCGACTAAAACTAGACTAAAATTGAAGATATTTTTTGGACTAAATCTCGGCTAAAATCGACTCAAACTAAATTAAAATACGTCGTCAAATAGAATCGTCGTGCGACCAAAGACGAGCGACATCGAGCAGCGTCTGATATTTTGGAACAGGAGTCGCAGAGTGAGCCTCCTCTCGCTGCAGAGGGGATCTCCGTCAGTGTCCCGTCAGAATATCAGCGCAGGGTCGAAGCAACAGGTTCGACTGAGTAAATCACAGGACTTTCTCAGAAAACCTGAAACTGCTACGACTAAACTTTGATTGTAGCTACGATCGGAGAGCAGCTCATGATTTCACCATCCCCACATCGTGCAGTGTGACTAAATCTAAAAATCTTATAAGCCAAAAAGGATCGCACATGTACACCCGCCATTATAAGATTTCTATAAGACTTCCAGACTTCCACTTTAATTTCACTATAACATGCTTTTTTTTCTCCCCCAACAGCAAATTCATCAAATTATATGTATATAATATTGTCTCAAAATCATCTTATACAGTGGGGAAAAAAAGTATTTGGCCGAAATCCTATAGAAAGTCTATGGGGAACCGATCAAACACTTTCTTTCCTCACTGTCCCTCCACTTCAGTGTCCCGCGACCCCCATTTTTGGAATCTATGGTTGCAAAAGAAACTTCCTGCACAGTGTTAATTTCGTCGACTAAAATATTTAGTCTTAATTTTAGTCAAAGTGATATTTTTTCCGACTAAAACTGGACTAAAACTAAATTAAAAGTTTCTCATGAGACTAAAACTGTGACTAAAATGTCCAGATATTTGAGTCGACTAAAATAAGACTAAATAAAAATGAAAAGGAGAGACTAAAATCATCCAAACTTGTATTGAGCGTCTGAAAGAGCCTCAGATCATGTAAATTCTCTGTTAAAGGATCAGCTCTGAGCTTTGTTCATGTGGAGCAGCTCCATGAAGCAGAGGAACAACATTAAATATGATTATAATGAATTTCATCAACGCAAAGTCCACTCAATTAGTCTTGAATTTAGTCGACTAAATTTACTTGCAATTTTAGTCGACTAAAACTAGACTAAAATTGATCACATTAGCTTCAAATGGTGAGTATTTAGAACTACCGTACTTCTAATATGTTACAGTTTTTTGATAGTTTTTGGTATGAAGAGAATTAAACCAGTAAGTATTTTAGCATTTAGTGAAGATAACACATTACACCAAGATATTATTGTGTTTTTCAATTGTTTTTTACCAAGAACTGAGAATATCATTTGGTCGTGAATCCCACAAACAATGGCCGCCGTGTTTCAGCTCTAACGATACTTAAGTGTCGCGTTGTCGTAGGAATGCTGGTTGTGCGCTTATTTTTTTCTCCTCCCCCCCCGACGCGACATTGCACTTAAAGTCGAAACATTAAACTACCGGAGTGTGCCAGAAAAAAACCCCAAAACCGAACGAGCTCCTCCGTCCTGCTGCGGGTGAGATGTCTCTTCACGTCCAACAGACACCAGTTCACTTCTAGCACAATGTTTTGTTTTTTTCAGTTCTTTTTTGAGCCACTGCCGCCATCTTGGTTCCTCGGTTTCTCATCCGGACCGCTCTCGTCGACGCAGAATGGAAAGAATACATTGATGTGTTGTTTTTTTTGTCGTTTTCTTGTCTCTTGCGCTAGCTTTTTTTTTTTTCCTCCGTTTTTTTTTCTTTTGTATACAAGAAGTGGAGAGAGAGAGGTGGCTTTATAAACATGACCGAGTTAGATATTAGCATTTCTGTACTGTCATATTGAAAAAGTCATTACATGGACATTGACTGACAGACACGGCACAAATTTTACAAGAAAGTAAAGATCGGATATTTCCCGCCCCCCCCCCTTCCCCTCCGTTTCCCGCTAGCCCTCCTCTCCGCTAGCTTGTCTCTGCTCCTCTACGACGTCCTGCCGTTTCTCCTCCCCTTCCGATGCCTCCTCCGCGTGTCCCTGCGAGTCCCGGCTCTCCGGCGCCCCCCTCGCCTCGCCGTTCTCGTCTGAGGGGGCGGCGGTGGCGGCGAGAGGGGGAGGAGGAGGCGACTGGCAAACCGGGGCGGCGTTGAGTTCCTTCTCCTCGTCCCCCGTTTTCTCCTCCTCCTTCTTGCGCCTCCGTTTGGGGCTCCCCGGGGGCCCGTCCGCCGCCCCGGGGGGCAGCGCCGGCAGCGCCATGATGCCCCCGTGCGGCAGGAACATGTGCGGGTACAGCAAACCGTGCGACATTCCCGGGATGAGGAAGGGGTTGAACGTGAGGTGGCTGCTCGCTCCGATGTGCCCCCTGCTGGATGTGATGATGGCGGCCTGCTCCACCATGGGCGCCGCCGCGGTCGCTTTTTTACTCCCCTCCCCGGACGCCTCCTCTTTGCTCTTATCCTTCTCGGCTGAAGAGGGCTCCTTCTCGGCGCTCGAAGAAGTCGGGCTCGCCGATTCCGACTGGCTGGCTTTGGCGGGCGGAGCGGCGTGCGCCATCATGCCGACGCTCAGCATGGCGTGCTGCGGTATGGCGGCGCCGTGCGGGATCCCGTGCAGCATCATCGGGAGCATGCTCAGGCCGTTTTTGGCGTCTTCGGAGGACGCGGAGAAGCCGGGGGGGAAGCCGGCCGCCATGATGCCGGAGATGGGCAGGCCGGGGATGGCGGCGCCGCGCAGGTTCTGCATGGCCACCATCGTGTCCATGCTGCCGATGAGCCCGCCGTTCATGAAGATGGGCGGGCCCAGCGCGGTGGAGGAGCCGTCCGACACGGAGAGGAGGGGCTTGGGCATCTCGCTGCGGGGGCGGCGGCCGCGGCGGCGGGCGGTGTCGCGGTTCACCGGCTCAGTCAGGATGCGAGAGAACTTCCCCTCAGGCAGATACCCCTGTGGACGACACACACAGTCACCAGATCATTATGCTCTGAACCTCCTCACCCCAAACGCCACCCGATCGGGGGCCAGTAATGCTCTGTTGGACACAAGGGGGCGCAATACCAACCTTCTCAGTGTAAATGTGAGTTGACTTTCTTCAGAGCTAGACTTTAGGTCAGACATGAGTGACAGTAACATGACGCTAAACACAACCTGCTCTTTGTTTCCAGTAAAAAGGCTGAGGCCTCATTGCTCTTCAGTCACAGACTGAGAAGTGAAGAAGGAAGTCATGGAGCTTCTGCTTTAGACAGAACTTCAGACTTCTGCTGGATGTACGAGTTATATCATATTCACTTTTACTTCAGTCCTGCTGCACCACGACTCAGAGGAACTGGGACAAACATGTCTCTACGGCAGATACAAATGACAAGGGTTTGTTTCTGTAGAATGAGAGTCATTAATAATTAACTGACATTTTAATCATCAATTTAGGATTTTCACACTTATTACAAAGAAAAAACTTGAATTTCAATGTTTTCGGACAGAAGTTTAATGTTGTAATGCAGAAGCTCCATGACTTCCTGAAGAGCAATGAGGCCTCAGTCTTTTTATAGAAAATAAAGAGCTCAGTATTTAGCGTCATGTCACTGTGACTCACGGTGTCTGACCTAATGTCTAACTCTGAAGCCAATCAGATCACAGAGACTCAGAGTGGGCTGTGGCCAAACGCCAAGATCCAAGATCTGAGAGTAAAATAATAAAACCCCGGGCTTAACAGGTAAAGAGCGTTCTGGGGCAAACATAAAAAAAAAAAAAACATGTTATGGGCAAAATCCGATCCAATTTTTCATTGAAAGGTAGTAACTGTGGGCAAATAATTATGACAAACATAAGTGTTAGAGGAAAACATTAAATCGCGCTTTATCATAATGGGTCAAGGCTACGACAGAGAAAGTGCGACTGTACAGTTATCATAGCCTTGACCCACGGATAGTACGACTTTACAGCTTGACCATTATGATAAATAGCGATTTAATGTTATCTTCTAACAATAAGAACACTCGGATTATCATAATGACATAATGACATGTGAGATGATCATATGTGTAGTGTGTTATGACGGCTCTCGTCTGCTTGGAGCATGTTGGATTTTGGCCCTAGGAAGTACAGAGAGTAAAGCAAAATCAAAACAGCTATCACGGCGCACCAGATAGATCTTTTGATATCATTTTATTCCCATGTGCATGGCCAGTGTGTGATGTGCAATCTTACCGTCTTACTGGCTTTTAATATGAGTGTTTTTTCTAATTCCATTCGAGTCGTGCCAAAGCTTTTTACTCATTTTTATATCACCTTTATCTAACCAAAAACATGATCGTCTGACTCGCTGTATTGGGACAGGCAGTTGTGTCGACTTCTTTTCTGCTGCGGGACGGCCACACTCGCAAAATATGTTTAAAAATCATTGTGTGAATCTGTTCAGCAATGATTAACTTAGCTGCTTTTTTCAAGGCACACTTAGTTGAAAATGAAGTTGTCAGTGTGACTGCTCTTTTTTTAACCCGTGTTTTACATATTCATTTGTTCCAACTAAACAAACTAGGAGGATTATAAATAATAATCTGTCCGAAAAAGAAAAATGTCTTGCCGGGTGAAGGATAAATAAAAAGAAAACAATGCAGATGTTACAGTAGTTTGAAGAAATAAATCAATATCTACTTTATTGATAGTGTTAGTTTGGAGCGTTTATCCCACACAAAACCCTTCCATGTAGTAGTACAGTATACAGAATAGTACTTCAAGTGTAGCGTATAATACTCACAGAATGTTTGACCACATCAGCCCAGTCCGGAGCCACAAAGTACTCAGAGTTGGCGTCCAGCCACCGGGACAGCTCCTTTATCGCTGGAGCCATGGCTCCCCCTAGCTGTGGAAGCAGGACGGTGCAGCAACATTAGACACACACAGGACAGCTGAATATTTAGGTCTGGAGGTCTGAAGTCCAAGTATTCTGTTTTCAGTAAGTATATCATCAGTGAAGGACAAGAGCTGTTTACTTTGACAAGGACTAAGGAAAGGTCTCATACAAGAACCACTGGTCTGCGTTTCCTTCCTTTTCTTTGTTTTTAACCCCCAACTGAACCAAGCACATTTTCTACCGTTTGGTTTTACCCAAATCGAAAAGTTTCTTGAAAACCCCCCACAAAAAAACAAAACAAAAACAAAACAAAAACAAGAAGAAAACAAGAATCAGAAAACTGACCAAAAAAGTGACAAAAAACAATGAAATTGCAGCAAAAAAAGGGACAAAAACTCAACAAGAAAAGTGGCTAAAATGTGACAAAAACACAATAAAAAGGCCACAAATGAAATCGACAAAAGGGCAACAAAAAAAGTAACAAAGAGCAACAGAAAAGCAACAAAAAAGTGATTTAAGTTCAGTGAAAAAGTGACAGACACTCAACAAAATAGTGGCAAAAATGAGATGAAAAATAAGGAAAAAGATCTGTTTCGATCAGTGCTGTAGGTCTTAGCTTTCAAATGACCCGTTACTCTGGCCTACAGGCTGTAAGCTCCAGTCCATGAGCTTTGAGATTGGGGTAAAGAACTGGAGAAAACGCACTGGGTTCAGAGGTATTTTGGCTCAGGGTGAAAAGGGCGTGAAGAGCGACCTGCAGTGACCTTTAATCACCACTGGGGTCTGCTCTTCCTGCATACGAGCGATCGCGATGTCGTCACATCCGTTGGCCGTGGTCGGCATTTTACATTTTCATATTTGATAAACATTTTATTAAAATCCTATAATCAGCAAAAACAATGTCCATAAACAGGGCATTGCTTCTCTTGTGCTGTAACAGATCTATCATTTTATAAACCCGAGTTAGACCTGGATGCATCAGCTGCCTGCCAAACATCCGGTGAACATTGCGGACGTAAACAATAACAGCGATGGCTCGTATTGTGAGTGCGCTTTACCCGGCGCCCGGTGCCGCGGTGCACCACGGGGACCCGCTCCTCTCCGGTCAGAGAGTTCACGTCCAGCTTGGTGGGGTCTTTGCAGCGGTGCCTCCTCTGTTTGGGACGCTCGATGAACCCGTGCAGGACACTGGCTCCTGGAGTCTGTGGCAGAAAACAAGCACAGTTTCAACACAAGAGCTGCTTCTGTCGCACTGGTTTTGTAATTCCAAGCTTAAAAACGTGTTTGGGAGGGAGTAATGATGATGATGAAAGTTTATCAAACTTGGTTTATAGTGCCGCTTTAACCCTCGTGTGGCCTTTAACCTGTTAAAGCGCTGAAATGTTATTTTTGGTCTCAGATCTTGGCGTTTGGTCACATTTGAGCCCCGCCCACTCTGAGTCTCTGTGATCTGATTGGCTTCAGAGTGAGACTGTAGGTCAGACACCATGAGTGACAGTAACATGAGGCTAAATACAGTGAGCTCTTTGTTTCCAGTAAAAAGGCTGAGGCCTCATTGCTCTTCAGTCACAGACTGAGAAGTGAAGAAGGAAGTCACGACAAGACTCACGTGGGCGAAGGTGGGCAGGTCCATGCTGTAGCCCGGGTTCTGTCGGAGCCACTCGATGAGGCCTTTGCTGGCCGCCTCCCGGTCGATGGCCACGATCTCCGGCTGCGGCGGCGTCTGGGCGGGCGGGGTCGGCGTGGAGGAGGACGAGGGCGTGGGGGGCCCGGCGGGACGGTCCGAGGGAGAGGGGGAGGGAGAGGAGGTGGAGGAGGAGACGGCGGAGTGGCTGATGGCCTCCACACGAGCCTGGGGAGAGGTGACACGGACGCAAACAGACGGAGGCTAAATGTGGTGATAGAAAAGGACAAATGAGACCAGGTGGTTTCGCCTTGTCCTCAGTTATTTTGAATCAACCGAGACGATACAAGAGACACAAAGGTTTTAATCCAAACTATAGTGACCACATTACAATGGAGGGAAGTTAGAAGAACAAATGATCAGATTTAGTCGGGGCAGTTTTGAATTCAGTTAGATTTGTGTGAGATTGTTGATGTTTTAAATAAATATATTGGACAGAAAAAAATAAGAAATTCCTCAGTTATAACTAGGAAAGCGTCGCTCCGATACTGGTAACAGATATCGCAGCCGATACTGGAAACAATCGGATATCGGCTTCAAACAGGGCAGAACCTGGAGAACTGAGTTAGAGAAAAGAGTTAGTTTTCACCTCCATTAGCATGCTATCGCTAGCGACAGCATGCTAATGCTAATGTCAACTAATCAAAGCTGGGACAGAAATCATCACCTAATATAATAAAATGTCCACTGCTGGAGTGGCCAAGAGTTTGTATTTTAGTTTATGAAATGTTAAAGAAAAACTGATCAAACACATTTTTAATGCACAAGTTGTAATGATTAGATCACTTTATGAGAGTTGTTTATATAAATGTCACCCATAGATACAGACGGCATCTCTGGATTCGCCCATATATGGTCATGCTTGAAAACAGTTAAGTGGGAATTTAAAAAAAAAAAATCAAAACTTTCTGTAATTATTCAAAAACTTCTTTAACAAACGCTGAATTATGAATATAGTTTCTACTAAATAAAGATACAAAGACATGGGGAGGAGCAAAGTGGTTCAACAGCCCATAAATACATGAATAACGGAGAATGCTAACTTCATGCTACATGTTAGCATCGGACTAATGCTAACGGTTAGCTAGCGCTAGCTACAACTGCCGTTTTTTCACTTCTACTGAACAATCTGCTGTGAGAAAATATCCATATAGATACAGACGGCATCTCGTCATAGAAGGGGGCGTGGAATCTTTAGAGAAACACAATTTTTCCCTCTTTTTAGCCATTTTCTGGTGGAATATGAACTTATTTATCACATAAATAAAGTTAAGTCTAAATCGGGTCCATATGGATATTTTCTCACTGCAGATTGTTCAGTAGAAGTGAAAAAACGGCAGTTGTAGCAAGTGCTAGCTAACGTTAGCATTAGCCCGATGCTAACATGTAGCATCATGTTAGCATTCTCCATTTTTAATGTATTTATGGGATGTTGAACCACTTTGCTCCTCCCCATGTCTTTGTATCTTTATTTAGTAGAAACTATATTCATAATTCAGCATTTGTTAAAGTAGTTTTTGAATAATTAAACAAAGTTTAGATTTTTTCAAAATTGTTTTCCCCCTTAACTGTTTTAAAAAATGACCATATATGGCCGATTCCAGAGATGCGTCTGTATCTATGGACCCGATTTACACTTGACTTTCTTTGTATGTGATAAATAAGTTCATATTCCACCAGAAAATGGCAAAAAAGAGGGAAAAATTGTGTTTCTCTAAAGATTCTATTTACCCCCTCGGCAAAGCCACGCCCCCTTCTATGACGAGATGCGTCTGTATTTATAGCCTGTCATATACAGTGTTGGGCAAGTTACTTTAAAGTTGTAATGTACTCTATATTAGTAGTGACAACTTTAAAAATGTAATATGTTTGTATTACACATAAATGTAGCTGAGTTACACAACTTTGAGTTACTTTTGGCAAAATATAAACTGAAAATAGTAATAACTGGAATCGTCCATATATGGTCATGTTTGAAAGCAGTTAAGGGGAAAACAATTTGGAGAAAAATCTAAAATGATTCAAAAACTACTTATGAATTAAGTAATATTATGAATATATTTTCCTACTAAATAAAGATACAAAGACATGGAGAGGAGCAAAGTGGTTCAACAGCCCATAAAAACAAACAGAGAATGCTAACATGATGCTTCATGTTAGCATCGCGCTAATGCTAACGCTAACGCTAGCTAGCCCTAGCGACTGTCGTTTTTTTGCTTCTACTGAACAATCTGCTGTGAATAAACATCCATATGGGCCCGATTTAGATTTGACTTTGTGTATTTGATAATCAGTGTTAATTTCGTCGACTAAAACATTTAGTCTTAATTTTAGTCAAAGTGATATTTTTTCCGACTAAAATTGGTCTAAAACTAAATTAAAAGTTTCTCATGAGACTAAAACTGTGACTAAAATGTCCAGATATTTTAGTCGACTAAAATAAGACTAAATGAAAAAAGACTAAAATCATCCAAACTTGTATTGAGCGTCTGAAAGAGCCTCAGATCAGGTAAATTCTCTTTTAAAGGATCAGCTCTGAGCTTTGTTCATGTGGAGCAGCTCCATGACGCAGAGGAACAAGATTAAAGATGATTATAATTAATATTAAAAAGGAAAAGTCTACTAAAATTGCAAGTAAATTTAGTCGACTAAAACTAGACTAAAATTGAAGATATTTTTTTTGGCTAAATCTTGACTAAAATTGAATTACATTTTCGTCAAAAGACTAAAACTAAATTAAAATATGTTGTCAAAATTAACACTGGTGATAAATCAGTTTATAAAGAGTGAAGAATTGTGTTTCCCATAAGATTCTGTTTTCCCCCTTGGTGAGGCCACGCCCCTTCTATGACGCAATGCCGTTTGTATCCAAACTCCTGGTGTAATGTTTTTCCATTAGTTTATTAACAGATATAATTGCCTACACTACAAAAAGTGAATATCAAGCATTGGCTTAAATGACTTGAATTGAGGAAATGTTTCTTGTTTTTGTCGGTTTTCACTCATTTAGACACTTTTCCTGATCGGAGCGAGTTTGCTTTGCTTGTTTGAGGACATTTCAGACCAGTTCTAGGGTAAATCTCGCTTGAAATAAGAAAGTAAAACTGCCAATGAGATAAGACCAATTTTCTTTCCCCATTGGCAAAGAAAATGACCTGAAATAAGGACGAAATGTATCGAAACGAGTCAAACATCTCAGAACAAAATTTGGATTATTGTGCTCAAATTGAGATGTTTATAGACCCTTTAATTGTTTGGAAACATTCCGGGCTTAGCTGGAGGCAGGAAGTTGGATTCCGATCTATTTCCATTGGAGCTGTTGCCAAAAACAAATGTTGAACTGTTTTTGGAAATATCAGATAAAGCTTATTTTATCGTCTCAAATGTCGTTCCTCTTGGCCTGGCACCTTAAGCCACAACAGGACCACATTATTTAGTTGTAGTTTTACACTTAGAATCGCTAGTTTTAGTTTAATCTTATTTCTCTTGATCACTTCCTGCCTCCAGATGATGTCACTGATGATGTCACCAGTTAAAGGGTCTATACTGATCTAGTTAAATACTTTTTGCAGTGTATGTAACATGTCATTTGCAAGAAAAGATAAGACTTAATTGGTCTGACACTGGAGAAAAGAGAACCTTCACCTTCATCACTCATGGAAATGCAGTTATACAGGGTTATGGTTATGATTGAATATTCAGTGTTTGTCCTGTTGATATCATTCAATCACCACAAACCTTCAGCAACCTTGCAATTTTACTCCATTCCACCCGCACGCTGCCGACCGCCTTTCCTAAACCGGCCGTGACCCAGTTTGAAAGACAGCGCAGCCGGCACAAGAGCATAAACACATGAGGACTGTGAGCGTCTCACCTGGCGCTCAGAGGTGACATGTTATGGCCGACGGGACAGACACAGTGCACACGTAAAGCACATGATGACCCCCCTCGTACCCACCTGAGCGTCGGGCGGCGGCAGTCCTCGGCCCTTGGTGAACTCCGAGTACAGCGCCTCCACGTTCCTCCTCCTGCCCCTCCTCCTCCTGAGGGCGTCGTCCGAGCGCAGGCTGCCGTTCACTATCTGCCCCGTCACCGGGTGAATGAGGCCCGCCTGCAGGATGCCCGCCATGTCCAAGCCGGGCAGCGGGGCGGAGATGGGGGGCGGCGGCGGCGGCGGGGCGAGCTTCTTGGCCTCCCCTCCTTCCCCCTGATCCCCCCCGGACGGCTTGGTCAAGTCCATCGCGGTCTCCTGCCAGCCGTTGATCAACATCGGCGGCGTGCGGCGAGTGGGCGGAGCCGCCACCTTCTCGCTCGCCACGTTTAGCGCCTTACTGGCGAGCGCCTTGGCGGCGGCCTCGTAGTCGAAAGGCCGGCGCGCTCCCCCGCCGCCGCCGCCGCCGCCGCCGCGCTTGTACTCGGGCAGGTAGGGAGGAGCGACCAGCCGCTCCTGCAACAGAGGCAACGAGGTGAGGCGCCACGCTCCGCCCCTCCCGACTGCCCCGCCCCGCGACACAAACTGCACCAGGCCAACGACGACCACGACGACCACGGGGAGACAAGGATGGGAGAGAGATGCGGCAACTGTTAGACACACACGGACAAGTACGGGACGCAAACGGGCAGCGGGCAGACCTGGGGTACATGGAGGGAACTCATCTACTCTTAAAGGAACAGGCCACCGTTTTTACACACTGAGATATGTTCTTACCTGAGCTGTGACGAGTTCTTTAGGACCTGTCTGATCTTCAGTCACGTAAACACAGCGCAGACGGCGTTAGCATTTAGCCTCTCCCTCTCTCCTCTATAGCTCCAAAACAGGTCAAGATAGAAGCTACCAAGCTCTTCCACGTTTTCCCTATTTAAACATGGTTACGTGAAGTGTTCCACTACAAAGTATAACTACACACAATTAAACAATGTGGATTTTCTAAACGGATAAAAGGGGGAACTATATTGTAAGGCGGAATAATACCAGGAGTAGTTTGGCATCCGCGTAGTAATCTTCACTTTACTGTGCAGATGCCAAACTACTCCTGGTATCATTACGCCTTACAATATAGTCCCCCCTTTTATCCGCTTAGAAAATCCACATTGTTTAGTTTTGTGTAATTGTAGTGGAACACTTCACGTAACCATATTTAAATAGGGAAAACGTGGAAGAGCTTGGTAGCTTCTATCTTGACCTGTTTGGAGCTATAGTGGAGAGTTAAGTTAAGTTATACTGCATTAATCTCTGTAGAGAAATTAGTTCTCTGCATTTGACCCATCCTCAGTGTAGCCTGATAAACCAGACCCACCTTCTTTCGTCTGGCCACGCACGGTAAACAAGTTGTTGATTGGCGGCTAAGGCCGATCCAATCACGACCGTCACAGAGACATGAGAAGGCTACGTCACTCGCTGCACCCCTATGTTTTTAGTTCAATTAACGTTAACATCAGCCAAAACTAATCATGGATGAAATAGTCGAGGATTTTGCCTCGTGTTCTCCGCCCGAGTTTATATTCATATCATATTTGTTTAATTGGACACAGCTGTCGTCACGTCTGCTAATCGCTAATTGGTTTATTTCACTGACAATCTGTGCGCGTTAGGCCCCGCCCCTTCAAACTGCTCCAATTGCTCCGTGACCAGACTAACTCCCTGCGTGGAATGGACAGGGAAGAGTATGGCAGAGCCAGGCAATCCTCAGTATCGCATGGGCTGGAGGTCAGAAACACCTGGCTGGAGGATTCACCTATTGCACATGTTTTTTATAACCTACCGCTAACCTACGCAGACACGGGGAGAACATGCAAACTCCACACTGAAAGGCCCCGTCCAGGTGGGAATCGAACCCGGGACCTTCGAGCTGTGAGGCACGAGCACTAACCGCTTTACCGTGTTATGTGACTGAAGGCACGGGGGAAGATCAGACAGGTCCTAAAGAACTCGTCAAAGCTAAGGTAAGAACATATCTCAGTATGTAAAAACGGTGGCCTGTTCCTTTAAAACTGTGTTGTTTTTACTCAAATTATTAATTTTTCGTAGTCAAATATTTGGGTTGATATTGCCAAAAAAACAAAAAAAACAATAGGTGGGTGGTAGTACTTGAGTTTTACATCATTTTCACTTCATTTGAATATTTTTATTTATGTTTAACCACCCAGGCCTGCAAGACATTGATATAATAAACAATACAAGTAGCAGAGACAGAAAGCTTTACATTCAGCAACAGCACAATGATGGGAGTCAGAGGTGCCCAGTGTGATGTTCCATCTACTTAAAGTTAAAGAGGGGGTGTTCTGCTTTTGTCAGTCCCATAGCTCCAGTCTATATCACACTACAATGATGACAAACCTTCTGTTGGTCTGTAAATGCAGTAAATCAGAATAATTGCCTTGTATAAAATGTCTCTCTCAAAATGGCTGTAGTGAATGTCTTGAAATAGGCCTCTGTCTCTTTAAGAACCTCTGAGCCTTTAGACACGCCCCCTCCACACGCTGTCTGTGGCATCCTTTTAGTAACACTGGTGCAAATTTTTTTCTATTTTGTTGGGTATAAAAAAACAAGCAATCAGGAAGTTGAAATCTCCACTTCCTTCCCTTTGCTGCCCCCTACTGTATTCCTTTTTACATTGCTTTGTACAACTACCTGTTGTTTTGTTGCACCAAGGGTTTGAAAGGAACATACTGTACTTTCGATCATCTGTGCTTAACATGTGAAAGAATATACAAGAAAGCCAATCAAAGTAAACTGATATTTTGGTGAGTTTAAGGTCAGCACACACTACACGACTTTTCTAGTCGTAAACGATTTTATATAGAATGGGGGGTCCACACTACACGACTGGATTCAGTGCGATTATAGAACGTCTGGGGCTTCACACTTAACGCCTGAGAATCGTCAGAGCGACTCACGATTCTGACAAACAGCTGATGTTTTATAACACAGCGCGTCTGTCGTCTCTACGGCTTCAAAACTGACCCCAGATCAGCAAAGACAGGCCTGTGTTTGTGAGCGCGGGATAACGTGTGTGTCCCGATTGGTCAACGGTGTCAACAATGTCACAACACCGCAGCGCTAGCTTACTGCTACTACGGAGCTTCAACTGGGCTATAGTTCTGTCACATGGAGATAAAAGTCGGCGACAGGAAGAAGCGGGACGTGTTTCAGTGGATTTAATAAGAAAAGGAGACGGGCGTCGACCTCAGGATGGAGGAGACAGCGGGGAGGCTAGCCGCCGTTAGCGGGGAGGCTAGCCACCGTTAGCCGCCGTTATACCATGGTCTGGGTGAATACTCGATTCTGATTGGCTGGTGGGTGCTAACAAGCGTGCATTATTTTCGTATAACCGCACACGTAGTCCGGTAGTTAAATCACTGGGATATCACTCCGCTGTGGGCGTCGCCATAGCAACGCATGACACAGCTGAATCAGATAAACACGTAATTAGTGACTGACAAGAACGTATGAGATGGATTTTGTTTAATTTCAACGTTTTGGGCCAAAACAAAATGTTTGATAAATGGGAAGTAGAGGAGAGTGAGCAGCTAGGTTAGCTACTGTTAATAACATATGAGCTTTACATTTCTATTGAAAACGGTTAAGGCACTATTCATGATTTTCAGGCGTACATAAAATGATCTCTGCATTTAAACATATTTGGCTGGATTAGTAAAGTCAATCATAAAAGTTTCAGTTCGTGGGGGCCAGGTGTAAGCGGACTCCACCGCAGCTGTTTCCATAAACAGTTGAGCTCGTTGAACTAGCTAGCTAGCTAGCTTCAGGTTAAAAACATGGATCTATTAAACAGCGTAAAAGTGAAACAACTCCTGCCCACGAGTGCCGCACATCGGTGTTTACTTCCACGGAAAAGTGCCGGGTTAGTCCTGTTGTGATTCTGGCGATGCAGCGTGTGCTTATGTTGTTTGGTTGCGCCTGACTGAGATCCTCGTAGCTGCGGAGAATGACTCGCCCTGAGACGAGCCTTCGGTGACCGGCTAATAACCAACATAAAATAGTCCCGGTGGTCTGGCATATTTAGTGAGTTTAGTAAATGAAACAAATACTTATTATAAATGTTACGTTTGTGGGACCATGGTATAAGCGGATTAAACAACTCGGAGCCGTGCATTCGACGGTTATAATGCACTTCGCGGAGTAACACCACTCCGCTGCGCGTCGTGGTGTTCTTGACTCCGCGTCGTGCATTATAACCGTCGAATGCACGGCTCCTCGTTGTTTAATCCTTACTTAGCGGAGAGGTGAAGCTGAACAGTTCGTCTCCAAACTCAGTAAGAGCCGCTAAACTCTGTTCGTGGTTGAAATGTAGCTGGAAAAGGTGGTTGTGGTGAACTTTTGGTGATATAAAGTTGTGCTGTTTCGTGTGTGGGGCTGTGGCCATGACATGAGTCGTTTGTGCCGCTGGTTTAACAGAGAAGTGAAAAAAGGAGGCGCGGCGGTGTTTTCCTGTCTTTATATCTCTCTGTCATTCACATTTGTGTCGGTAAAATCACCCACGTTTCTCCCGTGCGTCCAAAATCGGGCTTAAAAATCAAACTGGAGTCTAGTCACGTCTTTCTACCGCCCACACTACACGATTCAGAACGTCAGTCCAGTCGTGACCCCCCCACACTACACGACCCGACTCTGTGTGACCGCCTTCCACCAGACGCGACTCGATTAGACTCGACACGACTGAGAATTAGAGCGAAATCGGGCATAAAAGTCGTGTAGTGTGAGCCGACCTTCAGGGAATTTCAGTGCACTATTACACTGGTAATTGTGGTAACAGCGACATTGAACATGTGCAGGTTTACATATGGTAAGACGCGTCTGGGTCATGGAGATAAACCTATAAAATGGACACGGAATTGTAGCTAAACAAGCAAAAGACACACACAAACTGCAGCCAAAAGCAAACCCCAGCAGACTGCGCGGAGCCGAATCAATCAGCATTTGTTTTGCCAACAGCTTCTGCCCAACAGCGCAGTTATCTGAGCTCTTTTGTATTCACTACCATCAGAAGTTTACGCTTAACCCTCAAAAACATGACTACTTTATTAGCTCTCTAAACTGGACACCACTTTATGACCCCATGGCATGAGACAGTGGGATTACATGTTGACAAAATAGGCGAGAGAAACCGTTTGGGTAAAAGCTCTGGACCCTCACCTTGGGCAGCCTGGTGAGGGGTGGAGGGAGCGAGAAGCTGAGGCCAGGGGGCGCTGATGAGACCCTGGCTTGTCCTGGCATGCCGACCGGAGAGGTGGAGAGGAAGCTGGCTCTCTGCTGCTGCTGCTGCTGCTGCTGCTGCTGCTGCTGCTGCTGATGGTGCTGAGCTAAGCTGTTAGCCAGGCAGGAGTTAGCGGCTAACACGCCGGGAGAGTCGTACTGTTCGTTGGACGAGGGCCACTTCCCCTTCAGGATGGCGTGGCAGATACTGTCCAGGCGGTTTATGATCACACGGTCCTGTAAAGAGATACACACAGTAATGAAAGGAGGAACAATACTTTAACCCTCGTGTGGCCCTTAACCTGTTAAAGCTGAAATATTATTTTTGGTCTCAGATCTTGGCGTTTGGTCACATTTGAGCCCCGCCCACTCTGAGTCTCTGTGATCTGATTGGCTTCAGAGTTACACTGTAGGTCACACACCGTGAGTCACAGTAACATGATGCTAAACAGTGAGCTCTTTGTTGTCAGGATAAAGGCTGAGGCCTCATTGCTCTTCACTCACAGACTGAGAAGTGAAGAAAGAAGTCATGGAGATTCTGCTTGAGAACATTACATTCTGCTGAATGTAACAATGAAAGATTGAAATTCAAGCATTTCTTCATAATAAGTCCTGTATATAGTTAATTATTAGTGACTCTCATTCTACAAAAACAAACCCAGGTCATTTGTATCTGCTGTAGGTCATGTTTGTCCCAGTTCCTCTGAGTCGTGGTGCAGCAGGACTGATGTGGACAGATGTTACAGGAGAAGCTCATGAGGTTCATTTCTTCAACAGTTACTATAGTAACTATTTTCTCCAAAGTAAAAGTAAAAAGTAAAAGTCCTGTCCACCAGGACCCACCACGACTCAGAGGAACTGGGACACACATGACTCTTCATCAGATAATATCTATGGTTATTTTTTTTAACCTTTAAAAGCATCAATTGTGTGATTTAGAAATAATAAGAATTCAGAAATAATCAGAGTTTAATTAGAATTCTCACTTCATTCTTAATATATTTACTACATACAGTTCTAAAGCAGAAGCTCCATGACTTCCTTCTTCACTTCTCAGTCTGTGACTGAAGAGCAATGAGGCCTCAGCCTTTTTACTGCAAACAAAGAGCTCACTGTGTTTAGCCTCATGTTACTGTCACTCATGGTGTCTGACCGAAAGTCTAACATTCACATTTACACTGAGAAGGTTGGAAGGGCGCCCCCTTGTGTCACCGTGCATCCAAATGCCCGGAACATGACAGCGTCAAAATGACCGAAACCCCACGAGGGTTAATATCCTAATTTATATAATTCTATAATGGAGAATAGAAAATGGAGAAGAGTGAAGATGTGCAAAAAGTCATGCTATGGTCTGCGTTTAGAAGATCGTGTGTTGCTAGAGAAATATGTGGTTTTCAGGGCAGCAAGTATTTTACACACACAAACATGAGCTAAAACAATAGAACAACTAGACAAGAGCCATGTGTTGACTTGTTGATTTGCATTAGAGAGTAAAGTAGTGGTAGTAGTAGTAGTGGCGTATACCTTGGGCCACTCGGAGAAGGAGTAGAGGGCTTTCTCCTGCAGCAGCTGGGCGATGGTGGGCTCCCTCTCCCTGGACTCGTGCAGGCCGTCCGGGAGCTCACACATGGAGAGCGGCGTGGCAAACCGGGGGCTGCCACTGTACCCCTCCAACACCAGGGCTATGGGACCAGAGTAAAGCATGTTTGTATTTATTCATCCAGATTTTTTAAAGGGTCTTAATGCTTTGGTAAACAATAACTGTAGTATTTATCATTTTTCTTCTTTTTTTTTAGCTGGTGAACATCTTCATCCGGACTTGATTCTCACCTGGTGTGTTCGGCCGCTCCTCCTTCACTTGACCCTTGACCATGTTCTCGGGCACGTCGCTCACCCCCTCGGCCTGGTCCAGCCTCGGGGTCAGCACCGTGCTGTCCGCCTCCAGCAGCTCCTGCTTCGCCTCCCCTTTGACCTGCTGAAGACCCGCCATCTCCAGCGCCTCCGCCTTCGCCTCCACTTTCACATTCGTGCTGTCCGGGCACGCCGTCAACTCCAGCCCCTCCGTCTTCATCTCCGCTTTGACGCCGTCGCCAAACGCTGACAGATCTTCCGGTTTAGCCTCCGTCTTGAGGTCCACGTACGCCGACTGCAGCTCATTTTTCACTTCATCGGAATAGGCAAACTCCAGCACGTTGGGCTTGCTGTCCTGACTCTCCTCCTTCAGACTCAGATCTTCAGGTTTGGCGTCTTCGTGCTTGATCGGATAGTCGAAACGCTCAGCTTTGGCGACGGTTTCTGATTTTATCGTGCACGCATGCGGCTTCATTTCACTGTCGTAGCTCGCCAGCAGATCTTCTCGCTTAGCTTCCTCCATTTTGATTGGGAGACCACGCGGCTTCCTCTCGACCTCCTCGTTCGCCAGAAAGTTGGAGAAGTCCGGGCAGTTTGGAGAAAGCGTAGGGTCTGGCTTGATGTCGTCTTCTAACAAGTCGCTCTTGTCATCTTCGTCAATAGGTATTTCGCTTTTGACTTCAACTTTGTCCATGCGCGGAGAAGAGTTGGACACGGACTCAAAACTTTCCTCGAAGTCCGACTTAATGACGACCTTTTCTTCGATCTCGTCGTCTGGCCGCGCCTCGGGAACCTCCATGAGCGAGACCCGATCCGCTCGCCCTCCCGAGATCCCGTCCATGTCGCTCGCCAGGTCCGCGTTCAACATCGCACATTCCTCCTTGAGATTCTGCGGCTCCAGGAAGTCGTCCGTGGCGTTGTCCATCAGGACGTCCGTGTTGAGGGAGTTCCCCGCGTCCACAGATTGGTACAGCAGGATTCGGTCCACGTCCTCCCCCGGCTCTCCCAGAGACTCCGAACAGGCCAGGGAGCTGTCCTGGTCCAGTTTCCCCAGAAAGGGATCCACGGATTCACCGTAGCTGCCCTGAAGCTCCTCCGACAGAGGGTTTGATACGTCCATCATCACGTCTGGTTCAGTGTCTGCGACCACACAAACAATAGAAAAGGTCATCAGCTCAAGCTTTAATCAGGTTTTGCAAGAGGATACACTTAAAAATGGGAACATGCAAGACTAGATCATGTATTATCGTCTTTAGCAGTGGCGGCTGGTCCATTATGGGCGGTGGGCGCTGCCCCTCCTATCAATTTTGCAAATAAAATAAAAAAATTTAAGTTTAGCAAAATCATAACTTTCTTATGTACAGGTGTTTTTTACACTGGCGTGAGGGGGAGCGGAGGTGAAGGAGGTGTCATTTTGTCTGCCTGGTTCATCTTGTGCTGTAACAGCGTCATAAATGTGTAGTTTTGTGCTCGGGGCGGCGAGGAACAGCGCCCCAAACATCTAACCAATGGCGCTCTGATATGGTATAAAAACGTCACTCTATATCATTAATTCAACCAATCAGAGACGCGCAATAATAAATTTAAATTTAACAGGTGAAAGACGAGGAAGCGTCTCCTGTAAACAAACGCGAGTAGCTCGTTGTTGGAGCAGCTCTGAGCTCACGGACGATCGGAGGAAAAACTTCTCATTTGAGAGACGGAGAAGCTTCTGTTGTTTCCTGAGAGGAGGTGAAAGGATTTAGTCAAACTAATGGACTTGGGACAACTTTCTTCCATCAGAAGTCACGTCTAGACGGACTTTACTTGAGGTAGCATGACGATGCTAACTAGCTCGTCTGCTTTAGCTGCTGCTGGTTTATCTCACACTTTGGGACAACCCTCGCTGACTTGGACAGTTCTGTCCCAGGACGTGGACATTTGATGGAGAGAAGATTCAGGACCGTGAGGAGGAGCTACGACAGGAGAGGGGAACGTCATTCATTCACTGAGGGAAACAGAGGAGGAACTCCAGGTGCTACAGGAGGAGCTCCAGGTGTTACAGGAGGAGCTCCAGGTGCTACAGGAGGAGCTCCAGGTGCTACAGGAGGAGGAGCTCCAGGTGCTACAGGAGGAGGAGCTCCAGGTGCTACAGGAGGAGGAGCTCCAGGTTCTACAGGAGGAGCTCCAGGTGCTACAGGAGGAGCTCCAGGTGCTACAGGAGGAGCTCCAGGTGCTACAGGAGGAGCTCCAGGTGCTACAGGAGGAGGAAGAGGACTCTCGTCTATACGTGAGCTGCACATTATTTCTAACGGATCATTTGTCTGACGGTTTATACGGGTACTGCTGTCTGTATTTCATTGTCTCTCGGACAAAGAGGAAGAGCAGGGCACTTGCCCGGACCAAACGTTTTGCCTAAACAACCAGCTGACTTCTTCAATAACAGTAGAAACTTGTGTGTGGAAACGCTGTTTATAACGTAGTTTGTCGTCCTCCTCATAAAGCCTATTAGACTTTTTTTCCTTTCTTCGCACAGATGCTAACACGTACTCACACATTCTCTAAAAATAGTCGCATATGTGAGCATTTTGTTCACAGTCTGGAGCCCTGAGATTGATCATTTGTTTTGCCAGCCTAAGATTAGCTCTTCATAATGTTAAAGCAATGATAATAATAACGACATCATTAGGATCATGTCGGGCCGGTTTAATGTTGTCTAAATGGAGGATAAAACCATCTCCCTCGTACCTCGTTCCGCCTCAGCCTCCTTCCCTTCCAGGTCCATCGCTTCCCTCTGCAGCTCGTCGTCTTTCTTCTCGAACTCAAACCCGGCGCTTCCGTCCGGCCCCTCCCCCTCCTCCACGGGATTGGTCAGGCTCTCGGTGACATCGCTCTGGTCCAGCCTGTCCTGCGCCTCGTGGTCGGTGATGTCGGGGAGCGAGAGAGGAGGGGGCGGGACGTACGGGGGCGGGGGGCTCGCCGAGAGGTCGGTTTGGTCGGCGCTCGGTTCCTCCGTCACACCGATGTCCTAAAACAACACATGACCTCAGTTACTTTAATCAAACTTTGCAGGGCTTTGTTCAAGAGGTACTGCGAGTCCTTTCCCCAAGTTTTTTTAATAATATTGTTCTGAATAAAAGTAATTACTCTTTTCACAGTGAGTAAATCTGTAAGTAACAAAAAAGTGTTTGTTTTTGGGTTTGTTTTTGAGTGCAAACCCCTCCTGGAACCGCCACCTTAAAGGAGCTACACCTGACAAAGAAACAGGGTCACTCAAGTTTCAAATTGTTATTTTCTGGTCCAAACTCATCTCAAACTTTCCTAATGCATCACAATTTGTCACAGGGACTGAGTTTAAACCAGGTTTCAGGGAGGAAAACTGTCACTTCACTAGCCTGACATTTTATGACTGTTTAAAAGGCTTTAAAACCAGTGTTGCTTTGCATAAATGTCTGCTTTTACCACATACTAAAGGACAAAACCAATTGTATTCCAATAACAGAACATTTTAAAAATCAAGGAGAGCTCCTTTAACGTGGTGGAGGGTTTGAGCGCCTGAATGATCCTGGAGCTCTGTTGTCGGGGGCTTCGTGCCCCTGGTAGGGTCTCCCACGGCAAACAGGTCCGAGGTGACGGGTTCAGAAGCTCCTAATGAGAGACCGTCTCCCTCTATAGCAGGAAGCTAACGTTAGCGTGACCGTCTCCCTCTATAACAGGAAGCTAACGTTAGCGTGACCGTCTCCCTCTATAGCAGGAAGCTAACGTTAGCGTGACCGTCTCCCTCTATAGCAGGAAGCTAACGTTAGTGTGACCGTCTCTCACAGCTCTATAGCAGGAAGCTAACGTTAGCGTGACCGTCTCCCACAGCTCTATAGCAGGAAGCTAACGTTAGCGTGACCGTCTCCCTCTATAACAGGAAGCTAACGTTAGCGTGACCGTCTCCCTCTATAACAGGAAGCTAACGTTAGCGTGACCGTCTCCCTCTATAGCAGGAAGCTAACGTTAGCGTGACCGTCTCCCTCTATAGCAGGAAGCTAACGTTAGTGTGACCGTCTCCCTCTATAGCAGGAAGCTAATGTTAGCGTGACCGTCTCTCACAGCTCTATAGCAGGAAGCTAACGTTAGCGTGACCGTCTCCCTCTATAGCAGGAAGCTAACGTTAGTGTGACCGTCTCCCTCTATAACAGGAAGCTAACGTTAGCGTGACCGTCTCCCTCTATAGCAGGAAGCTAGCGTTAGCGTGACCGTCTCCCTCTATAGCAGGAAGCTAACGTTAGCGTGACCGTCTCCCTCTATAGCAGGAAGCTAACGTTAGCGTGACCGTCTCCCTCTATAGCAGGAAGCTAACGTTAGCGTGACCGTCTCCCACAGCTCTATAGCGGGAAGCTAACGTTAGCGCTTTAGCTGAAATGCTGATGTGGGAGAATGTAACGAGTCGCCCCATAGTGCGGCTGCAGCGCCAGCGTAAGCCGTGTCCGGATACCTCCGCACGATGGCACAATGTGTTACGGTTCTCCCGGTGGCAGATTGCAATAGATTCACTCTCGCCGCAGTTTTATGAATTTAACAACGATCACTGTCAGAGGCATTTCCCAAATCTGCAAAGCGAAAGCTCACTGGAAGGAAACAAACTGAGAACAATCTTCCTGATATGATACGGTTTATCTTGTTCAAAAATATTCTATCCTTTTTTTTAAATATATAATAAGAACTGTTAAACTTTTTTGAAACTATGTCAGTTTGTGTAGGACTATCAATGCTTTCTGAACATATTAACACACATGAAAAAAATATGGAGCTCAGTGTAAACCATAGACATGGACCTGCGCTACTGCGGGACCTGTTCGGGACATGAACAAACACGGTGGGATAAATAAAGTTCTTAGGTTGACCTGATAGAACTTCAAACAGCCCGTAATACTAAAGGAGGAACACATGTAATCTAATATTAAAAAAATATATTTAACTGACACCAAACTGAGATGGATTCATGACAAACATGACTTTCCCCCCGGTCGCTCGGCCCTATTGTAGCTGATAAAAAGCAAATGGTCGTAATGAGCAATAATGTCTAAATTGCTCTCAGACACAAAGCATGATGAGGCTCACATACTTCCCCCATAAAGACACGATTACCTCCAGAGTTTGATAGTGATTACCCTGGAGGCTCAGCCACACGGACCGTGACTGGAGCCGCTCCCTTTAATGTTGCCCCAATGCAAAATCAAACACACACTAGTTCTAATAAAGACCTGAGAGAAGGAGCAGAGACAAACAAGAGTTCAAGTTTTATGTCAGAATTAAGGACAGGGTTTAGTTCAGTCTGGAGTTTTTTATGCCCCATTTTGTTTCCATTGGGTTTAGCCCTGTGATATTACAGTATTAACCAGCTGTCACATAATGTTCAGTGTTTCTCAAACTTTTTGCACCAACTTATTAAAAATTTGACCTTCCAAGCACCACCGGACCTAGATCAAGAAAATAAACGACTTAAGGCGAGACACTGCAGGTGAATAGGGGAAAAAAAATAAATGTAGAGATTTCAATTTGAAACTTTTGCTGAACATCACAGATATAAATATGAGAAAAAAATGTATTGCATTTTTTCTGTCATTTCATGTTTTCACAAAAAAATAAGGCATTTTGAGCATTAAAATGGCCAAAATTGCCTATATTTTGGGCAACGAAATCAAAATAATGAATTGAGCCAGATTAAATGGTTTTATTTTATTGACATATTAGTGACTAAGATTTTTTCAGAGGGATTTGGGATGTTTTTCAATAAACTAATCATCAGTGAAAAAATCTGTAAAAACTCAAATTCCGCCTTTTTTGTTTGTTTCAAAGCTGAATAAATCAGGCTAGGAATTAGATATTAAAAAATCCCTCTGAAAAAACCTTCTAAACCTTGTTGTGTCTCAGCCTGTAAAGTTTGGAGTCTGTGGGAGCTTCTATAAGGGCTCAGGCTCTGCCCGAGTGCGGCTTCTCTCATTCAGAGAAAACCAGCCCTGAAGTTTTGTAGCGAGTGCTCATGCTCGGCCCGTTCTTCCACTTTTCCGCTCCAGCGTCTCGTAGGAGGAAAAACACCATATTTGGGTGAAAGCGTCATCACGGGGCCCCTTAGCAGGACACGTGGATGTCAAATCTGTCAATATTTATGAATGAAAACCCGCGGGAAAGACGGCCTTTCTACTTCCGGGTCGCCCCCACCTCGCAGACAAAACATCATGAAATAAACATCATCATTTTTATATCTGACATGAAAACTAAGATGTAAAGGGAGGAATCAATACTTTCACCTGCCGTGTCTCGCCTTAAACAAATCACTAAGGTGTAGATCGAGTCTATACCAAAAAACTCCTGCAGAATGATCATTAGGAGCATGTTTTGTGTAAGTGGTAACAGAATGATGTTACGCCTTTAATGAGAGTTTGTTTTGTTTGTACTTTATCCATGACTGTTGCGTTAAGAAACAAGTGAATTTCTCGCACCTTAAAGAGCATGTACGTGGACGTGTCGCCGGCTGAGGGGTGAGAGGGGGAGGCAGACGGGGGGAGTCCCAGGCACTCCTCCAGCGTGGCGCCCTCTTCTGGCCTGTCGGCGCCGCGCGTGTCCTCCTCGTCCTCCTCCAGGAACCCCGGCTCCAGCCCCGACGGGCCCAGGATGGGGTCGGACTCGTTGAACATGTGGTGGGCCGGGCTGGACGCCTCTGTGCTGTCCCACGGAGCCTGCGGGGGGACAAGGAGGAGATGCATGTGAGTCTGATAAAACTATTTACCTTCTGCAACTTAGACAAACGACACAGGCTGATCAGCAGCGGTGGGAGTCATGAAATGCAAGTCTCGAGTCAAGCCCAAATCGTGAACGTCCAAGTCCTAAGCAGGTCAATGGTTATGGGGTCAAGTCGAGTCATAGCTTTTGTCAAGTCTTTCTTTAGCCGCAAGTCATCTCAAGTCGCAAACGTCAGCGTTAAGCCTAATTCTTCTTTTCAAGTAAGGATTAAACTCGGAGTCGTGCATTAGACGGTTCTAACGCCCGACACAGTGTTGTTCCTCCTGCATTATAACGTCTAACGCGGCTCCTCGTTGTTTAATCCGCTTATACCAGGGTCCCACAAACCTAACATTTATAATAAATGTGTTTTTCATTGACTAAAGTCACTAAATCTGCCAGACTACGGGACTATTTTGTGTGGGTTATTAGCCGGTCACTGAAGGCTGGTCTCAGAGCGAGTCATTCTCCGCAGCTATTACGAGGATCTCAGTCAGGCTCAACGACACAACATCAGCACAGAATCACAACACAACAGGACTAACCCGGAAACACTTTTCCCTGGAAGTAAACACCGATATGCGGCACTCGTGGGCAGGAGTTATTTACCTTTTACAAGGTTTAACCTGAAGCTAAAGCTAGCTAGCTCAACCAGCTCAACTGTTTATGGAAACAGCTGCGGTGGAGTCGCTCACACCTGGGCCCCCCCAACTCAAACTAACATGTTTGACTTTACTAATCCAGACAAAGATGCTTCAATGCAGGATCATTTTATGTACGCCTGAAAATGATGAATAGCCTTAACCGTTTCCAATAGAAATGTAAAGCTCATATGTTATTAACAGTAGCTAACCTAGCTGCTCACTCTCCTCTACAAACATTTAGCAAACACTAAATCCATCTCATACGTTCCTGTCAGTCACTAATTACACCTTTATCTGATTCAGCTGTGTCAGGCGTTGCTATGGCGATGCCACAGCGGAGTGACATCCCAGTGATTTAACTACCGGACTACGTGTGCGGTTACACCAAAATAATGCACCAGCCAATCAGAGTCCAGTATCACCCAGACCATGGTGTAAAATGTGTTTAATCTACTTCAAAATATAAAGTACTTTCTCAAGATTTATCGATTTTGAATATTTAGGCTAAAAACAAACTTTTAAAATGTAATGGATTTGGATTTAAATTCCAATTAATATTCATATATATATACATACATATATATTTTACATGCTCCAGTCTATGTACAACATTTCTATGACAGCATGTTAAGGAAAAAAATGGAAACAGTCTTTTAAACATGAGCTGCTTTTCCCTGCAGTCTGAAAGATAAATATTAGAGCTGCAACTAACGATTATTTTGTAATCGATTAATCTATCGGTTATTTTTGCGATTAATCGATTGGCTGTGAATGGTGTCAGAAAATTTTATTTTTTCTATTTTTTTCATCACATAAAGCTAAAGTGGTGCTGCTTGAGGATGTAGTGAACTTAAAGTAAATGTTTGTAGGAGGCTCTTAACGCCAATTCTGCTTTCTGATTGGACGAGACTCAGACAGATATTCATGAAATCTACAATGTACAAAACACTACAGACTAATCGATTACTAAAATAGTTGTCGACTATTTCAATAATCGATTAGTCGTCGATTAATTGATTAGTTGTTTCAGCCCTAAATATAAAATAATAATAATTTTTGTTTTTATGTTTCTGGCAGTTTTTCTGTCAGTGGTTCCCCTGTACTGCCCCAGCCCCTGTATACTCGGATTCGCCCCTGCTCAAAGTAGATTCCGCACCTCCGTCAGTCCTGCTGTCACTGGGCTCTGTGTGGCTGTGGAAATACTGTAACTTTCATGAGAACGCCTTAAAACACAGAAAAGCCCCCAAGATTTCTGTCATTAATCAGCTCTTACGCATCGTCGCCCCAGAGGCTTCTGTCTGTTCTGTAGCTTCAGTCATTGCTTCACACGTTTTCCTGTCCTTAATAAATGTCTATGAATCTTCACCTCTTCACTCACTGTAGAAAACCTTTAATGCATCCAAAGAAACACGCATTTCCTCCTGCCTTTTCCCGCCGTATTGATTACACGCGCTCTGTCGAAAAAGCATGTGGCTAATTCCCATATGTAAATAAAGATACACCGCTTTTACTCAACAAATCCTGTTCTTTCAGCAGTTTCACTCAAATAAATAATAACTACAAAGTCACAGCAAGTCCCGAGTCGAGTCAAGTCTGTTTGGAGCTTTGGTCGAGTCTCCCACCTCTGCTGATCCGCCTACTCTAACAAAGAATCTAGGGCATAATCTCCTCCTCCTCAATTCCAATGCGACCGCGACAGACGAAGTCACCCATTAAGAAACAAACTGCCTGGGAACAAAACAAACACGGCGGCTTATGCAAGTGCAAAGAAATGGTTGAAAGAGGACGACTCAAGATCGAATAAAGACCCAAGAAACAACCAGACACAGAAGAAGCAACGTGACGTGAAGATGTAAGATATAACGTTGGCCCTTTAGTCTTAGTCTTTTGACGAAAATGTAATTTAATTTTAGCCGAGATTTAGTCAAAAAAATATCTTCAATTTTAGTCTAATTTTAGTCGACTAAATTTAAGACGAATTTAGTGGACTTTGCATTGATAATATTCATTATAATCATATTTAATGTTGTTCCTCTGCTTCATGGAGCTGCTCCACATGAACAAAGCTCAGAGCTGATCCTTTGGCAGTGATTGTACATGATCTGAGGCTCTTTCAGACGCTCAATACAAGTTTGGATGATTTTAGTCTCTCCTTTTCATTTTTATTTAGTCTTATTTTAGTCGACTCAAATATCTGGACATTTTAGTCACAGTTTTAGTCTCATGAAAAACTTTTAATTTAGTTTTAGTCCAATTTTAGTCACAAAAATATCACTTTGACTAAAATTAAGACTAAATATTTCAGTCGACGAAATGAACCCTGCTGGAGAGCGACAGTGTAATGCCTCATTTGAAAGCTAAGACCTACAAAAGTTTTGTCAAGTCGTTTTTGCAGTGTTTGTCGCTTTTTGTCATTATTTCCCTCACGTTTTTGTCACATTTGTGTTGTGTTTCCTTCCTTGTTTTCATCCCTATTTTGATGCTTTTTCTCCAAGACGCTTTTCGATTTGGATAAAGCCAAACTGCAGCAAATGTGCTTGGTTCTGACGGGGGTTAAGAGGTTAAGAACACAATCACGCCCGCACTTTTCCAGCAAAACTGCCTGATTTTGCTCATTCTTAGACTATTTACAGCAGTCATGTGCCGTGTGACCAGTGTTCATTTTGACAACATATTTTAATTTAGTTTTAGTCTTTTGACGAAAATATCTTCAATTTTAGTCTAGTTTTAGTCGACTAAAATTGCAAGTAAATTGAGTGGACTTTGCATTGATAATATTCATTATAATCATCTTTAATGTTGTTCCTCTGCTTCATGGAGCTGCTTCACATGAACAAAGCTCAGAGCTGATCCTTTAACAGAGGATTTACATGATCTGAGGCTCTTTCAGACGCTCAATACAAGTTTGGATGATTTTAGTCTCTCCTTTTCATTTTTAATTAGTCTGATTTTAGTCGAATCAAATATCTGGACATTTTAGTCTCATGAGAAACTTTTAATTTAGTTTTAGTCACAAAAATATAACTTAAGACTAAAATTAAGACTAAATATTTTAGTCGACGAAATGAACCCTGCTGGAGAGCGACAGTGTAACGCCTCATTTGAAAGCTAAGACCTACAAAAGTTTTGTCAAGTTGTTTTTGCAGAGTTTTCGTCGCTTTTTTTGGTCATGTTTATGTCGCTTTTTGTCATTATTTCAAGTCAAGTCGAGTCATAGCTTTTGTCAAGTCAAGTCTTTCTTTAGCCGCAAGTCATCTCAAGTCGCAAACGTCAGCGTTAAGCCAAATTCTTCTTTTCAAAATGTGTTTAATCTACTTCAAAATATAAAGTGCTTTCTCAAGATTGATCGATTTTGAATATTTAGGCTAAAAACAAACTTTTAAAATGTAATGGATTTGGATTTAAATTCCAATTAATATTCAAATCACTGAAAAATTTTATAAATATATATACTAGTGGTGGGCCATTATCGGCGTTAACGTGCTGCGTTAACGCGAGACTCTTATCGGGCGATAAAAAAAATATCACCGTTAATCTATTCTCAAAGCTGGGTTTATACTCTGCAAGCTCTGATGACTTTCACTGTAAGCACACATTATACGACTTTTACGCCCAAATTTCGGACGCACAGGAGAAACGTGAGTGAATATAGGGTCTCCAAAGCGACACACAGAAGCGACATAAACAACTCATTTCATGGCCACAGCCAATGAAAGTTTTGTCAAGCTGTTTTTGCAGTGTTTTCGTCGCTTTTTTTGGTCATGTTTATGTCGCTTTTTGTCATTATTTCCCTCACGTTTTTGTCACATTTGTGTTGTGTTTCCTTCCTTGTTTTCATCCCTACTTTGATGCTTTTTCTCCAAGACGCTTTTCGATTTGGATAAAGCCAAACTGCAGAAAATGTGCTTGGTTCTGACCAGTGTTAATTTTGACAACATATTTTAATTAAGTTTTAGTCTTTTGACGAAAATGTAATTACATTTTAGTCTAGTTTTAGTCAAAAAAATATCTTAAATTTTAGTCTAGTTTTAGTCGACTAAATTTAAAAGTCGACTTTGCATTGATAATATTGATTATAATCATATTTAATGTAGTTCCTCTGCTTCATGTTTCTGCTCCACATGAACAAAGCTCAGAGCTGATCCTTTAGCAGAGAATTTAAATGATCTGAGGCTCTTTCAGACGCTCAATACAAGTTTGGATGATTTTAGTCTTTTTTCATTTAGTCTTATTTTAGTCGACTAAAATATCTGGACATTTTAGTCACAGTTTTAGTCTCATGAAAAACTTTTAACTTAGTTTTAGTCCAATTTTAGTCACAAAAATATCACTTTGACTAAAATTAAGACTAAATATTTTAGTCGTCGAAATTAACACTGCTGGAGAACTGAGCTGTTGAAGCTAAATGCTAACCAGTAGCATGCTAACGTCTTGAGCAGCTTAAACACTGACTCACTGGTCTCTTCACATAAACGTGCGCTCTCTGGGGTAATGATTATGTGTTACATAAAAATGCCACTGTCAATCAGTCATTTACAGATGAGCGAGAGATGATACTTTATTGATCTCACAGATGGAGAAATTACATACCTGAATAAAGATAGTGTTACATGTTCTCGTACTGCATAATTCTACTTTGGTATTCAAAATGACAACAAATGTCACATGACTGAAAGGCGTGTATAAGAACATGTTGTCACCATTACTACAAGACCGAATGACCCTAACAGGACGATAGTTTTACCCTGTTCGTTCCCCACTCGGCCTGAAACCGTCCCAAACCCCCCCCTCACCTGTATCTGGTTGAGCTCCACAGACGGCGCCATGAGTCCGCTCTCCTCGGACGACCCCTGCTCCCCGACCAGAACGTCGCTCCTCAGCTTGGAGTCCAGGTCGGCCCCGCCCACGCCGTACGAGTTGAGCATGCTCTGCCCCCCCGCCGCGGAGTTAAAGGGGAAGCCGTTCAGGGCGTCTTTGGAGCCCTTCCCCCCGTGCAAACCGTCCGCGTCGTGCTGCAAAGAACTGAGCTCCAGCGACTCGTCCAGGGGGGGGCAGTCCATGAAGTCGGCTGCCCGCGTGACGGCCGCCATGCCCAGGCCCGGGGGCGCGGGGTCGTGGGGGTCCATCTGCGGGGCGGCTGAAGGCACTGGGTGATGCTGCTGCTGCTGCTGCTGCTGCTGGTGCGTAGCTTGGTATTCCGGAGGCGGGATGCCCGAATCGTAGAGGCAGCAGTGGGGCAACTGGCCGCTCGATTGGGGCATCCCGTGGTGTGACGACAGCCCCGGGTGGTGCGGGTGATGGGGGGCGCCGGGGTGGCCTCTGACGTAGTTGCGGTGGGCCTCCAGGAAGCTGAGCTGGGGGTCGTTGAGGATGTAGAAGTCGGTGCGGGAGAGTCCGTGCCGAGCCGCCCCGATCAGGAGGTCCCGGTCGTGTTTGCCGGATTCCCACCACACGGGGAGGTACAGGGAGGGGCGGCACAGCTGCAGGCGGGACGAGAGCAGGGGGTGGCGGAGCACCTGGAGGGGAAGGTACAAGGGGACAAGCTTTCCATCATGTTATTCTGTCACTCCCTCATTAAAAACATGGCTGAAGTGTTGCCTTGGCACATTCACGCATTTCTGAGTAATCTGTAAAAACTCTGATGGCGGCCATTTTAGGGATAGGTTTGCCTGAGTCCTCCTAGGAACGCCCCCACCTCCTGGAGACGCCTCCGAGCTTTCGTCACCAGCCGAGTAACCGACCACTGCTCCTCAGCAGAACCCCCTCCCCACTGATGCCACAGACAGCGTGTGGAGGGGGCGTGTCTAAAGGCTCAGAGGTTCGTGACCTCTTAACTCCCGCCTGAACCGAGAGGATCTTTTTCCTCACGTCAACAGATTTTTTTTTCCATAATTTTTTTTGTTGGGTATTCAAATCATTTTTATAACTTTTTGTCATATTTTTTCGGTCAATTTTTGTCACATTTTGTGTCCATTTTTTTGTCACATTTTTAGCAAATTTTTGTCATATTTTTGTAATTTTTTTGTCACATTTTTGTTAGATTTTGTCACTTTTTCATCATTTTTTTTGTCTATTTCATGTGACATTTTTGCCACTTTTTCATAAATTTTTCGTCACTTTTTTGTCACATTTTAGCAATTTTTTGTCATTTTTTTGGTCACATTTTTGTCATTTTTTCTTCAATTTTTTAATCCATTTGTTGTAATTTTTTGGTCAAATTTTTATCAAATTTTTGTCACATTTTGTTACATTTTTGTAACTTTTTGTCATTTTTTTTGTAACTTTTTGTCATTTTTTGGTCATATTTTTTCCGTCAATTTTTGTCACATTTTTAGCAAATTTTTGTCATATTTTTGTCATTTTTTCTTCAATTTTTTTTTTAATTTTTTGTAATTTTTTGGTCAATTTTTTATAAAATTTTTGTCATATTTTTGTAATTTTTTTGTCACATTTTGTTAGATTTTGTCACTTTTTCATCATTTTTTTGGTCTATTTCATGTGACATTTATGTGACATTTTTGCCACTTTTTCATAAATTTTTCGTCACTTTTTTGTCACATTTTTAGCAAATTTTTGTCATATTCTTTTGTCATTTTTTTTGTCACATTTTTGTCGTTTTTTCTTTTTTTTTAATCAATTTTTTGTAATTTTTTGGTCAAATTTTTGTCACATTTTGTTACATTTTTGTCACTTTTTCGTCAATTTTTGGTCAATTTCTTGTGACATTTTTGCCACTTTTTCATACATTTTCCGTCACTTTTTTTCACATTTCCATCATTGTTTTCGTCTCAGTTTTGTCGCTATTTTCACAGCTTTTTTCCAGAAGCTTTTGGATTGGGGTAAAGCCAAACTGGAGAGAATGTGCTCGGTTCAGGTGGGAGTTAAGAGGTTAAAGAGACAGACAAGACATTCACTACAGCCATTTTGAGAGAGACATTTTATACAAGGCAGTTATTCTAATTTACTGCATTTACAGACCAACAGAAGGTTTGTCATCATTGTAGTGTGATATAGACTGATGCTATGTGACTGAAAAAAGCAGAACACCCCCTCTTTAAGACACAAAGGATACGCTGTGGTAATGGTCACGGAAAGTCAAGCTATAGCTAAGGAAGCTACAGTAATTGCTTTTAGTACAAATTTACAATGTTGCTCAGGCATATTTAATCAAGGCTGTGCTCAGTTTTAAACAAAGCCAGAGGAATCGGCACCTGCTCCCGGATCTTTCGAAGCAGCTCGATGCGGTACAACGTCCTGGCAGCTCGCTCTTCAGTCAGAGGCTCCACGACCAACGCGGGATCCACCAGACCTGCAACAAACAATCATGAAATACAAAATCAGTCGTCATCACAATGTAAAAACTTCAGTTCTGCTCTAGTTCTGCTTTCTCAACTGGACGGAATGAGAATGAATGTCATGTTATGTTTGGATTTGGAGCTGTTGTTGCTTCTTTCTCACATCGGAGTTCTTTCATCAGAAACAGCAGAGTGTGTTTGGACCCAGACGCACGACATGACACACTATTCAATATGATCGAAAAAATATCGGCAATAAATTAACTGCATCATCGCCGGGTTAAATGTGTGTGAAAAAAGTAGCAGCTTATAGTCACAGCCACAACATCCAAAGGTTTTCAGGAAGTTGAAACAGGCACTCATGGCATATGCTTAAGTGTGTGAGTCATTGTTCCAAACGGGTTTTGTTGACACGTCTTCTAGCTCGTGTAAAAGCGGATCGGGAGAGGACATGATTGCTGCGTTATCCTGAAGACCAGCTATTCCCAGAGTCCAGGACATCGCGGCCCAACATGGTCCAGCAACATCTAGCAGTGACTGTAGATTAAATACTGGTTTCAAGTTTTGTAATAAAGCAAATAAATGTAAACTTCCTTATAAAATATATATATTTTTAATGTACTTGTTTTTAGACAAGCTTTGGGAGCCCCCCCTGTAGAGCCTCTGAGGCCCTCCAGGGGGCCCCGGACCCACTTTGGGAACCGGACTGCATAAGCTCTACAATTTTAGAGCGCACAAGGCACATTGTTTTGAGCATTGCCACTAGTTCTGGGATAGCAATGGCTAAAATAGCTCCACAGTTATCTCTTTTTTTCCACAAATGCCTGTATAATAGGTGCAGCTCCTTTAATGACTACAGCAGACATGGGCCAAATACGGCCCGCAGGCCACATCCGGCCCATGAGATGATTCAGCCCGACCCACGACCTGTAGGGCATCAATTCATAAGTTTGTCCAAAAAAGAAGTAAGTCTCAAGCCCATTCCTGTGCGGAGTTATGATTTCTTTAAAGAAATTACCGGAATCCTCACTAGGGGGCAGCGTAAATAGAAATAAAAGGAAAGAATTCCACAGGTGTCCAGCAGAGGGCACTGACATAAGAAGAGATCAGGATATACACAACACATTGTAGTCAAGTGGGAAATAGACAGTCTGCTCATGGGCAGCTGTGGCTACAATAGCAGCTTTCTACCACAAAGTGTGGAGTGAATGAATATTGACGACAATGTGACTTGTGACACAGGCTTGTAGTGCAATAAGTGGAAGCCATTTTGAAGCCCCGCTGCTATAGAGCATTAGTCTCGCCAACCAGACTCCGCTTCTTTACAGAAGAGGGTCTGGCAACACTCCATTGCGCACTTTCAAAGGAGGTGACGCAGCGATATGGAGCCGACCGACCAATCAGAGCAGCTCCCTGAACGTCACGTTGTTGAGCCTTTGTTTTGTAGTTTTTCAACACAAGCTTCCCGTAATGCTCCGGTTTGCTTGTGTTCTTAAGTTTTTCTGACATAAACGACAGAAGTCATTTCCTGAACTCCGTGTGGCAGGAGCGCCATTGTTAATGTCCCAATGATACATTGGCTGCTGCGCTTCGGTCGTCCCACATTAGTCCCGCCTCAAGCAGTAGCTTTTCTACGACAGGGTCGCCAGACTTGTCTCCTGTTTATTAATTAATAAACATCGGAGATTAGTCTGGATGCCAGGCTACTGTGCAGTCCTTCATTTCCAACCACCTCTGTTTGAAAGAAGCCAGAGGTGCTTTCAGTGCGATGGTTGAAGTTAAGGAGGATAAAAAGTTGAATAACCTAAATAACGATGCTCACACATGTGCGTCCTTGGCTTGACATGGCTAAATATTTACAGAAAATAATAGTCCTACTAACTAACGGTAGGTATATTCAAAATACACAAAGTGGAGCAAAATAAGTTTGAGTTATTGTTGGCGCCGCCCCCCGACCCAATTTAGGCTTCTCATGTGGCCCCTCATGAAAACTAATTGGACTAAAACGAACCAAATCTCCACATTAAAATCAAAACAAACATTTTCTACCTTAAAATTTCCTATCGAAATGAAAAGTGAGCCAGACCTTCTTCCTTCCTGGGGGGCAGCTTGCAGGCCGTCCTGCACATGTTGACGAAGGAGTTGAAGTATCTCTCCAGGCTCTCGTCGGTCTTCCTCTCCAGTCGGGCCAGCGCTCTGAACTGGGACCAGTCGTACACCTTCCTCTCGGGGTCGTACACCACCCCGAACGAGGAGACCGTCCTGTAGAAGTCCGCCTGCTCACGCCGGGTCCATCTGCAGCAACACAAAAACGTCATTCAGAAGTGCTTCACAGAACAGGAAAGATGTGTTCGACCACATAAAATGACGGCTAAAAGAAAAAAAAAGCACTCAAAGTTGATTGTTGCATGATTGATTTGCCCACAGCCAGTCTGTCTTATGAACCCTCTGTCACCTTTGACCATAACAAACAAACAAACAAACAAACCCATAGGCAAAGAAGGTTATATTTAAAACTGCATTATGGAACTTTTTATGGGGTGAAAAAGTTCTATTATAAGGTATTTGACTGGTTAGTGTTAGTGAGTGGTGGTTAGCATGTCACCTTTACTATCCATGATGCCTCTATGGGCCTGATCTTGTGTTTCTAAAGGCAGACTAAGGCGTAACCTCCTTATGTGAGATCTCGCTGACCCCCAGACCTGGTGCATTCGTGAGCAGGACAGTCTCCATTTTTCCTCCAGCCAGACTCACGCGACTGGAATGGGGTGGTGTGTGGGTGAACACGTCTTTTTAATTTTTTTTCACGTTTCCGCAGTGGCCCGACCCTTCTCAAAAAACCTGAAACAACATTTGATCCTGGAGCGTCAGAGAGGCCTCCATGATGGAAAGTAAAGAGGACTTGCCAACCGCCTCCACAGCCTGGGTCACTGACAGGGTCAAACCTGTTATATAAACACCTTATTATTTCTGCATAAAGAGTTCCATATTGGACCTTTAAGTGTGCAAAAGTTCAACAAGTGCCTCTATATTAAGCATAAATACAGTTCTTTCAGAATGTGAGCCGCTACAAATCTTTAAAGCAGTACTAAGCAATAGGGCTGAACGATTAAACGCATTTGCGATTTTATCGCAATATTACACAACGTGATTTCGAAATCGCACAGACACGCGATTTTGGCCCATGCAGCTGATGCCGCGGCCCATAGAAGTGAGTGTAGCAGCGAGAGACGCCACAGACGTCTGGCTCTGCCTCCACCGCCTGCTTTTGTTTACTTCTCCGTCTACTTAAAGAGCAACTAAACACCAAATCCACTTTTTTTTGCTGATAAACGGTCTAAATGGTTGTTGAATAGAGTTAGCTACATGTCCCAGTCAATATGTTGACATTTGGTGGAAACTTCTAAAACCGCAGGGTTAGCGCCTCTACTGGTTTCACGCATCAACTACATTTGATATTTTGCGGTTGGAGGAGACGTGTCCACGGCGTCCAGAAAACGTCATCAGTTCTGCCCGTGGTTCTGCCTCTGTGCCTCTGTGGCCCCGCCCACACACACGCCTCTGTGGCCCCGCCCACACACACGCCTCTGTGGCCCCGCCCACACACGCCTCTGTGGCCCCGCCCACACACACGCCTCTGTGGCCCCGCCCACACACGCCTCCGCCTCCGTCACGTAGCCACCAGGACACGCGTCGCGCACACACCGCCTGAGCTCATGAGTCAAACCAGTAGATGGCGCCCCTGCGATGCTCACACTTCGGCTGAGGTGGTGTAGAGGAATAAATCCCTTAGAAAAGCTCCTGTACGATGCTCTCTCTCTGTTCGCAGTCACTGACGGCGAGCGAGTCTCTACCGGCGGCCATCTTTTTTTTTTTTTCGTAGGATAGTTGCTACTAGTGATGCGCGGGTTGCGGGTTCCACCGTCGTCTTTACAGCAGGTTTTTGTCCCAATTGTCTTGGAGAGTAAATACTACGCTGACAGGAAAGACAGAGAGAGGGATATTGTACATCCAATTATACAATGGAAATCATGTTTTTTCACTCAAACTTGGCTGTAAATACTGTTTAAAGTGACGTTAGCCCGCAGTTAGCTTAACCCGTTAGCCTGCTAGCTTCTTCTTCGTGATTCTATTAGTGTGTATTGGTGACTCCGGTCCGGTGGCAGTCGAGTTGCAAACATGGTTTTCTGGCCAGAGACACCAGGGGGCGATGAAAGACCCTCCAATCATCCCATAAACACTTGTATCACCCCCACAGGGACTACGGAGAGGATTTATTAAGGTAAACACGTTACTTAGTGCTGCTTTAACATTGGTTATGTCTGAAATGTCACTGGGATATAACAATGTGCACTTCAGGCAAGATCTGAACATTCTGCTTGGAAGGAAACTGCTTTCTGTCTATAGTATATTATAACACACTAGTTCAAAATACTATTGTGTAAATACAAACGTAACAGTTGTTATACTGCAGTAACTCCTTGCCTTCTCTGCCACTCTAAGAAGAGCGGATCGGCGTCTGTCGGCACCACCGTGCACCTCCGCAGCTCCTCCCCGAGCTGCCACGCCAGCGGCCCGTGGTGCCCCGCCCCGCCGCCCATCCCCATGGCGACCAGCCCGTCGTGGAGCAGGAAGTCGTGGCGCAGCATGGGCTCGCGGCGCAGCGTGAACCGCTGGTAGGCCGTGATCAGGCGCCTCAGCCGGGCCGTGAGGGCGGGGCCTGTGGGCCAGAGCGGGCGCGTCTGCACCAGCTGCAGGGCCGCCACGCCCATCCCGGTCCCGGTGGTCGTCGTGGTGACCAGAGTGGCATCCTGAGCGCTGAGGTCCAGACACGGCTGGCACTGGGACTCTGGGGCGGGGGCGGGTTCTGGAGGGAAGAGCAGGAAGAAAGAAATGGCATCAATGAATAAAATAAGTTTATTCACAGAGGCCCTTCCAGAAACAACAGAGGACATTCAATTTGTTAACATATTTTGCTGCCAGTGTCAAGATTACTGAGAAATTTACCTTTATTTAACCAGGATCGTCCCACTGAGATTAAGAATCTCTTTTTCAGGGGAGTCCTGGCCCCAGAGGGGAATCTATTGTGCATGTTTTTAGTAGTAGGGGAAACCGGAGAACCCGGAGGAAACCTACGCAGGCATGGGGAGAACATGCAAACTCCACACAGAAAGGCCCCGTCCAGGTGGGAATCGAACCCGGGACCTTCTTGCTGTGAGGCGTGAGCGCTAAGTGCGGTGCTACCGTGGGCAAAAACCACGCCAACGGCTCTGAACATACGATACAAAACAGGGGTGGTGTGTGTCACCTGGGGCCGTGCTGTCGGGTTTGTCCGAGGCTTCAGTGCTGGAGCAGGTCTCGTCTTCTCCCTGAAGAGACAAAACATTCAGTGAAACCCTCACACTAACATTTATGCATTCAATTATACCGTAAATGCTCTAATATAGTCCGGGGCCTTTATTTACTCAAGGGCATCAGGACCAGGCCTTTATTGGAACCAGGCCACGATTAGAGACAGGCCTTTATTTCTATTTGAGCAAAACGAACGACCAGGAAAACAAAGAAAAGCGAGATTTGTGTCCATTTGCACCTAAAATATTAGGTTCATTTATTAATGAACATTTCAAACCCTCCCCCAGCGGCTGGAACATTGACGCCTTTTATTTTGTCGGGACAACAGGAAGTGTTTTGTTGCTGTTAGCGGAGCTTTGACATCAGCGTCACTGCAGGTTTCTGTTTCGTTTTTACCGGATTATTTGTTGTTATCTTGTGTAAAAGGCGAGTTTAGACGGAGCGTTTGTGTTTGTGATCGATCATGAGACTGACCCGAGAGAAGACGAGACGCTCGCGCTGATGGGAGGAGTTATTTTGAGGCGTGGGACTGACCTGCACACGGAGCAGCTGGACGTGCTTTGAAGACGCGATGGAGACTTTACTAAAACCCTGGAGGGTCACACAACATTTGTCCTGTTTCCAAATATCGTTACAAGAGGTTTGAAAAGTGGCTAAATCTGTGTCAAAGTTACGCTGGGATCAGCTCCTCCGCAGCGTCCCCCTCGGCCCGGGTTCAGTTTGTTACTTCCTGCACGTGAGTTTTCATTTACACCAGGATGAGACAAACTCCTAACATGGGGAATATTTCTACAGCTATAGTTTCTAATAAAAGCCACGGCCTGTTTTAGAGACCGGCTTTAATTTGCCTCCGCCAGCCGCGAACCCGGCCTCTGTCGGAGACCCGGCCTCTAATGGAATACAGGCCAGTATTAGAGAATTTACGGTATTCATATTTATCCGTTCTGTTATATTTCCATGACACTGACGCAGTGTTTGGAAGAATCATCTGAACAGACCGACTGCCACGTTGGAGATGAGTCTGTGCCATAAATATCTGCGGTTGTCAATCCGCCCGCCACATCTCGCCGACCTTCGCCCTCTGTCTGTCACACTGCGCCCAATAAAGTGTATAAATAGTCAACACTGTGGAAAAATCAGAAAACTCCTCCACCGATATTTAACAAGGAGGTGACAAAGAGAAGTGTTCTTCATCGATGGAAAGATTCGCTTCCGTCGCCATTTTTAACCTCTTAACTCCCACCTGAACAGATCCCATTTTCTCCAGTTTGGCTTTACCCGAATCAAAAAGCTTCTTGGGAAAAAAGCACCAAAACAGCCACAAAAAATGAGAAGAAAACAAGGATGTAAACGCAACAAAAAAGTGACAAAAATTCAACCAAAATGTGACAAAAATGTGACAAAAATGTGACAAAAATGTGACAAAAATAAAAAATAAAAAGTGACAAAAACTCAACCAAAAAGTGACAAAAATTCAACCAAAAAGTGACAAAAATAAAAAGTGACAAAAATGTGACAAAAATGTGACAAAAATTCAAATAAAATTCAACAAAAATTCAACAAAAATTCAACAAAAATTCAACCAAAAAGTGACAATGGTTTGATCTAAACAAACTCTCAATGAATCTAAGTAAAACAAAATATATTATCTTTGGGAGTAGAAAAATTAGTGATCATACAACTCTAAAAATAAATGATACAGAAATTGAACGAGTTCATGCAAATACATTTTTAGGAGTGACCATTGATGGTAAACTTGAATGGAAATCGCATATAAGTAGATTAAAAACAAAATTAGCAAAAACCATTGCTGTAATTGGCAAATTGAAAACTGTACTCGATAAAAAATCTCTTCTATTACTGTATAACCCCCTCATACTTCCTTACCTAAATTATGGCCTAGAAATATGGGGAAACAATTATAAATCCAATACTTGTCCTATTTTCCTACTCCAAAAAAAGGCAATAAGAATCATCACTAAAGCAGATTTCTATGCACCGACGAACTCTGTCTTTGTAGAGCTGAGCCCACTGAAAATCCATGATCTTGTTGATCTAAATACATTAGTAATAGTGCACAAAGCATTTAACAATCTTCTCCCTCCTCCAGGAGCTTTTTGAACACAGGAAAAGTCAGTATAACCTCCGAGGAACTGCTGTTTTCAAAAAAGCAAAAGCTAAAAAGAATAAAAAGAGTGGATGTGTTTCTGTAAGAGGAGTTAATCTGTGGAAGATCAGTTTAAACTGTCCCAAACAGTCAAAGCTTTCAAAAAGTTGTTTAAAGCTTCTAAAATTCAAGAATATATAAGTTTAGGAGGAATAAAGAAAAATAAATAGAAAATAATAATGACATGATTTAGTTTCAACTAATTTAACTTAAAACAAATGTATGTAACATATTTGTTGGAATATTGAAATTTATGTGACTAACTTCAGATACAGGATTATTTCTCTTCTGTTTAACACTTGATATTGTTCATTATTAATGTTTGTGTTTTGTTTTTGTTTTTCTCTGGTGGAAGTCTGTACACTGGGTTAGGGCGTAATAAGTTTTCACTTCAGCCTAAACTCTTTCGGTCGTGTTGTCCACAAAGAATTGGAAATGTTTTTTACGTTTAAAGGAATGAATGAACTGACCGAATAAAACTACTACTACAAAAATTCAACAAAAAAGTGACAAAAACTCAACAAAAATGTGACAAAAATTCAACCAAAAAGAGAAAAAAATTCAACAAAAACTCAACCAAAAAGTGGCAAAAATAAAAAATTGAAAGGGACAAAAATTCAACAAAATGTGACAAAAACTCAAAGAATTTTTTTTTTACAAAAACTCAAGAAAAAAAAAACCTACAAAAGGTGACACAACGCAGCAACAACGCGAGGGAAAAGCTCAGTTTTGTGGGTCTTAGCTTTCAAATGAGGTGCTACACAGGCCTATATAATGGCCAAAGGCGGGCGGTGAGAGGTTAAACATCAGGCAAAGGCGGCTCCAAAACGGCGGGTAAATGAATTGCTAATCTCGCACTAAAGGCTTTGTAATTCCCATCGCACAAATCGGTGCTGTTGAAAACGACAGTAAACAATCTCTCAAATTAAGAATCTTCATCGAGGGCAACGTTAGCCTGACGTTATGAGCACATCAGCGTCAAGCAAGAGACGTTTAACAGCACTTTATTCATGTTTATGGCTTTGCTGTGTAAAATCAATTCATAAAGTGGGTTCATACAGGCAGAAACGAAGCAATGTTAATACTTTTTAACGCCACAATCGCAGGAAGAATCGATGCAAATTCATTTTCTCAAGATTTGCAAACATTTCATCAAACAGAGGAAAGATAACCGGACAAAATGGAAAGCCAGAACCTCATTTTAGTGTTTTTGATGAACGTATACAGCAAAAACTGTTGAGCAATGTCACACTTGTCCAGTAGTAGATGCACCGATACCACTTCTTCTAAAACCGATACGAGTACTTTGATTTAAGTACTCGCTGATATGAGTACAAGGCATTTTCTTCAACAGATTGGTTCGTAATTAGTTAATTTACTCATTTACATTTCCTTAAAGCCACACCGCGTAAGATTTCACCCAAAAAACAAAATTGAAATACAAGAATTTATTTTATGATAGACGTTTTTCTTTTCCAGCGCTCTGGGCACCTTCTGGTTGTTGTTGGGCGCTATACAAATAAAATGTGATTGATTGATTGATTTTCACCATTGAAAAATACCTCAAACAAACATGTGCTTTTGCTGTGAGCGGCTCACCTCTGCTAAAACATGACTCTACCGGGAGTGGGGACGTCTCCAGCTCGTCTCCATGGAGATGTCGACTTAAAGGGGCTGGAAGCAAGTTCGCCATTTTATACTCACTACTGCCACCTCAGGCCATATGTGTAACTGCACCTTCTATATTAAGCTCGTGCATGACGGCAATTCGGGCCGAAGTGACACATTTCTGAGTGACAGTACAGGATTTTAGAGGCAGTTGTGGTGAACAGGTCTGAGCTCATTCTACACATTAGGACATGGCTGGAACATGTAGGGGGAGGAAAATACTTAATTTGAACATTTTTAGACTCCTTATAGTCCCTTTAAGTCAGTAGAATTGAGAGGTAAACATGTTAGGTCCTCATCCAGATCCATTCTTTGATTATCTACTGCAAAAATGGCATTTTATGGGTCGAGCTGGTTATGGACGGCATGTTTTGTGTTGATGGCAACAGTACAGTCCAAAATATCACGCAGTGTACCTTTAAGTAAAGTAGGCGACACTTTTAAGAGAAGTTATATCAGAAGTGTACAGAAGCCATTTTGTTTCCATTCAATATATTTTTTTATATTTATGTCTCTGTCCATCATAGACAGAAAAGCTCATGTCCTAAAGCTCCCAATGCCTGAGCTTTATTCATTTATGTGTTTTTATTTAACAATAGTATTGAGATGTTTCTTAAATGGTCTCTTTTCGTCTTTACTTCAGCTCCTGTAGATTTTCTCGTGTGTTTGTAGTAACTTAGCGAGAAGCTACAGCGTTTTCATTGTTCTGCTGCAGCTCATTTTCCCTCAATACAAACATGCTGTATGTCTTTAATCTGGATTTTCTGAGGACTTTTTAGCCGCTGGGTTAGTTTTTCAGATGAATAAACCCCTGGGCTTAAAACGGCGTCAGAATCGCCAAAACTGCTAGTTAGCAACATTAGCAACATTAGCCTGTATCTTGTAAACACTGCAGACCATAGACTGTATATATAAATGGACGGCTTCTGCTCACTCCTCCCCGTTTACCATAATGACCACGGTCGTGGAGGAAGTCATGGCGGATTTACAGACTCCTCCTCCCCAGCTCTGACGAAGCATGTTCCTAAAAAGGGCATAAGGGCGGGATCTTCACTGTAGACTCCGCCCTTGTGTGACGTGTAGCTCGCGCTGCTCCAGTGCTAACAGTCCGACCCTCATTAAGTACCAGATTTCAAAAATACTTCTCACGAAAACCAGCCTGGTTTCTTAAATTGTGACTAACCCAGCGTTATCTCAGGAGGAAGATCAGCCTAGTCTAGTGTTGAAAAAATAGAAACCAGGCGTTAAAGTTGTTTTTTTTAAAGGTGTTTAAACTCCAATGCTTTTCAATGGGGGCCTAGTGGCGATATGGAGGTACTACAGCAATGGCGGAGAGAATGAAAGAAAGAAGGAAGGGAGGAGAGAAAAACAGACGGAAGGAAGGAAGGAAGGAAGGAAGAAAGGAAGGAAGGAAGGAAGGAAGGAAGGAAAGAAGGAAGGAGACAAAGACAGAAGGAAGGAAGGAAGGAAGGAAGGAAGGAAGAAAGGAAGGAAGGAAGGAAGGAAGGAAGGAAGGAAGGAGACAAAGACAGAAGGAAGGAAGGAAGGAAGGAAGGAAGAAAGGAAGGAAGGAAAGAAGGAAGGAAGGAGACAAAGACAGAAGGAAGGAAGGAAGGAAGGAAGAAAGGAAGGAAGGAAGGAAGGAAAGAAGGAAGGAAGGAAAGAAGGAAGGAAGGAGACAAAGACAGAAGGAAGGAAGGAAGGAAGAAAGGAAGGAAGGAAGGAAGGAAGGAAGGAAAGAAGGAAGGAAGGAGACAAAGACAGAAGGAAGGAAGGAAGGAAGGAAGAAAGGAAGGAAGGAAGGAAGGAAAGAAGGAAGGAAGGAGACAAAGACAGAAGGAAGGAAGGAAGGAAAGAAGGAAGGAAGGAAAGAAGGAAGAAGGAAGGAAGGAGACAAAGACAGAAGGAAGGAAGGAAGGAAGAAGGAAGGAAGGAGACAAAGACAGAAGGAAGGCAGGAAGAAGGAAGGAAGGAGACAAAGACAGAAGGAAGGAAGGAAAGAAGGCAGGAAGAAGGAAGGAAGGAGACAAAGACAGAAGGAAGGAAGGAAAGAAGGAAGAAGGAAGGAAGGAGACAAAGACAGAAGGAAGGCAGGAAGAAGGAAGGAAGGAGACAAAGACAGAAGGAAGGAAGGAAGGAAGGAAGGAGACAAAGACAGAAGGAAGGAAGGAAAGAAGGCAGGAAGAAGGAAGGAAGGAGACAAAGACAGAAGGAAGGAAGGAAAGAAGGAAGGAAGAAGGAAGGAAGGAGACAAAGACAGAAGGAAGGAAGGAAGGAAGGAAGAAGGAAGGAAGGCAGGAAGAAGGAAGGAGACAAAGACAGAAGGAAGGAAGGAAGGAAGGAAGGAAGAAGGAAGGAAGGCAGGAAGAAGGAAGGAAGGAAGGAAGAAGGAAGGAAGGCAGGAAGAAGGAAGGAGACAAAGACAGAAGGAAGGAAGGAAGGCAGGAAGAAGGAAGGAGAGAAAAACAGAAGGAAGGAAGGAAGTAGAAAGGAGAGAAAAAAGTAATGAAGAAAGAATTGAGTTGGTGCAGCCAAGAATCCTATCGTACTAGGGCTGGGACACAACATCGGATCGGATCTAGATCGCAAGACTTAGTGTCGTGGGCATAAAGCAGAGCGCCCATTGGTACGAGCATGTGGCATCTGTGCATCTCTATCCAATACATTCAGATTTAATGCCAGTTTCAATCCAACTGAACGCTTTTTAATGACATTTAAGGCCCAGCTTTTGGCACGAAGCCCTGAGTGACTCTTTGTAATGTCCCACAAAACCCCTGATGAGGCGTCACCTTTTCGTTCTCCTCGCGCTCCTCTCCTCCGTCAGCTTTGCTCTCTGCGTCCTCTTTGGGCTCCTCTGGTTTACCGCTGCGAAAGAAGAAATGGATTCAGTAAACGGATGCATGGAAACTTTCATATACAGATAAAAAAGCATTAAAAAAAAAGGTCTTCAGTGTTTTCTCTTTGAATATGAACGTTTGTAGCTCGCCCGCCACATCTCGCCGACCTTCGCCCTCTGTCTGTCACACACTGCGCCCAATAAAGTATAGAAATAGTCAACGCTGTGGAAAAATCAGAAAACTCCTCCACCGAAGTGTTCTTCATCCATGGAAAGATTCGCTTCCGTCGCCGTTTTTAAGCTCTTAACTCCCACCTGGACGGATCCCGTTTTCTCCAGTTTGGCTTTACCCGAATCAAAAAGCTTCTTGGGGAAAAAAGCATCAAAACAGCCACAAAAAATGAGAAGAAAACAAGGATGTAAACGCGACAAAAAAGTGACAAAAACGCAACCAACCAAAAGGTGACATAAATAAAAAATAAAAAGTGACAATAATTCAACAAAAAATCAACAAAAACTCAACCAAAAAGTGACAAAAATAATAAATAAAAAGTGGCAAAAATTCAACAAAAATGTGACAAAAATTCAACAAAAAAGTGAAAAAAATTCAACAAAATGTGACAAAAATTCAACAAAATGTGACAAAAATTCAACAAAAGCTCAACAAAAAAGTGACAAAAATTCAACCTAAAAGTGAAAAAAAATCTACAAAAATTCAACCTAAAAGTGACAAAAATTCATCAAAAAGTGAAAAAAATTCAACAAAAATTCAACAAAAATTTAACAAAAATTCAACAAAAATTCAACAAAAATTCAACAAAAATTCAACAAAAATTCAACAAAAAATCAACAAAAACTCAACAAAAAATCAACAAAAACTCAACCAAAAAGTGACAAAAATTCAACAAAAATTCAACAAAAATTCAACAAAAATTCAACAAAAATTCAACAAAATGTGACAAAAATTCAACAAAATGTGACAAAAATTCAACAAAAATTCAACAAAAATGTGACAAAAACTCAACCAAAAAGTGAAAAAAATTCAACAAAAGCTCAACAAAAAAGTGACAAAAATTCAACCTAAAAGTGAAAAAAAATCTACAAAAATTCAACCTAAAAGTGACAAAAATTCAACAAAAAGTGAAAAAAATTCAACAAAAATGTTCCTTTGGGCTCCTCTGTTTTACCGCTGCGAAAGAAGAAATGTATTCAGTAAACGGATGCATGGAAGCTTTTATATACAAATTAAAAAAGCATAAAAATACAAACACAAAAAAAGCTCTTCAGTGTTTTCTCTTTGAATATCAACGTTTGTCCCTGATGAGAATTCCTCTTGTCACCATGTTTTAGTCTTTTGATTCCCCGTTTTAAAGCCGCTCGTCTCATGTGCTCTGCCGCCGGAGCTCCTCGCCGAGATGAAGGCGCCGCGCTAACAAAGCAGCCGCCGTTTACCGTCACCTCCAGCTCAGGATCAAAGTCTGGAGGACGGTTTTCTGCTTCCTCTGGTGTTTAACTGTCACAACAAAAGCCAGAAAGTACCTTTAACGCGCTGAGTTTAACGAGGACGGGAGGGGGGACTTATTCACTCCATATGTAGCCACAGCTGCCCTCGGGGTAGACCGAGAGGAGCGCTACTCCACGACAGTGCTGTTTAGGGCAGCCCTCTTCAGTCTTTTGGACAAAAATGCTTTTAGTTTAAGTCACATTTGAGTCATTTCTAAATGTGTTGGTGTCATATTAAGACATGTATTACATACACTGCTCACAAAAACTTAGGGCACACTCAAAAAACACATCCTAGATGTCAATCAATTCGATTTTTCAGATGAAAATCTTTATTCATAGTGTAGGGCAATGTGTTGAGAACAAAATAACATAAGAATGATAAATGGAAATCAAATTCTCAGCCCCTGGAGGTCTGGATCCAAAATTATAGTCAAAATCAAAGTAACAAATCAGGTCACTGGTTGATCCAGATTCAGTAGAAATTCCTCCAAACGAGTCTGTATCATCCTCAGTGGTGTGTGTGGCCTCCACGTGCCTGAATGCACTCCCTACAACGCCTGGGCAGCTCCTGATGAGACCACGGATGTCCTCCTGAGGGATCTCCTCCCAGACCTGGATTAGAGCATCAGTAGCTCCTGGACAGTCTGTGGTGCGACGTGGCGTTGATGGATGGACCGAGACATGATGTCCCAGATGTGCTCTATTGGATTTAAGTCTGGGGAACGGGCAGGCCAGTCCAGAACATCAATACCTTCATCATGCAGGACTTGCTGACACACTCTTGCCACATGTGGCCTGGCATTATCAGGCATCAGAAGGAACCCAGGGCCCACAGCACCAGCATATGGTCTTACAATAGGTCTGAGGATCTCATCCCGGTCCCCAATGCCAGTCAGGGAACCTCTGGCTCGCACATGGAGGGCTGTGTGGGCCTCCAATGAAATGCCTCCCCAGACCATCACTGACCCACCACCAAACCGGTCATGCTGGATGATGTTGCAGCAGCAGAACGTTCTCCAGGGCGTCTCCAGACTCTGTCACGTCTGTCACATGTGCTCAGGGTGAACCTGCTCTCATCCGTGAAGAGCACAGGGCACCATTGGCCAATCTGCCAATCGCTGTGTTCTCGGGCAAATGCCAATCGTGCTGCACGGTGTTGGGCAGTAAGCACCGGCCCAACATGTGGACGTCGGGCCCTCATACCCCCCTCATACCCCCCTCATACCCCCCTCATACCCCCCTCATACCCCCCTCATACCCCCCTCATACCCCCCTCATACCACCCTCATGGAGTCGGTTTGTGACCGTTTGAGGACCAACATGCACATTTGTGGCCCTCTGGAGGTCATTTTGTAGGGCTCGGGCAGTGCTTCTCCTGTTTCTCCGTGCACAAATGAGCAGATCGCGGTCCTGCTGCTGGGTTGTTGACCTCGGTCGGCCCCCCCAGGTCTCCTGGTGTACTGGCCTGTCTCCTGGTATCTCCTCCATGCTCTGGACACTGCGCTGGGAGACACGGCAAACCTTCTTGCCACAGCATGAATGGACGCGCCATTTTGGATGAGCATCACTCCCTGAGCAGCTTCTGTGGGTTGTAGATGCTCCTCATGATGCCTCTAGTGGTGAGAACACTGGACAAATGCAAAAGTGTTCCAAAAACACGGCACAAAGGATGAAGACAGGGAAATGGTCTGTGGTCACCACCTGCAAAAACATTCCTCTTTTGGAGTGATCTTGCTAATTGCCTCTCGTTTCCACCTGTGTCTGTTTAATTTCCACAACACCAAGTGAAACTGATTCACAATAAGCGTGGCTTCCTAACTGGACAGTCTGAGATCCCAGAAATCTGACTGACTTGGAGTTACATTGAGTTTTTTGAGTGTGCCCTAAGTTTTTGTGAGCAGTGTATTATTATTTCAACAAATCAATTTAGGGATTAGCCGAGTCTCACGCAATTAACTAAATATTTCAACAGAAGAAGAAGAAGAAGAAGAAGGAGAAGAAGGAGGAAAAGAGGAAGAGAAGAAGGAAGAAGGCTTTTCCAGCACCTATTGTCTTTTCTCTCCCATTTACTCATGAGGGATTAGCCGAGTCTCACGCAATTAACTAAATATTTGAATAGAAGAAGAAGAAGAAGAAGAAGAAGGAAGAGAAGGAGAAGGAAGAAGGCCTTTCAAGCACCTATTGTCTTTTCTACCCCCTTTACTCATGAGGGATTAGCCGAATCTCAATTAACTAAATATTTGAATAGAAGAAGAAGGAGGAAGAGGAAGAAGGAGAAGAGGAAGGAGGAAGAGAAGAGAAGAAGGAGGAAGAGAAGAAGGAGAAGAGGAAGGAGGAAGAGAAGAGAAGAAGGAGGAAGAGAAGAAGCAGAAGAAGAAGAAGAAGAAGAAGAAGAAGAAGGCCTTTCAAGCACCTATTGTCTTTTCTCCCCCCTTTACTCATGAGGGATTAGCCGAGTCTCAATTAACTAAATATTTGAAGATTATTTCAGCTGAACAAACGCTGGTAAATCCCTGACAACAAAACAAACGGAGGATATTGTAGTTCAGAGGACGCCCGACAGCCCTGACACTCACTCTGGGGGAACACCCGACAGCCCTGATACTCACTCTGGAGGAACACCCGACAGCCCTGATACTCACTCTGGGGGAACACCCGACAGCCCTGATACTCACTCTGGGGGAACACCCGACAGCCCTGATACTCACTCTGGGGGAACACCCGACAGCCCTGATACTCACTCTGGGGGAACACCCGACAGCCCTGATACTCACTCTGGGGGAACACCCGACAGCCCTGATACTCACTCTGGAGGAACAACCACCAGCCCTGATACTCACTCTGGAGGAACACCCGACAGCCCTGATACTCACTCTGGTCTAGATGTGGACTTGTAAACTTAAAAAACGAAATCTCTGAATCTCAAAACTGGCTGTAAACGAAGAAGAAGGAAGAGCAGAAGAAGAAGAAGGAAGAGAAGAAGAAGGAAGAGAAGAAGAAGAAGAAGGAAGAGAAGAAGAAGGAGGAAGCGAAGAAGGAAGAGAAGAAGAAGAAGAAGAAGAAGAAGGAAGAGAAGAAGAAGGAAGAGAAGAAGAAGAAGAAAAAGAAAGAGAAGAAGGAGGAGGAAGAAGAAGATGATGGAGGAGAAGATGGAGGAGAAGGAGCCCTGATACTCACTCTGGGGGAAACGGATGGATGAGCCGGTCTAGATGTCGACTTGTAAACTTAAAAAAACTAAATCTCTGCATCTCAACACTGGCTGTAAACGGCGAGCGATCTTCCCGGAACACGGCTGAATGAAACCAAACGGTGTAACTCTCTGTAGTAGCGTTAGCAGCAGGTGTAAACAACACAGCCTGTCAGCACCAAAGCTGCTCGTTTGTCGACAGAGGCTCCACTCTGCCCACACTCTGCCCACACTCGTCCCACACTCTGCCCACACTCTTCCCACACTCTTCCTCTAGACGCTCAGAGGACGAGGGTGAGACGCAACAAAATGCAAAACAAAAGTGTCAGGACGTGGGTCGCGCCGACAGCGGAGAGTCTGGATGAAAACATCAACATGAGCCTGTTCTGTTTGAACACATGCCTTGTTTTAGCATCAGGGCAGCTTTGATTGTATTAGAGATACCAGGGCTGATGGGTCTGAAGTAAGAAGTAGTTAGAAGTAGAAGAAGTGGAAGTAGTTAGAAGTAGAAGAAGAAGTAGTTAGAAGTAGAAGTAGTTAGAAGTAGAAGAAGAAGTAGTTAGAAGTAGAAGAAGAAGTAGAAGTAGAAGAAGAAGTAGAAGAAGAAGTAGTTAGAAGTAGAAGTAGTTAGAAGTAGAAGTAGCTAGAAGTAGAAGAAGTAGAGGAAGAAGTAGAGGAAGAAGTAGAAGAAGAAGAGGAAGAAGTAGAAGAAGAAGAGGAAGAAGAACAAGAAGAAGAAAAAGACGGTGAGCTGTAATGAAAGCTAAAAGTGGTCTTGCAAAATGTTTGACTGTGGGACTTCTGCTGCATGTAAGGGTCATATCATATTCTAAAACTCAAATATGTAGTAAAAACATAATATATGGAAAATTATTATTGCAATTACAAAAAGAAGAATATTTGAAAATCCTGTGTCTAATCAAATAATTAGTTTTTTTATTTACTCTCATTCTAAAACAAACAAACCCAGGTCATTTGTATCTGCTGTAGGTCATGTTTGTCCCAGTTCCTCTGAGTCGTGGTGGGTCCTGGTGGACCGTGACAGATGTGGACAGGACTGTGGTAGATCTACTTTTACTTTGGAGAAAACAGTTACTATAGAAACTGTTGAAGAAATGAACCTCACGAGCTTCTTCTGTAACATCTGTCCACATCAGTCCTGCTGCACCACGACTCAGAGGAACTGGGACAAACATGACTCTACAGCAGATACACATGACCTGGGTTTGTTTTTTTTAGAATGAGAGTAAATAAATAAAAAACTTTTTTTTTTTTAGATACAGGATTTTCAAATATTTTTCTTTTTGTAGTTGTAATAATAACTTTCCATGTATTATGTTTTTACTACATATTTGAGTTTCAGAATATGATATGACTCTTACCTGCAGCAGAAGTCTGAAGTTCTGTCTAAAGCAGAAGCTCCATGACTTCCTTCTTCACTTCTCAGTCTGTGACTGAAGAGCAATGAGGCCTCAGCCTTTTTACTGCAAACAAAGAGCTCACTGTATTTAGCCTCATGTTACTGTCACTCATGGTGTCTGACCTAAAGTCTCACTCTGAAGAAAGTCAACTCACATTTACACTGAGAAGGTTGGAAGGCGCCCCCTTGTGTCACCTTGCATCCAAATGCCCGGAACGTAACAGTGGGTCAAAAAGACCCACGAAGGCAACACGAGGGTGAGGCCGTCCTTCCGTGGACCCACCACCTGCAGGAGGAGCCATAGGCGCTGGTGCTATGTGATTTGGGCAGCTCCAACAGCCCCCACGACCCGGAAACGGACAAGTGGAAAAGGAGCAAACACACCTCCCCGTACGTTAGTATTGTGCCTGCCTTCCCAAGTCTTTTGCATCAGGACAGAACGTTCGGGTCTGGGATTCGACGACTGACAAAATGTGCGTGTTTACAGGAACCGGCTCAGAGCTAAAGACATTTCTGTGATTTTTCATGCTTTACCAGTCAGCGGCGTCGGCGTTGGCCTCCACCCCTCCCTGCTCGGCGGACAGAGCGGTGACGTCAGGCATGCCCACCCTCTCCAGGAAACACAGCTCCGGGTCTGCACGCATCGCATTGTAGCGCTCGTACCCTGGAGGAGGAAACCCCACAGTACAGTCAATGTACGGGAACAAACTCACTAATGCCCAGATACTATATTTACAACGACACAAATGGTCAAATAAGGGCACATTTCATTTCTTAAGATCGGCTAATATTCTATCAAACACAGGGATGACGGGACATTAATCAAATGGGAAACAACAGGTTAAAAAGAAGTGTTAGATTTCAACCAAAGCTGCAGCTGAATGTGTTTTAGACCATATTTTTGCATTGTTATATCTATAAAATAGTTGAGCAGTGTCATTATTCTCCAAAGGAACTAAATTTAATGCTTTTTTAATGACATTGAAAGTGCAACTAACAGGTTTTAAAGCAGTACTAAGTAACTCTTGCCCCTAGAGGCTATAAGCGCAACTGCAGGTGTCGTAGCCAGTTGAGATTATTTAACTGATTAATTGTCTTGGAGAGTAAATACTACACTGACAGGAAAGACAAAGGAAAGATATCCAATTATACAATGGAAATCATTTTTTTCACTCAAACTTTGCTGTAAATACTGTTTAAAGTGACGCTAGCCCGCAGTTAGCTTTGCCCGTTAGCATGTTAGCTTCTTCTTCGTGATTCTATTAGTGAGTATTGGTTGCTCCGGTCCGGTGGCAGTGACGTTGCAAGTGTAGACCCTCCAATCATCCCATACACACTTGTATTACCCCCACTACGAAAAGGATTTATTAAGGCGCTTTAATGCTTTTGAAAATATGACATATTTAGATGAAATACAACATCTGTTATAAGTAATAATAATCATTTTTATATCAGTGAAGCTGCAGTGGAAGTTATTTTTGAGCTGCTGACAGGAAGTGACATAGATAGAGGTAAAGCTTAGACTCATTTCCCATGGTCGGCACAGCAACAGTTTAAAATACCTCTATGTATGTCACTTCCTGCCAGTGTCCAATAAGGAAGTGAAGCTACAATAATATGTCACATGCACTTTAAGGCTTTAGTCTTGGCGCTGTTCCTTTGCTGAAGTCTCCTCACCGTGTTTATGGACTCCTATGAGCAGAGACTTGTCGGCGTCTGCGTCCCACCACGAAGCCGGGATCTCGATGTAGTCGATGTCCGGGAGCGTGACCTCCAGTTTACTGTCAGCAAAAACACTCGGTCAGTGTTCTGCCATGACTGTGCAAGACTTTCACAGCCACAAACATCGTGTGTAGCGTTTCTTTAAACACAGATTCAGCTTTAAACATCAGACTTTGAGAGAAGACTGATACATGAACTGCTGAGCTAATACAAGGAGGTCGTCACGTGATCGGAAGGTCGTGGGTTTGAATCCCAGCTCACATCACACATTATGACACACATTACGATTCAAACGCCCAACACTACAAGACACGACTCTGCGCGACTTCCTTTGACTCGGGAGGACTCGGCGAGACTGAGAACTGGGCATGTCTACCCACTTTTCCATGTTGAAAAGAGTATTATAAGGATCATTCAAGGGACATTGAGAGGAGATAAAATGTGTGATTCAGTAAGAGATAATGTATAGAACGCTGGTCATTATCAGGAAAACCGTTCTCGCCCTGAAGGTGCTTATTTTCCCGACAATGACCAGCGTTCTATACATTATCCGCTTATTATTCGGCCATTTGCCAACTGAACACACAACATAAACTTCGTACACTTTTATGAAGGTCGAAAGGTTTATTTAATGACTTCCGCGACAAATAGTTCCCAAAAGTTTGCGCGTTGCTCGGCAACGTTTGGCTAGGCTAGAAGCAGCAAGGCTAGCTGCTTAGTTGGAGGAATGGTGGTGAATCTCTGGGTAAGTTGAAAGTCGGACTCACGTTAAAGGAACAGGCCAGTGTTTTTCCATACTGAGATATGTTCTTACCTGAGCTTTGACGAGTTCTTTAGGACCTGTCTGATCTTCAGTCACGTAAACACAGCGCAGACGGCGTTAGCATTTAGCCTCTCCCTCTCTCCTCTATAGCTCCAAAACAGGTCAAGATAGAAGCTACCAAGCTCTTCCACGTTTTCCCTATTTAAATATGGTTACGTGAAGTGTTCCACTACAAAGTATAATTACACAAAACTAAACAATGTGGATTTTCTAAGCGGATAAAAGGGGGAACTATATTGTAAGGCGTAATAATACCAGGAGTAATTTGGCATCCGCACAGTAAAGTGAAGATTACTGCGTGGATTTCGAACTACTCCTGGTATTATTACGCCTTGCAATATAGTTACCCCTTTTATCCACTTAGAAAATCCACATTGTTTAATTGTGTGTAATTATACTTTGTAGTGGAACACTTCACATAACCATATTTAAATAGGGAAAACGTGGAAGAGCTTGGTAGCTTCTATCTTGACCTGTTTTGGAGCTATAGAGGAGAGAGGGAGAGGCTAAATGCTAACGCCGTCTGCGCTGTGTTTACGTGACTGAAGATCAGACAGGTCCTAAAGAACTCGTCACAGCTCAGGTAAGAACATATCTCAGTATGGAAAAACGGTGGACTATTCCTTTTATGTTTTACTAAAAAATAAATTCAATGAAAATGTTTTACTCGAGTCCCACCACTACTAAAAAAAATCCTGAGCAAACTGAACTTGAGCTAACCTTTGAGTCACCCTGTACTATGACACGGCATCTCCCTCAGACTCTACAATGTAAACGACACAAAGGACCGGAACAGCCTGTGTTACCTGGCAGGAATCCCCTCCAGCGCCTGGTTGGCAGCTTCTCCCAGCACCTCCACCTTCAGATAGTACAACATGCGCACTCTCAGCAGCACCCTGGGGAGACAAAACGGGGGTCAGGCGGCTCGTTTTCGCCGCCGTTGTCCCAAAACATAAGGACACGGCGATGCTTTAAATGGTGTCGTTCTCCCACGCGGCCATCTGCTCCGGGTAATCACTCTGCGTTTGCCGTTTTCACAGCGGCACTAACCTAATCGTGCTGTTAGACGCCGCGAAGCACATCTCGGCTGGAGGATGTGAGAGCCAATTAATTAACATACAATTAAAATTCATGTGGTAAAGCCATTTTAGGCGGCGTAATGTGTGAAATGTGTGAAATGTGTGTGTGGGGGGGGGAGGGGAGCGTATTCCTGCTCTGAAACATCGTCTGCATCTTCATTTTGACAAACTTTTTGAAGATAAATAATGCAGTCTTTTTCAATGGCAGACTCGATAAAAAGAGCAAAGAACATATGGTACATTTTGTGAAAGAAGCTCAGTTTGAACAGTTTTTAACCTCTTAACCCCCACCTGAACCGAGCACATTTTCTCCAGTTCGACTTTGACCAAATCTAGAAGCTTCTTGGAAAAAAAGTGTCAAAATAGCGACGTACGAAGATGAAAATGTGATGAAAAAGTGATGGAAAAAAGTAACGAAAAAGTGACAAAACAGTGATGAAAAATTGATGAAAAAATGATGAAAAAATATTTTAAAAAATTATGAAAAGTGAAGAAAAAGTGACGAAAATGTGATGAAAAAATAATACAAATTTGCTAAAAAAAAAAAAAAATATTTAAAATGGATGAAAAATGTATTCAAAAAGGGTGAAAAATTTATGAAAAAATGACAAAAAAGTGATGGAAAAATTATTAAAAATGGATGAAAAAATGATTTAAAAAAATAATTTAAAAAGTGACGGAAAAGTGATGAATGATTGATGAAAAAATAATGAAAAATTGATGAAAAAAATGCCGAAAAAGTGATGAAAAAATGTATGAAAAATGATTTTAAAAAAAGTGATGAAAAATTAATTTTAAAAAGGGCCAAAAATGTATGAAAAAAATGACTGAAAAGTGATGAAAAAAACATTATAATTTGGATGAAAAAGTGATGAAAAAATAATTTAAAAAATGATGAAAAATGTATTAAAAAGTGATGAAAAAATAATTAAAAAATGATGAAAAATGTATTAAAAAGTGATGAAAAAATGATTAAAAAATCATTTAAAAAGGGAAAAAAATGTATGAAAAAATGACGAATGAGTGATGAAAAAATGATGAAAAAATGATGAAAAAATGATGAAAAAATGATGAAAAAGTGATGAAAAAATTATGAAAAATGGATGAAAAAAATTACGAAAAAGTGATGAAAAAATTGCTGAAAAAGTAATGAAAATCTAACAAAAAAGTGACAAAAAGTGATACAAATGTGATGGAAAAAGTGGCAAAATGTGCAATGAAAACCCAACAAAAATGTGACAAAAAATCATTGAACCAAAATGTCAAAAAAATAACGACAAAGCGGCAACAATGCGAGGAAAAAGATCCTTCTAGATCTGTTTTGTAGGTCTTTGCTTTCAAATGAGGCGTTACTCTGGTGAAGCTCGGTTAAGGTGTGAGTTAAAAAGGTAAAACATCAATATCTCTGGAGGGTAAAGTCTTGTGTTTTGTACAGTATTGCTAGAACATTCTGCGTTCATGTCCCGCGGTGTGGACGTGCACTGACTTGTTGCAGTGCTGCTTGAGGTGCTTCTTGTAGCTCTCGTCCTGCAGCACCACCTCCGGGTTACAGTGGACCAGCCAGTCTGCGCTCTGCACCTCTCCAGCACCTCCAGTCTTCAGCTTCTTCCCCTTCCTGCCCCGCGGGACCGGGACGGACAGACCTGCAACCCAGCGCACAGATCGTCATTTACAATACACTAAATAAATATAAACTGTTGGCTTTTAGGGTCTGGTGTCTGACCTGAGTGGTTGAGCAGAGTCTGGTCCTCCTGTCCGTCTTTGGTCGGGGCGATCAGGTCCCAGATGAAGCTCTTGATTTTGTCGTCTCCTTTGTAATGTCTGAGGCAGTAAACCAGCAGAGCCCTGCGCGGGAAGAACACGGTAAATGTGTTTCAGTACAAGTAAAACCAACAGATGTGTGAAAACACAACTTCAATAAAAAGTAGTAGTAGTAATGTATTTTTGTGTATTTTTCACATCAGTCACAAACATATACTAACACACAGACTGAGTGAAAGTCCAATATTGTTTATGCTTAATTGAGAAGGCAGCAAAAGCCAAGTTTTAGTAGAATAAAATCAACAATTGTAGCAATGTAGTGCAAAATGTAAACAACAACACCACCTGTATCTAAAGCACCTACAGTGGTTTTACCTCATTCATTTAACTCAAAGAAAATGCCATATTAGATCATTTTGAAAGTGTCAGTTCAGTTTAAATTCTATTCTTAAAGTCAATTTTTAACATGTACCTTAGTTGATGTCAACAACCTTTGCAATAAAAGTTGGAAAAATGTGAAAGTCGATGCTACAACCCTCTGTGATTGATTAATAACCAGACACTACAACAGTGTTTCCTTAACTTAGCGAAAGGAGGGAAACAGCGCCCCCAACTTGACGCTGGTGGCCAAAAGGTGTACTGCATCCATATTTACCATTGAGCATGAATGGGAGAGAGTTAACCAGATGCAGCGCAAAAGTAGGTCACCCTTGGCCCGCGGGCCCCACTTTGGGCACCCCTGCTCTAGACTTAAAGGAACAGGCCACCATCTTTCCATACTGTGATATGTTCTTGCCTGAGCTTAGATGAGTTGATCCGTACCTGTCTGGTCTTTGTGTGTGCCCTCAGTCACGCAAAACGACCAAAGATGTTGTTAGCATTTGGCCTCTCCCAGTATATTCATATAGCTCCAAACGGGGGTGAAGTTGGAAGCACCCACGCTCTTCCACGGGCACAAAGACCAGACAGGTACTCATCAACTCGTCTAAGCTCAGGTAAGAACAAATCATAGTATGGAAGAACTGTGGCCTGTTCCTTTAAAGATGCAGGATGTGAACTGTTCATTATTGCGTGTTTGCAGTAAACGGTTTCTTAAACATTAAGTTAAAACTGAGGAAATGGAAATCTCCAATATGCATTTGTACCAGTGACATATGAGCCTTTATGTTGTCAAGCAGTAGATGCTCATAATAAATCATCCTCCTTTGAGACTTTTACACAACTCATGTTCTATGATATTGTTCAAATCCGGTTTAATTTAGCTCCATTTCTCCTGCAATCTCACATTATCTCCGAACATAGATAATCGGCACTGTCAATTTAAACACCTATAAAAGTAGTCACTGATTCTGTTGGCGATTCGGACACGACTTTCTCCGCGCTGCGTGAGGTCAGGCGCTGCAGCTGCAGATATGTTTTTATTATTTTTTAAATCTGAATTTATTTATTGTTACAAACGTTTATTTTATGAAACAGAATGACTGTTTTGGCACTTTTACAGGCGTTTTATTTGACATTTAAATTAAAATGAAAACTATCATCACAAAAAAAGGAAGAAAAAAAAAAATTACCCCAGCGTTAGACGTGCCGAAAGTCGGTCACTCAATCTGCTGTCCAAACACCAGCAGATTGAGCGACTACATCTGCTAAAAGTTCAATAAACTCTGGGAATAAAGTATTTCTGTGATAAAAACCAAACTCCGAGACAGTGGAATATTTATGGATTAATACGAGTCAGATACTTTATATTTCACATGGATTTACATGAATGGCTTGGATTATTCAAGAGGAAGCTGTCGGTCATTTAACAGCTCCAGCTAAAGGTTAGCAGCTAACGTTAGCATGAAGCTATCGGTCATTTAACAGCTCAAGCTAAAGGTTAGCAGCTAACATTAGCATCTTTTCCCTGTAACCGTTTATATTTAGGTCGTTTATTCCTGAGAAACACAAACACTCGACTGAAACAGCTGATTTACTTCAGTCGTGTTTAGTTCACAGACCCGTCTCTGTCAGGCTCTTCTCCCACTCTCCCAGTGCATTGTGGTCTATATTGACCCGTTTAGTGACCATCGATGCTCACTACTTTTCCAGATGCATTGTGGGAAATTTTGAGTGGACTACTTTTCTCTCTCTGGACATTCGGACACCCCTACAACATGTGACCACTATATAGTCACTATATATGGACTAGTGTGGACATTCGGACACAGCCTTGGACTTCGACTGAAAATTATCCCACACGTCACATGATTAAACAGATGCTTTCCATGAATCCGCTCCAGATGCTTCATGTGTGTATTCCGGGATGTGGAAGTGCGTCCTCACCGGCAGATCACCTCCATGTCTCGCTCCGCCAGGTGCCATTTAAAGCGCCCGTGGTTCAGGATGTCCTTCCACCGACCCCACCTGGAAACCCAGAAACAGGAAATGGGTCAGAGAAGGACAGGCAGAGAACAGAAGACAGCCCGGAGTTTTCTCTACTTTTATCAGGTGTTCTTCATGGTCAACACTGAAGCAGATTTTGGGGGCAATAAGGAAGGCAAACTTTAATCATTTTCAGCCAGTTTATGATAAACAAAATTACTCTCAACTCAAACACATCAGCACTAAATATTAAACAGTAAAAAATATTAAACAGAGCACTTATAACTTCTACGTTCCCACCCTCACCTATGGTCATGAGATTTGGGTCATGACCGAAAGGACAAGATCGCGAATACAAGCGGCCGAAATGAGTTTCCTTCGCAGGGTGGCTGGGCGCACCCTCCGAGATCGGGTGAGGAGCTCAGTTACCCGGGAGGAGCTCGGAGTAGAGTCGCTGCTGAGGCGGCTCGGGCATCTGTTCCGGATGCCTCCTGGTCGCCTCCCGCGGGAGGTGTTCCAGGCATGTCCTAGTGGGACAAGGCCTCGTGGAAGACCCAGGACACGGTGGTGGGACTATGTCTCCGAGCTGGCCTGGTGTGGCCTCGGGGTCAGAACAGCTGGAGGAGGTGTGGCCTCGGGGTCAGAACATCTGGAGGAGGTGTGGCCTCGGGGTCAGAACAGCTGGAGGAGGTGTGGCCTCGGGGTCAGAACAGCTGGAGGAGGTGTGGCCTCGGGGTCAGAACAGCTGGAGGAGGTGTGTGTGGATCGGGAAGTCTGGGCATCTCTGCTGAGACTGCTGCCCCCGCGACCCGGCCCCGGATAAAGCGGAAGAAAATGGATGGATGGACTTATAAAAGCAGAAACTGATGCCACAGACAGCGTGTGGAGGGGGCGTGTCCGAAAGGGTCAGAGGTTCTTAACCCCTTAACTCCCACCTGAACCGAGAGGATCTTTTTCCTCACGTCATCAGATTTTTTTTTTCTCCATCATTTTTTTGTTGGGTTTTCAACTCTTTTTTTTTTTTTTACTTTTTTGTCATTTTTTTGTCATTTTTTTGTCATTTTTTCTTAAATTTTTTGGTCAATTGTTTATCAAATTTTTGTCACATTTTTTGTTATTTTTTCGTATTTTTTTGTCATATTTTTGTCATTTTTTCATCTATTTTTTGTCATTTTTTCGTCTATTTTTTTTATCAAATTTTTGTCACATTTTTTGTCATATTTTTTTCATATTTTTTGTCATTTTTTGGTCACATTTTTATCAAATTTTTGTCACATTTTTGTCCTGCTCCTCAGCAGAACCCCCTCCCCACTGATGCCACAGACAGCGTGTGGAGGGGGCGTGTCTAAAGGCTCAGAGGTTCTTAAAGAGACAGAGGCCGATTTCAAGACATTCACTACAGCCATTTTGAGAGAGACATTTTATACAAGGCAGTTATTCTAATTTACTGCATTTACAGACCAGCAGAAGGTTTGTCATCATTGTAGTGAGATATAGACTGGTGCTATGGGACTGACAAAAGCAGAACACCCCCTCTTTAACTGTTATAACAGGGGTCGCGGCTCCAAAAGGTTGAGAACCACTGCTTTGAGGCACAAAAATAACATTAGCAAGTATTTGGCCTAAAATTGCTGATGAACGATTAGCGACTGCGATATGAAAAGTCTTCTGGGAGCTGAAATACAGTGTGTAAATGTTGGCCAAAAATCAATCTGGCTTGACTATTGCAAATTTTCAACTTTTTAGAGATTAATATCGACTGGTTCTGCCGTCCCGCTGATTCTGCTGCGTTGCCTTGGAGACCGGCTGCGTCACATCACTGTTAGTACATTCGACTGAAGGGAAAGTGAAGAAACCCGAACTGAAAGAAGCGTGCGATACTTTTGTGAATCATATTTTTAAGGCGAGACACTGCAGGTGAACAGGGAAAAAAATAGATAAATGTAGAGAAACTTTTGCTGAACATCACAGATATAAATATGAGGAAAAATGTATTGCATTTCACATAAAAATAAGGCATTTTGAGCATTAAAAGGGCCAAAATTGCCTATATTTTGGGAAATCAAAATAATGAACTGATCCAGATTAAATGTTATGGTTTTATTTTATTGACATATTAGTGACTAAGATTTTTTCAGAGGATTTTGGATATTTTGCTTCGTTTTTCAATAAACTAATCATCAGTGAAAAAATCTGTAAAAACTCAAATTCCGCCTGTTTTTTTGTTTTCAAAGCTGAATAAATCAGGCTAGGAATTAGATATTAAAAAATCCCTCTGAAAAAACCTTCAGAATCTTGTTGTGTCTCAGCCTGTAAAGTGTGGAGTCTGTGGGAGCTTCTATAAGGGCTCAGGCTCTGCCCGAGTGCGGCTTCTCTCATTCAGAGAAAACCAGCCCTGAAGTTTTGTAGCGAGTGCGCATGCTCGGCCCGTTCTTCCACTTTTCCGCTCCAGCGTCTCGTAGGAGGAAAAACACCATATTTGGGTGAAAGCGTCATCACTGGGCCCCTTAGCAGGACACGTGGATGTAACTCATTTTTGTAGCTATTCTGTCATTTTCTGTCACTTTTTTGTGACTTTTCTGTCATTTTTTAATGTTATTTTTTGTCACATTTTTTGTCAAATTTTTATCACATTTTTGTCATTTTTTGTCATTTTTTCAATCAAATTTTTGTCATTTTTCATCAGTTTTTTAATCAATTTTTTATCACATTTTTGTCACATAATGTCATTTTTTTGTCATTTTTTCGTCATTTTTTAAATCAAATTTTGTCATTTTTTTTGGTAAAATTTTTATCTCATTTTTTTGGTCATTTTTTGTAATTCTTTCGTCAATTTTTTTTATCACATCTTTGTCACATTTTGTCATTTTTTTGTCATTTTTTTTATCCATTTTTTGTAATCTTTTTGTTAATTTTTTGTCATTTTTTTTGTCATTTTTTAATCAAATTGTGTCATTTTTTTTGTCAATTTTTTATCATTTTTTTTTTCATTTTTTTGCCAATTTTCTGTCTAATTTTTTGGTCATTTTTAGTATTTTTTTCTTCAATTTTTCATCACATTTTTGTCACATTTTGTCATTTTTTGTCAATTTTTTGTCATTTTTTCGTCGTTTTTTTAATCAATTTTTTGTCATTTTTTGTCCATTTTTTGTATTTTTTGTGTCAAATTTTTATCAATTTTTTTTCATTTTTTTGCCAATTTTCTATCTAATTTTTTGGTCATTTTTTCTATTTTTTTACGTCCATTTTTTTATCACATTTTTGTCACATTTTGTCTTTTTTTGTGTCATTTTTTGTCAATATTTTGTAATTTTTTCGTCATTTTTTTAATCAATTTTTTGTCATGCTCGGCCCGTTCTCTGACTTTTCCAGAGGAAAAACACCATATTTGGGTGAAAGCGTCATCACGGGGCCCCTTAGCAGGACACGTGGATGTCAAATCTGTCAATATTTATGAATGAAAACCCGCGGGAAAGACGGCCTTTCTACTTCCGGGTCGCCCCCACCTCGCAGACAAAACATCATCAAATAAACATCATCATTTTTATATCTGACGTGAAAACTAAGATGTAAAGGGAGGAAAACAGATACAAATCTCCACTTCCACCACTGCGGGAAACATCAATACTTTCACCTAAAGTGTCTCGCCTTAAGTTCCCCTCGCAGCCCAGTGATGTTCAGTGAAGGCCTTACCCGAATATGAGCAGGTTCTTCTCCACCCTGAAGCACTCCGCCCTGAGGTACCTCCTGCCCCGCTCGCCCAGGCGCCGGGTCCTGCACGGCCGGTCCTCGCTGTCGCTGTCCAGCTCCGAGAACTCCATCAGCTCGTCGTCTTCGAACGAGTTATAGTGACGCGTCTGCTTCCTGACCCGCGGCGTGTCGATCACCAGCGACTCCTGGGGACAGATGGTTTCAGCTTCAAGTTTGCAGCTTTTTTTAGGTTAGCTCCGAGAATTTATGAACATTTTTGACACAATTGCTTTGTTCAAATCTAGAAGCTCATTGACCGACAGCCATCGATAACCAGTTTAACGGCTCATTTGAAAATTAAACAAACCTTAAGCTCAGCACACACTACACTACTCTTCTAGTCGTAAACGATCTTATATAGAATGGGGGGTCCACACTACACGACTGGATTCAGTGCGATTATAGAACGTCTGGGGGTTCACACTTAACAACTGAGAATGACAAACAGCTGATGTTTTATAACACAGCGCGTCTGTCGTCTCTACGGCTTCAAATACTGACCCCAAATCCACAAAGACAGGCCTGTGTTTGTGAGCGCGGGATAACGTGTGTGTCCCGATTGGTCAACGGTGTCAACAATGTCACAACACCGCAGCGCTAGCTTACTGCTACTACCAAGCTTCGACTGGGCTATAGTTCTGTCACATGGAGATAAAAGTCGGCGACAGGAAGAAGCGGGACGTGTTTCAGTGGATTTAATAAGAAAAGGAGACGGGCGTCGACCTCAGGATGGAGGAGACGGAGGAGGAGAGAGCGGGGAGGCTAGCCGCCGTTAACGGGGAGGCTAGCCGCCGTTAACGGGGAGGCTAGCCGCCGTTAGTGGGGAGGCTAGCCGCCGTTAGCGGGGAGGCTAGCCGCCGTTAGCGGGGAGGCTAGCCGCCGTTAGCAGCGAGGTGAAGCTGAACAGTTGGTCTCCAAACTCAGTAAGAGCCGCTAAACTCTGCTCGTGGTTGAAATGTAGCTGGAAAAGGTGGTTGTGGTGAACTTTTGCTGATATAAAGTTGTGCTGTGGCCATGAAATGAGTTGTTTGTGCCGCTGGTTTAACAGAGAAGTGAAAAAAGGAGGCGCGGCCGTGTTTTTCTGTCTTTATATCACTCTGTCATTGACATTTGGGACGATAAAATCACCCACGACCCCCCCACACTACACGACCCGACTCTGTGTGACCGCCTTCGACTAGACTCGACTCGATTAGACTCGGCACGACTGAGAATTAGAGCGAAATCGGGCATAAAAGTCGTGTAGTGTGAGCCGACCTTTATCTTTCAAATGAGGTATTACACAGTTTCTCTCCAGTCGAGAAGCTTTCAGATTTGGGTAAAGCCGAACTGGAGAAAATGCACTTGGTTCAGGCGGGGGTTAAGAGGTCAAGCGCCAATTCTGCTTCATTTTCTGCTAAATATTTACATCTAATCCTCATCATTAGTGGCGTTCTATTGCTGGTAAAGTGGATTATGAGAGTGTTTGGTCTTTTTATTCCATTTCTACACAAACTATATAGTATAGTATAGTTTTTATTAGGTTAGGAAGCTGCAACGCTCTGTGCAAAGGGCAGAGGCGATTGTGTTTTCAGATCACGCTTAAACTGCAGCATGTTCAGTTCAGTCATTAAGAGCTCCATCTGTTTGAGCTGGCAGGAGGCAACCAGGCTGTTCCCAACCAGGCTGTTCCCAACCAGGCCTGCTACAAGTCTGATGCTTCCACCCTGCTTTTCATATCCATTTTGATGAATCACAAACACTGGTCAACTTAAAACCCTGGACTCTTTGTCATATGTTTGTTTATATTCCATCACAAGCTTTACACGATTCTTGTAAAGCTTCTGTATTATCGCCTTTCGCAGTTTCTTTACCTTCTCGGACCTGGAGTCGATCTCCACCTCCGCGATCTTGGCCCATTTCTGCCAGAAGTTGGGGTCGTCCAGAGAGATGTCCGTCCTGTTTCCGGACGACACGAAGCTGGCCTGAGGAAAAACATAAGAAATATAAATAAGTTGGCGGGAACATTTTTTTATTTCATCTTAAAATGAAACCACCAGAGTCGTGAACTGGTGCAGCTGTGAGACGTTTCTGCTCCATCCATAATGTGAACTACTTACAATACAAAAGAAGGATTCTAATCAAATTATAATATTAACCTCTTAACCCCCACCAGAATAAAGCACATTTTCTCCGGTTTGACTTTAGCCAAATCTAAAAGAGCGAAAATGGCGCCGAAAACAAGGATGAAAATGCAACAAAACAGCCGCTGTTCATTCTACAAAAACGGGCTCTGAAAACAATACATAATGTTAGATATAGAGATCCATCGAATCCACTCTTTATTAAATGTAAGTTACTAAAATTTGAGGACATAGTCGACTATAACATCCTCCAGGTTTTGTATAAAGCAAATAGAAAAATATTGCCATCCAAGAAATGTTTGAGAAAAGAGAAAGTCAGTATAATCTGAAAGGAACGTCTTTAACAAACCCAGGTTCAAATCTAAAGCAATGGAACGAACTGTTACAGAGACAGGAATCAGGTTATGGAAGAAACTCCAGAAAGACGTGAAAAGGTCAGAAACTCTCCTGGAGTTTAAAATACACATAAAAGCTACAATGTTAAAAAGTATGAAGTATTTGGACATGAATAATGTGGGATATTTGATTTGAACAAACATGAATACGACGGTTTGTTTCTTTTTGACCATTTGTAAACATTCAAGAATACGAAGGTTCTGTATTTTATATATTGAAAAAACTGAATATAGAATATAAAAACATCTGTTAATACTGTGAATATATATATATATATATTTACATAAGACTGTAAAGTAACATGTGCAATAATCTCTGTATCAGCTGCACTTTATTAACTCTTCTTCTTGAACGCCGACTGTAACAAGTGAATTTCTCCTTTGTGAGATCAATAAAGGATTATCTTATCTTATCTTATCTTATCTTAAATATATGTATGTAGACATAAATACATACCATTTTCCAAAGGACAACAGTGTGAAGTGTAAAGTGTGAAGTAACAAAAGGGGCAGATATTATAAGACTTGTTCTTCTCCTCTGCTCCGTTTCACTCATACTGTGTTGGCGGTTTTATTGTGATGCATAATATCACTTTTGAATGAAAAAAAATAAATAAAATGAAATGAAAAAGAGTGATGGAAAAAGCCGCAAAAGAGCAACAAAAAAGAGCAATGCAGTAACACAATAAAATAGTGACCAAAAAAAGAGATAAAACAAAACAAAAACGCCTTAAAGGTCCTAAATCAGGAAAAAATCGACTTCTTGGAGCTTTTAACCATCTTGTTATGCTACTCTCAGTAATCCACCTGAATCCTGCTCTCTCAGGCTCCGCCCCCTGCTGGTGAACCACTGACCTGCTCAGTTGTGTCGTCACAGCGGAACGGAAGTGCTCGGCGTCTGTAATGTAATGTCTTAATTCTATGCTTACGGCCTGATTTTAATTTGTAAAACAGCTTTTTCATTATTGCATTAAAAAAAAAAGAAAAAGAAAGAGAAGAAAGGTCAGAGTTGCCCCTGCGGAAAAACAAACGCCCCCCTGAGCGTCTGAACAGGCGTCATGTTTACACTGGAGGCTGTGAAGAAGGAGCTCTTTCTAACCTGCTCTGGGGCCGAGTTCACTGAATGGAAGCGTCGTGTCTTCCGGGTTTGAAAAATACCTCCAAAAATACTTAGACTTATCACAAAAAATAGTGCTCACAGTCTTGTAGGTCTTAGCTTTCAAATGAGGCGTTACTCTGGCTTATAGGCTCTAAACTCCAGTCCAGAGGCTTTCAGATTTGGGTAAGGAACATTAACTCTTTGTTCCTTTTCCAGGACTTTGTGTGTGAAACGATACCTTGGCGAAGGTGGAGCCCTTGCCCTCGGTCTGGATGGTGATGGTCTGGGTTCTCCTCTGAAGGATCTGGTCGATGTCCTCCTCACAGAACTTGGAGCCCTCGTCTTCCTCGTCCATCAGCGCCCCGTACGCCCCCTTCTTCAGCAGGTCCTCCACCTCCAGCTTGGACAACTGCTGCACCTGGAGGAAACACACGACTCTTTCAAGATGGCGGAACAAAACCAAGCGCCTGCTCTTAGTATTTCTTCAGTAGTTCTTCAGGAAGGACTTGTTTTTCCCCAGCTCTTTTAGATCAATATTCACAAGCTGGATTAGAATTTCCAAGGGATTTAAAACTGAAATTACCCCTGAAATCGCGTGGGATAATATGTCAATAATCCTCTAATTTTTACAGACTTTTTTCCTGAAATGACAGACAGATAAAATGACTCCTTATATTCATTTGTGTCGCAACTCGAGAGACTTGCAGTTTTTGACTATCACCTTTAATCGCCCTGAAGCTCCACCTCCAGGGGCGGACTGGCCATATTCTGGAAGAGCACAGAGGGGCCACCGGCTCTAGGGCCACCGGTCTGGCCTCTCACTTTACCTTGCCCTAACCCCCGGGCGAAACCGAGCTTTGCCCAAATCTAAAAGCTCAACGTCTTAACTCCCGCCTGAACCGAGAGGATCTTTTTCCTCACGTCATCAGAATTTTAATCATTTTTTTGTTGGATATTCAACTCATTTTGTAACTTTTTTGTCTTTTTTTTTAAATCAGATTTTTGTCATTTTTTGGTTAAATTTTAGTATTTTTTTTAAAAAAATGTTGTCACATTTCTGTCATTTTTTCGGTCATTTCTTTAATCAAATTTTTGTCATTTTTATGTCATTTTCTTGTCAAATTTTTGCCACTTTTTCTGCACCTTTTTGTCAATGTTTTCTCACTTTTTTGTCACATTTCCATCATTGTTTTTGTCTCAGTTTCGTCTCAGTCTCATTTTTTCATCAATTTTTTTTTATCGGATTTTTGTCCAATTTTTTTTCACATTTTTGTCATTTTTCGTCCATTTTTTATCAAATTTTGGTCACATTTTTGTATTTTTTTTGGTCACATTTTGTCACATTTTTGTCATTTTTTTGTAATTTTCTTGTCAAATTTTTGTCTTTTTTTGGTCAATTTTTCGTCAATTTCTTGTGACATTTTTGCCACTTTTTCATCACTTTTTCTTCAATGTTTTCTCACTTTTTTGTTACATTTTTGTCATTTTTTCGTCAATTTCTTTTTTATCAGAATTTTGTCACATTTTATGGTCATTTTTTGGTCAAATTTTTGCAATTGTTTTGTCAAATTTTTATCACATTTTTGTCTTTTTTTTGTCATATTTTGTCACATTTCATGTAATTTTTGTCTTTTTTCATCAATTTTTCGTCAATTTCTTATGACATTTTTGCCACTTTTTCATCCATTTTTTGTCACTTTTCCCTCAGTGTTTCCTCACTTTTTTGTCAAATTTTTGTCATTTTTTCGTCATTTTTTATCAGATTATTGTCACATTTTTTGGTCATTTTTGTGGTCAAATATTTGTAATTTTTTTGTCAATTTTTTATACAATTTTTGTCACATTTTTGTAATTTTTTGTCACATTTTTGTCATTTTTATGTCATTTTCTTGTCAAATTTTTGTCTTTTTTTCGCCAATTTTTCATCAATTTCTTGTGACATTTTTGCCACTTTTTCTTCAATTTTTTCTCACTTTTTTGCCACATTCCCATAATTATTTTCGTCTCAGTTTTGTCGCTATTTCCACACCTTTTTTCCCAGAAGCTTTTGGACTGGGGTAAAGCCAAACTGGAGAAAATGCGCTCGGTTAAGGGGTTTAAAAGAAAAGCATCCAAAAACAAAAATGTGCCGGAAAAGCAACAAAAAAGTGACAAAAACACAAACAAAACATGACGAAAACGTGACGACAAAGCAATAACAAAAGCGATGAAAAAACAACAACATGAAAAAAAACAAGAGACAAAAACACGCCAAAAAGCCAAAAAAAGTACTGAAAAAGCAACAAAACCATCTGTGCTGAAACGACACAGCGCCGGCCGGACTCTCACCCCGTTGAGGCTGCCTTTGCGGTTGATGTCCTGCAGCACGGCCTTGTCCAGTCCCAGTTTGAGGCTGGCCTTGTCGAACATCTCCCTCTCGTACGAGTTTCGGGTGATGAGGCGGTAAACCTTCACCGCTTTGCTCTGGCCGATCCGGTGACAGCGCGCCTGGGCCTGGAGGGAAACAGAACCGGATTCAAGCAGCTTTGTACATTTACATTAGGACTGATCTGAGAAGGTTTTATTATACTTTAGTGTGAAACAAGGTTCGTTTTCAAGAGTGATTTTTTTGTTTTGGTTTTGAATGAGTTGCATCAAAAAAACATAAAATCCAGAGCGACAATTGAGGCAAATCCAGGCACGAGTCAAATCATTTAAGGCCAATGACTAATTGTTTTTTTGAGTATAGAGTTTAGTTCATTAGTCCCACTAACAGGTAACAGGTTGCAATAGATACAGACATATCTCGTCATAGAAGGGGGCGTGGTCTCGCCAAAGGGGAAAATAGAATCTTTTGGGAAACACAATTTTCCCTCTTTTTAGCCATTTTCTGGTGGAACATCAACTTATTTATCACATACAAATAAAGTCAGGTGTAAATAAAATTAAGTCAATCGGGTCCGTATGGATATTTTCTCACAGCAGATTGTGAAAAAACGGCAGTTGTAGCTTGCGCTAGCTAACCGTAAGCATTAGCCCGATGCTAACATGTAGCATCATGTTAGCATTCTCTGTTTTTTTAAGTATCTATGGGCTGTTGAACCACTTTGCTCCTCCCCATGTCTTTGTATCTTTATTTAGTAGAAACTATATTCATATTTCAGCATTTGTTACAGTAGTTTTTGAATAATTAGAGAAAGTTTAGATTTTTCTCCCACTTAACTGTTTTCAAACATGACCATATATGGGCAATTCCAGAGACGCCGTCTGTATCTATAGATATAGACGGGAGCAGAATATAGTTTCTACTAAATAAAGATACAAAGACATGGGAAGGAGCAAAGTGGTTCAACAGCCCATAAATACATAAAAAAACAGAGAATGCTAACATGATGCTACATGTTAGCATCGGGCTAATGCTTACGGTTAGCTACCGCTAGCTACAACTGCCGTTTTTTCACTTCTACAGAACAATCTGCTGTGAGAAAATATCCATATGGGCCCGATTTACACTTGACTTTATTTATGTGATAAATAAGTTCATATTCCACCAGAAAATGTCTAAAAAGAGTGAAAATTGAGTTTCCCAAATGATTCTATTTTCCCCCTCGGCGAAGCCACGCCCCCTTCTATGACGAGATGCGTCTGTATCTATAGATACAGACGGCATCTCTGGAATCGCCCATATATGGTCATGTTTGAAAACAGTTAAGTGGGAGAAAAATCTAAACTTTCTCTAATTATTCAAAAACTACTTTAACAAATGCAGAATTATGAAAATAGTTTCTACTAAACAAAGATACAAAGACATGGAGAGGAGCAAAGTGGTTCAACAGCCCATAAATATATAAAAACGGTGAATGCTAATATGATGCGTCATGTTAGCACCGTGCTAATGTTAGCTAGCGTTAGCTACGACTGACATTTTTTCGCTTCTACTGATCAATCCACTGTGATAAACATCCCCATGGACCTGATTTAAACTTGACTTTATTTGTATGTAATAAATAACTTAATATTTTGCCAGAAAATGGCTAAAAAGAGTGAAATACTGTGTTACCCAGAAGATTCAGTTTTCGCCCTTGGTGAGGCCGAGTAAATCATTCTCAAATTATCTTTTCTCTTAAGAAATCTCCCATAATCTGAGTTTGCTTTGTCTCCCATTTTAAGTTATTTTTTTTCTTTCCTTTTTTGAACACGTAGACAAACTGAATAAAACCCAAAAATAATAGATACAGCAGGTATCTCTGGAATTGCCCATATATGGTCATGTTTGAAGCAGTCAGATGGGGAAAACAAAAAAGAGAAAAATCTAAACTTTCTATTAAAAAAAACAATGCTGAATTATGAATATAGTTTTCTACTCAATAAAGATACAAGATACATGGGGAGGAGCAAAGTGGTTCAACAACCCATAAATACATAAACAACAGAGAATGCTAACATGATGCTGCATGTTAGGATCATGTTAGCATCATGCTACATGCTAACTCTAGCTACAACTGCCGTTTTTTCACTTCGACTGAACAATCTGCTATGAAAAAACATCCATGTGGGCCCGATTTCGACTCGACTTTGTTTGTATGTAATAAATAAGTTTATATTTTGCCAGAAAATGGCTAAAAAGAGTGAAATACTGTGTTTCCCAGAAGATTCTGTTTTCGGCATCTTTGTCTCTGCCATTTTAAGTATTTTTCTTTTTCTTTCCTTTTTTGAACACGGAGACGAACTGAACAAAACCCCAAAATAATAGATACAGCAGGTATCTCTGGAATCGCCCATATATGGTCATGTTTGAAGCAGTCGGATGGGGAAAACAAAAAAGAGAAAAATCCACCCAAAAAAGATACAAAGACATGGAGAGGAGCAAAGTGGTTCAACAGCCCATAAATACATAAACAACAGAGAATGCTAACACGATGCTACATGCTAACGCTAGCTACAACTGCCGTTTTCTCCACTTCTACTGCTATGAAAAAACATCCATATGGGCCCGATTTAGACTTGACTTTATGTGTATGTGATAAATAAGTTTATATTCTGCCAAAAAACGGCTAAAATGTGACGTATCGCAGCTGGTCGCCATGGTAACGCAGAAGAGTCGAGCAGAACAGAACCGACAGCTTTCCATCGAAGCTGAAGACGTTCTGTAAGCTCCTCTCTGTGCCAGTAAAACAGTGAGAAAGGCAGGACAGACATCAGCTCAGTTTGACATTATTTGCATTAGAAACATGATCCAAAACGGAGGTGGGTTTTTTGTCTAGTCACTCACAGAAACCGGTTGTGAAAACACATCTAATCAAAGGTGCACTGGAGTCGCACCTGCAGGTCGTTCTGTGGGTTCCAGTCGGAGTCAAAGATGATGCACGTGTCCGCGGCCGTCAGGTTGATGCCCAGACCCCCGGCCCGGGTGCACAGGAGGAACACGAAGCGGTCCGAGTCGGGCTTGCAGAAGCGGTCGATGGCGGCCTGGCGAAGGTTCCCCCTCACGCGCCCGTCGATGCGCTCGTACGTGTAACTGGGAGAGGCACATGGGAGAAGAAGTGTCACTGAGAAGCACATTCTGAGGTAATTATAATGAAATACAGCGATAACAAATGTGCCCGTAATGATCAGAGAGACGCCAACAACAATATGTTTACAGCAAATCATCAAGATCAAATATTTGGAGGTGGACCTGTTGTATTGAGACCCCATGTTTGGATACCGTAAATGCTCTAATAGAGGCCCGGGCCTTTATTTACTCAAGGGCATCTAGGACCAGGCCTTTATTGGAACCAGGCCACAAGTAGAGACAGGCCTTTATTTCTATTTGAGCAAAACGGACGACCAGGAAAACAAAGAAAAACGAGACTTGTGTCCATTTGCACCTAAAATATTAGGTTCATTTATTAATGAACATTTCAAACCCTTTCCCAGCGGCTGGAACATTGACGCCTTTTATTTTGTCGGGACAACAGGAAGTGTTTCGTTGCTGTTAGCGGAGCTTTGACATCAGTGTCACTGCAGGTTTCTGTTTCGTTTTTACCGGACCGGATTATTTGTTGTTATCTCGTGTAAAAGGCGAGTTTAGACGGAGCGTTTGTGTTTGTGATCGATCATGAGACTGACCCGAGAGAAGACGAGAGGCTCGCGCTGATGGGAGGAGTTATTTTGAGGCGTGGGACTGACCTGCACACGGAGCAGCTGGACGTGCTTTGAAGACGCGATGGAGACTTTATTAAAACCCTGGAGGGTCACACAACATTTGCCCTGTTTCCAAATATGGTCACAGGAGGTTTGAAAAGTGGCTAAATCTGTGTCAAAGTTACGCTGGGATCAGCTCCTCTGCAGCGTCGCCCTGGGTTCAGTTTGTTACTTCCTGCACGTGAGTTTTCATTTACACCAGTATGAGACAAATTCCTAACATGGGGATTATAATAAAAGCCCCGGCCTGTTTTAGAGACCGGCTTTAATTTGCCTCCGCCAGCCTCGAACCCGGCCTCTGTCGGAGACCCGGCCGCTAATGGAATACAGGCCAGTATTATGCTCCGTCCACACCAAACTCGATTTGGGCGTCAAAAACGCGCGTCACGCCCGTTGTTGGACGCCTGTGCTCATTCAAGTCAGACGCTCGTAACCAAGCGTCAAGACGCTCTCGACGCGCGTCAAGAGCGTCGTCGTGGAGCGCGTTGGGAGCCGTTATCAGTTATCAACATGGATGACATAGAGAGAGTGGCTTGGCTTTTATTGCTTCATAAAGCCAGACAACGTCATCTACGGGCTCGTCGGCGCCGTGTCTGGATTCATGAGATCGTCCGAAGGCGTTCTCAGTTTGGCGAGTTTCACCATTTGCTCCAGGAGCTGCGCTCGGACGAGAGTCGCTTTCAACGGTACTTCCGCCGTTTTTAATCCTGGTGTTTAGATAAAGAAGCACTGATGTGTCTTTCTAAAAAAAAAAGTCCCAGAGCGGCTGTAGCTCCGGTTCACAAAGAAGCTACGTCCGTAACTTGTGACTTGTTGACATCTGTGGGGCTGGCGTAGAATCTGCCCCGGTGGCTTAGCTACAACGTACGTCACTATGGGGAGAAAGCTCCTGATTGGTCGACGCTCGCGAATTTCGCCAAAAAGTTCAACATTTCCCAACTCGAGCGTCGGCCGCGCTCAACGCCCTGGAGGCGCGTCAAACGCTCACCAAGCGTGAAAAACCTCAAAACGCGCCGCGGAGGAGGCGCGTGACGCGCTGCGGGACATCTTGACGCCCCCCGGAGGCGCGTCCTCCATGTATTTTAAATGTAAACCTGACGCTTTGGAGGCGCCAAAACGAGTTTGGTGTGGACGGAGCATTAGAGAATTTACGGTATGTCTAAGCAAAGCAGCAGCATCTCCATGGAGACGAGCTGGTGATGTCCCGCTCTGAGGAAGGTTTTTTTAAAGAATTTTGTCTTGTCTACTGACATGGGGAAAAAAAGTGCTATAGGTGAAACCGAGGTTGCCAGGTCCAGGGTAAAAATACGGAATAGGCGGCTCAAACGAGGAGATGGTGAAAGACTGTTGTGGAGCGGAGGGAGCAGCGCAGCAGGAGAAAGGAGGAGGTGGAGGATGTGGAGGAGGTGACCGGTGCGGGACGGGCCCAGTAGGCGCTGCACCGTTCCAGAGGATCAGAGGAGACAGCCAGCCAGGTGTCCTCTGCCTCCAAGGGCATGCTGGTCTGGTTGGCCTGCGCTGGTGGCGCGACTCAGTCACAGTGGCTCAGGACTAACACCTGAACACTATATCGCTGTGCAGTTGTACAATGACAAATAAAGCACTTACTTTTTAAAGGGACTAAACAGAGTTAAAAAATTGTCAAGTTAAGTATTTTCATCCGTCTCCAGCCCCTCCAGCTCAGACCTGTTCACCACAACTGCCTCTAAAATCCTGCACTGTCTAAAAGTCGTTACTTCAGGTCCAAAGTGCCGTCATGAACGAGCTTAAAATAGAATCAATGACACAAGTCCAGGGACTAAAGATGAAAAACAGCCCTTAGGCTAATTCTGGCATGTTTACATGTATAATGTATATTAATATGCACTGTCCCTAGAAGAAATAAATACAATAAGAAATTGCAGTTACGTGTAAGACCTGAGGTGGCAGTAGTGAGTGTAAAAAAATACCAACTTGCATCCAGTCCCTTTAAGTCTTGCCGTGGCTAACAAAAACTGTCAGTGTTTTTTTTATTGCCATCCTGTTTTCATTGTAAAATGGGCTATTTCTAGCTTATTTCCTTTTTTTCCCTGCGATTCGTAATTTTATTTTGTTTGGAAGCTAAACACAAAAAACTATAATCATGAATATAAAATTTACATTTGTATAAATTAATATTAACAAACAATATTACATACATTTAAAAAAAGGGCGAGGATTTTGATAATATCAGGGTTTGCAATATCCATATCACAAAAGTCCACGATATATTACACCAGCAGGACAACAGCATTTGCAAACACATGTTCACACATCTGTCAGGCCTCTCAAGCTAAAGGCTGCCACTAGAAACAGACTCCTCTATAATGGTACCTTTGTGTAAATTAGATGTATATTATTTTGCTTATTTTTTGATAAAAACATTATTTTGAATGACAAAATCTTAACTCTCAGACTCTGAGAGCTGCTTCTTCAGACAGAGAAGGAGAAAAGGGCGTTTTCTCATCATGGCAGGAGCACCTGGGCTCTGCAAACTAATAAAACAACATTCCAGCTGCGCCGCATGTCTGCAGGATTGGGCCGTTTTTTCAGATTCTTTTGGCCACGATCGGCTGCAGAGACCTGGCAACCCGGAGCGGAACCGGAACAAATCCTAAAACGTGTCAGTTTGGCACAGGAAGAGGAAGACACATGTGGAATATTTAGGTCTGTATGTCACAACCTGTGCGTTTGGTCCAGAGTGAAAGTAAACTCATGAACTACGCCACACCAGGGAGAACTAGGCTAAGCTGAATGTTATAAATAATTGTTGGGATGAAAACGTCCCACACAGCCTCCTCCCTCCCGGGTGCCGTACCGTCTCTGTATGAGGTAGTCCTCCAGGATGTCCAGGCAGCGGACCATCTGACTGAACACCAGCACCTTGTGACCGCCCGACAGCAGCTTGGGCAACAGTTTGTCGATCAGCACCAGCTTCCCCGCGGCCTGGATCATGGCCTGGAGCTGGAAGTCCAGGGCGTCGGGACTGTGGCTCTTCCGGAAGCTCTCCAGGATCTTCTCCTCGGCGCCTGATGGAAATAAAAAGTCAGACGTGGCTAGAAAGTGGCGAGTTAGTACGAACAAACAAGTCTCCAAAGCAGGGCCACAGGTGGGCAATATATCATGGAAGATATGCAATTTTACAATATCAAGTTTCTCTCCAGGGTCAACAAATGTGTGGGGAAAAATGGAGGGAAAAAAATGTAAAAAGTGATGGGGGAAGAAATTGGGAAAGATTTTTTTGGAATGTAAAAAAAATAGAGGAAAATTGGGGAGAATAAATAGGGAAAAGAGGTTTTTGTTCTGCCATTTTGTATCTTTTTGAGCGACAAAGCAATGTAAATAAGATGTTTGCCAGCACAATTATAGCATATTTCTGAAAAAATGTTGCTTCATGAATGACCCAGCCAGTCGATTTAAGCACAAATAAAAGTAAATGTATCCGTTTGCATATGAGCTTTATACATGCATAACTTTACTGAGTCCTTTGCCCATTTTTACTGAGCTGTTTTGGCCCTAAAAGAACAAAACAAAATAAAAATAGGGTCCTCTGCCTGAAAAGCATAGACCATTTTTGTGGTCAGACCGCCTTTGCTCTGCCCAATCCCGTCAGACCTTGAAAGCTCAGCAGGGAAGGGCCTGGTCGGTACTTGGATGGGAGACCGTTTGGTAACACCAGGAAGCCTAGCGAATGGAGTGAGTGAGTGAGTGGTTGGTGGTGGTCGGAGGGGCCGATGGCGCAGACTGGTTGCCTCGCTTTCGTCAGTCTACCCCAGGGCAGCTGTGGCTACAATAGTAGCTTACCACCACCGAGTATGGAGTGAACGAATAGTGCAATGTAAAGCGTCTTTGAGTGTCCAAAAAAGCGCTATATAAAACCAATGCATTATTTTTCTTTTATTCTTTAAAAGGAGCCTTTAAAAGAGCACCTGATCTGGTCTGGCCCCACAGTCTGAACAAAAAGTCATGTTCTGTTACTTCTGTCTCCAGCTTGACTCCAGCTATCTCATCCTCTCTGCTATAAAGGTCATGAAACTGCAACAACACACTGCGAAAAGTGGATTCTAAGCAAGTAAAAAATGTCTTACTTTAAGAAATAAGTTCTTATTTTTTCCCTAAAAAGTAACAATGTTTTGCCGAGTTTTCTTGAGTAAAAAAAATCTTATGTTAGGAAATAAAATCTAGGCATTTCTTGTTCAGATATATTTGCTAAAAACATGTTAATTTTTCTTGTAACAAGAAAGAAAAACTTTTTGAATCTTCTTAAGCTTTGGACAAAGAATATAATAAAAAAATATTTTTCTTATTTTAGGAAAAACTAAGATCACAACAACTCTTAATGTAAGAACTGATTCTCACAGAGAGATAATACATTCCATTCTTTAAAGTGGGCGGCTCGGTGGCACAGCGGTTAGAGCCTCAGCTTCACAGCTGGAAGGTCCTGGGTTCGATTCTTACCAAGAAAAAAATGCTGACCCCATTGGCAGAATTTTCTCCTTATTAAGATTTTTTCCTTGTTTTTAGTAGGGTACTTTTTGCAGTGTAGGCTGAACAAGTTGTATATATATAAAAAAAAAGATGTTTCCCCATCCAAGTCCCTCTAAACAGGCTGATTTTTGTGATAATCCATGAGACCGAGTTCACCATGTGACACATGTTTGTATAGTTGTGTGTTCTGCAGAGCTTCCACACCTGTGATGAGATAGGGATGGTTGCAGCATTTGCGGAGCTCCATCATGGTGTTGATGAGGTTGGGCATGTTGTGCTGGTTCGCTCCTTTGGCCAGAAACGAGAAGTTCTTCTCCAGGATGGCTCGGTAGTACTTCTTCTGCATGTTGGTCAACTCCACCTGGAACAACATACAATATATATATAATACATAATACCTATAGTTCAAACTTAAGTGGTTTGTGCAAATGTACGTGTTCTCATACTGTGTAAATGTACGTGTTCTCATACTGCAGTGTTTCCCGTCACTTTAATAAATTGTACACGACTTACCTCTATGATGGTCTCTTCTTTGGGCGCCAGGTTCTTCTCCACGTCGTCCTTCAGCCTCCTCAGCATCATGGGTTTCAGGATGGCCTGGAGCTTCTTCACCTGCGGTCGGCACATGAGAAACCACGACAGGAGTGAATGTTTTATGACAATGTGCAGCTTGAATGCAGAAGTACTCACATGAGATCACGTTATTGACAGGACTAGTTTGACTTATTCTCTTCCATTTCTACTGAACCGTCATTGTTTTACTGGCAAAGTTAAACCTCTGCAACGTCAGAAGATTTATTTCTGAAACAGTGATGCATTCATTTCTCTTTCAATGAGGTGAAGGTCTGGATTCTGTGGTCCAGTGTTCATTTTGACAACAAGTTTGGATTTAGTTTTAGTTAAGATCTACTCAAATCATTCCTTTGAGGTTTAGCTTATTTTTAGTCAGCCAAAATTCCATGCAAAATTAGTCAACTTCGCGCTGGAAAAATGACCATCTTTAATGATATAAAATGGCTGGATTTAAGGTTCTTTATTTTGAATTTGTCCAAGACTCGATCAAAATGCAAATACTAAAATCAGACAAATTCACTTTTACATTTAAAAATATTCCTTTTTCACTCCAAGTGACACAAAACAAGCTGAATTAATTAATAAGCTTGCTCCATTGGCGATGATAGGTTGTATCTTAGGACCCACCATAATCCAGGGTTCCAAACCGCGACCCAATATCATCAACATCATTATACATTATAAACCTATAAACCTCACTTACTCTGTGGTGCATCAGGCTGGTCACAAGCAATAAATCCATAATTAAACCTGTTGAATCTCTTTATAAACAAAACTTAGGATTCTAGAGGAAATCACCACAGTATCATCACTGTCAAATATTGACCAAATATAAAAAGCTCAATTTTGAATATATAGTTAAATCAGCCAATCTAAAACTACTATTCAAGATTGTTAATAATGTGGCACCTTCACCACTGAAAAATTTCGTCCAATTAACATCTGATCAGAGTCAGAACAACAAGGTCACCAGTCAGAGGCCAATGGACCAAAACGAGAAACAGCATCAGGACAATCGGCATTTTCTTTTAAAACTATCTCTGAACGGAACAAACTTCCAACTGCACAAAATTATGCAAAGACTTAAAACGATTCTGCCTGAGTGCGAAACAACATTTTCTGGGAAATCAAACATGTCGGCATTAAAGAAAACAACAACAGCAACAACTAAATGTTACATCTGAGAAGAGTCGGGGCGGGTATAGACGATAGAGGAACAAGTTTTCCCTTTAATAAAATGTACTTTCTTAAAAATTGTATATAAAATGTAAATACTGTCTGTAAATATTATGAACTGTATTGTTTTATGCTTTTTGTTGTGTTTTGTAAGTGTCTGTCTCGGGGACTGCAGATGGAACTAAAGTCTGGTACAAAACATCTTTTCATCTGCTGATTAATGCTCCTGTACATGTCCCTGTCAAAGAAATAAAATAAAATAAACTATAAAGCTGAAATCATATTAAAAAAACTGTATTTTTACATAGTTACTTGTATCTAAACTTTTATAGAGGATAAATATTGAAAGAAATGTACTCTCTGCACTAAAAATCCACCGTTTGAGAACCACTGGGCTACTCAAACTCTAGATTTAATCTCTTCATTCAGGTCAAATGTATCCAACTTCTTCCTTAAAATGATGATTCTTTATCCAGTGTAGTCAAAGTTTTAGCTAAACTTTAAACAGGAAAAATATTACTTAGACTAAAATGTTGTAGATGCAATTAACACCGCTGTGGTGGATAATCCATGTGTAAAAAGCAACGCTCAATTAACCGCTCTTTCCGAATTGTTGCTGAATATGATCAACAGCTACAGCCTCAAACCCAGGCGGCGACTTTTCCAGTAATCAGGCAAAGCGTCTTCAGAGCAATTAAATAAACCTTTTCTCCACTGATCTTTAAGCGACAGAATGTTATTCACCTCTTAAGGCGAGACACTGCAGGTGAATAGGGGAAAAAGTAAATGTAGAGATGTCAATTTGAAACTTTTGCTGAACATTACAGATAAATATGAGAAAAAAATGTATTGCATTTTTTTCTGTCATTTTATGTTTTCACATAAAAATAAGGCATTTTGAGCATTAAAATGGCCAAAATTGCCTATATTTTGGGCAACGAAATCA